>NC_092715.1:32842696-33442696 GCF_047496885.1 Scyliorhinus torazame
GATGACTATTTTGGTGCCGTGTCATGCTCTCGCTTCCAGTTTCCACCCCTCCATCACTTTCACCTGGTCCATCTCAGACACCTCCCTTCTCTTCCTTGATCTTTCTGCCTCCATTTCCAGCAATAGAATATCCACTACAAGCCCACTGACTCTCACAGCTATCTGGACCAAACCTCTTCGCACCCTACATCCTGTAAGGACTCCATCCCTTTCTCTCAACTCCTTCGCCTCCGTCGCATTTGTTCTGATGATGCCACTTTCCAAAATGGTGCTTCGAAAATGTGTTCCTTCTTCCGCAACCGTGATTTCCCACCTACAGTTGTGGACAGGGCCCTCAATAGTGGGTGGTCCATCCCCCGTGCCACTACCCTCGCCTCCTCCACTCCCTCCCAGAACAAGGATAGAGTCCCCCTTGTTCTCACAATTCATCCCACCAGCCTCCGTCTGCAAAGCATAATCCTCCGCCATTTTAGCCAACTCAAGCGTGATGCCATCACCAAACACATCTTCCCTTCACTCCCTCTGTCAGCATTCCGCAGATACTGTTCCCTCCGAGACAATCTAGTCCACTCCTCCACCATACCCAGTACCTCTCCTATTACCCATGGCACCTTCTCATGCAATCGCAGAAGGTGTAACACCTGCCCCTTTACCTCTTCCATGCTTAATATCCCAGGCCCAAAACACTCCTTCCAGGTTAAGCAGCATTTCACTTGCATCTCTTTGAATTTGGCCTACTGCATTCGCTGCTCCCAATGTGGTCGTCTCTATATTGGAGAGACCAAACACAGACTGGGTGGTCGCTTTGCTGAGCATCTTCGGCATGTGTGCATTCAGGACCCTGACCTTCCTGTTGCTTGCCATTTTAACAAAAGACCCTGCTCCCATGCCCACATGTCTGTTCTTGGCCTGCTGCAATGTTCCAACGCAAACTGGAGGAACAACATCTCATCTTCCGGTTCGGCACGCTATAGCCTTCCGGCCTGAACATAGAATTCAACAACTTCAGATGATCAGCTCTACCCCACCTTGTTTACATTTCATTTTAACTGTCTTTTATCATCATAGATTATCATAGAATTTACAATGCAGAAGGAGGCCGTTCGGCCCATCGAGTCTGCACCGGCTCTTGGAAAGAGCACCCTACCCAAGGTCAACACCTCCACCCTATCCCAGTAACCCCACCCAACAGTAAGGGCAATTTTGTACACTAAGGGCAATTTATCATGGCCAATCCACCTAACCTGCACATCTTTGGACTGTGGGAGGAAACCGGAGCACCCGGAGGAAACCCACGCACACACGGGGAGGATGTGCAGACTCCGCACAGCCAGTGACCCAAGCAGAAATCGAACCTGGACCCTGGAGCTGTGAAGCAATTGTGCTATCCACAATGCTACCGTGCTGCCCATTTCTTTTACCATTTCTTTCTTAATATACATTTAATTCCCCACCCCCCAATCTTATCCACCTTTCTCCTCTTTGCTTCCCCCTTCCCCCCACATCTACAGTTCATCCTCTGATGTTAGTTTCCCTGCTGTTTGACCTTTCACATCTCTTGTCATCTCTGGACTGCCATTAGCATTCTTTCCCCTTGGTTTCTGTGGCCATTAGCGCCCGGTTTCCCTGGGTTTCTGTGGCTATGACTCATCTTTCATTCTCACTTCACAGTATAAATATTTCCCACTTTCTCTGTCTGTTAGCTTTGACAAAGAGTCATCGGACTCGAAACGTTAGCTCTTTTCCCTCCCTACAGATGCTGCCAGACTTGCTGCGTTTTTCCAGCATTTTCTCTTTCGTTAGCCTGCACATCTTTGGGCTGCGGGGGCGAAACCCACGCAAACACGGGGAGAATGTGCAGACTCCACACAGAGAGTGACCCGCAGACTCCACACAGACAGTGACCCAGAGCCAGGATCGAACCTGGGACCTCGGCGGCGTGAGGCTACAGGGCTAACCCACTGCGCCACCCTGCTGCCCTCGTTCAAATATTCTTTAAGTTTGGTGGCCTTCATCTTTATTTCTGATTCAATACAGAGCTTCACGAAATGTTTTGTGACCAATGAATCACTCGAAGTGTGATCACTGTTTTGTAGGCAAATCGCATACAGCAAGGCCGTATAAGCATTGAAATAAGCAACCAGGTAATTTGTTTTTGGCTGTGGTTGAAGGATAAATGTTGACTGAGACACCAGGGGAATTGCTCTGCTTTTCAAATAGTGACATTGGATCTTTTATCTCAGTTCAATTCTTAATTTGAAAGATGGCATCACCCAACATTGCAGCAGTCCCTCAGTGAATTATAGCTTTTGATTGTACATTCTATGCGCATGAGATAATTTCATGGTGGAAGAGGGTGGGTTACCTGGAATACTCATGTTGCATGACAAAGCAGCAAAGTTTACAGATAACGATTGGGCTGGGATCAAAAATTAAATATTTTATTTTTAGTATTTTTCACAAGTTGAGTTGTGTGGCTAAAATTTCTAAAATGTTTTCCATTTGTTACTTATGTGTGTTGCTGAGGCGGCGAAAGGATTGATTGTTCCATGTATAATTGTAACTTGTAAAATTTTGTGATTCTTCATTTGTATCATTGTCTCTATGACTGAACTTAACCCGATCGTCAAGTATTTGCCAAAAAAGACCCGTGAAGGGGCTGCATGGTGGCACAGTGGTTAGTGCTGAGGAACCGGGTTCGAATTCTGGCCCCGGGTCACTCTCCGCGTGGAGTTTGTACATTCTCCCTGTGCCTGCATGGGTTTCACCCCCACAACCCAAAGATGTGCAGGATAGGTGGATTGGCCACACTAAATTGCCCCTTAATTGGAAAAAAATAATAGGGTACTCTAAATTTATAGAAAATGACTTCTGTTCAGGTCAGCACCTGTGGGGGCTTTCCTTATTCGCGTTACCCATGCCACATCACCCACCGAGTTGAGAAATTGTGTTTTGCTCGAGGGCTGGGAGAGGGAGAGAGAGAGAGAGAGAGAGCTAGCTGTGCGAATTTTAGTGGAAAGCAAAGGGAGTCATTCGATACACAAGGCTGAAAGAAGAAACAGCTATAACAGCATTTCAGATAAGATATCAGACAGACAACCCTCTCATTACAGCTATAATATTAGGTGAGCACAGGGTATCTCTGGCACAAATGTCAGAAACCTAAGACCGATACAATAAAGAAACAGTAAACCTGAAAATCTATTTTGCAGTTGTCCTTTAAAATGGGAGAACAATTTATTGATGTTGTATGAATATGTAATAATTAGTATTGGGTTCACAGAAAACTTGCAACTTAAGTGAAACTTAATGTCGTTTAATATTTTCTAAATTAAATGAATATATTCTAAATTGAATGATTAACAATCTTGACAGCTTCGTGGTCACTGTTACTAATGATTAACAGGCTAGATAATAAGAAAATAAAGGTGCTTAATGCTACGATGTAGCAATGGTCAATATAGTATGTATCAATGATCAGCATTCCACTTGTAATACCGTTGTCAAAGTGTATCATAAGGTAAGGAGGCTCCAAGTTGAGTGTAGGTAAGGAGGCTCCAAGTTGAGTGTAACGTAAGCAACTGTTTCTGTCAGTTGAGCAATAAACTGCTTTCTAGCAGAAACTGTGACAGATCAAAGAACATCTCTTTAATATTTTGAAATTAATTGTTTTTCTTTCAAACAATTTTATTGGGGTATTTTTTTGGCATTGTAAACAGTAACCGATTACAGAAATATGCAAACATCAACGGATAACCAACACTTCAATCAAACCATAATGCACATACCCGCTCCTCCCCCCCCCCCCCCCCCCTGCTGACGTTCACTCTCCCGCGAAGAAGTCGATGAATGGCTGCCACCTTCGGGCGAACTCCAATACAAATCCCCTCAAGGCGAACTTGATTTTTTTCCATACCCAGAAAACATGACATGTCCGAAAGCCATAGTTCGGTCTTCGGGGGTTTCAAGTCCCTCCATGCCAGCAGTATTCTCCGCCGGGCTATCAGGGAAGCAAAGGCCAGAACATCGGCCTCTTTCTCCCCCTGGACTCCCAGGTCTTCCGAAACCCCGGAAATTGCCACCTCTGGAGTCATCAGCACCCGGGACATGACCCCTGCAAATCCCTCCCAGTACATCCTAAGCTTAGGGCATGCCCAAAACATGTGAACGTGGTTCATTGGTACTCCCGCGCATCTAGCACACTTGTCCTCTACCCCCAAAAATTAGCTCATCCGAGCCACCGTCATGTGGGCCCGGTGAACGACCTTAAACTGAATCAGGCTGAGCCTGGCACATGATGTGGTTGAGTTTACCCTACTCAGGGCTTCCGCCCATACCCCGTCCTCCATCTCCCCGCCAAGCTCCTCCTCCCATTTGAGTTTTAGTTCCTCCATCTGGGACTCTTCCCCCTTCATGAGCACCTTGTAAATATCCGAGAGACTACCCTCTTCTCCTCCTCCTCTGGAGACTATTCTGTCCTGGATCCCTTTTGGCGGGAGGCATGGGAAGGATGGGACCAGTCTGCGTACAAAGTCCCGCACCTGTAAGTACCTAAAATCATTTCCCCTTTCCAGCCCAGCTTTCTCCTCAAACTCGCAAAGTTCCCCTCCAGGAACATATCGCCCACCCTCCCCACCCCAGCCCGCCGCCATGTTCGAAACCCTCCATCCATGTTCCCGGGGTCAAATCGATGGTTATCACAAATTGGAGCCTTGACCGACGCACCCACCTCTCCTGCATGCTTTCTCCACTGGCCCCAAATCCGCAGGGCCGCCCCCACTACTGTTAACCGTTTTAGTTGCTCTGATATGAAGAGTCTAAAGTTCTTGTTCCTTTTCACTGAACACCATTTATTTCACTTCCACAGCCTCTGCACAAAACTCTTAACACACCACCTGACAGAGGCCACCTGAAGCCCCTTTATATATCCGTGTCAATTAAAGGATACTTAACATAAATGAGACAATTAATTGCAATGTCTCTAAACCCATTACTTAACAGTCTCCCCTTCCTTGGAGAAAAAAAAAATTAGGCGAAAACAAAATTTCAAGAAACTCAAAAACACACACATGTCCCCCCTTTTTTTTATTTGGACGAGAAAGAAAAAAAGACAGTCACAGAAACAAACGCCCTTCATTAACAATATCCAAAAGTTTCTGTGAACTCACCCCCCTTTTCGTAAAACAGTCTGACAGTTGATAGCTACTGTCGACCCATTTAATTTTTGTTATTTCCCCTCTGTCCAACATCGGCTTCAAACTTGCGATGTCTATCCGTAACCTCTTTTCATTGACACTTTTTGTAGAGTGCACATTTTCCCACAGGGATTTATTGTCAATGTGGGCCCGGTGAACGACCTTCTAGTCAATAGGTATATTACCCAAATCCCCTAATCCCAAAATTTCTGTCAATATCATACTTATATAAAAGGCCATATCCAAGAACAAAGAAATGTACAGCACAGGAACAGGCCCTTAGGCCCTCCAAGCTCGTGCCGACCATGCTGCCCGATTAAACTACAATCTTCTACACTTCCTGGGTCCGTATCCTTCTATTCCCATCCTATTCATATATTTGTCAAGATGCCCCTTAAATGTCCCTATCGTCCCTGTTTCCACTACCTCCTCCGGTAGCGAGTTCCAGGCACCCACTACCCTCTGCGTACAAAACTTGCCTCGTACATCTACTCTAAACCTTGCCCCTCTCACCTTAAACCTATGCCCTCTAGTAATTGACCCCTCTACCCTGGGGAAAAGCCTCTGACTATCCACTCTGTCTATGCCCCTCATAATTTTGTATACCTCTATCAGGTCTCCCCTCAACCTCCTTCGTTCCAGTGAGAACAAACAGAGTTTATTCAACCGCTCCTCATAGCTAATTCAGTAAGTTTTAAAGTTTTAAAGTACTGGTGGACAAGGATAAGAGTGGTCCGAGGATGAATGTGCTAAACTGGGGGAAGGCTAATTATAACAATATTAGGCGGGAACTGAAGAACATAGATTGGGGGCGGATGTTTGAGGGCAAATCAACATCTGACATGTGGGAGGCTTTCAAGTGTCAGTTGAAAGGAATACAGGACAGGCATGTTCCTGTGAGGAAGAAAGATAAATACGGCAATTTTCGGGAACCTTGGATGACGAGTGATATTGTAGGCCTCGTCAAAAAGAAAAAGGAGGCATTTGTCAGGGCTAAAAGGCTGGGAACAGACGAAGCCTGTGTGGCATATAAGGAAAGTAGGAAGGAACTTAAGCAAGGAGTCAGGAGGGCTAGAAGGGGTCATGAAAAGTCATTGGCAAATAGGGTTAAGGAAAATCCCAAGGCTTTTTACACTTACATAAAAAGCAAGAGGGTAGCCAGGGAAAGGGTTGGCCCACTGAAGGATAGGCAAGGGAATCTATGTGTGGAGCCAGAGGAAATGGGCGAGGTACTAAATGAATACTTTGCATCAGTATTCACCAAAGAGAAGGAATTGGTAGATGTTGAGTCTGGAGAAGGGGGTGTAGATAGCCTGGGTCACATTGTGATCCAAAAAGACGAGGTGTTGGGTGTCTTAAAAAATATTAAGGTAGATAAGTCCCCAGGGCCGGATGGGATCTACCCCAGAATACTGAAGGAGGCTGGAGAGGAAATTGCTGAGGCCTTGACAGAAATCTTTGGATCCTCGCTGTCTTCAGGGGATGGCCCGGAGGACTGGAGAATAGCCAATGTTGTTCCTCTGTTTAAGAAGGGTGGCAGGGATAATCCCGGGAACTACAGGCCGGTGAGCCTTACTTCAGTGGTAGGGAAATTACTGGAGAGAATTCTTCGAGACAGGATCTACTCCCATTTGGAAGCAAATGGACGTATTAGTGAGAGGCAGCACGGTTTTGTGAAGGGGAGGTCGTGTCTCACTAACTTAATAGAGTTTTTCGAGGAGGTCACTAAGATGATTGATGCAGGTAGGGCAGTAGATGTTGTCTATATGGACTTCAGTAAGGCCTTTGACAAGGTCCCTCATGGTAGACTAGTACAAAAGGTGAAGTCACACGGGATCAGGGGTGAACTGGCAAGGTGGATACAGAACTGGCTAGGCCATAGAAGGCAGAGGGTAGCAATGGAGGGATGCTTTTCTAATTGGAGGGCTGTGACCAGTGGTGTTCCACAGGGATCAGTGCTGGGACCTTTGCTCTTTGTAGTATATATAAATGATTTGGAGGAAAATGTAACTGGTCTGATTAGTAAGTTTGCAGACGACACAAAGGTTGGTGGAATTGCGGATAGCGATGAGGACTGTCTGAGGATACAGCAGGATGTAGATTGTCTGGAGACTTGGGCGGAGAGATGGCAGATGGAGTTTAACCTGGACAAATGTGAGGTAATGCATTTTGGAAGGGCTAATGCAGGTAGGGAATATACAGTGAATGGTAGAACCCTCAAGAGTATTGAAAGTCAAAGAGATCTAGGAGTACAGGTCCACAGATCACTGAAAGGGGCTACACAGGTGGAGAAGGTAGTCAAGAAGGCATACGGCATGCTTGCCTTCATTGGCCGGGGCATTGAGTATAAGAATTGGCAAGTCATGTTGCAGCTGTATAGAACCTTAGTTAGGCCACACTTGGAGTATAGTGTTCAATTCTGGTCGCCACACTACCAGAAGGATGTGGAGGCTTTAGAGAGGGTGCAGAAGAGATTTACCAGAATGTTGCCTGGTATGGAGGGCATAAGCTATGAGGAGCGATTGAATAAACTCGGTTTGTTCTCACTGGAACGAAGGAGGTTGAGGGGCGACCTGATAGAGGTATACAAAATTATGAGGGGCATAGACAGAGTGGATAGTCAGAGGCTTTTCCCCAGGGTAGAGGGGTCAATTACTAGGGGGCATAGGTTTAAGGTGAGAGGGGCAAAGTTTAGAGTAGATGTACGAGGCAAGTTTTTTACGCAGAGGGTAGTGGGTGCCTGGAACTCACTACCGGAGGAGGTAGTGGAGGCAGGGACGATAGGGACATTTAAGGGGCATCTTGACAAATATATGAATAGGATGGGAATAGAAGGATACGGACCCAGGAAGTGTAGAAGATTGTAGTTTAGTCGGGCAGTATGGTCGGCACGGGCTTGGAGGGCCGAAGGGCCTGTTCCTGTGCTGTACATTTCTTTGTTCTTTGTTCTAATGCCCTCCATACCAGGCAACATTCTGGTAAATCTCTTCTGCACCCTCTCTAAAGCCTCCACATCCTTCTGGTAGTGTGGCGACCAGAATTGAACACTATACTCCCAAGTGTGGCCTAACTAAGGTTCTATACAGCTGCAACATGACTTGCCAATTCTTATACTCAATACCCCGGCCAATGAAGGCAAGCATGCCGTATGCCTTCTTGACTACCTTCTCCACCTGTGTTGCCCCTTTCAATGACCTGTGGACCTGTACTCCTAGATCTCTTTGACTTTCAATACTCTTGAGGGTTCTACCATTCACTGCATATTCCCTACCTGCATTAGACCTTCCAAAATGCATTACCTCACATTTGTCCGGATTAAACTCCATCTGCCATCTCTCCGCCCAAGTCTCCAGACAATCTAAATCCTGCTGTATCCTCCGACAGTCCTCATCGCTATCCGCAATTCCACCAACCTTTGTGTCGTCTGCAAACTTACTAATCAGACCAGTTACATTTTCCTCAATCATTTTTATATATATATATATATATATATATATATACTACAAAGAGCAAAGGTCCCAGCACTGATCCCTGTGGAACACCACTGGTCACAGCCCTCCAATTAGAAAAGCATCCCTCCAGTGCTACTCTCTGCCTTCTATGGCCTAGCCAGTTCTGTATCCACCTTGCCAGTTCACCCCTGATCCCGTGTGACTTCACCTTTTGTACTAGTCTACCATGAGGGACCTTGTCAAAGGCCTTACTGAAGTCCATATAGACAACATCTACTGCCCGACCTGCATCAATCATCTTAGTGACCTCCTCGAAAAACTCTATCAAGTTAGTGAGACACGACCTCCCCTTCACAAAACCGTGCTGCCTCTCACTAATATGTCCATTTGCTTCCAAATGGGAGTAGATCCTGTCTCGAAGAATTCTCTCCAGTAATTTCCCTACCACTGAAGTAAGGCTCACCGGCCTGTAGTTCCCGGGATTATCCTTGCTACCCTTCTTAAACAGAGGAACAACATTGGCTATTCTCCAGTCCTCCGGGACATCCCCTGAAGACAGCGAGGATCCAAAGATTTCTGTCAAGGCCTCTGCAATTTCCTCTCCAGCCTCCTTCAGTATTCTGGGGTAGATCCCATCAGGCCCTGGGGACTTATCTACCTTAATATTTTTTAAGACACCCAACACCTCGTCTTTTTGGATCACAATGTGACCCAGGCTATCTACACCCCCTTCTCCAGACTCAACATCTACCAATTCCTTCTCTTTGGTGAATACTGATGCAAAGTATTCATTTAGTACCTCGCCCATTTCCTCTGGCTCCACACATAGATTCCCTTGCCTATCCTTCAGTGGGCCAACCCTTTCCCTGGCTACCCTCTTGCTTTTTATGTACGTGTAAAAAGCCTTGGGATTTTCCTTAACCCTATTTGCCAATGACTTTTCGTGACCCCTTCTAGCCCTCCTGACTCCTTGCTTAAGTCCACTGCCTCTACAAGGCTTAATGTCTCAGCAGCCAAAGTGCTTTTTACCACTCTCCTTATTTTCTTTGTTTCCCACACAAGCGGGCAACATTTACCATTGTTCCCCAAAAGGAAAATATAAAACCTCCTGCATTTGAAACCCCATCACATAAAATTGCGTAGGCACATCACTATAAACTAATGAGTTTCAAGTGCTTAATGTCACCTAAAACCGGGAACTTCAAAACACACTCCTGCATTTTTAGTTTGGCCAACGCTTTATTTGCTCTTATTATGTCTTCCACTTTGGGATCATTCATTTTTGTACTCCACTCTAAGACATCAAAACTCACGTCCGGTCTAGTCTGTTTACCGAACCAGTTCAGTTGCCCAATTAAACTTCTCAGTTGCTCTTTTTCTATCTTTGAAACCATTGCGTCTTTTTGTGAAACTCGGCCATTGGGGTGATGCTTTCCAAATAAGATTGCTGGCGTAAAGTTGCCCCTAACTTAGTCTGTTTAATTTCCAGTCCAAAATATTTAAATGCTCCGGTAGCCTGACTTCCAACCCTGAATTCTTTCCTCAAACCAGAGATTACAATAGCTTCAAAATCACTAGTCCCACCCCACAAAAAATCATCGACATGGATCATAAAAATGCCAGAAAGATTTCCTTGATAGTGGCAGTAAAACATTGCAGGATCTGCTTTCAACTGGCAACAGCCTAACTTTAACAAAACTGACCTTACCAAAAAATACCAGACTCTAGGTGCATCATTTAATCCATATACGCATTTGTGCAACTTCCAGAGTGGCCCTTCTGTGTTAGCTGCTTCTTTTGGAGGACGGAGAAAAATGTCTCTCTGGAGCTGATGCCCCTGCAAAAAAGGCAGCTTTTATATCTATAGATTTGCATTCCCATGCCTTTGTGGCTAATAGAGCCAAGAAGATCTTTAAAATAACTTTTCCTGCCGTAGGTGAATCTACCCTTAAATCCTGATCTTCTAAGTTTTCTTCAAATCCCCTTGCCACAAACATGGCCTTTGCCTTGTAAGTTCCATCCGGAAGAACCTTTTCCGTGCAAATCCATCTGTGGGATAGAGCTCTTTGTCCCCTATCCGGTATTTCCGTGTATACCCCAAATTCACTCCAACTATGCAATTCTTGCTGTTTAGCTTCTTTAATAACTTTTTCATCTAATTTATTTGCAGCCACCAAAATCTCACGTGCATGTGGGCTTCTACTCCTATTAGTATTTGTAGTCTTACTCGTTCCGAGATCTTGACAAACTACGTCCCCTCTCCCGCCTGGTCTCTCGTTCTGTACTGCTACTGCTTGATCTTTCCCTTCTGCTGTGCGATGTCCTTTCAATAGTTCTCGACCTTTTCCTGCGGACCTGTTCACTATCCGATGTACTATCTGAACTGGCACTGCGTTTCTGTGCCCTCCATTTTTGAACTTCGTTTTCTCAATCCATTGTCTTGACTCCTTCCCCTGAATGCTGTACATTCAACCAATGTTTATACTTTCCAGTGGCCTTCCCTGCTCTACTGATAACAGTTGCATCCTTCCATTGACTAGACCCTTCAGGCAAGTATGTCACTTTTGTACCAACTTTTGGCAGTTGCCCTTTCAGAAAAATGGCCTGTTTTAATTCACCAGAAGTGTTGTGTTCCTCCGCAGAAACCCTGTCTATATCAGTTAATTGGTCCTCATAGTTCTGTAACACACGCGTACCAGATGACTCTGGTTCCTCGTCATGTCTGTCTGCTCTGTCTAAATTTGAAAATTTGTAATCTGTACCCATTATCCTTGATGAATGGACCCTAACAGTTTGATTACCATGTTGCAAAATAATTGTTTTGCCATCTATGCCTATGATCTTCCCTGGGCCTTTCCATTCATTAGAATGTCTCTCTTATAGTATACCATGCCTCCTTACTGAAAAACGGCATCTGATGGCCGTACGTTAGGTCTTAAAGCTCTGCGAATTCTTTCAGAGACATCTGCTTCCAAAAAAGCTTTTCTACTGCTATGTAATGCATTTAAATGTTCAGCAAAACCAGAGCTAATTGTAGTCCCCTCCCAAGCTGGAGGCTGGCCATCCAAAATGGACGGAATTTTAGGATTTCTACCAAACACTAATTGATAAGGACTATAGCCCCCAACCATCTGCAATGAATTCTTTGCATGTACTGCCCATGCTAAAGCTTAATTTAGCCTGCAATTTGGTCGATCTGCCAAAATTTTCGGAAGCATGTCATCGATGACCGCATGATTTCTTTCACCGACACCATTACTAAATGGGCTTTCTGCAGCCCTATTCATAACTCTGATATTCATGTTTTCACACAGATCCCTAAATTCATCATTAGCAAATTCTCCCCCATTGTCCGTAAGGAATTTTGCCGGTGGACCCATTCCTGTCCCTATCCATTTTTCCACGATTTGATCCAGAATTACTCTCTCTTTTCTTTACTTCATACAATTGTTGATTGACTAAATCTGGGTGCTAAATCTACAAAATGCAAAATAAATATATTATTTGCTTTATCCCAGATCTTAAGGTCCATGACCACAATGTCGTTAAAATCCCTGGCCAAAGGTAGGGTTACTATCGGTCGTGCTGGTGTCCTTCTGTACTTCCTACAAACTTCACAGCGGTCACTAACCTGTTCTATCAGTTTAGTATAGTCATCATCCCTTACCCCTGCATCCTTTAATAAATTATTCAGCCTCCGAGGAGACGGATGTGCAAATTGCGTATGCAGTTTTAATACCACAAGCTTTCTATCAGCTAAAGTTCCATTTTCAACTGCCATTAACACATCCTTAACCACTCTACTTGAAAAATTATTTGTCAGTAATGGAATGCAATAGTGTCCCGACTGTGTAAATTGCAAGTCCACCGTCTTTCCAAAAACTGTTGCCTTATCCTGTTGCATATCCAGTTTCATGTGTGCTTTCTTCATCGACGGTCTGCTCAGAAGCAAAGGTATCTCACTTGATACAACATCCATGCTAATGAAATGATTCACTCCGGCAATATTGCAAGGGATCACCACTCTTTTCAGCGACTTCAGAGTATTATCATCCCCAAACCTGAAACTTGTGGAACTTTCAAATTCCTTAACCTTGTTATGATTTTCAGCATTCAAAGAGTCCAGGTAACATTTTAACCAGTCAATTCCACACACACAGTAGATGAGCAGCCACTGTCCAATACAGCACATTTGAAGGATTCTGCAACCAACACCCTCATTACTGGCGTAAATCTGCTTGTCAATAGGACAATGCCTTCTTTCTGGTCACTATCTTTTTCCTCTTCCGACTCTTCCGTGTCATGTGTCGCTTCAAACACTCTATCATAACAAGTTGGAGAGTTGTAGGCATAATGGTATTGAGAGTCACATCGAAAACATCGATTTATCATGCCCCGTGCATTTCTGGGGTTCATCTTCCTATTGTAGGTTCTAACTGGGTTTCTGTCTGCATAATTTCCTTGTCTCGGTCTCCGTCTATAGTCGTGAGCCCTGTTCGTAGCCGTACGATTTCGCCATCCTGTTACTAGTGTATCTTCCATATTCTGCCTTATTGCAGGCTGACCTATTTGGGTCACCAGAGCCATCGGAATCAAATGTTTCCCCAGAAACTTTTGTAAAGCTTTTGTCATCTGTTCGAATAAGGTATCCTTATCAGTAAACTGAACTCCTGTCAAAACCAAGAGCCTATCCATGTGGCTCACTCTAGCACAGTCAAGTAATTTAAAGGCCAACACAGACTGTAGAAATTCCAGATTGTGTTTCTGCAGCCTTTTATATAGTCTGCCAAATTCCATTATATAGTCTTCCATGGAGATATCCTCCATTTTCCGGAACTTATCAAAATCCGACCATGCTTCGTACGCACTTAACAAGTCATCTTTCTTATAAATCTTATCCATATAATGTAATAAAGTCTCCAGACCTTCTTCTGAGTCTAACTATTCCAATTCCTGCTCAGAAAGCACTTTGTTTTGGATTTTACTGGTAGAGAAAGAGCCAATGCCATACCTTGTTTTCTCTTTCCAAAAGCAGTTACTTTAGTCCCCATAACTCCATTGGTCGTACGATTCCCTTTCAAAAAATAAGGGAGGATAGTCTTATCCAGCCATCTTTATCCTCGGTTCAGCCATATATCCCTTTTTTTTCCCTTTTCTCACTCACTCCTTGGTTTGATCTGGAAAAGTTGTACCTTTCAACCCTTCACATTTACACAGCAACCATTCTCTGCTACCAATTGTTAACCTTGTTAGTTGCTGTGATATGAAGAATCTAAAGTTCTTGTTCCCTTTTCACTGAACACCATTTATTTCACTTCCACAGCCTCTGCACAAAACTCTTAACAACACACCACCTGACAGAGGCCACCTGAAGCCCCTTTACATATCAGTGTCAATTAAAGGATACTTATCATAGATTATCATAGAATGTACAGTGCTGAAGGAGGCCATTCGGCCCATCGAGTCTGCACCGGCTCTTGGAAAGAGCACCCTACCCAAGGTCAACACCTCCACCCTATCCCCATAACCCAGTGACCCCAGCCAACATTAAGGGCAATTGTGGTTACTAAGGGCAATTTATCATGGCCAATCCACCTAACCCGCACATCTTTGGATTGTGGGAGGAAACCGGAGCACCCGGAGGAAACCCACGCACACACTGGGAGGATGTGCAGACTCCGCACAGACAGTGACCCAAGCTGGAATCGAACCTGGGACCCTGGAGCTGTGAAGCAATTGTGCTATCCACTATGCTACCGTGCTGCCCCATACTTAACATAAATGAGACAACTAATTGCAATGTCTCTTAACCCATGACTTAACAACTACCGGGCTGGTGGGTCTGGTCCCGTGATGTAGTCTGAAGTAATCTGACATTATCCTGTTCATCCTTACACTAGCTTTTGGGACCTGATACAATAGTCTGACCCAATTAACCAGTCCCTCCCCGAACGCAAACCGTCCGAGTACTTCCCACAAATAGTCCCACTCCACCCGGTCGAAGGCCTTCTTAGCAACTATTGCCACCACTACCTCCTTGCCCGTCGGGGGCATCATAATCACATTAAGCTGCTTGCCTTTCACAAACCCTGTTTGGTCATCCCCAATCATTTCCGGTACGCAGTCCTCCATTCTAATCGCCAGGAGCTTGGCGTCCGCATTGATCAGGGAGATTGGCCTGTATGACCCGCAAGATTCCGGGTCCTTGTCCCGCTTTAATATTAGCGAGATGGTGGCTTGCGACATCGTCGGAGGCAAGGTCCCTCTGTCCCTCGCCTCATTAAACACCCTAGTCAGGCCCGGTCCCACTATCTCCGAGAACTTTTTGTAAAACTACTGGGTATACATCCGGTCCCGGGGCTTTCCCTGACTGCATGGCCTTTAGGCCCCCCAGTACCTCCTCCGCTCTAATCGGGGCACCCACCCATCCACTAGTCCCCCGCCTACTTTTGAGAAGGTGAGTCCGTCCAGGAACCGTTTCATCTCCTCTGAAGTGTAAAGCTTACTATAAAAGTCCCGAAATACCTTATTCAGTCCTGACGGGTCCTCCACTCTGCTCCCCTTCCCGTCCACCACTCTACTTATTTCCCTGGCCGCCTCCCTCTTCCTGAGTTGCTGCGCTAGCAATCTGCTGGCCTTCTCCCCATGCTCACACACCACTCCCCTTGCCTTCCTAAGTTGTTCCACGGCCCGACTCGTTCCGCCTGCAGTCTCCGTCTTTCCCTGAATAGGTCCTCCCCCGGGGACCCCGCATGCTCCTCGTCTATCCGGTGAATCTCCTTAACCAATCTATCCATTTCTGCTCTGTCCGCTTGAAATTAATTTTGAATCTATATGGTGCCTTGTTTTAATAAAAATTTTCTGAAGCGGTTGGCTGGGATCAGTCTGCTTCTGTAAAAGAGATAGAAAAGAATTCAGCATTTTAGCTAGTAGGTAAAGTTATTTCAAAGGTACCTGCTGATTGTTTTCCAACAAGTGCTAAACCAAATTCTACTTGTGGTATGTATTAAAAAAAAAAATTGATCACCAGGCTCACGATAACTTTATCCATTTGCCCATACCATTTTCAGTTGTCTCTTAGGGGAATCCATCGACAAGATAGTACAACCAAAATGGTGACAATCTCAAGTTGAACCAGACTGTTTGTTTGTGACGGATGAACGCCACCAGCTTCGAATACCTTCGGCTGCACAGGGGAATGAGGCAGGGTGCCCATTATCCCTGCTCCTGTTCGCACTGGCACTCAAACCACTGGCCTCAAATCGGCAGATTGGTGGTGGGGCATTCAGAGAGGGGGCAGAGAGCGTAGAGTCTCGCTCTATGTGGATGACCGGCTCCTCTACGTGTCGAACCCCCTAGGCAGCATGGGAAGATAACCGGACTCTTTGGGGGGGGTTCAGTGCCTTCTCGGCTTACAAACTCAACCTGAAAAGAGCGAAATCTTCCCGGTAAATTCCCGAGGGAGGAGCAGAACTGGAAGAACCACCATTCAAAGTGACCCAAACTAAGTTCAGGTACCTGGAAATCCAAGTGGTCCACACCTGGACGAGGCTCAACAAATGGAGCCTCTCCAGCCTGTGGAAGAGGTGAAGAGGGACCTGCATTCGCAAGTGGGAAGGGTACATTTGGTCAAAATGAACGTGCTGCCCAGGTTCCTCTTCATATTCAGATCACTCCGACCTTCATCCTCAAATCCTTCTTCGGGGTCAATAAGATCATCAAAGCCTTTGTCTGGTGGGAGAGAAGAGTCTCCAGGATGCGCAAGACCATCTTGCAGTCAGGGCAACAAGTGGGAGGCCTGGCCCTACAGAACCTCCTATTCTACCACTGGGCGGCAAATATGGTGAGGGGGTGGCTAAGGGAACTGGAAGCGGACTGGGTCCGAATGGAGGAAGCCTCCTGCACGGGGATGTCTCTCCCGAGTACTGGCCATCGCATCACTCCTGGTCCCCCCCACACCTATACCCAGGAGCCCAGTGGTAGTGGCCACACTAAGGACATGGTACCAGTTCAGGTGCCATTTCAAGCTTGGCGCGAGTCCATAGCGGCCCCCATCTGCAATAACCACATGTTCATACCGGTGAGGATAGATGCTGCATTTACGACGTGGAGGGGAGGACAATGAGGCACTGAGAAGGACATTACGTGAACGATATACTGGCGCCCCTGGGGGAACTCTCAGAGTTGCTCCAACTCCCGAAAGGGACTTTCTCTGCAAAAACGTTCCCCAGACACCAGGACAGACATTTCTGTTCACGATTGACGGGCTGAACTGGGTCGGGGAAATCAAATGTGGCAACATCTACGGACGATTCATCAAAAAGGTCACAACCCCACTGGACAAGACCAGATTGAAATGGAAGGAGCTGGGTATGGAGATAGGAGGAGGAGGACTCTTAATCGAAGTGCTGCACTGGATCAACACCATCTCCTCTTGCACTGGGCTAAGCTGGTGCAGCTCAAGGTGGAGCTCAGAGCACACCTTACTAAGACACGCATGATCGGGCTCTTTCCGGAGGTGAAGAATAAGTGCGAGTGATGTCAGGCGGACCCAGCCAACCACACCCACATGTTCTGGTCCTGCCCCAGACTGAGTTCTGGACGGCATTTTTTGAGGGCATGTCCAGGGTTGTGGGGATCGCGATGGAGCCTTGTGGCAGTCCTCAGGGTGTCAGAGCCTCCAAAGCTCTGGACAGGGAAGTGGGCGGATGTCTAGCCTTAACCTCACTGATCGACAGGTGGAGACATTTGCTAGACTGGAGGTCAGCAGCGCCACCCGGGGCCTCGGAGGGCTCTCCGACCTGGCCGAGCTTCTAGAACTAGAAAAAATAAAATTCTCGATAAGGGGGTCCAAGGAGCGATTCTATGACACGGGGAAGAAGTTCACAAACCGCTTTGCAGATCTGTTTGCAACCAGCAAGTAACTAGTGTGGGGGGAGGGGGAGAGAGAGTGTGGTGGGGGGGGGGGGGGAGGCATTAGGAAGACGGGGGGTGGAGAAGGGGTAGGGAGGAAGGCCATTCGCAGGAGAGGACACGGATCCCTCCCACACATGTCAAACCGGGAAGACGGACCGTCCTAACTTCCCTCAAACTCTTTTTTCCCCCCACCCCCCCCAGCAAAACAAATGTAAATGTAATTAGAAACAATGTAAAGAGCCCTAGCAGTAATTGTAGACACGTGTGTAAAGTTGCGTATAATTCTTATTACTAAAGGTTAAAAATCCCAATAAAAATACTTTTTTAAAAAAAACTGTATGATACACACCATTGTAAATAATGAAGGGAAATGATAGTACTGAGACTACCGTCACAGGTGTGCTAACAGGGTGTAATATTTGTGTTGGTGTTGTTATTGTTTGGTTATTATTATTATTGTTCCTATATTGTTCTGCAAAGTTTTGATTCCAACAGTGTGCCGAAGGGCCTGTACTGTTCTATGTTCTATGAAGTATTATTTGACAAACCAACTACTTTTAACTTCAGCAATTTCAATATTGTGCTCTTGATGTCCATCTAAATCAGATGTAGCACATTATGCAAAAGTGAACGGCTGTACAGGGTAGATCATTTCTTGCTCCATGCTGATATGTTTCTTTTTACTATTATCCGGGTTGCCCCTGGTCTGATGAAAGTTCAGCGACCTGAAACATTAACCCTTTCTCTCTCTCCACTGATACTGCCTGGCCTGATGTGTTGGGTACTCTGCTACACAGACGAACCAACACGGTTGCGAATGGTACAACTCAGTTTTATTACTAACATTTATTTACAGTGGTAAACTGGTTACTAAGGTTCAATCATAACCCTAGAATCTGTGGACCTATTCCTAATACTATCTTGTAGTGGCACTCAGCACATGGTGGATGTCTGAGTGGCTTGCTGTGAGCTCTGTGCCCTGTCTCTTGTTGGAATGCCCGGGAAGTGTCATGTTCCCTGTTTTGTAGTGTGTATGCTCTTGCCTGTGATTGGCTGTGGTGTGTGTGTGTTGATTGGTCCGTTGATCTGTCCATCAGTATGTATGTATGTACCATGATGTTTACCTGAATATCATGACATGGCCTGCTGAGCATTTCCAGCAATTTACTGTTTTTATTTCAGACTCCCAGTATCTATAGTATTTTCTTTTGCTCGCATTCTGTCACTAATGGTGCTAGAATTCTGTAATTAAATGAACCATGTGCTGAGCACGTTTTTATTTGAAAAACTATGCAGCCAGGGGAAAGGGAAAACAGCATTTCAGTGCAACTCTCTTTGTTGATTTGATTCTGCTTTTTGTGTGCCTGGCTCACCTGAATGTATTAAAATGTTCCTTCTCTATGGTTTTCCTTATCAAAATCCCTCCTCCTTGCTCCACAGTTGGTATATTTGTTGGATTGCTCAGTAAAGTAGGGATAACATGTTTTTCAGGTGAAATTCAGGATTTATTGTATTTAATAAACACGCTGCAAAGCCAAAGCTAGGTAGTGGATTCATTACAACCAGTTTTTGTATCAAGTAGGGCACCAGAGCATCAATTTTATAGGATCTCCATCAGCTCTCTTTACAAAGATTGAGGTGTTTATTTTGCTGTTTCCAAATTGGTTTGCTCTCAAACCTTCCAATTGGCAAATTCACATAATTGGGGCATCTGTTATGAGCAGTTAATTTTACTGCATTTAGCTGCTCAGGCATCTACAGTAAATAGTTTTCATTGCATTCTGTTTGAGTTATACATCTTGTGTCAAGACGTGGATGATCCTGTACATGCTTTAAACTGTACAATGTCAACACTTATTGCTGAAACCCATCCTTTCTGGTTTTGATTTGGAGAAAGGAGGATCATTGACACTCTCCCTCGCTTCTGTCCTCCCTGACCCATCACCTGTGAGCCTCCTCCCAACCATTAATAAAATAATGGATGAATTCATTAATAGTGCTATCAAGCAACAACTACTTGCCAGTAATTGGTTCACTGATGCTGCTAACAGAATAATTAGGCTCTAGCAGATATGTTTATAAAAAAAAAAAGAGAGTCCAACGGGGGTGGTGGCCTCGCATTACACAGTGTTAAGGTTATGGAGGTACCCGGTATACATCAGTACAGTGGTTTTGCCTCGTTACATCAGAACTATTTACAGTTCAGAATGAAGCAATTAGTCAGTCGGGGGCCCTGGTCGTCCTCTGCGATCGTCGTAGCTTCAGTGATGCAGGCGCCGGCTCGGGCATCTGTGGCTCCGGGAGCGTGGCTTCGGCTTCTTGGCCAGCTTCATCACCCCTAGAAGGGACCGGTGGGAGGACCGATCCACCTGGGAAGGGGGCGGCTGTGGGGTGCACCGGTGGGATTGGTGGTGGGGGTGGGGGTGGGGATCCAGCGGGCACCAGGTCCCGTAGGGCGACCCTATCCTGTCGGCCGTCGGGGTACGCCACGTAGCGTACTGAGGGTTAGCGTGGAGGAGATGGACCCTCTCGACCAATGGGTCCGACTTGTGCGCCCGCACGTGTTTGAGGAGCAGGATGGGTCCAGGAGCTGCCAGTCAGGTTGGGAGCAAGGTCCCGGAGGAGGATTTCCTAGGGAAGACAAGGAGACGTTCGTGAGGTGTTTGGTTGGTCGTGGTACACAGCAGTGACTGGATGGAGTGGAGGGCATCCGGAAGGACCTCCTGCCAGCGGGAGACTGGGAGATTCCTGGACCATAGGGCCAGTAGGACGGTCTTCCAGACTGTTCCGTTCTCCTTCTCTACCTGTCCGTTTCCCTGGGGGTTGTAACTGGTCGCCCCGGTCGAGGCAATGCCCTTGCTGAGCAGGAATTGACGCAGTTCGTCGCTCATAAAGGAGGACCCCCTATTGCTGTGTATGTAGGCGGGGAAACCGAACAGCGTAAAGATACTGTGGAGGGCTTTTATGACGGTGGCTGCGGTCATGTCGGGGCAGGGAATGGCGAATGGGAACCGGGAGTACTCGTCAATCACGTTCAGGAAGTACGTGTTGCGGTCGGTGGAGTGGAGGGGCCCTTTGAAGTCCATACTGAGGCGTTCAAAGGGACGGGAAGCCTTTATCAGGTGCGTTTTCTCTGGCCTGTAGAAGTGCGGATTGCACTCCGCGCAGATTAGAACATAGAACATTACAGCGCAGTACAGGCCCTTCGGCCCTCGATGTTGCGCCGACCTGTGAAACCACTCTAAAGCTCATCTACACTATTCCCTTATCGTCCATATGTCTATCCAATGACCATTTGAATGCCCTTAGTGTTGGTGAGTCCACTACTGTTGCAGGCAGGGCATTCCACGCCAGCCAGTGCTTGAAGGTTGCCGCTGAGTTTGCCACGTGGGGGCTGAGTTGCAGACACTCCGGCTTGATTCGGAGCTCCATTCTTTAAAATCTAGTGTAATAAAGTGATGCTCGATCAATAACTCCAGAAGTGAGATTGGAGACAATTGAAGGCTTTATTACACTAGATGTTTCCCCCAGCAGCGCGGGTACAGAAGGCAGCTTCTCCAAGCTAGACTTCTCCAAGTGTCTGTTAATGTTTGTTTTTCTCTGATTATGCATTCTAAAACTTCACCAACCTCTGATGTTAAACTGATAAGCCTGTAGTTGCGAGGAATGATCTTGCACTTTTTTGGAATAAGGGTGTTTTATTTGCCACTTTCCATTCTTCTGGCACCTTCACCATATCCAAGGGAGATTGGAAGATTGTGGTAAGGCCTTTTTATTATCTCCCTTCTCACTTTCTTAGCAACCGGGAATGCAAACCATCTGCACTATCCACTTATCCACTCTTAGCACAGGCTAGATGTACTGGAAAGACTAGCTACCAATTTTCACTCACAATTTTCGCTCACAAAGAGAGAATAAAACAGAATGGCAGTCAACATTAATGGAAACCCAAAAATGTTCTACCGAAAAGGAAACAGTAAGAGTTGGTGTTGGTCCTACTGGGGACTGTCGGTGCCATCATCTCTTCTACCAATTTATTTGGTCAGCATCCTCTTCCTTTGTAAATATATCCTGTGCTTCTAAGCAAATGTCATCCTCTTAGTCCCCAGTAGGACCAACCCTAACTCTTACTGTTTCCTTTCCGGTAGAACGTTTTTGGGTTTCCGTTAATGTTGATTGCCATTCTGTTTTATTCGCTCTTTGTGAGTCTAATTGTCCTCTTAACTTTCCCTCGGAGGTTTATTGTATTTGGCCTGGTTTTTGCTCAAGGAATTCACCTGATATACATCACACACAATGAAACCTTTTTTTTCATCAGAGGCCAGACTTTGGTTCCCCTGTCTTTCCCTGTCATTGGAATGTATCCAACCAAGATCTAAAACATCTCCTTAAAGATCACCCATTGTTCTGTCAGAGATTTTCCTGTCAGTCTTTGGTTGAACTTTACCCTAGCTAGACCCTCTCTCAATACAGCACAGGAAAAGGCCCTTTGGCCTCATCCCATTGAAGTTAGCCCACTTCCAATTTAGATACATACGTATGAATTGGGAGCAGGAGTAGGCATTTGACATTCCTGTCTATCCCCAATAACCTCTCAACCCCTCTTGTTTATCAAGAATCTATCTACTTCTGCTTTAAAGATATTAAAGACTCTGCCTCAACCACCTTTTGAGGAAGAGAATTCCAAAGTCTCATAAACCCTCAAAGATAATTTATTTCTCTCCTGTCTGTCTTAAATGAGCGACCCCTTATTTTTAAACAGTGGCCCTTAATTCTAGATTCTCCCACATGAGGAAATATCTTTTCCACATTCGCCCTGTCTCCTGAGGATCTTATTTTGTTTCAGTCAAGTTACCTCGTACTCTTCTAAATTCCAGCCGATATAAGCCTAGTTTATTCAGCCTTTCCCTAAAAGACAGCCCGCCCATTCCAGGCATTAATCTTAAAGCAGAAATTCTACTTTATATTGTTCCTTACTCTTCTCAATTAATAACCCAAATTTTGTCACTCTTATCCAAGTGTTGGCCCATCGATACTAGGTCGAATTTGCCCAATTCATTCTTCAGCACCAGATCCAGCAATGTCTTCTCTTTATTGGCTGGCTAAGTAAATTCTCCTGAACACATTTAGAAAATTACCCACATGTGCACCTTGCCTTTTACTTGGGGAGGCAGTGGCATAGAGGTATTGTTGCTGGACTAGTAATCCAGAGGCCCAGAGGCATGCTCTGTGGACCCTGGTTCAAATTCTGTCATGGCAGATGATGAAATTTGAATTCAATAAAAATCTGGAATTAAAAAGTTGGAAAAGGTGACCATGACATCTGCCATTCTTGCCTGGTCTGGCCTACATGTGACTGCAGATTCACAGTTGACTCTTAAATGCCCTCAGGGATGGGCAATAAATACTGTCCGAGCCAGTGACAGCCACATTCCATGAACAAACTTTAAAAAACACTTCCAATTATTTAGCTAAGTTCTCCATATGAAAGGAAGATGTTTATATAATGACTTTCATGACCTCTGGACAAATTAAAATGCTTTGCAGCCAAGGAGGTATTTTTGAAGGGGACTCACTGCTATAATATAGAAACTCTTCCTTCCTTTCTTCAACTTGAATACTCTCAAACCAATTCCTCAGCATCACCCCAGTCCGAAGAGAAGTCGACATTTAAGAACTAACAGGCCATTGAGCAGATGGAATCCTTGCCGAAATTCTGAAACTGTTAAGGATATACACAATTGATACGGCTGCAAAATTTGCATCCCTCCTCTGCAAAAAAGCTCTTTCCATAAACGCAGTGTGGCTTTTGCCCACTGACATGTTCTTCTCACTTCCAGCAAATTACCACAGGCATGGGGAGAATTTACAGAATCAACAGTAAACTGTTCCACCTAAACCACTTCTATCCAAAATCACTCTTAATTTCAGTCATTGAGCTGCTGTGTGCAAAATAATGCTTGTGTGTGATCGCCAAAGCATGAGGAAATGGGCCTTTCACTAAACACAGCAAAATGCCTCCTCCTCCTTCCCCACCCCTGTCAATAAGGTCAATGGTGAGATCCTATTTTCTATATATTGGGAGCTTCCTCTCGACACAGGAAGGCATAGACAACATAATTCATCACTGTCTCCAACGTGCCAGCTCAACCTTTGGCCAACCGAGGAAAAAGATTATTTATTAGGTTACCAACAGGAATACTAATTGTTAAAAACTAACCTTGTAGTTTACGAACACTTGACTTTACAGATACCTTTTTTGTAGGATTGTATAGTGAGAAAGCTTAAGTAGAGCACAGTATAGAAAAGATGCCAAGGTACTGGGACTCCGAGAGATAGTTGTAAAGAACTTGCTCACAGCAAAAATGGGCAAGACCTTAAAGGCTGTTTGTGGAAAAACTGCTTGGCTCTCTAGCAAATAAGGAACCACGGCATGTGATACAAAGGACATTACTTGCGTAATTTATGTGAGTAAATAATTGTTATGTTAAAGGTCAGCAACAACCACATCAACTATTCCTTGGTCAAGGAAATTGTTCTTACACATGGGACTGAAGATAATTGAGATGAGGGGGGGTTATTTGGATAACAGCCAGGATGAAATTGACCCTCACTTTGTTTTCATATGGCGGACAGAAAGACCATCCAGAGACGAGATAAAGACAAGATGAGAGACCAGGGAGAAAGGGCAAAAGACCTAAGCTGTGAAAGAAACCATTTTGTGCACTCTGCTCCCCAGTTCTTTACACTGGAGTATATTCCACATTATAAACTGTAAACCACCCAAGTTTGTTGAGACAGCTTATCTGAGAACTTAATGGAGACAAAGTCAAGACAAATTTGTTAAGTAAATTCACAAAAAAGCTTTGCCGTTCCTGCCATACAGTGCGTCGACCCACAAAATCTTGTATGGATCTCAAACCCGAGACTCCAGTTGCAGCTGATATCCCTGTGCTTCTATATGCTTCGGAGTACCTACAGCAGGTACCTCAAAGCAAGGTCCTTCAAATCCAGTAACAAGAAAGGCAGTACAAAAGAGCATCCTCTCCCAAGCCAAAATGGCCAAATCGTTCAGGATATGTAATTCATATGCCAGACACCAGACTCCCAAATCAGCTGCTCTGATCTGAACTCAATCATGACAGGAGATTCCCAGGAGGACAGTTGAAACACTTTAGGAGTATCCTCGAAGTATTCCTGAAGAGGTCCCCACCATCCCATGCAAGTCCCGAGCTTGTGACCAAAATGGAGATGGCTCATGTAGGAAGGTGCCAAACGTATAGAGAGACTTAATCAGGAACATGGAGATTCATTTGGAGAGTGTGTACGAGCCTCACCAGCAACTCATCTACCTGACCCTCCAAACGCCACCTTACTCTCATGTGACAGTCTTCAGATTGTACTTTGAGCTTCTCCGTAATCTCAGAACTCCTCAAACTGGAGTGGAAGCAAGTCCTCCTTGTCAATGTCTTATTAATCATATTGTTCCGGTTTAATGGCAGTCGCATTGTTAAACAGTGGTTGGGTATTTTTGCACCTATAAATGGAGATAACCGGGACACTGTGGATTAGTGCTGACTGTGAACTAAGTCAGTAAACACTCCAACAAAGAATGCTGCTGAGTCTTTAGTTTCAACTTCACCAACCGGTGTGGATCCAGATAACAATCATCCTGAAGGAATGCCTAAGTAGAAGAAAGTAGGAAACATGGAAGTCAGTTGACATTCAAGTGAGTTAATATCCCAAATACCTCCCCATTAACAGCCTGCAGTTGACCAGAAATTTAACTAGATCATTTAGATAAATAGTGTGGTTACAAAAGAAAGCCAGAGGCTGGGTATTCTGTAGTAGGTAACTCATCTCCTGACTCCCCAAGCCTCTTCAGCATCTACCAGTCAAGAATGTGGTACCCTCTTGCCTATATGAGTGCAGTTCCAACAACACAAAAGGTCAACAGCATCCAGGACAAAGAGGCTTGCTTAATTTGGCTCCCCATTTAGCACCTTAAGTATTCTCTCCCTCCACCACTAATGCACAGTGGCAGTGGTGGAGAGAGTGTGCACCATTTGCATAACTCACCAAGCCTCCTTCAACAGCACGGTAGCATTGTGGATAGCACAATTGCTTCACAGCTCCAGGGTCCCAGGTTCGATTCCGGCTTGGGTCACTGTCTGTGCAGAGTCTGCACATCCTCCCAGTGTGTGCGTGGGTTTCCTCCGGGTGCTCCGGTTTCCTCCCACAGTCCAAACATGTGCAGGTTAGGTGGATTGGCTATGATAAATTGCCCTTAGTGTCCAAAATTGCCCTTAGTGTTGGGTGGGGTTACTGGGTTATGGGGATAGGGTGGAGGTGTTGACCTTGAGTAGGATGCTCTTTCCAAGAGCCGGTGCAGACTCGATGGGCCGAATGGCCTCCTTCTGCACTGTAAATTCTATGATAATCTATGAAACGGCACCTTCCAAGCCTGCAACCTCTATTACCCAGGAGAAGAGCAGCAGCTACGTGGGAATAAGTATAAGGGGCCTTGACAGGAAACGCACTGCCAAGGCTGCAAATAGCCCATTTTGTACAGTGGGGAGCTCCGCTCACCAGATCTCCCAAGACCCCTAAACGATCCCTGACAGTGCCAATCTAGCACCGTGGCAGTGCCCATGCGTGGCAGTGCCCATGCTAGCTGCCAAAGATACCTTGACACTGCAAGCAGGCAGTGCCAGGCTTGCACCAGCAGTGCCAGGACATCACCCTGCTCAAAGGGCATGCAACTGAGGGCTTCTGATACCCTGGGAGACCCCCAAGAGTGCAGTTGTGGGTTGTGGGGACGAGTGCTGATTGGTGCTTGCCCAAGGTCTTGGAGGTGAAGGGGATGAATTCCAAAGCCTCGGGTACCTCGGGAATCTGCACATTAAAGTGAGACTAGCTGTCAGAACAATAGCCCTGGCTGAGTTTCATTTATTTTTCCTTACTTGGAAGCCTGTCAACTGGAATTTGGAGTGGCGTGAAGTGCACTTCTGTAAAAATGAATACAGTGCAAGTTCTCCAGTGAGCAGCCCACCCCAATCATCAAAATAACTCTACTTTTAAACAGCGACTCAAAATGTTAGACTCCCATCAGAACACAAATATATCACTAACAGAACAAAACTTTGAATAAAATAAGTACAGAGGAAGAAATTATTTTATACGGAGAACATTTCGCTTTTTTAAACATAGTTCTGAGGGTGGAACCTTAACTAAATTCTGATCTCATATCCGAGGCTTCTTAATGAATTTCTGATGAGTCTCTTGTGACTTCTTAAGAAGAAAACTGTAATAACAATCAAGTGACTTTATTATAATATTATGGAAAAATTTGGGTCTATTTCTTATTCTTAATTTTCTGCAATGATGTTCGGAATTGCATTATTCAGTTGATTTCAGCATTTTACTTAAACTTTCGTTTGTATAGCTCACTTAGCATTAAACAGCCGAAAGCAATTCACAGAGGAGAAATTGATCTTGAATGGGAACAGAAGAGTACTGCATTCAATTCTTGTTGTCACGTTTTAGGAAAGATGTGAGTGTCCTTGGGAGGGTGCTGAAAACATTTACCAGCATGGATGGGGGGACTTTAGCTACAAGGTTAGATTGTCGAGGATGGGATTGTCCTTTAAGTAAAGTATATTGAAGCAAAGTCTGATAGAGGTGTACAAGATTATGACACGCTTGGATAATGTAGACAAGGGAAACCTTCCCATTAGCTGATGGTATAAGGACTAGAGGACACAGATTTGAAGTCTTGGGTAGGCATGTTGGAGGTGGGGGGTGATGTGAAGAAGAACTTTTGATTCATTAAATGTTAATGACTCTGAACTCACTGCCCACAAGGGCAGTGGAAGCCAAGATGGTCAATGATTTTAAAAAGGGGAAATTGGATGGGCAGTCGCAAGAAATAAACTGCAGAGCTGCAGGGATAGAATGGGGAAAGAAACTGGATAGTTTGTTCTATAAAGAGCCAGCATGGATACGATGGGCTGAATGGCCACTTTCTGTGCCTTTATGATTCGGTGACTGCAAAAGATGAGCGAAAGTATGATTTTTAAAACAATAAGCTTGAGCAAGCTTTTAGAGGTGAAGAGACAGATACAAGTGTATCAGTAGGAAGAGGATTACCAGGGAAAGAGTAGGACCCAATCGGGTGTTAAACAAATACTTCACATCTGTCTTCTCTCGGGAGAAGGAGGATGTTGGTACAGAATTCAGACAGAGGGACTGAGACTCTTGAGCAGTTTGATACAGGGAGTGAGGAGATACTTGAGATTTTGAGAGACTTAAAAGTGGACAAATCCCAGGTCCAAATAAGTTGTATCCCAGGCTGTGGTGGGAGGCAAGGGAGGAAATTACAAGGGCTCCTGACCCCCAAATCTTGAATTCCTCGCTAGCCACAGGAAGGTACTGGAGGGCAGCTAATGTGGTTCCATTTTTCAATCTCCACTTGGAGAGGCAAGGTTTAATCAGAAACAGTCAGAATGACTTTGTAAGAGGGAGGTCATGCCTAACAAATTTGATTGAATTTTTTGAGGAGGTGACCAGGTGTGCAGATGAGGGCAGTGCAGTTGATGTAGTATATATGGTTTTCAGCAAAGCCTTTGACAAGGTCCCACATGGGAGACTGAGGAAGAAGGTAAACACACGAGATCCATGGTAACTTGGCAAGTTGGATCCAAAATTGTTTTTGTGATAGGAAACAGAGGGTGGTGGTAGAAAACTGTTTGTGTGACTGGAGGCCGATGTCCAGTGGTGTACCGGGGATCAGTACTGGGTCCCGTATTGTTTGTGATATATAGGTAAAGGTTAGGTCGCCATAGTCTCAGATGACCAGAGGCTGCTTTGCATTTTGAGTGGAAAAACTGACTGGTGATTTAACCTGAGGATCACCACGCCTCCAGCGAGGAGCAAAGTTGAGAAGGTGGGCCTTATGAGTAACCTCAGCCGGTTTGGGAACTGAGCCCACGCTGCTGGCCTCGCTCTGCATCACGAACCAGCTATCTAGCCAATTAAGCTAAACCAGCATGAGAGGCTTGGTGAGCTTGTGTTTTCTTTGGAGCAGAGAAGGCTGAGAGGAGACCTAATTGAGGTGTATAAGATTATGAGGGACATAGACAGGGTGGATAGAATGTAGCTGTTCTCCTTAGTTGAAGGGTTAGTTAAAAGACGGAATAGTTTTTAAGGTGAAAGGTTTAGAGGGGATTTGAAAAAGATTTTTTCACGCAGAAGATAGTGGGAATCTTGAATGCACTGCTGGGATGGTAATTGAGGCATGAAACCTCACAATCTTTAAAAAGTATTTGGATGAGCACTTGAAATGTCATAACATTCAAAGATATGGGCCAAATGCTGGGAAGTGGGATTAGTGTAGATTAAAGTAGTATATTTTGTTGGTGCAGGCTTAATGGGCCAAAGGGTCTCTTCAGTACTCTTATTATTCTACGAAATGGGGTGGGAATTCCACAGGTTAGGGGCTATTGTGTCTGGAGTGCAATTTGACTATTGTATCTCTTGGCCCACAAGGACTGCTGGAAAAACACTAAACTGTCGGGTCTGGCAGATTCCACCTTCTGCGAGGTTCAGATTTTGGAAGGCATTAAAATTTGAGAAATGCAAAGGCGACAAACTGGTGCAGTGGTTAGCGTTGCTGCCTCACTGCACTGAGGACCCAGGTTCGATCCTGGCCCCGGGTCACTGTCCATGTGGAGTTTGCACATACATCCGTGTCTGCGTGGGTCTCACCTCCACAACCCAAAGATGTGCAGGGTAGGTGAATTGGCCACTCTAAATTGCCCCTTAATTGGAAAAAAATGAATTGGGTACTCTAAATTTATAATTTTTTTAAAAAGTGAGAAATGCATCCTCGATAGCGTATTGAAATCACTGACCCGCTTTTCTGAAGTGGCATACTGGATTTGCCTCCCCCATTGCCTACCAAATCCACTGTTAAACCAAAAGCAGGCATGTTTGCAGCAGGTTAGAATCATGTTTACAACCCCCAGTCCCTCCCCCCTCCCCTCACTCTCATGTTGTCATTGTAGGGTGAGGGAGAGATGATTAAAACTCGCTTATGTTTATAACACTAGATACAAAATGTTGCAAGTATATCATGATCCTCTTGTCTGATAGAGGTCTACAAAATTATGAGGGGCAGAGATAGAGTGGATAGTCAGAGGCTTTTCCCTGGGGTAGAGGGGTCAATTACTAGGGGGCATAGGTTTAAGGTGAGAGGGGCAAGATTTAGAGTAGAAGTACGAGGCAAGTTTTTTTACACAGAGGGTAGTGGGTGCCTGGAACTCGCTGCCGGAGGAGGTGGGGGAAGCAGGGACGATAGTGACATTTAAGGGGCATCTTGACAAATACATGAATAGGATGGGAATAGAGGGATACGGACCGAGGAAGTGTAGAAGATTGTAGTTTAGTCGGGCAGCATGGTCGGCACGGGCTTGGAGGGCCGAAGGGCCTGTTCCTGTGCTGTACATTTCTTTGTTCGTTGTCAGAACCAGAAACAGGGTGTCCATCAGATGCACTCATTTGCCTTTTACCTTTAAAGGTAATGTAAATTTTTGGACTTTTTAAATTTCCAAGTCAAATGTCATATCTCGCCCATTGTAATATCAAAAACAGAATGGTAAATCAAAGTACTGTGCAGCATCAGTGTTTCGGATTAGGTAGCCATACAAGCCACGGTAGCACAGCACCTACATACTGGGTGTGTCAAAAGGGAATTGTGTTACCTCACTTGTTTTTCTTCTTCTTTGTTGAGAGGAAATTGCACAGTTGTGTGAAATTGAGGTTGCAAGTACTGTATATCTGGATTTGTCAGCTCTGCCCAGGCTATTGTGCGAATATTTTCTTTTAGGCTTTTTTCCCACCCTCCCAGAAATTGTGGTTTGGTGACCTTGCACATGTAATTTGGAACTACCTAAAGCTGTCATAGTTTTAACTTCTAAATGTAATTGAGAAATAGTTACTGAGCGCAGCAGCCATTGACCCCAAAACTGGTGTGCACAGAGAATTCTTTAAGCATTTTTTTTACCACCCTTTGCACTGTGTCAACACATTAAAGCAAACATGTTTCAAATGAAGCATGACTGGCAAATTAGCACAGTATGAGGACAGAGCTGACCAAAGCAGCAGACCCCTGACCTCACTTCCTGTGGATGAATTTTTACAAACTTTTTTTTACAAAACATTGCAGTTTTGCGAGGGGGTGGGGTGGGGGGGCAGAATTTTATTCCAGGCTGGAAGAAAGTTTTGCAGTTTGGTGTAAAGTGGTGCACTTTGTTCAAGTCTTGAGCACACTTTGTTCAAGTCTTGAGCCCCCTCTTACCTTGAAGGTGACTTTTGTCAGGGTGCAGTATCAAAGACAAACTCGAGAGAGAGGAATCAGAGCTGGATCCAGTACCTTCCTCGCCCAAATTCTCCACAGGTTCAACACTGAGAAAACGAGGCTGGCAAGTATTAGGGGCTGGTTTAGCATAGTGGGCTAAATAGCTGGTTTGCAATGCAGAACAATGCCAACACCGTGGGTTCAATTCCAGTACCGGCCTCCCCGAGCAGGTGCCGGACTGTGGCGACTAGGGGCTTTTCACAGTAACTTCATTGAAGCCTACTTGTGACAATAAGCTATTATTATTATTATAAACCATTAAAACTGCAATCCCTGACTGCAGCTGTTTGATAGGTAGTACGTGTTTACAACTACTTAATCAATCATCCAGGCCAAGCAGCTTTGTAACTTTATGAATGGGATGAAAAAATAATGTATGTAATGTTACTGCATTGCAAGTTTATAGTTAATTCAGTTCTTTCGGGGCAGCATGGTGGTGCAGTGGTTAGCACTGGGACTGCGGCGCTGAGGACCCGGGTTTGAATCCTGGCCCTGGGTCACTGTCCGTGTGGAGTTTGCACATTCTCCCCGTGTCTGCGTGGGTTTCACCCCCATAAGCCAAATGATGTGCAGGTTAGGTGGATTGGCCATGCTAAATTGCCCCTTAATTGGAAAAAAAAATAATTGGGTACTCTAAATTTAAAAAACGAATTCTGTTCTTTAATTTTCCATAATTTTAAAGATATTTTGTTCTTTCATGAGATGTGAGCATCACTGGCAAGAACAGCATTTGTTGCCCAACCCCAGTTGCTCTTGAGAAGGTGGGTGGCGGGATGCCTTCCTGAACCCGTGGTCCATCTGGTAATTCTGACGTATCTGATGGTGCCTTTCCCTGTATTGTATATTGTTTAAGATTGCTTTCTGCTAAACAGTCATTTAATAGATGATAGTGCGAATACTCAATACTGCAATCATGAGCAAGAAAATCAAGGTGGAAACCTAAAAAATGTACAATTGTGGACAAAAATCACAGTGGAGTTAGAGAGAATATTTAAAATAGTGCAGAGACTTCTTGCCACAGCTGAAGGAGACTAAATAGGCAGTTGGAGGCAATTTTATTTTGATTGTGATTACAATGTTTCTGCAGAAAACTTGACACTATCACTATTGCCAGTGATTTAAAAATGTGTGCAGCAAGCTTAGTCCTTATCTGCCCAACTGAAGGCTGATCATTATCGTAAATGTCCATTAGTTTGGAATGGGGACACTGGAGTATGTATCTGCACTACAGTACTTGAGAGACTAGCTGCCAGGCCTGTTGTCCAGTTGTGTTCAACCATAGATGAAGCCTGGTGAACTACTTATTTCCCGTACCAGCCTCTCCGAACAGGCGCCGGAATGTGGCGACTAGGGGCTTTTCACAGTAACTTTATTTGAAGCCTACTTGTGACAATAAGCAATTTTCATTATTTCAGAGGCCGGGGGTGCGGAGGCAGCTTACGTTTTTAAAAATAAAATTACCTTTGTTTGAAAACCGATGACTTCTAACATGTATGCCAATCTGGAGAGGCAGCAAAAGCTACCCAACAAGTTGAAAAACCCCACAAATGGCTGACGGCATAGCTAATTCCCAGACACAAAGAGCCAAGTTGCTTCCTTGTCTGCAGTAAATGGGATATGGGCATATCATGATGAGCTACAGGGGGAAGAAAACTGAAGTATTAAAAAAAAATGCCATATGTCGTTGTTGCAGATTTAGAATTTACTGAAGGATGTATGAAAGTGCTGAAAAAGATTTATTTTCTATGGCTGTCTCCGGAGAATACAGCAAGGATTTGTACTTGTAAAGTTCCTATTGTGACCATAGAATTGTTACAAAGCATTTTGCAGCCAATTAAATACTTTGTAAAAGAAAAGGCACTGTTGGAAGGATTGTGTCAAGCAAACACTGCACAGTAAGCTCTAACGATCAACTGGTAATCTGTTTTCGTGATGTTAGTTGAGGGACAGATGTTGGCCCAGGCACTGGGAGAACATCTTTTAAATAATGCCATGGGATCTTCCACGTTCATTGGCAGCTCAAACTGGATTTTGATTCAACATCTTAGATGACGCCTCGTGACTGTGCAGTACTCCCTCAGTACTGCAAGCCTGTAGTATATGACATGTCTCTGGGGTGGTTCATGAACCCACAACCTTCTGACTTGCGATGAGAGTCATACCGTACCTGCCCACCCAACCCTACAAAGTCTTAAATTTTTACACTCTCTTGCGCATTTTTCAGCATGAGGCATTCTAATATAATTTCATATTTCAAACTAAAAGTAATCTTGCCTGGAAGGATTATATTCATAATTGATTCCTAAAAGTTGATTTGATGCAGCTTTACATGGTAAAGCAAGCAGAGTATCTTCTGTTGAAATAGCAGATCAAACATTTATACAAAAGCCTTGATAATTACCAAGAATATTTTCCACCTTCTCAGAAATGTTTTCCTGCATTGGAAATAATTTTAAGGAAAGAAAATATACAAAAATGTGGTCTGCGAAACAGCCTGGGTAAGCTTGAATTGGTGCTGTTAGATGGATGGTGTGGGGCTTTGTAAACTCTTATACCCTTGGTGATTATTAATGCACTTATCACTATTATCTGTACATGTTGAGCACTCTAATATGGATATTCTGAGCATTTGCCCCAGTTTCTACACAGTAGCAAAGAAACCTCAACCATGCATGTAAAGCACCTGAAAACAACTTGCTAAATTACAGGATCTAACTGGCATTGCAACTCCCCGTTCACCAAAAAGCTGATGGTCCACTTCAAATGCCACAATGGGACCTGAAGTAAAATCGTAAAACTAAAATGTCACTTCCTTTTCAGTTAAGTAAAACTCAAGAGCTGGAATCTTCCCAAAATTTGGCTACGTTTCATTTTTTTGCCGTGATAACCGGAATGAATCATGGAATCATAGAATCCCATCAGTGTGACCCAGAATTGTTAGACGCTTTTCTCGTCGAGCATGGATGCTCACATTTGGGTTGGGTGGGGGGGGGGGGGAATCCAATGGGACCTCGAATGCAGGAGCTGGGGACCCTGGGGAGAAGTGAACTCCTTGGGCCCTTGTTTCTGTACCCTCTTACTGAGATGTGGAGATGCCGGCATTGGACTGGAGTGAGCACAGTACGAAGTCTTACAACACCAGGTTAAAGTCCAACAGGTTTGTTTCGATGTCACTAGCTTTCGGAGCGCTGCTCCTTCCTCAGGTGAATGAAGAGGTATGTTCCAGAAACATATATATAGACAAATTCAAAGATGCCAAACAATGCTTGGAATGCGACCACTAGCAGGTGATTAAATCTTTACAGATCCAGAGATGGGGTAACCCCAGGTTGAAGAGGTGTGAATTGTATCAAGCCAGGACAGTTGGTAGGATTTCGCAGGCCAGATGGTGGGGGATGAATGTAATGCGACATGAATCCCAGGTCCCGGTTGAGGCCGCACTCGTGTGCGGAACTTGGCTATAAGCTTCTGCTCGGCGATTCTGCGTTGTCGCGCGTCCTGAAGGCCGCCTTGGAGAACGCTTACCCGGAGATCAGAGGCTGAATGCCCTTGACTGCAGACGTGTTCCCCGACTGGAAGGGAACATTCCTGCCTGGTGATTGTCGCACGATGTCCATTCATTCGTTGTCGCAGTGTCTGCATGGTCTCGCCAATGTACCACGCTTCGGGACATCCTTTCCTGCAGCGTATGAGGTAGACAACGTTGGCCTAGTCACACGAGTATGTACCGTGTACCTGGTGGGTGGTGTTCTCACGTGTAATGGTGGTATCCATGTCGATGATCTGGCACGTCTTGCAGAGATTGCCATGGCAGGGTTGTGTGGTGTCGTGGTCACTGTTCTGAAGGCTGGGTAGTTTGCTGCAAACAATGTGTCATGATATTCAAACACACATCACAACACACACATCATGATAGACAGACCAACAGACCAATTAGCACACACAACACGACAGCCAATCACAGACAAGAGCAGACACAGTATAAGACAAGAAACACGACACCTCCTGGTCAGTCCATCTGGAGACAGGACAAGGCCAGGACCTCATTAACAAGACACTCTCACAGTCACCATGTGCTGAGTACCAAGTCAGATGTGTAAATAACTAGTTGGAATAAAACTGCGTTGTACCAATCGCAATCGTGTTGGTTCGTCTGTACCTCAGAGCACCCAACACCACATGGTACCAGTGAGTGAATCGATACTTACCGGCAAATCTGCCATCCTGAGCCATGGACACCCACAACAAACCGCAGCCGTTGCAAGTCGCTGGGAACCTGGGCACCAATTGGAAGCTCTTCCAAGCAGCAATTCAAACTGTTCATGCGAGCCAACGAAAAACAGGGCCTCGGACGAAACAAGGATTGCCATGCTCCTCACTACCGCAGATCAGCACGCCATCGATGTATACAACTGCTTGGTGTTCGCGGAAGGTGAGAACAAATCTAAATGTGACACGGTCCTCCTCAAGCTTGACCAGCACTTCAACGTTGAGGTCAATGAAAGCTTTGAGAGGTATATCTTTCAGCAGCGCCTACAAGGTAAGGATGAGCTCTTTCAGCCCTTCCTGATGCACATCCGCATACTCGCGCAGTCCTGCGGTTACGGCACCACCTCAGAGTCCATGATCCGGGACCAGATCGTTTTTGGCGTTGCCTCCAGTGGCCTACGCCAGCAGCTTCTAAAAATTAACGGCCTGACCTCAGCATCTGCAGTTGAAGCCTGTGTCCTGCATGAAAATGCGACCAGCCGCTATGCCCAATTTCGGGCGACCGAATCGGCACGGAGGGGGTCCCAAGCGATCGAATCAGCAAGCCAGGCCGCCCACGAGGCCGAACGCATCCAGGCAATCGAGTTTCTCCTGGCCCGGGGCCCGGACGAGGGCGGCCGTTTCACGCGCTTTTTGAGGCCTCCCGCGTTTGTGCGCGCCAAAACCTACGGCAACACTGAGGGACGTGCTGTGCAGGCGCGCCCGACGCAAGACCGAACTGCGCATGCGCAGTGGCGTAACGAATGCCATGACGTGTGGCAACTGTGGAGCTGCACATTTAAAAGGGCAATGTCCTGCAAAAACCCGACAATGCCTACGCTGTGGCAAGATGGGCCACTACGCTGCCTACTGTCGAGCGGCTCAACCTGTGGATCTGCCACATCTCCGACAACCTCGCAGACACGTGCGGACCATCCAGCCTCCACATCACAACATCCAAACCGACGACACAGATGACCAAGACGCCTTCCGGGTTGCGGTCATTGATGTGAACCGGGTGTCAACACCATCAATCCGGCCGATGAATGGAGTGCCACCCTGACGGTCAACCGATTGCCGATCACTTTCTGCCTGGACGCTGGCGCCTCCGCCAACCTCCTAGCATGGTCAGCATTCTATGCCATGAAGGTCAGACCACCAATCCAGCCATCCCGGTGCAAGATGGTCGACTACAACGGGAACGTTATCCCGGCCATGGGATCCTGCCAGCTCCAGGTGACACACAAAACACACACAGCCACACTCACGTTCGAGATAGTTGGCTCATCGAAGGACTCCCTGCTGGGCACACAGGCATGTAAGGCTCTCCACCTTGTGCAACGAATTCTATCTCTCTCTCCAGACGGCACGTCTGACTTCCCGGATGCAGAGTTCAACGCACAGCTCCAATCGCTCCTCGCCCACAACCAGGAGGCATTCGAAGGCATGGGAACACTGCCATACACCTACCGAATTTGCCTCAAACCGGACGCCATCCCGGTCGTTCACGCACCTCGCAGGGTTCCTGCGCCACTTAAAGACCGCCTCAAGCTGCAGCTGCAGGATCTCCAGGACCAAGGGGTCCTATCCAGGGTCACGGAGCCCACGCCATGGGACAGCTCCATGGTGTGTGTCAAGAAGCCCTCTGGCGAGCTCCGCATCTGTATAGACCCCAAAGACCTCAATAATAACATTATGCGGGAACATTATCCCATACACATGACTGGAGGATGGCTCAAAGGGCAGTGCCCGCAGTTCTATAATGTACGAGACGACCTAGCCATCATTGATGGGATCCTTCTGAAGCTGGACCGGATTGTGATTCCGCACAGTATGTGCTAGCTGGTTCTCGATCAAATATACGAAGGCCACTTGGGGGTCGAGAAGTGCAGACCGAGGGCCCGAGAGGCGGTATACTGGCCGGGCATCAGTGACGATATTGCCAACATGGTGATCAACTGTACAACCTGCCAAAGGTTTCAGCCGGCGCAACCTCCTGAGACGCTTCTGCCCCATGAGCTGGTGACGTCCCCCTGGGCGAAGGTGGGTGTCGACCTATTTCACGCGCTTGGCATGGACTATGTTATCATAGTGGACTACTTCTCCAATTACCCAGAAGTCATATGCCTGCACGATCTGACGTCATCTGCTGTCATCCGGGCCTGCAAAGACACCTTTGTTCGCCACGGCATTCCGATGACTGTCATGTCGGACAATGGGCCCTGTTTTGCCAGCCATGAATGGTCGTCCTTTGCGGCCTCGTATGGCTTCACACACGTGACGTCCAGCTCTCTGCATCCCCAGTCCAATGGAAAGGCGGAGAAGGGCGTTCACATTGCCAAGTGGCTCCTCTGCAAGGCTGCTGCTGCCGGATCGGACTTCTACCTCGCCCTGCTGGCCTATCGCTCGGCCCCACTAGCCACGGGTCTCTCGCCAGCACAGCTGCTGATGGGTCGCGCCCTCAACCACTGTGCCTTCCATCCTGGCACCAACAATAGACCATGCTCCGGTACTGCATAGGATGCAACTGCAGCGCGATCGCCAGAAGAGATCGTACGACACAAGGGCAACTGATCTTCCCTCCCTGGCCCCTGGAGACAGCGTCCGCATTCACCTACCAGACAGTGGCTGGTCAGCACCTGCCGAAGCTCTCCGTGCGTGGCTCCCCGCTCGTTCCTGGTACACATGCCGGATGGATCCGTGCGTAGGCGCAATCGCCGAGCCCTTCGCCTATTTCCACGCTCGCAACGGAACCATACACAGACGCCGTGTCCTCCACTGGTGCTGACCACTGGTAGACGTGCCTACTAGACTGGACTTATGAGCCTGTTCACGCGTCAAATTTTAGCAACTACTGTATTGTAACATGTCACTGTTTTATCGTTCCAGGCCTTGTTTGATCGGTCCAAATTTCAACGTTCTTCTTCTTTTGTTATGGTACAACCTCGTTAGTATGTCACACCTGACATCGCCCCTTGTATATTGTTACGCCACATGTACATGCTGTAAATATCACGCGCACACACTCCTTTAGCTGCACTCAGGACACATTTATATTTATAACCACGTAGGCACATAATCTTGTAAAAAAGGGGGGATGTCATGATATTCAAACACACATCACAACACACACATCATGATCGACAGACCAACAGACCAATTAGCACATATAACACGACAGCCAATCACAGACGAGCAGACACAGTATAAGACAAGAAACACGACACCTCCTGGTCAGTCCATCTGGAGACAGGACAAGGCCAGGACCTCATTAACAAAACACTCACACAGTCACCACGTGCTGAGTACCAAGTCAGATGTGTAAATAACTAGTTGGAATAAAACTGCGTTGTACCAATCGCAACCGTGTTGGTTCGTCTGTACCTCAGAGCACCCAACACCACACAATGGTTTGTTTGAGGTTACGCGGTTGTTTGAAGGCAAGTAGTGGGGGTGTGGGGATGACCTTGGCATGATGTTCATCTTCATCGATGACGTGTTGAAGGCTGTGAAGAAGATGTTGTAGTTTCTCTGCTCCGGGAAAGTACTGGACGACGAAGGGTGTTCTGTCGGTTGTGTCCCATGTTTGTCTTCTGAGGAGGTCGGTGCGGTTTTTTGCTGTGGCGCGTTGGAACTGTCGCTCGGATGAGTCGAGCGCCATATCCCGTTCGTACGAGGGCATCTTTCACGTCTGTAGATGTCTGTTACGCTCCACCTCGTCTGAGCAGATCCTGTGTATATGGAGAGCTTGTCCATAGGGGATGGCTTCTTTAATGTGTTTAGGATGGAAGCTGGAGAAGTGGAGCATCGTGAGGTTATCCGTGGGTTTGCGGTAAAGCGAAGTGCTGAGGTGGCCGTCCTTGATGGAGACGAGTGTGTCCAAGAATGCAACTGATTTTGGAGAGTAGTCCATGGTGAGTCTGATGGTTGGATGGAACTTATTAATGTCATCGTGTAGTCGTTTCAGTGATTCTTCGCCGTGGGTCCAAAGGAAAAAAATGTCATCATTGTATCTGGTGTATAACGTCGGTTGAAGGTCCTGTGCAGTGAGTAGGTCTTGTTCAAACTCGTGCATGAAGATGTTGGCGTATTGGGGTACGAATTTGGTCCCCATGGCTGTTCCGTGTGTCTGGATGAAGAACTTGTTGTCGAAGGTGAAGACGTTGTGATCCAGAATGAAGCGGATGAGTTGCAGAATTGCGTCTGGAGGTTGGCAGTTGTCGGTGTTGAGTACTGAGGCTGTTGCAGCAATGCCGTCGTCATGGAAGATGCTGGTATAGAGTGCCGAGACGTCCATTGTGACGAGGAATGTTCCTGGTTCAACTGGTCCATGGGTGCTGAGTTTCTGTAGGAAGTCCATCGTGTCACGACAGATGCTGGGCGTGCCTTGTATGATGGGTTTCAAGATGCCCTCGATGTAGCCAGAGAGGTTCTCACACAAGGTCCCATTGCTTGAAACGATAGGGCGACCTGGTGTATTGGCCTTCTGTATTTTTGGGAGGCAGTAGAGATCTCCAATGCGGGGAGTACGTGGGATGAGAGCACGTAGGGTGCTCTGTAGACCTGGATCCAAGGTCTTGATCAGTCTGTTAAGTTGGCGTATGTGTTCCTTGGTCGGATCTGCGGGTAACTGTCTGTAGTGTTCTTGGTTGTTCAGTTGTCGGTATACTTTATTGCGTACAGTTCTGGTCACCGCATTATAGGAAGGACGTGGAGGCTTTGGAACGGGTGCAGAGGAGATTTACCAGGATGTTGCCTGGTATGGAGGGAAAATCTTATGAGGAAAGGCTGATGGACTTGAGGTTGTTTTCGTTAGAGAGAAGAAGGTTAAGAGGAGACTTAATAGAGGCATACAAAATGATCAGAGGGATAGATAGGGTGGACAGTGAGAGCCTTCTCCCGCGGATGGAAATGGCTAGCACGAGGGGACATAGCCTTAAACTGAGGGGTAATAGATATAGGACAGAGGTCAGGGGTAGGTTCTTTACGCAAAGAGTAGTGAGGCCGTGGAATGCCCTACCTGCTACAGTAGTGAACTCGCCAACATTGAGGGCATTTAAAAGTTTATTGGATAAACATATGGATGATAATGGTATAGTGTAGGTTAGATGGCTTTTGTTTCGGTGCAACATCGTGGGCCGAAGGGCCTGTACTGCGCTGTATTGTTCTATGTTCTATGTTCTAGTAGTCCATTCTGTTCAGTATGACAGTGGCCCCTCCTTTGCCTGCTGGTTTGATGACGATGCTGTGGTTGGTCTTGAGAGCGCGGATGGCATTGCCTTGTGCTTGGGTTACGTTCGGGGCTGTCTTGTGAATGCGACTGATGAATCTGGCATTGACGCGACTCCTGACGGCTTGAGCATACATGTCGAGTCTAGGGCAGCGGCCTTCCGGAGGGGTCCAATTCTAGCTAGTGACATTGAAACAAACCTGTTGGACTTTAACCTGGTGTTGTAAAACGTCTTACTGTGCTCACCCTAGTCCAACGCCGGCATCTCATCTTCATTCTTAATGTAATAAGGATCATCACAGTTTTGTTTTAAAGTTTAGTTTTCAAATGTTGATTCGCGGTAGATTTGGTGTTTTTCATAGAATTTACAGTGCAGAAGGAGACCATTTGGCCCATCGAGTCCGCACCGGCCCTTGGAAAGAGCACCCCACCCAAGCCCACACTTCCAACCTATCCCCTGTTTGTACTTCTATTATCAAACCACAAGCAGCGAGTACGTTTCTTGTACTGACCAAATTACCACACAACCAGTATGTTAGTTCAAAAGACTTTATTATTAAACACAAGACTTGTGTCTCTGTGCAATGATACACGCGGCTATGTATGAAACTACACCGATAAACTAAGATGACCTTTACTTAACTTCTGGATGACCGGCTCTGTGCAGGTAGATGAGGCCTTTATCTGAGTCCCCACGTATTTCGGCTGGAAATCGTCGGGTTTGTCTCGGCTGTAGCTCGTCCCTTTCAGGTAGCAATCGCGGTCTTGAACTTGGCTGGTCGTTATGCTGCAATTGGTGTGGGCACAGGCCTACCCAAAAGAGATCGATCCCTAGTGCGCAGGGCCTCTTATCCTTATTCTCTTTCGCACCCTTTTGGGTGGGGTTAACTCAGGATCCAATGGATCGATAGGGTGGCGATCACTCTGATCGATACTGCACAATTAGGGGCGGGTACCTTGATGGCTGGGCGGGTCCTAGTCGTTATTGTTCCAAGTGCGTAGGCCTTTCCAAATAACGGGAGATGGCGCCGGGGAGTCTGCTACTGTTGCTATGCCTTCATTTGAATCTATTGTGCTGGGGAAATCGGTGATTGACCTTTAACAGGTGCAAGTTTCAATTCGGTCTGGTTTTCCTTTACTCAATACACAGAGGCTGTATACTGTCTGTGTCCCGACTTGACCACAATTCCCTTTATCCTTTGCGGGCGGCCATTTTAGATGGCCACACACTGCAACCCCACCCAAGGACAGTAAGGGCAATTTAGCATGGCCAATCCACCTAACCTGCACATCTTTGCACTGTGGGAGGAAACCAGAGCACCCGGAGGAAACCCATGCAGACACTGGGAGAACGTGCAGACTCCTCACAGACAGTGACCCAAGCCGGGAATTGAACCTGGGACCCTGGAACTGTGAAGCAACTGTGCTATCCACTATGCTACCATGCTGCCCGTGTTTTGAAATACACAAATGAGTTTGAGCTGAAAAATGAACCGAAAAATCTGCAATTTGTTTTCTGATCGCAACCAGAACAGCAACAACAACTTTCAATTACATAGCACGTTTTAACATAATTAAACAACCCAAGGCATTTTACAAAAGCATTCTAAATGGTAGGTCATGCCTCAGAAGCTTCATTGAATTCTTTGAGCATGTGACGAGACACATTGATGAAGGTCGGGCAGTGGATGTGGTGTATATGGATTTCAGTCAGGCATTTGACAAGGTTCCCCATGGTAGGCTCATTCAGAAAGTTAGGGGGCATGGGATACAGGGAAATTTGGCTGTCTGGATACAGAATTGGCTGGCCGAAAGAAGACAGCGAGTGGTAGTGGATGGAAAGTATTCTGCCTGGAGGTCGGTGACCAGTGGTGTCCCGCAAGGATCTGTTCTGGGACCTCTGCTCTTTGTGGTTTTTATAAATGACTTGGATGAGGAAGTGGAAGGGTAGATTAGTAAATTTGCCGATGACACGAAGGTTGGGGGAGTTGTAGATAATGTTGAGGGTTGTTGCAGGTTACAACAGGACATCGACTGGATGCAGAGCTGGGCTGAAAAGTGGCAGATGGAGTTCAACTTTGATAAATATGAAGTGATTCATTTTGGAAGGTCGAATATGAATGCAGAACACAGGGTTAAAGGCAGGATTCTTGGAAGTGTGGAGGGACAAGAGTGATCTTGGGGTCCACGTACATAGATCCCTCAAAGTTGCCACCCAGGTTGATAGGGTTGTTAAGAAGGCTTATGGTGTGTTGGCTTTCATTAACAGGGAAATTGAGTTTAAGAGCCGTGAGGTTTTGCTGCAGCTTTATAAAACTCTAGTTAGACCACACTTGGAATATTGTGTCCAGTTCTGGTCGCCTCATAGGAAGGATGTAGAAGCTTTGAAAAGGGTACAGAGGAGATTTACCAGGATGCTGCCTGGACTGGAGGGCAAGTCTTATGAAGAAAGGTTGAGGGAGCTAGGGCTTTTCTCACTGGAGCGAAGAAGGCAGAGAGGTGACTTGATAGAGGTGTACAAGGTGATGAGAGGCATGGATAGAGTGAATAGCAGAGACTTTTCCCCAGGGTGGAAATGGCTGTCACGAGAGGACATAATTTTAAGGTGATTGGAGGAAGATATAGGGGAGACTTTACACAGAGAATGGTGGTGTGTGGAATGCACTGCCAGCAGAGGTGGTGGAGTCAGAGTCATTAGGGACATTTAAGCGACTCTTAGACAGGCACATGGACAGCAGTAAATTGAAGGGGTGTAGGTTAGGTTAATCATAGATTAGGATAAATAGTTGGCACAACATGGTGGGCTGAAGGGCCTGTAATGTGCTGTACTGTTCTATGTTCTAAAACAAAATATGACACTGAGCCACATAAGGACATTAAGACAAAATTCCCCAAACCTGGTCAAAGAGAGGTAATAAGAGTATCTTAAAGGAGGAAAGTGAGTTAAAGAGAGTTGGTGTAGTTTAGCGAGGGAATTAGGACCCAAGCGATTGAAGGCTTTTCCACCTATAGTGGAGCGATTTAAAATCCGGGAGAATGGAGAGGCCAAAATTAAAAGAGTGCAGATACCTCTGAGGGTCGTCGGGCTGGACAGAAATAGTGAGAGATCAGAATGGAGCAGTTTTGAAAACAAGGACGAGAAGTTTAAAATTGAGGCATTGGGAGTCAGTGACAGTTAGCAAGCAGAGGAATGATGAATGAACAGCAGTTCTTCGAAGATGTAACAAGCAAAGTGGATAATGGGGATCCTGCAGATGTAGTATATTTGGACTTCTGGAAGGAGTTTGAAAAGATGCCGCACGGAAGGTTAATTCACAAGGTGAGATCACAGGATTAGGGGTAACATATATGGATAGAAGACTGGCTGACGGACAGGAGACAGAGAGTCGGGATAAATGGGGTCTTTTTCTGGATGGCAAGATGTAACTAGTGGGGTGCCACAGGGTTCAGTCCTTGGGGGCCCCAGCTATTTACGATCTATGTTAATCACTTAGATACAGGGATAGAAAGTTCTACAGCCAAATTCGCAGATGACACAAAAATAGGTGTAACAGTAACCTCCAACGAGGAAATAACCTTACAACTGGATATAGATAGGTTAGGAGAGTGGGCCAAAATGTGGCAGATGGAGTTTAACATGGATAAGTGTGAGGTCATGCATTTTGGTCGAAAAAATGGGAAGGCAACTTATTATCTAAATGGGGAGAGACTTCAGGGTGCTCCGATACAGAGGGACCTGCGTGTCCTCGTGCATGAGTCACAGAAAAATAGCATGTAAGTGCAGCAGGTAATAAGGAAAGGAAATTGCATGTTGGCATTTATAGCAAAAAGAATTGAGTATAATTGTAAGGAAGTGTTGTAACTATACAAGGCAATCGTGAGACTGGAGTATTATACACAGTATTGGTCCCCTTATTTGAGGAAAAATGTAGTGGCATTGGAGGCAGTTCAGAGGTGGTGAGGAGGTTCACTAGATTGATTCCAGAGATGAGGGGTTTGTCATATGAGGAGATTGAGCAATTTAGGCCTGTACTCTCTGGAGTTTAGAAGAATGAGGGGAGATCAAATTGAGGTAAACAAGATGCTGAAAGATATGGATAAAGTAGACGTGGAGCAGATGCTTCCTCTTGTGGGGCGTTCTAAAATGAAAGGTTAGAATCTTAGAATAAGAGGTAGCAAATTTAAAACAGATTTGAGGAGAAACTACTTCTCCCAAAGGACTGTGAATCTGTGGAATTCGCTATCCCAGAGTGCGGTGGATGCTGGGACAGTGAATAGATTTAAGGAGGAGTTGGACAGATTTTTAATTGGTAATGGGCTGAAGGGTTATGGAGAACGGGTAGGACAGTGGAGTTGAGGCCAGGATAGAATCGGTCATGATCACGTTGAAAGTGTTTCGGTTCAGGAGGATAAATTGCCTACTCCTGCTCCTAGTTTGTGTGTTCTTGGGAGGAGATGCTCTGGCTGATTTTGCCATCCAGCTCTTGGTCTGTAGCATTGTAGGTAACAGATGGGGAACATACCAGCCATGATCGAATGGCAAAGCAGACTCGATGGGCTGAATGACCTAATTCTTATGCTATACCTTGTGAACTTATTTGGTGCGAGTTAGGACATGGCAGCAGAGTTTTGGATTACCTCAGGTTTACGGAGTGTCAAATGTGGGAGACTGGCTAGGGTGTGTTGGAATGGTCCCAGGTATGGAGGTAACAAAGTCATGGATGTGGTAACAAAGTCAAGGGAGAGCACAACACGGCCGGAGAATCTCGGGAAAGCCCTCCTGCCAGCCTCCACGCCTCGCGAGATTCACCAGAGTCCCACGAGACGTCGGAGTCGGAACCCCGCCCCAAATGGGCGGACCGAATGCCGCTCACTAAGGTAGGTCATAAACCTACTTACAACCTACCTGCCCGGGATCCAACGGCCTCCTTCACCTGCCTCCCAGGAAGCTGAGGCCAGGCGCCGATCAGTGCTGGACCACACAAATGTGGACCAGGCAGAATGGCACCCAGGAGGTCTCCCGGGCCATTGGAGACCCCTGGGTGGTAAGTGTAAGTGCACGGTGGTCCCTGGCCCTCCCCCTGGAATGTGGGTACCTTGGCACTGTCAGGTTGGATGGTACTTCCTGGGTGCTAGAGTGGCAGTGAAAGGGTGCCCGAATGCCAGGTTGGCACTGCCACGGGTCAGTGGGTGAGGGGGGCCATGCCCATGAAAAGAGGGTGGAGATGGAGTTTGAAGGGTGGGGGAGTGCAGGGTGGGTAAGTAGGGGCCTCTGGGAGTTTGGAGGGGTGATGGGTGGGGGGTCCTAGAAAGGAGGGGATGCTGTAGGGGCTTAGGGGGGGTCTGAAGAGGGGGGGACCTCCAGGGACCCCATAATGGGGTGTCCTCACTTTGGCGGGGGGGGGAGGAGGTGTCGGGAAGTGTCCATGGATGGGGGGTGGCGGAGACCCACAAGCTCACTTGGAGATCGGGGCACCCTTTCAAAATGGGGGCCCGATCTGAGTTCAGCTCCCCAGTGCGGAAAGAATTCTTAAGTGTGGGCTAAACCGGTGAGAAAATCCCCAGAGCCCAATAAAGTGACTAAGTGTCATTGAATAGCGATGGGGAACTCATCAGCAGAGCCTACGTGAAACTCCCTGAAAAAACAGCCACAAATTAACTTTTTGGAAGAATCGGGGCCCAGGATTCTCAACCCTTTCTTGTATTGTACAGATAGCAAATCCATCAATTTTGTAAGAGACTGCAATTCCCTCCGCAGCAGAGACTTTCAAGCATTTTGTCTTTGTGGACCACATTGGTGCATATCATGGATCCTTGTAGGCCACATATGTAGTATAAATCAATGTTTCCAAATTACATGCTAGTGTTCTGACTTATCATTGTAATCTCATTGATGACGAATAGCCTTTCCTAAGAATTCAGACTCACAATTTAAGCGGAAACTGGAAAATGTGCAAGTACAAAATCAACTGACTCTTGAAGTTAGTTAACTGAGGTTCGGAAACCATGAGGGCACAGCCTGAGTTTTCAACACTCTCATGTTCTATACTATCTCTTATTCTGTGTATAGTAGCTTTTTGGAAGCATATGTTATTAATATTCTTGTTATCTGTTTACCCTTCAGCCCGGAAGAGATATCAACAACCATCTACCAAATGTTGGAGATAATGGACATGCTGTGAATAAATTTCAGCCTGTTGTCCCTTGGCCTCAGGTTGAAGGAGTAGAAGTGGACTTAGAATCTATTCGACTGAAAAATAAAAATGCAGCACAACATGGTGTTGCTGAAAATAACCAACAAAATGCAATACAGAAACAGTATGTTACTTTCAAACCGCAAAAACATGTTTACTCTGATCCAGTGTTGAGTGGTGTTTTGGGGAACTTTGAGTACAAAGAGCCAGAACCTCATGGCGTTGTCAATGGTCCTGGCGAAGGAGCAAAACCTTTTATATTGGGTCCTGAATATAAAGATGCCGTGCAAGCAAGTATCAAGGAGTTTGGTTTCAACATGGTGGCCAGTGATATGATCTCTCTGGATCGAACGATCAATGATCTGAGACATGAAGAGTAAGTGTATCGATGTGTGATTATGTTACTCTGTTTATGCTGATAATTGTGAGTTTTTCTCCGCTTTCATCTTTCTGTTGCATTTTCTCCACCCGTATTCTCTGTACTGGATTATGGTTCCACGGGGGGGCAACAGTTCTCTATAGAACTTTGCTCTAGTGGCAATTTCTTGACGTGTTTGACTGTTGAGAACGTCACTGCTGAGCATCACCTTCCCACTCTTAACTTTCCAGTGGCTGTTGAATGGGTGTGAGGATCCAAGGCACCCTTTCTAGCCACCATGGGGCATCAAAAGCAACTGGGCTGCTTCTGTCACTGTCCTGCTGAGATCAGCTAATTCGGTGTTCATGAGGTATTGTGTGTTTTTGTACATGGGGGACTGTTCCCCCAATCAACACCCATGGCTGATCATCCACATCAATGGCTTTCCCTCCCACGTGTGTGTGTGTGTGTATATTCCATTTTGTGTGACATGTATCTTGTTGCTGTGATTCTTTGAAAAGCATGTGTGCCTATAAGTGTATTGCTGTATACATGTACTGGAGCTCTGTTACTGCAGACAGTACAGGCATTTTTTTTTTGTATGTGTGTAGCGCACAAAGACTCACGAGAGACGAAGTCGATGAGGCTTTATTAAGCGTGACTTGTTCCCCGCAGTTCAGCAACAGACTGGCCTGCGGGGGAGAACTCCTGGTTCTTATACTCCGCCTTCAGGGCGGAGCTAGAGATCAACAGCCAACTAGGACCCGGGATCTGTCAGCCAATGACATCACGGCTTCACAGTCCCACATGACCCCTAATGCATACTACCACATTCACCCCTTGTTAAAAATGAACCCGGCGGGGTGGTGCTTCGCATGGTGGTAGGGGTTTACAAGGCTGGTCCTGGGAGGAAAAAAAAAACTTTTGCATGTCATCACAGTGCCCTACACTGGGCTATGTACAGGGTTTCTTGTTTTGAACTATTTACAGTATTCGTAAGAGGGAAAAAGGAAAAAAATTCTCGTTAAAAGTCCACAACATTCTAGTGTTACACCGATGCCACGAGTCGGTCGGGCGGTCTGGTCGTCCTTGTCGATCGCCTCAGCCCCGGTGGTGGTGGTGCTTGTTCCAGTGTTGTCGTCTCCGGGAGCTTTACGGTTTCTGCTTCAGCTTCACTTCTGGTCGGACCTGGGAGGAGGACCGATCCTCCCGGGAAGGGGGCGGTCGCGGGGTGCGCCAGTGGCAGGGAGGGGGTGATTGATGTCGAGGGGTGTGTGTGTTGCCGGCGGGCACCAGATCTCGTAGGGAGACCGTGTCCTGTCGGCCGTCGGGGTACTCCACGTAGGCGTACTGCGGGTTCGCGTGGAGGAGGTGAACCCTCTCGACCAACGGGTCCGACTTGTGCGCCCGCACATGTTTCCGGAGCAAGGTGGGTCCTGGGGCCGCCAGCCAGGTCGGCAGCGACGTTCCAGAGGAGGACTTCCTGGGGAAGACAAGGAGGCGCTCGGTCAGTGGTGGTACACAGTAGCGACCGGATGGAGTGGAGGGCGTCCGGGAGGACCTCCTGCCACCGTGAAACTGGGAGATCCCTGGACCGTAGGGCCAGTAGGACGGTCTTCCAGACCGTGCCGTTCTCCCTCTCTACTTGCCCGTTCCCCCGGGGGTTGTAGCTGGTCGTCCTGCTCGAGGCTATACCCTTGCTGAGCAGGAACTGGCGCAGCTCGTCACTCATGAAGGAGGACCCCCTGTCGCTATGGACGTATGCGGGGCAACCGAACAGTGTGAATATGGTGTTAAGGGCTTTAATGACTGTGGCCGCTGTCATGTCAGGGCAGGGGATGGCGAAGGGGAAACGGGAGTACTCGTCCACCACGTTCAGGAAGTATGTGTTACGGTCGGTGGAGGGGAGGGGCCCTTTGAAATCCAGACTAAGGCGTTCAAAGGGACGGGATGCCTTGATCAATTGCGCACTATCCGGCCTGAAAAAATGCGGTTTGCACTCTGCGCAGATGTGGCAGTTCCTTGTGACTGTACGGACCTCCTCCACGGAGTAGGGGAGGTTGCGGGACTTGATAAAATGGTAGAACCGGGTGACCCCCGGGTGGCAGAGGTCCTCGTGGAGGGTTTGGAGACGGTTAATTTGTGCGTTGGCACATGTGCCGCGGGATAGGGCATCGGACGGCTCGTTCAGCTTTCCGGGACGGTACAAGATCTCATAGTTGAAGGTGGAGAGCTCGATCCTCCACCTTAAGATCTTGTCATTTTTCATTTTGCCCCGCTGTGCATTATCGAACATGAAAGCTACTGACCGTTGGTCAGTGAGGAGAGTGAATCTCCTGCCGGCCAGGTAATGCCTCCAATGTCGCACAGCTTCCACTATGGCTTGGGCTTCCTTTTCCACTGAGGAGTGGCGGATTTCTGAGGCGTGGAGGGTTCGGGAGAAAAAGGCCACTGGTCTGCCCGCTTGGTTAAGGGTGGCCGCTAGAGCTACATCGGAGGCGTCGCTCTCGACCTGGAAGGGGAGGGACTCGTCGATGGCGCGCATCGTGGCCTTTGCGATGTCCGCTTTGATGCGGCTGAAGGCCTGGCAAGCCTCTGTTGACAGAGGGAAGGTCGTGGTCTGTATTAGGGGGCGGGCCTTGTCTGCGTACTGGGGGACCCACTGGGCGTAATATGAAAAGAACCCCAGGCAGCGTTTTAGGGCTTTGGAGCAGTGAGGGACGGGAAATTCCATGAGGGGGCGCATACGTTCGGGATCGGGACCTATTATCCCATTGCGCACTACGTATCCCAAGATGGCTAGCCGGTTTGTGCTAAAAACGCACTTGTCCTCGTTGTATGTGAGGTTCAAGGCTTTAGCGGTCTGGAGGAATTTTTGGAGGTTGAAGTCGTGGTCCTGCTGATCATGGCCGCAGATGGTTACGTTGTCGAGATACGGGAACGTGGCCTGCAACCCGTGTTGATCAACCATTCGGTCCATCTCTCATTGGAAGACCGAGACCCCGTTTGTGACGCCAAATGGGACCCTTAGGAAGTGGTATAATCGTCCGTCTGCCTCGAAGGCTATGTACTTGCAGTCACTTGGGCGGATGGGGAGCTGATGGTAGGCGGACTTGTGGTCCACGGTGGAGAAGACCTTATATTGGGCAATCCGATTGACCATGTCGGATATGCTGGGGAGAGGGTACGCATCTACCTGTGTGTACCTGTTGATGGTCTGGCTATAGTCTATGACCATCCTTTGCTTCTCCCCTGTCTTTACTACTACCACCTGTGCTCTCCAGGGACTATTGCTGGCCTGGATTATGCCTTCCTTCAGTAGCCGCTGGACTTCGGACCGAATGAATGTCCGGTCCTGGGCGCTGTACCGTCTGCTTCTAGTGGTGACGGGTTTGCAATCCGGGGTGAGGTTTGCAAACAAGGATGGGGGCTCAACCTTGAGGGTTGCGAGGCCGCAGATAGTGAGTGGGGGTATTGGGCCGCCAAATTGTAAAGTTAGGCTCTGCAGATTGCACTGGAAGTCTAATCCCAGTAATGTGGGCGCGCAGAGTTGGGGAAGGACGTAGAGCCTGTAGTTTTTAAACTCCCTCCCTTGCACCGTTAGGGTCACTATGCAGAAGCCTTTGATCTGTACGGAGTGGGATCCTGCAGCTAGGGAAATCTTTTGCGCACTGGGACGGATGGTCAAAAAACAGCGTCTTACCGTGTCGGGGTGGATGAAGCTTTCTGTGCTCCCGGAGTCGACCAGGCATGGTGTCTTGTGCCCGTTGATCAGCACCGTTGTTGTCGTCGTCTGGAGCGTCCGGGGCCATGCTTGGTCCAGCGTCATTGAGGCCAGACGTGGTCGTAGTGCTTCAGCGTCTTCCTCGAACCCCGTGGAGCCGTCGATGCTGGGGTCCATTGTTGCCGTCCAAGATGGCGGCGGGGGTGAACAGAATGGCCGCCCCCATGCATCGCACATGGCTGGGGGGTCCCAAGATGGCGGCGGGGGTGGACAAAATGGCCGCCCCCATGCGTCGCACAGGGCTGGGGGTCCCAAGATGGCGGCGCCCCTCCCCTCGTGGTGGCCGGGACCCAAAATGGCGGCACCTGCGGGTCGCACATGGGGCACTGGGGAGCGTTTGAAACGCGCAGGACTCCTTCTTCTCCGGGGACAGCGGTGGCCGGGACCCAAAATGGCTGCGCCTGCGGGTCGCACATGGGGCGCTGGGGGGGGTTGGGGAGAGTTTGAAACGCGCAGGACTCCTTCTTCTCCGGGGACAGCGGCGACCCCCCCGGGACCGGCACACAGCCGCGAAATGGCCCTTTTTCCCGCAGCTCTTGCAAATCGCTGCGCGGGCCGGGCAGCGCTGCCGGGGGTGTTTCGCCTGGCCGCAGAAATAGCAGCGGGCCTCCCCGGGACGACTTGGCATCTGGACCGCGCAAGCCTGTTGGGGGGGGGGGGTTTTGTCGCGACGGGGGTCCACGGAGCCCAAGGGGCTGCCGCGCGGTCGGGGCCGTAGGTGCGGGCGTTTCGTGCGGCCACATCTAGGGAGACTGCAAGGGCCCGTGCCTCAGAGTCCTAGCGACTCTTTTTCTAAAAGTCTTTGGCGGATTTGGGGAGAGTTCATACCTGCCACAAACGCATCGCGAATTAACATGTCCGTGTGTTCAATCGCGTTTACCGGCGGGCAGCTGCAGGCCCGTCCCAAAATTAGCAGCGCGGCGTAGAATTCGTCTAGTGATTCTCCGGGACTTTGCCGTCTCATTGTGAGTTGGTAGCGTGCGTAGATCTCGTTCACTGGGCGAACATAGATGCTCTTTAGTGCTGCGAACGCCGTCTGGAAATCCTCTGCGTCTTCTATGAGAGGGTAAATTTCCGGGCTTACCCTCGAGTGCAGGACCTGTAGTTTCTGGTCTTCTGTGACCCGGCCGGGGGCCGTTCTGAGGTAGGCTTCGAAACAAGTCTGCCAGTGTTTAAAAACTGCTGCTGAGTTCACTGCGTGGGGGCTGATCCTCAGGCATTCCGGGACGATCCTGAGCTCCATAGTCCTTTAAGCACGCTTAATAAATTGTAGCGCACAAAGACTCACGAGAGACGAATAGAGATGGAATCGATGAGGCTTTATTAAGCGTGACTTGTTCCCCGCAGTTCAGCAACAGACTGGCCTGCGGGGGAGAACTCCTGGTTCTTATACTCCGCCTTCAGGGCGGAGCTAGAGATCAACAGCCAACCAGGACCCGGGATCTGTCAGCCAATGACATCACGGCTTCACAGACCCACATGACCCCTAATGCATACTACCACAATGTGTAAATGCTAAAGCTTTCTACAGATCAGTAGTCTTCAGCTGTAAATTTAAAACAAATTATGGTTTTGGGATGGAATCCAATAATTACTTGATGTGTGAAACACTCAATATTCTTAAGATTGTGAATCCAATGGCTGAGTATTCATACCTTCAAAAGAAAAGGGACATTTTCTGAGAAAAAGAATAGTAGGGATAATTTTTGCTACACAGTTTCAAAGTAAGTTTGATTGCTGCTCTATTGAACCCTTCCCAGGGCACCTCATTGATCTGCTTCAACAAGCTATCCTTCAGCACTTGGGGGGTGGGGGAGGGGGGGGGCTGCTGATCATTGATATACTCAGCAAGCTGTTCCCTGAACTAATTTAAGAGCCTGGAAATTGGTTTCAGCCCTTGTCAATAATCAGCTTGTTTATAATTCAGTTTTGAGAGGAAATACTTAAAAAAAGAACAAGTAATGTCGCAAGAAGTCAATCACAAACTGTCATTGCTGTAAATGCTAAAAGCAACAGCAAGATTTTTTTCCATTTTGAAGGCCACCAAAGAATTGAGAGCTTTGAGGATGCAGCCAAAGTTGGCACTGAGATGAACTACAAATAGTTGACGCATTAGAATGCTTCCTCAAAATTGATCCTGTGCCATTGTAATGAAGGCCAAGACCAATGGTGGATAACCTGTAGTCCGGGGGGCTCTTGCGGCCCTTTTGGGTTCTGAATGTGACCCACTGGACATTTTGTTGACTGTTGCCCTCTAATTTCCATCCGCATATTTTTTTTTTCCTACCGGTATTACCAAAGTGATAGGCACGTAAAGCAAGGGCAAGTGACGTGGTGCATGCTGATACACTCTGCTGTGTGCAGAGAACCGTGCATTCACTGTGTCCAAAGTTATTTTGTTTTTAACCATTTGAAGATGCTAGTTCTATTAATATATAAATGATGAAGCATTTTCTATAACTCGCTCTGAAATATTTGGTGTGTATAAAATATCTTTAATCTTAGTCATAGAAACATTAAAGTCACCATAGTCCCAGATGACCATAGGCTGCTTTCTTCTTTTGAGAGGGATAGCTAACTGGTGGTGATTTAACCTGAGGATCACCACACGTCGGGCGAGAGACATAGAAACAAACATAGAAAATAGAAGCAGGAGGACCCTTCGAGTCTGCTCTGCCATTCATTATGAGCCCCCCCCCCCCCCCCACCCCCCCCCCCCCCCCCCGCATATCCCTTGTTCCCTTTAGCAATATCTAATTCCTTCTTGAAATTACACTGTTTTTGCTTCAACTACTTTCTGTGGTAGTGAATTCCAAATTCACCACTCTGGGTGAAGAAATTCCTCCTCGCCTCAGTTCTAAAAGGTTTACACTTATCCTCAAACTATACTCCTAGTTCTGGACTCCCCCGCCATTGGGAACATTTTTTCTGAATCTACCCAGTCTAATCAAGTTAGAATTTTATAAGTTTCTATCAGGTGCCCTCTCACTCTTGAATATAATCCTAACCGAATTAGTCTCTCCTCATATGATAGTCCTGCCATCCCAGGAATCAGCCTGGCAAACCTTTTTTTAATAATAATAAAATCTTTATTTGTGTCACAAATAGGCTTACATTATGGGCTGTTTAGCACAGGTCTAAATCGCTGGCTTTGAACGCAGGCCAGCAGCACGGTTCAATTCCCGTAACAGCCTTCCCGAACAGGCGCTGGAATGTGGCGACTAGGGGCTTTTCACAGTAACTTCATTTGAAGCCTACTTGTGACAATAAGCGATTTTCATTTCATTTCATTAACACTGCAATGAGTTACTGTGAAAATCCCCTAGTCGCCACACTCCGGCTCCTGTTCGTGTACACTGAGGGAGAATTTAGAATGTCCAATTCGGGACTTGTGGGAGGAAACCGGGGCACCAGGCAGAAACCCACGCAGACACTGGGAGAATGTGCAGACTCCACACTGACAGTGAACCAAGCTAGGAATCAAACCTGGGTCCCTGGCGCTGTGAAGCAACAGTGCTAATCATTGTGCTGCCGTGCCCCCCCCTCCCCCCTTCGCTGCACTCCTTCCATAGCAAGAACATCCTTCCCCAGATAAGGACACCAAAACTGCACACAATACTCCAGTTGTGGCCTCACCAATGCCCGATACAATTGTAATAAAACATCCCTGTTCCTATACTGAAATCCTCTCATTATGAAGGCCAACAAACCATTTGCCTGCTTTACTGCCTGCTGTACCTGCACGCTTACTTTCAGTGACTGATGTACAAGGATACCAAGAACAGGCTGAGTATCCACCTCTCTCAATTTACACCCGTTCGAATTTGGCCCGGTGGCGCAACGATTAGCACTGTTGCCTCGCGGCGTCGAGGACCTGGGTTCGATCCCGGCCCTAGGCCATTGTCCGTGTGGAGTTTGCACATTCTCCCCTTGTCTGCGTGGGTCTCACCCCCACAACCCAAAGATGTACAGAGTAGAAGGAATTGCCACCCTAAATTGCCCCCTTAATTGGAATTTTTCTTTTTAATTTACACCATTCAAATAATAATCTGCCTTCCTATTTTTGCTACCAATGTGGATAACCTCACATTTATCTACGTTATACTGCATCTTCCAAATCCTACTGAAGCATCTCTGCAATCTCCTCACAGCTCATCCTCCCACCCAACTTTGTTTCATCTGCAAATCCGGCGATACTACATTTAGTTCCCTCGTCCAAATCATATATAATGTGAACTGTTGAGCTCCTAATACAGACCCCTGCAGTACCCCATTAGTTACTGTCTGCCAATCGAAAAAAGACCCATTTATTCCAATTCATGGGGTCATGGCTACTGAACAGGCCTGATTTCAGTCTTGCGGCCCATTGAGATGAAGGAGGGCCACTCACTAGCCTAGGTTGCCTACCACTGTCCTAGACAGACTAAAAGGACACAGTGGGCGGCACAGTAACACAGTGGTTAGCACTGTTGCTTCACAGCGCCAGGGTCCCAGGTTCGGTTCCCGGTTTGCGTCACTGTGCAGAGTCTGCACGTTCTCCCTGTATCTGTGTGGGTTTCCTCCCGGTGCTTCTGTTTCCTCCCACAAGTCCCGAAAGATGTGCTTGTTAGGTGAATTAGAGACATTCTGAATTCTCCCTCCGTCTACCCGAACAGGCGCCTGAGTGTGCCAACTAGGGGCTTTTCACATTAACTCCATTGCAGTGTTAATGTAAGCCTACTTGTGACAATGAAGATTAATATTAAAACAAATAATAGAATCATACTGCAAAGAAGGTCATTCAGCTCATCCTGTCCTTTCTAGCTCTGAAATAGTTACCCAATTTGTCCCACTACCCATCTTTCTGCATAGCTCTGCAAACTTGTCCTCAAACAAAAATCCAAATCCCTTTCAAAAGTTACTATTCACCACTTGTTCAGGCAGAGCATTCCAGAAACAAAATTCTCTTCATTTTGCCCCTGTCCCTTTTGCCAGTTATCTTAAATCTGTGACCTCTGGTGTAAGCTTTAGGGCGCATTTAACCTCCAAATCCACTTACTCAATATTCATTTGTTCTTTTGGTTCTTGAACCATTCAGGCAATAGGAGGCAATCTATGTAACTCAGGAAAATTTATTTAGCAACAAATGTAACACTTAGTAAAGTAGGTAGCAATTTTACTTGCTTAATGCAGCTCCTGCGTACGGATTCAGCCTAGCGTGCTAGATGGCACGTGGTCTTTTCTCTCTCTCTTTCTCTATGTCTCTGTCTCTCGAATTCTGTGCTCTTCTGCTCCCAGCTGGGAAGCTGTCTTCAGTTCAGCTAGTGCTTTTTAAATCTTTCCAAATGACATCCCATGTGCAAGATTAGTGCTATTTTTGGGTTTGGCCAGTGCATGATCAATCTTTGTTTGAGGTGGTGCCTGATCATCTATTGAATTCATTACTCGTCGACCATCTCTCACATCATAGCCTTTCCTGTTGTATTAAATGTTGTGACTTCCCACTGAGGTAACAGGCCTTAATGTAGTTTTGGTTTCAGCTTTTAGTTTCAGAATATGCTTATTCTAGGTAAGAGGGTGTGGCATTTTGTACCACTAATTTAACATTTATGCTCAGTAACCCAAATGTTTAATTGATGTCTAGGTGCCTCGTCAAATTCTTAACCTGCCTGTGCTTTGTACAAGTTAATTTTAAAATAGTAAAAGAGTACACAGCAGTGGACAGCCTTACAGTAATTATGAAGTTACAGAGGTTACATAAAGTCTACATAAATACATAAAAATCAGTGCTTAGAAATGACTGGTGTGTCATTAGGTAACAAGATCAATAAATATATCCATAAAGAATAAAAGTCACAAGAACTAAATAACTGCAAAAACTGATTGCAAACTTAACTCTAAGCACTGAAAGTCAAAGATGGTTCCATATTTACAATACTACAAACTAGGGTAGCAGTGGAAGGGTGTTTTTCCGAATGGAGGTCTGTAGGTGTTCCGCAGGGACAGTACTGGGACCTCTGCTGTTTGTAAAATGACATGGAACAAAACGTAGCTAATCGGATTTGCAAGTTTGCCAATGATGTAAGATTGCAGGAGTTGCGGATAGCGATGAAGATTGTCAGAGAATACAGCCGGATATAGATAGGCTGCAAAATGGGTGGAGAAATGGCAGATGGAATTTAACCAGGACAAGTGCAAGGTGATGCATTTTGGTAGATCCAATTCAGGCAGGAGCTATAAAGTAAATGGCAGAACCAACAGGAGCATAGACGCACAGAAAGATCTGGGTGTGCAGGTCCACAGATCCTTAAAAGTGGCAGCACAAGTGTAAATGGTGGTAAAGAAAGCATATAGCATGCTTGCCTTTATCAGATAGAGCATCGAGTTTAAAGGTTCGCAAATTATGTTCCAGTTACATAGAATGTTGGTTAGGCCACATTTAGAATACGGTGTCCAATTAGGGTCACCACACTACCAGAAGGACGTGGAGGCTTTGGAGAGAGTACAGAAAAGGTTTAGCAGGATGTTACCTGGTATGGAGGGTAGTAGCTATGAAGCGAGATTGAATAAACTGGGATTGTTCTCCTTAGAAAGACGGAGACTGAGGGGTGACCTGATAGAAGGGGTATAGATAGGGTGAACAATTGGAGGCTTTTTCCCAGGGCGAAAATGACAATTACAAGTGGGCACAAATTCAAGGTGAGGGGGGAAAGGTTCAGTGGAGATGTGCGGGGAGGTTTGTTTACACAGAGGGTGGTGGTGGTCTGGAATGCACTGCCAAGTGAGGTGGTTGAGGCAGATACGTTAGCGACCTTTAAGACTTATCCAGATAGACACGTGAACAGACTGGGTGTAGAAGGATGCAGGCGGTTGGTCTAGATAGGACACATGATCGGCGCAGACTTGCAGGGCCGAAGGGCCTATTCCTGTGCTGTACTGTTCTTTGTTCCAAGCTAGTTCTGACTAATTATTTAGAACATTGCAGTTATTTTACTCTACACAATAGCCATTTGAATCTCGGGGAATACAAACTTTCAATTGCTAGGTATTACAGTGGGCAGGATTCTCCCATGCCGCTCCATTTGGGGGAATCGCTGTTCGTGCCGGATTTTCGCGCAGCGCCGGTCCGACGCTGTTCCGCCATTCTCCCAACCGGCAAGAATGACATCATCGAGGTCGGCGCCGCGCCGCCCAGAGAAGCGCCCGAGGTGCTAAGTTTGGTGATTCCAACCCACGCGGCCGCACGCCTTGACCTTGGGTGCGCCCAGCCCCCACCCCCACAGGTGCCGCAACACTCAGCTGACGGTGACCATTTCTGGGAGCAGTCAAGGCGACACACATGCCAGCCGCCGTGAGGGCATGGCCAGCCCACAGTGGCGCAATGAGGAAGGACGGGCAAAACTGGGCGGTGGACTGATACTGGGGTCAGGGTGCCTGCGTGTCTGTATCCCATGGCACCTGGCAGTCGAATTGTCAATGCGCCATCGTTAAACATGTTGTATCCCCCCGCTCCTCCTGCAGATCGTAATGTTTGGGCACCAGCCAGCGATGTTTGCTACCTTGGCGAGAGCCGCTGCCCAGCAGGTGGCCCTTTGGCAGCGTCAACGCAGGCAGCTTAGAGCAGCTGCAGCAGCGGCGGCTGCAAAAGAGGGACTGCGATGGTGGAGGGTGTGGGGTCTCCTGGGTCGAGCCTTGGACCGATGGAGGTTGTCTCCGGCCCGTGTGAGGGGCCGTGTCCAGTCGGTCCAACATCTGTTTGGCTATCCTCTGTGCGCCACTGTCCAGAGTCCCCGTCCTCTGTCCGTCATTGTCCTGGCTCTCCGTCCTCTCTTCGTCCGTTTCATGGCCGTCAGTATCCTCTGTTCGTCACTGTCGTTTGTGTCGGTCCTCTGTGCGTCCATTTCCTGTGCCCCGGCTTCGGATGTGGGCCCTCCTGTCCGTCTTCCTTCTCCTCCCTGGCATGCGTCCCTGTGGGCGGATAGACATGGACCTGGACGGCGGTGGCTTGTCCGAGACGTTCCGGGACGATCGTCGGCTGGCCCTGGCATACACAATAAAGCATGTATTGTTAGAAACGCGGAGTCAGGTGTGAGGGGCTGGAGGGGGCAATGTGAGGGGGTGGAGTGTGAGGGGGGTGGTTAGGGGGTGGAGGGGGTAGTGTGAGGGGGGGAGAGGGAGGAGGTGAGGGGCTGAGGGAGTGTAGCCAGGCAGGGGAGTCTCACTAGGTGCTGCGCCTCCGATCTGGCATGGCGCTACCTCCCGGGTGGCGGTTCCCCCAGCGAGGTCCAGAGCCCTCTGCTCATGGACGGTGAGGGGGTGCAGAACCGGTGATCCCCTTCCGGTTTTTGCATACCCACGACGGTTGTGGGCTGTCTTATCCTGCAGGGGGGGAAAGCATCAGAGTTAGGCGGTCAGCAGCAAGACTCGCAGATGTTGGCAACATTATGACTGGGGGGGGGGGCACTGGGCACCACGCCACGGCGGGCTCGCAAGGGGGGGTGTGGTGACCATGTGGGTCGGGTGGAACGTGGTGCCCCCCCTCCTATGTGGGCAGTGGGGGCGCGACACATGGTGGGAGGGGTGGGGTGTGGCCCAGGGGAACTCTGGGTACTTACCCTGGCTGCCCTCATGAGGTCGTGGAGCTTCTTGCGGCACTGCTCTCACAGCGCTAATGGCGATGCCCACATCAAGCCAGTTGTGCTTGACTGTGCTGGCCGGGTGCCGGTGGCCACGTCTTGGGCACAGGATTGCCCTCCACTCTTCCACTGCGTCCAGCAGTGTCTCCAGGTCGTTGTCCCGGAACCTGGGAGCGGCACGGCGGGGCGCAGCCATCTCTCTGTGTCGGGGCCTGTGTGCAGATCGCACACATAAAATGACACGCGCCGCGCCGTTGTGAAATGCAACGCGTTCACGACGTCGCCACACTGTGACTCGCCATCGGAGAATCCCGCCCAATGTCTCTACATTCTATCAACCTTGATTGACTTCACAGTGCAGGCTTGGGGCCATGTGGTATCTCGCTTTCAAGTGTAGATTTGACTTTTTTTTTAAATATATTTATTAAAGTTTTTTAACACAATTTTTCTCCCTTACAAACAATAACCCACCGCTCCCCCTCGTAACAAAAAAAAACGAGAAATCGCGCAGAGCAAGATATATACATGGCAAAATGATATATTTACACAGCTTTGTACACTGGCCCTCACCCGTACGTGCCAGTTTCCCCAACCCTTCATGTTATCTCTTTCTCATCCACCCTCCCAGGCAGTACCCCCCCCCCCCCTGCCCCCCCCTCCCAGGACGTCCCGTTCCCCCCCCCCCCAAGGTTGCTGCTGCTGCTGACCGACCTTCCTCTAATGCTCCGCGAGATAGTCTAGGAACGGTTGCCACCGCCTGTAGAACCCCTGCGCAGACCCTCTCAAGGCGAACTTAATCCTCCAACTTTATGAACCCAGCCATATCATTTATCCAGGCCTCCAGGCTGGGGGGCTAGATTTGACTTTTAACAAGGGCTTAGTCATGTGAAGTACTAGTGCCTTGTGTCGATTAAAATTCAGCGGAACATCATGTTTGGTTAATTGATTTAAAAATGATTCACTAACTTGACCATTATTCATACTAAACTGTGAACGAATTATTAAACCTACGCTGGTAACTTATGCTCCTGCCAGTAAAAAGAGTTTTCCTTTATTCACTGTATCAAAATATCTGATTTTTAATGGCTCAATTAACATGCTCGCCTCTGAGCCACAAGGTTCTGGGTTTACGTCCCACTCCAGGCCTTGAACACAAAAATTAAAGTTGACACGTCGGTGCAGTAATGAGTGAGTGTTGCACTGTCAGAGATGCTGATTATTCACATGAGAAGTTAAACCCCACCTACCTGCTAAGGGGGGTGTGAAGGATCCCATCACACTGATTCAGAGTAGAGCAGGGGAGTTATGTCTGGTGTCCTGGCAAGTGTTTTATCACTCAAACACCATCCAGAAAACAGATTATCTGCTTTGCTCATTATCACCTTCCTGTTTGTGGGAGTTCTCTATGTTCATCCTGGCCTCCGTGTTTCCTACATTACGACAGTGGCTGGACTTGAAAAAGTCCTTCATTGGCTGTAAAGCGTTTTGAGATGTCTGGTGGTCATAGAGAGCACTATATAAATGCGTCCTTTGTATTTCATTCAGGTATATATTGACCATTGCTATAGATTTTGTTTCTAACTTTCAAAATACTGAATCATGAGGAAATGTATAAATGCCAGAGTGATCTTCTGGACGCAAGCCTGTTCTCTCCGTCTTTTTTTAATTTGACTATTCATGAAATGTGAGCATCACTGACTAGGCCAGCATTTATTGCCCATCCCTAATAGTTGATGGTGAGCCTTCTTGAACCACTGCAGTCCTGTGATGTATGTACATCCCCACGGTCCTGTTCGAGGAGTTTGGAATTTTAACCCAGCAACAATGAAGGAAAGTTGATATAGTTCCAAGGCAGGATGGCTTGTAGCTTTGAGGAGAATTTGCAGGGATGGCGTTCCCATGCGTGGCGGGTCATGGATTTGAAAGCTGCTATCAAAGGATGCACTTGATGCCACTTTGTGCACCAGTGGTGGAGGGAGTGATTATTTGAGGGGTACAGATCAAGCAAGCTGCTTTGTCCTGGATTGTGCCGAGCTTCTTTGAGTGTTGTTCAATTTTCACTTATCCAAGCAAATGGACAGTATTCCACCACACTGCTGACTTGTGCTTTGCAGATGGTGGACAGGCTTTGGGGACTTAGGAACTGAGCTACTCAATTGTTCCTGTAGCCACCATGTTTATATGGTTGGTCAAATCAAGTTTCTAGTCAATGGTAACTTCCAGGATATTGTTGGTGGGAGATTCGATGATAGTAATGCCTTTGACTGTCATGGGGAGATGGTTAGACTTTCTCTTGTCAGAGAAGATCATTGCATGGCTCTTGTCGGCCCAAGCCCATTTTGAAGAATAAAGGGATTAAGGGTTATGATGTTCGGGCCGGAAAGTGGAGCTGAGTCCACAAAAGATCAGCCATGATCTCATTGAATGGTGGAGCAGGCTCGAGGGGCCAGATGGCCTACTCCTGCTCCTAGTTCTTATGTTCTTATGTTATGTTCTAAGCCTGAATGGTGTCTATGTGAACACAGACTGCTTCAGTATCTGAGGGTATCTTCAGCATGAAGATAGGACTTGGTCACCCCAAGAGCTGTGCAGCTTGGTCAGTCAATGGTGCTACCAAGCCACTCTGGGGCATTGAAGTGCCCCTCCCAGAGTACATCCTGTGCCCTTGCTATCCTTTGAGCTTCTTCCAGGCAGTGTCTATTCGTCACCTGAGGAAGGGAGGGAGGTGGTAAAGAGCGGTCCTTGTCCATGTTTGATTTATGGACCTGAGATTTCTCCCATAAAACAATTTTAGGTTCCACATATATTGCAGGATTCCAAAAGCAAAAACCGAGAACTCCTCTTCAGTATGTGTACTTCTGGACTACTGGTACTGCAAAAAAGACTGCTGAATCACTGACATTTTTGAGAGTATCCGGCCCAGCCCACAGTGGGTGTCATAACTAAGTATCACGCAGGGGCAATCTTTTTCTCAGAGGGATATGAGTAAAGGATATGAAGAAAGGAAGCTGTGAAGTGTGCGTTAAGCATGAGTAACCATGGGAAGCTTTTTAAAGTATTGCAAGATGATATAAGTGGGATGATGCAAATATATTAACATTACTTAAAGGGGAATCTCTTGCTGTGCTCATTTAACCATTTTGCAGCACTGCCGCCAAATCCACTGATTTTCATCATTTGCTACCAACTATCAAGAACTGAAACACTTTGCTACTTGCTCAACTGCTGGAGATTATGATTGCTAAAATCTTGCTCTTGCCTTGCATTCCTCTTTTATCAGCAAAAACAATAATGTTACAGATCTTTAAAGCCCATAAATGGTGGAGTGGCCTCTCACTAATGGGTAAATACATAAATGATAGATATTGTAACCCATAAAATAAAATTCAGAAGAAGTAAGTTTTTTGTTTTTTTTAAATAAGTCCCGTTCTCTCATTTACCCAGGTCTTTCAGCTTCTTGAAGGAACAGAGAGCCTTGTCTGTACCATTTGGGAGGAATTTTTATGTATCCTTATAATAATCTTTATTATTGTCACAAGTAGGCTTACATGAACACTATAATGAAGTCACTGTGAAAATCCCCTAGTCGCCACACTCTGGTGCCTGTTCGGGTACACAAAGGGAGAATTCAGAATGTCCAATTCACCTAACAAGCATGTCTTTCGGAACTTGTGGGAGGAAACCGGAGCATCCAGAGGAAACCCACTAAGGCACGGGGAGAACGTGCAGACTACGCACAGATAGTGACCCAAGCGTGACTCGAACCTGGGACCCTGGCGTTGTGAAGCAACAGTACTAACCACTGTGCTACCGTGCCGCTCTGGTGTATTTAGCAGTCTGTACTATGTAAAAAAAAAAAAAAAAACCATCCAAGGATCTGCCATGCGCTCAATTATTCCTACTTCACCCACTAATCATACTGAACCTGGAAATATGGATGGGTTCAACACCCATGTGAGGTCTGTACCGATTTCTAACCACCAAGAAGTGAATCCACGCGAGTGTATAGAAATTCAGAAAAGTTTTGGGTGACCTATAGGATGAATCTTATAAACTGTAAGAAGCCGGTGGTTTGAGCACCAAAAGTACCCTTTGAAGCTTCCAGAGTGTTGCAAAACTATTGTCATACGCAGCCCGATGTTATGATACTGACCTTTGACTTATGGTTCCCCGCCCAGTATTCATTGCTTTTTTGCTATTGTATAACTTAATTAATTTTAAAATGATCAGCTACATTCACACCTAATCTGGTAATGATGCAAGTAGAGCACTACCTTTTTAGAAAATCAGGTTAAAGTCCAACAGGTTTGTTTCGATGTCACTAGCTTTCGGAGCGCTGCTCCTTCCTCATAGTTCCTTCACCTGAGGAAGGAGCAGCGCTCCGAAAGCTAGTGACATCGAAACAAACCTGTTGGACTTTAACCTGGTGTTGTAAGACTTCGTACTGTGCTCACCCCAGTCCAACGCCGGCATCTCCACATCATTTTTAAAAAATGTGTGCAATGCTGTGTAGGCTGAGTTTCTTCTGCCGACAAAAAAAGCAACAATAGCTACAAAGTAAAATGTAATGAATTGGAGACTGCCGATGAAATATACAGCTGTTCAGTGGGAAGCGATGCAGACAAGTTATTTGGCTTCTTACCTCACTGGTGCTGTAACTCAATTCAGCAAGGCATTAATCTGCAGACTGTCCCACAGCTGAGTTACCTATCCGTCAGCAGATCTGGCCAAACCACATTCAGCACTATCAGTTTTAATTGTCACCAGCCAAAAGCATTCACTGCTTCAGGGTTATCTGGGAGAGCAAAGATAATGCCAGACTTTGTTTCTGAACAAACAATTATCACTTTAAACCGCCTGCCCCTTCCCCTACCCCTAACAACAACAACAACATGTGAGCAGCTCATGGACTACTAAATCCATTCAGCTGTCTGTTACCTTGTCTGATCAGCCAAACCTCTGGGCTAGCATTGAACCCGAGTCCTCGAGTTTCACAAGAACACGAGAAATAAGAGCAAGAGTAGACCATATAGCATGTCTTGCCTGCTGTGCCATTCAGTATGATCATGTCTGATCTTGGGGCTTCAACTCCATTTCCCACCAGCCCTCCCAATATGCCTTAATTCCCGGAGAGACCAAAAATCTGTCCATCCCAGCCTTAAATGCATTCAACAATGGAGGTAGAGAATTCCAGAGATTCTGAGCCCTTTCAGTAAGGAGATTTCTCCTCGTATCGGAGCTAAATGATCAGCCCCTTATCCTCAGACTGTGTTTTAGATTCCCCAACCAGCTGAAACAATCTCTCCGCATCCTCCCTACTATCATTCCCCTTCAGAATCTTGTAGATATTAATAAAATCATGTCTCTTCTTCAAAATGTTAGAGCATATGAGCCCAATTATAGGACAATTCCCTCATCCCAGGGACCAATTTAGCGAACCACCGCTATACCGCCTCCAAGCACATATGTCCTTTTCTTAAATGTGGAGAGCAAAACTGCATACAATGTCCCAGAAGCAGTCTCGCCAAAATCTTGTACAATTGTAGCAAGACTTCTTTATTCTTGTGCACCAAATCCCTTGCATAAAAAGGCCAACATGCTTCTCACTGTCCTACATTCTGCTGCACCTAAAAATAAAATAATCTTTTTCTCACAAGTAGGCTTACATTAACACTGTAATGAAGTCACTGTGAAAAGCCCCTAGTCGCCACATTCCGGCACCTGTTTGGGTACACGGAGGGAGAATTCAGAATGTCCAAATTACCTAACAGCACATCTTGTGGGAGGAAACCGGAGCACCCGGAGGAAACCCACGCAGACATGGGGAGAACGTGCAGACTCCGCACAGACAGTGACCCAAGCCAGGAATCGAACTTGGGACCCTGGCACTGTGCTGCATGCTATGGTTGAAAGATCTTAAACAGCGACCTTTCCACATTGTGACTCTGTGACGGCTGCCCCAGCTTTAGTCCATCCCTCGGCACGCAAAACTGGTCTTTGGAATGTACCAGTCTGCAACACTCAGTCCAGTACAACTCTTTGTACTGGAAGATCAACAGGTTTCGAGCAGACCAAAGCGTTTCTTTCACCGAGTTGATGATCCTCCAGCAACAGTTGATGTTTGTCTCGGTGTGTGTCCCCAGGAACAGCCTATAAGCACAGAGTCCTGCATCACGGAGCTGCTCTGCATGAACCTCGAAAAACCACATCTCTCTCCAGATTTTCTTTGCAAAGCACATGCCACAAAGACGTGGACAACAATCTCTTCCCCGCCACAGTTACCTAAAGGACAACATGTCGATGGGGTGAGACTCCAGTCATTATAGGAAGGAGGGTCTGTTTAGCACAGGGCTAAGTCGCTGGCTTTGAAAGCAGACCAAGGCAGGCCAGCAGCACGGTTCAATTCCCGTACCAGCCTCCCCGAACAGATGCCGGAATGTGGCGACTAGGGGCTTTTCGCAGTAACTTCATTTGAAGCCTACTTGTGACAAGCGATTTTCATTTCATTTCATTTCATTTCATCTGATAGGGAGGGGCTTTCTCACTACCAACCAAGCTAGATCTTGGTACTTGTTTGAAAGTTCTGGTTATTAGGCATTCTGCCAAATGACCTTGACAGTCTGCTCAGGGAACCGTCCGACAGGACCCAATAACGGCTTTTCCTGAAGAGCCTCTAGGACATTACGTGCAGACCACTGCCTGATCGACTTGTGGTCTCTCTGCCTAAGTTTTTTGACGTTGGACAGGAGGTATGGCACAGTCCAACTATTTGGAGCGTTCTGCTGCAGCGTGTCCAGACTCATCGTTCACAACACCAGGGACAGGTAGAACCTCTGCATGGAGTGACACTTGGTGTTTGCATATCGTGGACCAACACACAGCTTGATGCAGCCATACACAAAAGGTGGCAATCGGGCGGCATGGTGGCGCAGTGGTTAGCACTGTTGCCTCACGGTGCGGAGAATCTGGGTTCGATCCCGGCTCAGGATCACTGTCTGTGTGGAGTTTGCACATTATCCACGTGTCTCTGTGGGTCACACCCCCACAGCCCAAAGATGTGCAGAGTAGGTGGATTGGCCGTGCTAAATTGGAAATTTCCTTAATTGGAAAAAATGTTTAAAAGATGAAGCGAGATTGAGCAGGTTAGGCCTATACTATCTAGAGTTTAGAAGAATGAGGGGAGATCAAATTGAGGTATACAAGATGATAAACTGTATGGATAAAGTAGATGTGGAGAGGATGCTTCGTCTTCTGGGGCATTCTATAACAAAAGAGATCAAAGTCTCAGGATAAGGGCAGCTCGGTGGGTTAGCACTGCAGCCTCACAGCGCCGGGGTCCCAGGTTTGATCCCGGCTCTGGGTGACTGTCCGTGTGGAGTTTGAACATTCTCTCCGTGTTTGCGTGGGTTTTGCCCCCACAACCTAAAGATGTGCCGGCTCGGTGGATTGGCCACGCTAAATTGCCCCTTAATTGGAAAAAATGAATTTGGTACGCTAAATTTATTTTTAAAAAGGATAAGGGGTAGAAAATTTAAAACAGAGATGAGGGGAAACTACTAGGGCAGCACGGTAGCACAGTGGGTAGCACTGTGGCTTCACAGTGCCAGGCTCCCAGGTTCGATTCGCTGCTGGGTCACTGTCTGTGCGGAGCCTGCCCGTTCTCCCCGTGTCTGCGTGTGTTTCCTCCGGGTGCCCCGGTTTCCTCCCACAGTCCAAAGACGTGCAGGTTAGGTGGATTGGCCATGATAAATTGCCCTCAGTGTCCAAAAAGGTTAGATGGGGTTATTGGGTTTGGGGATAGGGTGGAAGTCGGGGCTTAAGTGGGTCGGTGCAGACTCGATGGACCGAATGGCCTCCTTCTGCACTGTATGTTCTACGTTCTCCCAAATAGTCATGAATCTGTGGAATTTGCTACCCCAAAGTGTGGTGGTTGCTGGGCCAGTGAGTAAATTTAAGGAGGAGTTAGACAGATTTTTAATTCTTAATGGGTTGAAGGGTTATGAAGAATGGGCAGGACGGTGGAGTTGAAGCCATGATGAGATCAGCCGTGATCGTATTGAACGGTGGAGCAGGCTCGAGAGGCTAAATTGCCTACACCTGTTCCAAGCCCTTGGTCTTTAGCACGTCAAGCACAAATCTGCTGTTCTTGATTAATAAAGGGATTTCTTGATTAATAAGGGGATCAGCAAAGAAGGCAGGAGAAATGAGATGAGCATATCACCCATGATCGAATAGCAGAGCCAATGTGCCAAATGGCCTAATTCTACTCCTATATCGTATAGGTCAGAGTTAACTTTTCGAGTCCAATATGACTTTCTTTTATGGAGTTCTGGGTTCCGAAGAGGAGTCATATTGGACTCGAAATACTTCCCCCTCTCCAAATGCTACCGAACCAGCTGAATTTTACCAGAACTTCCCTGTTTTAATTTAAGCGCCTTGTACTTGGCCAATGCTCAAGCAAAAGTGCTTCTACCACGGGTTGATGGGTCACAGCCAGATGTAATTATATTTTTTGCCTTCCATAAATGGGGCACTGAGGCCACTTGTACTTCGTGAACCTCACTGAGCCTTTGCAGCTCTGTGAAATGTTGTGCAGAATGTGCTTGCCGCATTCCATGTCTACACCCTCACAAAAGTGCAACGACAGTGTGACGACTTCATAACCCAACCCATTCCCATGGGCAGAGGATTGTGTAAGTAAGCTATGAAATCCTGCTACTCTACTTGAGCAATGATGCCCTATTGTTGCAAACTGTAATTAACATCATAGTGCAAGCCCATTATGAGACATTTAGCAATGCTTTCTTTCCTCATCTCCAATCTAGCCACATTCCATCCGGTCTACTATTCAATGATTTCAAAAGAAAGATAACTATAAAGCATTTATATTTCTTTGGTCTAATTCAAGGTAATTTGAGCCTGAGCTGGTTTAGCACAGGGCTAAATCACTGGCTTTGAAAGCAGACCAAGGCAGGCCAGCAGCACGGTCCAATTCCCGTACCAGCCTCCCCGAACAGGCGCCTGAATGTGGCGACTAGGGGCTTTTCACAGTAACTTCACTTGAAGCCTACTTGTGACAATAAGCGATTTTCATTTCATTTCATTTCATCTGTCAGTAAATGTGTTTTGAAAGAGGCTATTGTTCTGTAATAAGTTTTATGTATTTCACCGTAAAATGCCTTCTATTTATTAATGGGCAGTTTGGAAGGTCCCCTCCAAGCCACACGTCATTCAGGCTTGGAACTATATCACCGTTCCTTCACTGTCACCAAGTCAAAATCCTAAAACTACCTTCCTAACAGCACGTGTGGGTGTTCCTACACCACATGGACTGCAGCGGTTCAAGGAGAGGTTCATCACCACCTTCTCTAGGGCAATTAGAGGTGGGCAGTAAATGCTGGCCTTCCCAGCAACTCTCACATTTTATGAATTAATAAAAAACGGGTTTTATCCTTATGATGTCCTTTTTGCTGAAGTTAGCAACAGAAGGACTCTCATCCTCTTATTCTTTAAATACTTTTTTGGAAATGTTGGTCCCCTCCCGACCTTCCTATGGATATATTTTAAATTTGGCCTGTTTTCTGGCCAAGATTCGATGTTGCATGACCAGCTTGCACCAATCCAGGAGGCCAGAGGAGCTGGAATTTGGCCCTTGAGTAAGCCACCGTGTGTTTGGCTGGTAGCCCTCAGAATGACCCAGGATGGAGTGGGATAGGAGAAGAATGTGTTTGATCCCATAAAGCTCCCATTAATCATTCATGTTAATTTGTACGAAGTCTTGCAACACCAGGTTAAAGTCCAACAGGTTTGTTTCGATGTCACTAGCTTTCGGAGCGCTGCTCCTTCCTCAGGTGAATGAAGAGGTATGTTCCAGAAACACATATATAGACAAATTCAAAGATGCCAAACAATGCTTGGAATGCGACCATTTGCAGGTGATTAAATCTTTACAAATCCAGAGATGGGGTAACCCCAGGTTAAAGAGGTGTGAATTGTATCAAGCCAGGACAGTTGGTAGGATTTCGCAGGCCAGATGGTGGGGGATGAATGTAATGCGACATGAATCCCAGGTGCCAGTTGAGGCCGCACTCGTGTGCGGAACTTGGCTATATGTTTCTGCTCGGCGATTCTGCGTTGTCGCGCGTCCTGAAGGCCACCTTGGAGAACGCTTACCCGGAGATCAGAGGCTGAATGCCCTTGACTGCTGAAGTGTTCCCCGACTGGAAGGGAACATTCCTGCCTGGTGATTGTTGCGCGATGTCCGTTCATTCGTTGTCCAAGGCTGCCTTCAGGACACGCGACAACGCAGAATCGCCGAGCAGAAACTTATAGCCAAGTTCCGCACACGAGTGCGGCCTCAACCGGGACCTGGGATTCATGTCGCATTACATTCATCCCCCACCATCTGGCCTGCGAAATCCTACCAACTGTCCTGGCTTGACACAATTCACACCTCTTTAACCTGGGGTTACCCCATCTCTGGGTCTGTAAAGATTTCATCACCTGCTAATGCTCGCATTCCAAGCATTGTCTGGCATCTTTGAATTCGTCTGTATATGTGTTTCTGGAACATACCTCTTCATTCACCTGAGGAAGGAGCAGCACTCCGAAAGCTAGTGACATCGAAACAACCCTGTTGGACTTTAACCTGGTGTTGTAAGACTTTGTACGTGCTCACCCCAGTCCAACGCCGGCATCTCCACATCATGTTAATTTGTGGCTGCAGGGTATGTTTTTTTTAATGTTTTTGTGACTTGCCTTACATTGGCCACTACAGGCCCATCATCTGTCCCATACCCTCTTTCAACTTTGAAAAAGGATCCTTTAAACTTGCATTAGTACCTTACTTTACATATTTGAGGGACCGAATACTTATTTTGGGTTTCTGCCCGAGCAGTAATTTTTTTTTTTAATTAAAGGGCTACCCCGAATTTGGCACTGGGCCGAACACCTACATGGATTGAGCACACACCAACTTGACATGCTTATCACTACACATACCAGTTTCCAGCCCTGGTATCTGATCCCGAGCTCAATAAGCTGCTGGGCACTTGTTTACTGGTGCCCTCTTTTGGTATTTGGTGGGATTTCAGGAGCCATTTAGCAATGTGTGGTTAGCATTATAAAAAGCAAAGCTTAAAGGGTGCCTTGTTATATTTGCAAATGTTTAGTACAAATTATCTTTATTGCACTTGTTACTTCCCTTCCGAACAGCATTGTGGGTGCATCTACCCCACACAAACTGCAGCGGTTCAAGAGAGTGGCTTGCTGCCACCTGCTCAAGGGCAATTAGAGGTGGGTAATAAATGCTGGCCTTGCCACTGACGCTCACACCCCAAGAACAAATGAAAGGAAATAATATATTCAGTTTTGCGACAAAAGCAGCAATCTTTGCTAAGTTTTTTATTTACTCTTTCACAGGATGTGGGCATTGCTGGCTAGACCTGCTTTTATTGCCCATCCCTAATTGCCTTGTAGCAACAGGCAGTCCGCCGCCACCGCCTTGAACTGTTTAGTCTATGCAGTGTAGGTACACCCACAGTACTGTTTGGAAGGAATTCCAGGGTTTTCACCCAGCATCAGTGAAGGAATAGCATTGTATGTCCAAGTCAAGATGACTTGTTGCTTGGAGGGGATCTTGTAGGTGGTGTTCTGTGCATCTGCTGCCTTTGTCCTAGGTGTGGAGATGCCGGCGTTGGACTGGGGTGAGCACAGTACGAAGTCTTACAACACCAGGTTCAAGTCCAACAGGTTTGTTTTGATGTCACTAGCTTTCGGAGCGCTGCTCCTTCCTCAGGTGAATGAAGAGGTCTGTTCCAGAACCACATATAAAGACAAATTCAAAGATGCCAAACAATGCTTGGAATGTGACCATTAGCAGGTGATTAAATCTTTACAGATCCAGAGATGGGGTAACCCCAGGTTAAAGAGGTGTGAATTGTGTCAAGCCAGGACAGTTGGTAGGATTTTGCAGGCCAGATGGTGGGGGATGAATGTAATGCGACATGAATCCCAGGTCCCGGTTGAGGCCGCACTCGTGTGCGGAACTTGGCTATAAGCTTCTGCTCGGCGATTCTGCGTTGTCGCGCGTCCTGAAGGCCGCCTTGGAGAACGCTTACCCAGCGATCAGAGGCTGAATGCCCTTGACTGCTGAAGTGTTCCCCGACTGGAAGGGAACATTCCTGCCTGGCGATTGTCGCGCGATGTCCGTTCAGTCATTGTCGCAGCGTCTGCATGGTCTCGCCAATGTACCACGCTTCGGGACATCCTTTCCTGCAGCATATGAGGTAGACAACGTTGGCCGAGTCGCACGAGTATGTACCGTGCCCGGGGGTGGCGGAGTCCCCCTGGGCAGGGCAACCCTGGGTCTGATCCACATCATGTGAAAAATGCCAGCTTGGTACCTTGGCAGTGCCAGGCTGCCACCCTGCCCAATGGACAGATGGGAGATCCCCGCGAGGGCCATTCCGTATGTTCCCCATTTGTGGAGATCAGCAGTGGATGGCGCTCACCTGAGGACGCCAAGTCGAGAGGGTTCTCACAAAATCGCGTTAGAACTCGCGAGGCTTGGGAGCCGGGTAGTTCCCAGAAGAGGGATCTCCCGATTTCTACCGGCTGCGCCATACTGCTTTACGGACGCAACGCAGCTGGTAGATCTTGCCCAATATTTAACTTTTACTTCACAGTTCTTTTTTTTCTTTTAAATGATTTTTTTCCAAGATGTGCAGGGTAGGTGAATTGGCCACGCTAAATTGCCCCTTAATTGGAAAAAAAGAATTGGGCACTTTTTTAAAAAATTTTTAAATCACATAGTTTCATTCAATATGGTACTTTTTTTTTAAACAAGCAAACATCACTTGAATATAGTTAACTGTTGTCTTTTCCCAAGTCCATGACAGTATGAATAAACCATTTCCTTCCCTAAATGATATTAGTGAACTAGATGAGTCTTTCCCCGATCTATGATCATTTCATGGTCACCATTATTGAGTCAGGCTATTCTGGATAGTCCAGATTTTTTAACTTAATTTAAATTCCACCAGCTCCCATGGTGGGATTTGAACCCATGTTCCCGGAACATTAGCCTGGATCTCTAGATTCCTAGTCTGGTGACATTGCCACCATTTTCCCCTTTTAGAATGCTGTTGGTGCCGCACTCATTCAGGCAAGTGGATGTTATTCCACCACATTCCTGACTTGTGCATTGGAGATGGTGGATAGGTTTTGGAGAGCCTGGAGATGAGTTACTCACCGCAGAATTCCCAGCCTCTGACTTTTTAAAATTAATTTATGGAATGTGGGCATTGCTGGCTAGGCCAGCATTTTATGCCCATCCCTAGTTGCCCTTGAGAAGGTGGTGGTGAGCTGCCTTCTTGAACCGCTGCAGTCCCTGAGATTTAGGTACACCCACTGTGCCGTTAGGGAAGGAGTTCCAGAATTTTGACCTAGCGATAATGAAGGAACGGTGATATATTTCCAAGTCAGGTGGTAAGTGGTTTGGAGGGGAACCTCCAGGTGGTGGGGTTACCAGATATATGCTGCTCTTGTCCTTCTCGTGGTCGTGGGTTTGGAAGGTCAAAGCGAACCTCGGTGAGTTCCTGCAGTGCATCTTGTAGATGGCACACACGGCTGCCACTGTTTGTCGGTGGTGGTGGTGGGATTGAATGTTTGTAGAAGGAATAGCAATCAAGCGGGCTGCTTTGTCTTGGGTGGTGCCGAGCTTTTTGAGTGTTGTTGGAGCTACACTCATCCAGGCATGTGGAGAGTATTCCATTACACTCCTGACTTGTGCCTTGTAGATGGTAGACAGGCTTTGGGGGGGATCAGGAGGTGAGTTACTCGCTGTAGGATTTCTAGCCTTTTACCTGCTCAGGTAACCACAGTATTAATATGGCTAGTTTGGTATGTGGCCTCCTTTGTACGGCTGATTGTTCAGTTTCTGGTCTGTGGTACACAGTCGGATATATTGTGCACAATAACCGTTGCGCAATTTTAATTCTATTGCCTTTTAAGGGTTGAGGAGGAAATTGAGCAATTTATGATAAGAGCAACGTCACAGCTATATTCAATGCTCGTCCTTTGAAAGAAAGCAGTGATGGGCTTGCCTTCAGCTGCCCAGGCTCTGGGATGCCCTCCCTACACCAGCCTGCCTTATCTGTCTTCTCATCTTCAAGATACTCCCGAAAGCCTACTTCTCTAACTTAGCTTTTGGTCTTCTATCCTAATATCTATTTATCTGGCTCAGTGTCAAATTGTGTTTGGTAATGTTGCTCTGCTGTTTTCTATATAATTGCAAGTTGTTCTGGTTGACAACTCTTGCTGTCCTTTCCAGAAGTGAATAGACCTGCTGTGTATTTCCAGCATTTCTATTTTTATTTAACCGTTGAGGTTTGGGAGGAGGCCATTCCCCCTCTCGAGTCTATGCCATCTCTTGCTGGAGCAGTCCAAATCTTGATTTTTACTCGTGACCCTTCGACCACAATTCATTTGATGGGTTATGTTTATGTGGAGCTGATTGATTTTAGTATTAAGTTTTCAATATGAGAGGTTCATGACTTTACGTTTAAGAGCTATCCAATTCTTCAGGGCCAATTTTAGTGATTTAAAACAGGAAAGAGAGCCCATGCAGTGGAAAATGAAACACTGGTCAATTTTTGCCCCTGCCTTGTTTTCTGGCATTTCTTCCTCCTGGTTCTGTGGATAAAAATGGGTAGTTTTGAACTGAACGGCCCCATCCCAACCCGCCTCCCCCTCCCAGGTAGTGCATTCCAGACCATCACCACCATCTGGGTAAAACATTTTTTTCTCAAATACCCCCCCTAACCATACTGCCACTTACCTTGAACTTGTGCCCCCCCTGTAACTGATCCTTCAACTAAGGGGAATAGATGCTCCCTATCCATGCCCCTCATAATCTTGTACACCTCAATCAATGAAAACTACCCAAACCAATCCAACCTCTTAAACTTAAATGTTCCATCCCAGGCAACATCCTGGTGAATCGCCTCTGCACCCCCTCCAGTGCAGTCACATCCTTCCTATAATGTTGTTGATATACCTGCCAGCCGCTAGAATTGTAATTGAGAGCTCTCTAACTGGCTAAAGGAGGTGGCAAATGGACCTTGGTCTAAGTCACAACTGATGTGACTCTTGTAGGAAGCTGGGTATGAGCACGGAGTGAAGGGGACATTGGGTTTGGACCAATATGTCTACCCGCCCCACAACTAAATGTAGTTCTTTTTCAGTGTTGTCCCAGACAGTGGCAGGGATATTTAATATGGCGCTCATTTGTCACAGCTTTTTTTTTTGCACTGACTCAGTGGTCAGAGTATACACAAGGCAATGTAAACAAGACTGGCATCGACCCTTGACACACCAGGCAACAAATTGGGCGACGTGTGAAAACTATTTGCTGCTTGCATTTGAGGTCCTCCAATTTGAAATTCTCACCCCTGTGTTCAGACTCCTCTATACTTTCACCCTTTTGTAACCTCTTGCAAACAACTCTTTGAGAGTTCCACACTCCAATTCTGGCCTCTTGGCCATCCCCAATTTCCATTGCCTCACCATTTGAAGATATGCCTTCAGTTGTCTGGGCACTAAGTTCTGGAACTCACTCCCAAATCCTCTGTACCTCTCCCTCCTCCTTTTAAAACACCCCTTCAGTCGACCAAGCTTTGAGTCACCCGTCTTGGTATCTTCTTTAGTAACTGTCAGATTTTGTTTGATTCCGTACTTGTGAAGCACCTTGGGAGGATTTGCTTTGTTAAAGGCTGCTGTTCTTTAGAATAGAACAAAAGAAAAGTTGAAATGCATCCGGTAGCAGTTTGAAAATTAGGAAGCTTTAACAGTCTGGTTTTGATATGTATTCGGTTGATGCGTACCTATTTGGCACTGCCTGGCCAAAAGGGCACCGCACCAACTTTGGAAGTACAGATTAATAACAGCATCACTAATAATAGAAGTCTTCTCCTTGCTGGAAGCGTTTGTTACTGAGCCACAAAGAAATGCACAAATCTAAGCGCATGACGAGCTCTAAGCCCCCGTGGTGTTGCATATTGAGAAAGTATTTTCATAGTCATGTGCAAGTTCTTATATGGTCAATTATAAGGGCCTCTGATCTGTTAACGGTGTTGGATTCTCACATTTGTTGACTGGGAGGAGTTTAGAGTAATGTACTCTGGATGCAGACTCGGAGGATGAAAGCATTTCATTCTGTACAATTTCGTGTCCAGTAATGCATCAAATATATTCTTAACCTCTAACTTCATGAATTTTGAAATGCACTTCCCTCTTTAAAAGCAATTTGATCAAAGTATTCGGTTCTACACGATTTTCCTCACCCCTCTGAAAATAGATCAAATTTCAGGAAGTGTTTTTTAAATTTCAATTGGACAAAGGTTGTAAAAGTTACAAAGACCTTTTTACCCATTCCAAAGCTTTGTATGAAAAGCGAGTATAATAGTATGCCTCAAAAGATCGGAGACTGGGTAAATACTTCATTTGAAATGAACAGCGCAGGTTCAGTGATGAAATGCACCCTTCTGGTAAAATACAGGGGGACTTTTCAGTCGTTTAGTTGTACATAGTCCAACCTCTTCTCTGCGGCTTTCAAAAAGTGACTGTTGTGACGAATCTTCATTCAAGCGCTCCTTTCTGTGCTATTCAGCTTTGAATGAATTCCCTTCCTCAGGACATTGGTCCAGGGCCCCTATTTATGTCAGAGAGGCTCAGCAGGCTGTGGGGGAGGGGTTGGGGCAGGTTGGGGATAGAGAGTGGACTTTCTTGGATGCAAGCCAGCTCACTGAATGGAGAAAGTTTTGCATGATAGCAGAAGAATGTGCACTCTTGGAGGGCTCTGTAAGCTAGGGCTGCCAAGTCTCCAAGAGTTAAACATGAATTCCCAGGGCACTGCTGAGAGCGGCCAGAGAGCAAAGTCATCAAGGATCACACAGAATCACAGAATAATACAGTGCAGAAGAGGCCCTTTGGCCTATCGGGACTGCACCAACCCATCTAACCGGTCTACTTAAACCCATTTGCCAGCACTTGGCCCATAGCCTTGAACATTATGACGTGCCAAGTACTCATCCAGGTACTTTTTGAAGGATGTTAGACAACCTGCCTCTACCACCCTCCCAGGCAGTGCATTCCAGACCGTCACCACCCCCTGGGTAAAATGTGTTTTCCTCAAATCCCCCCCCCCATAAACATTCTGCCACTTACTTTGAACTTGTGTCCACTCGTAACTTGACTCTTGAACTAAGGGGAACAGATGCTCGCTGTCCACCCTATCCATACCCCTCATAAACTTGTACACCTCGATCAGGTCACTTCTCTGGTCCAATGAAAACAACACCAGTCTATCCAACCTCTTAAACTTAAATGTTCCATCCCAGGCAACAACTTGGTGAATCGCATCTAAGTGCAATCACATCCTTCTTATAATGTGGCAACCAGAATTGCACAGAGTACTCCAGCTGTGAACAAAAGGACAAAGAAAAGTACAGCACAGGAACAGGCCCTTCGGCCCTCCAAGCCTGTGCCGACCATGCTGCCTGTCTAAACTAAAACCTTCTACACTTCCTGGGTCCGTATCCCCCTATTCCCATCCTATTCATGTCAAGATGCCCCTTAAATGTCACTATTGTCCCTGCTTCCACCACCTCATCCGGCAGCGAGTTCCAGGCACCCACTACCCTCTGTGTATAAAAAAAAAACTTGCCTCGTACATCTCCTCTAAACCTTGCCCCTCGCACCTTAAACCTATGCCCCCTAGTAATTAACCCCTCGACCCTGGGAAAAGGCTTCTGACTATCCACTCTGTCTATGCCCCTCATAATTTTGTAGACCTCTATCAGGTCGCCCCTCAACCTCCGTTGTTCCAGTGAGAACAAACCGAGTTTATTCAACTGCTCCTCGTAGCTAATGCCCTCCATACCAGGCAACATCCTGGTAAATCTCTTATCCACACGCTCTAAAACCTCCACATCCTTCTGGTAGTGTGGCGACCAGAATTGAACACCATACTCCAAGTGTGGCCTAACTAAGGTTCTATACAGCGGCAATATGACTTGCCAATTCTTATACTCAATGCCCCAGACAATGAAGGCAAGCATGCCATATACCTTCTTGACTACCTCCTCACCTGTGTTGCCCCTTTCAGTGTCCTGTGGACCTGTACACCTAGAGCTCTCTGACTGTCAATACTCTTGAGGGTTCTGCCATTCAGTGTATATTCCTGACCTGCATTAGACCTTCCAAAATGCATTACCTCACATTTGTCCGGATTAAACTCCATCTTTCCGCCCAAGTCTCCAAACGATCTAAATCCTGCTGTATCCTCTGACAGTCCTCATCGCTATCTGCAATTCCACCAACCTTTGTTTCGTCTGCAAACTTACTAATCAGACCAGTTACATTTTCCTCCAATCATTTATATATACTACGAAGAGCAAAGGTCCCAGCACTGATCCCTGTGGAACACCACTCGTCACAGCCTTCTAATCAGAAAAGCACCCTTCCATTTCCACTCTCTGCCTTCTATGACCTAGTCAGTTCTGTATCCATCTTGCCAGCTCACCCCTGATCCCGTGTGACTTCACCTTTTGTACCAGTCTACCATGAGGGACCTTGTCAAAGGCCTTACTGAAGTCCATACAGACAACATCCACTGCCCTACCTGCATCAATCATCTCTGTGACCTCTTTTAAAAACTTTATCAAGTTAGTGAGACACGACCTCCCCTTCACAAAACCGTGCTGCCTCTCGCTAATACGACCATTTGCTTCCAAATGGGAGTAGATCCTGTCTCGAAGAATTCGTTCCAGTAATTTCCCTACCACTGACGTAAGGCTCACCGGCCTGTAGTTCCCTGGATTATCCTTGCTACCCTTTTTAAACAAAGGAACAACATTGGCTATTCTCCAATCCTCCGGGACATCACCTGAAGACAGTGAGGATCCAAAGATTTCAGTCAAGGCCTCAGCAATTTCCTCTCTAGCCTCCTTCAGTATTCTAGGGTAGATCCCATCAGGCCCTGGGGACTTATCTACCTGAATATTTTTCAAGACGCCCAACACCTCATCTTTTTGGATCTCAATGCGACCCAGGCTATCTACACACCCTTCTCCAGACTCAACATCCACCAATTCCTTCTCTTTGGTGAATGGCCTCACTAAAATTCGATATAACTCCAACATGACCTCCCTGCTTTTGTAATCTATGCCTCGATTGATGAAAGCCAGTGTCCCATATGGCTTTTCACCACCCTATTAACCTGCCCTCCTGCCTTCAGAGATCTATGGACAAATGCGCCACGGTCCCTTTGTTCCTCGGAACTTTCCAGTGCCAAGCCATTCATTGAGTACTTCCTTGTCAAATTACTCCTTCCAAAGTGTATCACCTCACACTTTTCAGGGTTAAATTCCAGCTGCCGCATTTCTACCCATTTGACCATCCCGTCTATATCTTCCTGTAACCCAAGACACTCAACCTCACTGTTAACCACCCGGCCAGTCTTTGTGTCATCCGCAAACATACTGATCCTACCCCCACATGCTCATCTATGCCAGTCGTTTATATAAATGACAAATGACAGGAGACACAATGGTAAGCCACTGGACACTGGCTTCCAGCCCTAAAGCAGCAGTCTGTCATCACCTTCTGTCTCCCACAGCAAAGCCAATTTTCAATCCACCTTATCAAGTTATACATATGCAGGGAGGGAGAGTTTTTTTAATGTGGCTTTCCTTATTCACTTTGAACTGCTCTGTTTCATAATTATGAGAATATTAGAGATAGGGTTGGGGGTGCATAAAAGGCTGTTTGGATGATTCCTAACTCCCTCGGTGCAGAATTGATGTGTCACTTGACCAACAGTGGGAAGTTGGAAGCTGGAGTTCACGTAATGAAATCTCCAGGGACACATCAGTTATTGTTAGTAGTCCTAGTGTAATTTTCTTGGTCCAAATCTGATGCTCCTGTGTATTTAAGAACATAAGAACCAGGAACAGGAGTAGGCCATCTGGCCCTTCGAGCCTTCGCCGCCATTCAGTGAGATCATGGCTGATCTTTTGTGGACTCAGCTCCATTTTCACGCCTGACACCATAACCTTTATTCCATTATTCTTCAAAAAACTATCTATCTTTATCTTCTTTAAATCAACAGCAACGAAAGGAAGCATCAGTGCAGATTCTTCCTGTGTGGAAATACAACTGCTGTTTTGGAGTAGGAATTTTGACTGACATTTCCACTTTTATCCATTGTCCAGCTCCCATTCTCAGTTCCTGGACAGTGAAGGTGATTTCACCCTCTTGCTCCTACTACCCTGAGATTAGCTAATATAACACAAAGAGTGCAAGGTGAATCTTTATTCATTTATGGGATGTGCGTAGTCGCTGGTTAGGCCAGCACTTATGCCCATCCCTAGTTGCCCTTCAGAAGGTGGTAGTGAGTTGCCGCCTTCAACCGCTGCAGTACTTGAGGTGTAGGTACACCCACTGTGCTGTTAAGGAGGGAGTTCCAGGATGTTGCCCCTGTAACAGTGAAGGAACGGCGATTGACGTGGAGAGGAACCTCTAGGTGGTGGGGTCCCCAGGTATCTGCTGCTCTTATCCTTCTAGATGGTCGTGGTCGTAGGTTTGGAAATTGCTTTCTCAGAAACCTTGGTGAGTACTGCAGTGCATCTTGCAGACGGTACACACAGCTGCCACTGTTCGTCCGGGGTGGAGGGTTTGAATGTTTGTGGAAGAGGTAGCAATCAAGTCGGCTGCTTTAACCTGGATGGTGTCGAGTTTCTTGAGTGTTGTCGGAGCTGCACTCATTCAGGCAAGTGGAGAGTATCCATTACACTCCTGACTTGTGCCTTCTAGATGGTGGGCAGGCTTTGGGGAGTCGGGAGGTGAGTTACTCGCCATAGGATTCCTAGTCTTTGACCTGGTAGGCGCAGTATTAATATGACTATTCCAGTTCAGTTTCTGATCAATGCTAACCACCAGGATGTTGATTGTGGGGGGTTCAGCGAATGTCAGGCAAGGGGCGGTGGTTAGATCCTCGCTTGTAGGAGATGGTGATTGACTGGCATATGTGAGACTGTTCCGCCATCCAATACGATCATGGATGAATTTGGATTTTAACTGCACTTTCCTGCCTGCTCTCCACATTTCTTGATTTCCTTGAGAGACCAGAAATACTGTCCATCCCAGCCTTAAATGTATCTGATAATGGAGCATCTACAACCCTCTGGGTAGTGAATTCCAGAGATTCACAGCCCTTTGAGTGAAGCAGTTTCTCCTCATCTCAGTCCTAAATGATCAGTTCCTTATACTGAGACTGTACTCTTGTGCTTTAGTTTCCCTGACCAGTGGAAATAGGGTGAATCTCGCAACCTCCACCCACCCTATCAAACCCCTTCAGAATCTTGTGTGCATCAATGAGATCACCTCACATTCTTCTAAACTCGAGAGTATAGACCCAATTTACTCAGCCTCCCATCACAGGACAATCCCCTCACTCCAGGGACCAATTTAATGAACCTTTTCAAGCCCCAATCCCGTGTGGCATGCTGTAGACCAGTGTTCTTCAAACCTTTTTTCCCGGGACCTACTTTTGCCAACAGGCTGACCTTCGCAACCCACGCCAGCCGAACTTTACGACACACGCCACGTTTGCTTTCCTTTAATGTGAAAAGGGAGCCTGCTTGGTCCTCATGGTCTCATTCCAATCAGGTTCACGGGTGGACAGGGCAGTACACATAATAAGTACAGAGTTCAGGGGGAATTTGAGGGAAACCGTTTTTACCCAGAGAGTGGTGACGTTCTGGAATGAACTGCCTGGGAGGGTGGTAGAAGCAGGAGGCCTCACATCCATAACATCCAAGGCTATGGGCCAAGTGCTACCAAGTGTGATTAGGTGGGCAGGTCAGGGCCTTTCATGCGTCGGTGCCGACTCGATGGGCGTAAGGGCCTCTTCTGCACTGTAGTATTCTGTGATTCAGTTCCCTTGTGCCGTATTCACCTTTGTGAGAATGGAAGATCCAAACTTGCACATGTCGGTCTTTGTGAAGGGCAACAGCAACAAAATGCTTGTTTTAGTCAGGACTGTATAACTCCTGGGAGATACTACTCCAGAATGCTGATAGCCTCATGGGCGTGTTTTTATTGTGCTGTCACAGGTCAGGTACAGCAGCTTAGTCTTTTCATTTGGAGTCAGCTGTAAGTACATAACTGACTCTGGGGTCTGAAGCTCAAAATAAATGTTTCACCAACCACTTATTCAAAATCTGAATCTTTTCCCCTCATTTGGCAGTATATGGGCATTGCATCCTGATTTGCACTGGCACAGTTGACAAAACCATATCTCAAGAAATCATCTTTATACTGGTTTGTGCCCAATGTCAGTTTCTTCTTTGTAGGCTGTTAACCAGAGACCCTGGAGCTCTACAGAGCTAACACTAGTACTGCTCTATTCTGCCCTGGACTTTCCTGAGCAGCTCTCTCCAGATTCAGATGTGAGATCCTGGCCAGGAGGTACTCTGCCTATTTATGCCTCTGGCCATTTCCTTCTTTGTAACAAAATTATTCATCTTCACAGCCCTCTTGCCTTGCTTTCTAGCAGCTAGAAAATGGAAGGATCTCTCCTCCATGATTTGGCGCCAAAGCACACACCTACAGGATGCTTGACATCATGTGTACATGCAGGCCATGTGACGTGCTCACTGCTGCCGCTTCTGGTCGGAAGACCACACAGCTTCATTTGTTCTCATTTAAAACCCGGTAGCGGCTGTCATTCTCAAATACTGGTCGCAGCTATTGGGCGCTTCTCCCGTGATCGGGACCACCCCGGGAACACCATGACCGATCGCACTGACACCACCCTCTGGTCACAACCCGCACTTTTTCAAAGCTTCAGCCAATTAAAGATCAGGGAGCGAACTCATTGTGCAAACAGTGACAGTAGGCAGGATCTTGATGCGCTAGAGTCAATGGGGAGGGCCCTCCACCATCCGGAGATTGGCAGCCCCACGAGCCAAGATAGGAGCTGCTGATTTGAGGATGTAGGCAGTGAGACACAAGTGGAGGTAATCTTATTTTTTTAGATGCTACAGTCTCCTGACCATGATCCTGGAGGGGGTGGGGGGTCCCTAATTTGATCCATTGTGCACTTTCTTGGCCTGAGCTCGCTACTTTGCCCTAAATAGGCCCCTTAATTTAATGCAGCTGACCTCGAGCAGTGGGCAGCCAACCCACTCCTGAGACAGCCTCTTTCAAAATGGGTCAGGATGATGGCAGAAAACTGACCCAAAGGTGTGCGGCAGATCAACTCCAGTCCAAATCATGACCTGTTTTTGAAACTTCAGCTGCTGGTATAAACAAGCTGCAAGGTGGCCCTTTTAAAATACAATTTGTTCATGCAATGTGGGCCAGGCCAGCATTTATTGCCCATCCCTAATTGCCCTTCAGGAGGAGGTGGTGAGCTGCCTTCCTGAACCACTGAAGTCTCTGTGGTGTAGGTACACCCACAGTGCTGTTGGGTGAGAATTACAAGATTTAGAACCAGCAACAGTGAAGGATTTCAAGTCAGGACGGTGTGTGACCTGGAGGGGAACCTCCAGCTGGTATTGTTCCCAAGTATCTGCTGCTGCCCTTGTCCTTCTAGGTTCTGCAGGTTGTGATTTGGAAGGTGCAACCAAACCAGACTTGATGAAATGCCGCAGTGCATCTTGTGGAATGGCACGCACTGCTGCTACTGAGGGTCGGTGGTGGAGGGAGTGACATTCTGAGGAACTCTGAGGAACCGAAGGAGCTGGTCATTGACTTTAGGAAGCGGAATATCTAACACACCCCTGTCTACATCAACGGTGCCAAGGTGGAGATGGTTGACAGCTTCAAATTCCTAGGTGTTGTCATGTGAGAGTACCTTTAAGAAATGGGTGTTTATAAATGGGTGTGTATATAAATATCTGTAGTGAGAGTACCTTTAAGAAATGGGTGTTTACTACTGCAGTGATGTCAGAGAGTGGGTGGAGCTGGGCTGTCTGTCAGCTTTTTACTTTCGTTTTAGGCTGTTTGCTGCAGGGTGTGTTTTAGTTTTGTTTTCAGTGTTGGAGCTGAAGCCAGACACAGCAGCTGTACTGCTGTTTCTCTGCCATGAAAAGACTATCTCTTGATCATTTGGTGAATTCAGAATTATAAATGTTTTCAGTAGTGACTAACCTGATGTGCTTCTGTTAAAGGTTTTGTTTTTAAGTCTTATGTATGTTAAAGGAAAGCTTAAAGGATTACATAGTGTTGTAGGCTTTGGGGGTTGTATTTGAATTAATGGTTGCTAAGATGTTCACTATGTTTTACAAAGGTTAACTTGAGTTCATTGAATAAACATTGTTTTACTTTAAAAAATACTTTTCCATTTGTGCTGTACCACACCTGTAGAGTGGGCCGTGTGCTCCCCATACCACAATCTATTAAAAGTTGTGAGTCAGGTGAACTCCATGATACACTTTGGGGTTTTCTAAACCCTGGCCCATAACAAATCGGGGGCTCGAGGGGGATATAAGTCTATCTATTGGATTGGCTTAGTGAACCTAAAGACGGTGAGGGGGTGTGGTGTTTTAGTTTAAGTAGGGAGTGTGTTGTGGACAATGGCTCTTTCAGAGGCTCTGAAGTTTTTGAGGGTGAAGACGGTCACACGCAGTACCTTACGGACAGAGACTAAAAGACTGTTAGATTTGGCAAAAACATTGCAGTTAATATTACCTGACAAATTGCGAAAAGATGAGGTCATTATGGCGGTGGCTAAGCATTTAAAGTTGCCTGAGATACAGTTTAACTCATTTTACAAATGTACCATAGAAAACATCCTATCTGGATGCATCACAGACTGATATGGCAACTGCTCGGCCAAAGACTGTATGAAACTTCAGAGAGTTGTGAACACAGCCCAGTCCATCACACGAACCCGCTCCCCATCCATTGACTCTGTCTACAGCTCCTGCTGCCTTGGGACAGTGGGCAACAGAATCAAAGACCCCTCCCACCCAGATTATTCTCTCTTCCAACTTCTCCCATCGGGCAGGAGACACAAAGGTCTGAGAACACGCACTATTCGAAAACCGCTTCTTCCCCGCTGTTACCAGACTCCTGAATGACCCTCTTATGGACTGAGCGGATCTCTGCACACGTCTTCTTTACTGAGCAGTACTACAATCTGTATGCTTCATCCGATGTCTGTGTCTATGTATTTACATTGTGTATTTATGTATATCCTTTTTTTTCATGTATGGAATGATCTGTCGGAACTGTACTCAGAACAATATTTTTCACTGTACCTCAGTATACGTGACAAATAAAATCCAAATCCTGTAGCGAGTTAACTTACTTCCAACAATTACAACCACCTTCCTTTATGCTGGCTTTAACTCTATACTTCAATTTTGCAAGGACTTTCAACAGGAAGAGGCTCTTCAGCCCATTGTGTCTATACTGGCCATCAACACCTTTCCTAATCCCATTTACCAGCACTTGGTCCATAGCCTTGTATGCTATGGTGCTTATCTAAATGTTTCTTAAATGTTGTGAGGTCCCTGCCTCAACTATCCTTTCAAGCAGAGAGTTCCAGATTCTCACTGTCCTGTGGGTGAAAATGTTTATCCTCAAATCCCCTCTAAATTTCCTACCCCTTGACTTAATTCTTAACCCCCTGGCTATTGACCCCTCTACTAAGAAGAACATTTTATTCCTATCAATGTCCCTCATAATTTTGTACACCCACCCCAATGAGATACCCCCTCACCCTTCTCTGCTCCAAGGAAAACAACCCCAGCCTACCAGCCTCTCTTCATAGCTGAAATACTCCAGCCCAGGCAACATCCTGGTAAATCTCTTCTGCATCCTTTCTAGTGCAATCACATAGTCAATGCCACACTCAGTCAAATGCTGCTTTGATGTCAAAGGCAGTCACACTCATCTAACCCCTTGAATTCAGCTTTGTCCATGTTTAACCAAGGCTGTAATGAGGTCAGGTTGCCCTGGCAAAGCTTGATAGCACTGTTTTTGACCCCTTCCATCACTTTACTGGTGACTGACAGTGTACTGCTGGGGCGGTAATTGGCCGGTTAGATTGGTCCTGCTTTTTGTGCACAGATATACCAAACAACTTTTCACATTGCTGGGTAGATGCCAGTGTTGTTTGAGCAGCTTGGCTGGGGGTGCAGCAAGTTCTGGAGCTCAAGTCTGCAATCCAATTGCTGGAATGTTATCAGGGCCCAGAGCCTTTGCAGTTTTCAGAATCTGTGAATGGGAAATTGAATCAGCAGTAACCAGTCAAATTTCACGTAAAAATGTTGCAATGTGCCTCCATCAAGTATGTCAGAAAACAAATAGAAAGGTGTGCATTTATGTAGCAGCTATCATGGTTTCAAGATGTCCCAAAGCCCTTTCCAGTCACTGAAGCACTTTTTAAAAATGTAGTCATTGTTGTAGTATGAGAATCTCAGGATATTTTCTAATGTTAAATGGCAGTATGCAAATGCAAGTTATTGTTGTAGTACAAAGAACAACACAGCGCGGGAACAGGCCCTTCGGCCCTCCAAGCCTGTACCGGTCATGATACCAAACTTTTCCAAAACCCTCAGCACTTCCTTGTGTCATATCCCTCTATACCATCCTATCCATGTGTTTGTCAAGATGCCTTTTGAATGCCGTTAGTGTATCTGCTTCCACAATCTCCCCTGGCAAGGCGTTCCAGGCACTCACGACACTCTGTTTTTATTTTTTAAAAACCTGTCTCGCACATCTCCTCTAAAATTTGCCCCATGGACCTTAAACCTATACCCCCCTGGTGACTGACCCCTCCACCCTGGGAAAGAGTGCCTGCCCATCCACTCTATACATGCCCATCATAATCTTGTAGACCTTTATCAGGTCACCCCTCAACCTCTGTCTTTCTAATGAAAACAGTCAGAGTCTATTTAGCCTCTCCACATAGCTAACACCCTCCAGACCAGGCAACATCCTGGTAAACCTCCTCTGCACTCTCTCCAAAGCCTCCACATCCTTCTGGTAGCGTGGCAGCCAGAATTGTGTGCAGTATTCCAAGTGCGGCCGTACCAAGGTTCTATACAACTGTAGCATGACTTGCCAGTTTTTATACTCTTTGCCCTGTCCAATGAAGGCAAGCATTCCATATGCTTTCTTGACTACCTTGTCCACTTGTGTTGCTACTTTCAAAGATCTGTGGACCTGCATGCCCAGATCTCTCTGACTTTCTATATTCCTAAGAGTTTTGCCATTAATGGTATATTTCCCCTCTATGTTAGACCTACCTGTTAAACCTACCTCACATTTGTCCGGATTAAACTCCATTTGCCATTTCTCTTCCCAAGTCTCCAACCTATCTATGTCCTGCTGTATCCTCTGACAATCCTCAACACTATCTGCCATTCCACCAACCTTGGTGTCATCCGCAAACTTACTAATCAAACCGGCTACATTTTCCTCCAAATCGTTTATGTACACTACAAACAACAGAGGCCCAAGCGCAGATCCCTGTGGAACACCACTAGTCCCAACCTTCCATTCAGCAACACACCCTTCTACTGCTACCCTTTGCCTTCTGTGACCGAGCCAGTTCGATATCCATCTTATCACCTCACCTCTGATCCCGTGTGACTTCACCTTTTGTACCAGTCTGTCATGATGGACCTTGTCAAAGGCTTTACTGAAATCCATGTAAACAACATCCACCACCTTCCCCTCATCAATCATCTTTGTCACCTCCTCAAAAAACTCGATCAGGTTCGTGAGGCATGACCTCCCGTTCACAAAACAATGCTGTCTCTCGCTAATGGGTCCATTTGTTTCCAAATGGGTATAAATCCTGTCCCTGAGAATTCTCTCCAATAATTTATCTCCTACCGACGTGAAGCTCACCGGCCTATAGTTTCCAGGATTATCCCTGCTACCTTTCTTAAACAGCGGTATTCTCCAGCCTTCTGGGATCTCACCTGTAGCCGATGTCAGTCAAGGTCCCAGGAATTTCCTCCCTTGTTTCCCTCAGTATTCTGGGGTAAATCCCATCCGGCCCAGGAGATTTATCGACCTTAATATCTTTTAAAAGACCCAATACCTCCTCCTTTTCAATGTTAACGTGATCCAGACTGTCCACACACCCTACCCAAGAATTATCTTCCACAAAGTCCTTTCTTTGGTGAATACTGATGCAAAGTACTCATTTAGTACCTCACCATTTCCTCTGGGTCAACACTTAGATTCCCCCCACTGTCCTTAAGTGGTCCAATCTTTCCCTGGCCACCCTCTTGGTTTTTACATATGAATAAAATCTTTGGAATTCACCTTAATCCTACTTGCCAAGAACTTTTCATGGCCCCTCCTAGCCCTCCTAATTTCCTGCTTCAGTACCTTGCTACTTTCTTTATGCTCCTCAAGGGTTCGACTGTCCCCACCCTTCTAGACCGTACAAAAGTCTCCTTTTTCTTTTTGACAAGGTTCACAACATCCCTCGTTATCCAAGCCTCCCTATGCTTCCAATACTTATCTTTCGTTCTCTCCGGAACGTGACTTTCCTGAATCCTAATCAACTGTCGCTTGAAAGACTCCCACATGTCCAATGTTGATTTACCATCCAACAGCCGCACCCCAATCCAAATTCTTCAATTCCTGTCCAATGTTATCGTAACTTGCCTTTCCCCAGTTTAGCACCTTAACGCGAGGGTTATCCTCATCCCTAACCAAAAGTACCCTAAAACTTGTGGAATTGTGGTCACTACTCTCAAAATGTTCCCCTACTGAAACCTCAACCACCTGTCCCGGCTCATTCCCCAATACCAGATCCAGTACTGCCTCTTCCCTGTTTGGACTATCTACATATTGCATCACGATCCACCTGGATCCACCTTCCAAACTCTCCCCCATCCAAACCCCTAGCACTAAGTAAGTCCAGTCAATATAGGGGAAATTAAAATCCCCTACCACAACAACCCTGTTACTTGTGCACCTGTCCAAAATTCTCTACCTATCTGCTCCTCTCTCGTTAGCAGTTGGGGTGCATGTAATAAACCCCCAACATTGTGATTGCCCCCTTCCTGTTCCTGAGCTCAAACTAGATTGCCTCATTGTATGAGCCCTCCGAGGTGTCCTTCTACAGTACGGCTATAATACTCTCCTTAACCAGTAATGCTACTTCCCCACCCCTTTTACATCGCCCTCTATCTCTCCTGAAGCATCTATAATCCTCCAATGTTCAGCTGCAAATCCTGCCCTTTAACCATGTTTCTGTGATAGCCACAACATCATAATTCCAAGTACTGATAAATGCTCTGAGTTCATCTGCCTGATCCGCTATACTTCTGGTGTTGAAACAAATACACTTCAAACCACTGTATTTGAGTCGACTGGGTGATATTGTTCTCTTATCTTTGTTCTCTATTTCCCCTTCAGTTATTGCACCTTCAAATCTAGCGCTCTGGTTCTCATCCCCCTGCCATACTATTTACACCCTCCCGAGTGACTCCAGCAAACCTCCCAGCCAGGATATTGGTGCCCCTCCAGTTTAGTATCTCATGGTTTGGGATGTGTCAAGGAACTGGTATTCTGCGAACTCTACATAACTCAAATAAATGGAAGGGAGGAGGATTCCAGTGATCTCAAACACGGCAAATAATTTTAAAATATATCTACCGATATAATTTATTAACTAAAGAAGAAAAATTCTTGTATCACAGCCATGATTTTAGAATTGTTGTGCGATGTCCTGCATGAGGACAATTGCAGTTTAATGGTGTCTCGCTGCACAGTCTGAGCCTCGAGCTTCAACATGGGCAAGATGGTGCTCGAAGCTGCAGTAGTTCAGAAATCATAAAAGAGATTTATTGGTAGTGAAACACGAGTATAATCCTATCCAATATTTTTATGAATCCTAAAATGGATTCCTCGAAGCAATATAAAGTTGGCTTAACTTGTAGTCAATAAAATTGTTTCAGTTTAATGTCATTGTTACAAAACGCCTGTTTTGTGATTAATCTGTAACCCCTACTTAGGCGAGTATAGACTTTCAGTAAGTTTGTGTTCTTTTGTTTGAAATGTAATCGCAAACCAAAAGAGAAGTGCATGATCTAATGCTACAGGTGGGCAAAATCCAGCTGTGGAAATTTTGGCTCTGCTGTAATCTACTAAATATATAATGTTTTCCGTGAAGGCCAGAACTATCTTAACTTCATAAGTCGACTTCGATCATCTTGAGTTGTAGTGTCCTTTGGGGCTATAAGACTGGATTTTGAAATACTGGCGATGGTGCCAACGTTTGTTTTACATTACTGCTCGTTCTTCAGCCTTTATAATTCAAGGCAGGATAGCAACAATGTGGCATGATTTTCTGGAATTGCTTTATGATCAATAGAAGGGGGCTTATACTTAATACAATTTTACTTAAAAGGTAACAGTCAGACTCCAAAGAAGAGGCTAATTAATTCAAATGCATGTTTTTTTTGTCATCAATGTACCACTTTTCCCTATGTTGCAACTGCACTTTAAAGGTACCTCATCGGCTATAAAGCCATTTGGGTTGTCTTAAAGCCAGAAAAGGTGCTGTAGATATGCAAGATTTTCTTTTACACAGATGGTAAGCCACTCAATCATGTTGTCAGCAAGCAGCGCCCTGGAGGAACTTCACAGGGAAAAGCCTGAGAAGCACAAATCATGGGAAGTCATGCGACCAGCTGCGAGTGCAGTATTTTCCGTTTAACTGAAGTTGTGGCCCCGCCTGTTCCTTGTAAAGTTGCTTTGGAATGCTCCCCATTGGCAATTTGACTGTACTGAGCTGACTCAAGTATCCACCCCAGTCAGAATTGAATTGATTGTTTGTAAATTGAGTCAAGGATTTATTTTGCAGGCACTGACTCTGTAAGGGTTTGATTAATCGCAGCATTGAAAATATCCCAACAAAGAGTCCATGCCTGAAACTTTGTCCCAGCTTGTCTCCAGACTTGTTACATATTCCCAGCATTTTTCCATTTCTTTTTACGGGATGTGTGCTTCGCTGGCTGGGCCAGCATTTAATGCCCATATGTAGTTTCCATTCTGAAGGCGGTGGAGAGCTGGCTTCTTCAATCACTGCAGTTTGCATCCTAAGGAGCTTTGGTGAGTTCCTGTAGTGCATCTTATAGATGACACACACAGCTGCCACTGTTAGCTGGTGGCGGAGGGAGTGAATGTTTATGGAACGGGTACTAATCAATCTCCAATTTTATTTCCTTGCATAGTTTGGAAGGTACTTTATGAGCAATATTCAACCTTAAAACGTCCATTCCCTAAATTTTTATTTTTATTTTTCAACCTTTTTTTCAGAACAATTTTTTTTTTTTTTTTTTTTTTTTTTCTCCGACGATTCAATATGTAATGAAACAGAACATTTTAAACATTAACCAAATTGGACTTTGTAAGATGTAATTCATCTTTGGGACTGCTTTTACTTTCTTAGATTATCTGGAAGAAACTTAAAAAGACTGAATGCAGCTACAATGAAATTCATTCATATTGTGGTCTTTTCTCAAAAGAATACTTTTTTTCTATGAAGTAATTATGTATGAGCACTTTTTTAAAAGCTTTACATTGTGCTATTCCAGTGACAACCAGCAGATGGTAGCGCCATTTTTGAAAATGTAAATCTGTCACATGCTTTCCACAAAGGTTTCTACACTGACTAATCTGTGTTCTCACTTTCTCAGCAAATTGTGAAGCTGTGTGGATGTTTTTTTTCGATCTGTTGTAAGTGACGTTAAACCTTTGCATTGTTTCAGATCAGCTCTTGGTGTTTTCTCATTCTGGAGAAAAATGGCTTGTGCAAATCCAAAGTCATGTCATGCACATAAACTTAGAAGTAAAACACCTTTCCAGCCATTATTTCTGCAAGCTGCTTCAGTTTCACTGTGTATGCGACAAAGGTTGCACTGTACTAATACCATGCCATGATCTCATTGTGGTGATGTTCAAAGTGTCGAAATATTCTCTTGTTGTCAGCCCATGACAAGACCACCACCTGCAAGTGGCCCTACAGCATATTTGCTTTGCACCAATAGTAATGTAACTACCGTGAAAATTAAATCTGCCTTTCATTTAGTGTATTTAAAAATCCAGTTTGCCTCCTGTGCAAGCTCTTTTTTCTCTTACTGACTGGAAATTTGCTGGCATTAATTTTCAAAAAAATACTTTTATTAATTAAAAATTTGTAAAGGTGCATCATAGCACAATTCATCAACAGTTCATACAGTGCGGTACAGACTGGTTCAATAATGTACATTATATGAAAGGGTGCTTCACTTGAGTTGCAATACAGATTGCATCCACATTACATTAAATGGGTTCCAACCCATTGGCGTACTCTGGCGGAAAGGCCCTAAATGTGTAAGAAAAAGTATGCAGATCAGGCCCTCGAGCCTATTCCACTATTCAATAAGGTCATGGCTTTTCTGATTGTGGTCTCAACTCTACCTTCCTGCTTTCACTCACGTCCCGCCCCACCCATCCTTACAGAGCAAAACATTTGTCTAACTCAACCCTGATATATATTCAAGGGCAGCACGGTGATGCAGTGATTAGCACTGCTGCCTCACGGTCCCAGGATGTGAGTTTGATCCCAGCCTCGGGTCACTGTCCATGTGGGGTTTGCACATTTTCCCCATGTCTTCGTGGGTCTCACCCACACAACCCAAAGATGTGCAAGGTAGGTGAATTGGCCATGTTAAATTGCCCCTTAATTGGAGAAAAAGAATTGGGTCCTCTACATTTATTTTTTTTTAAACCTTGATATATATTCAATGTCGCAGGCTTATATGTTCTCTGGAGTAGAGAATTCCAAGCATTAACAATCTTCTGAGAGAAAAGAAATTCCTCCTCATCTTCTTGAATAGGAGACCTTCATTGTGAAATTGTGTCCTCAGTTCTACGTTCTCCTCCGAGGATTGTGGCCTCTTAAATGGGAGACCTTCATTGTGAAATTGTGTCCTCAGTTCTACGTTCTCCTCCGAGGATTGTGGCCTCACCCCATTGAGTCTCTGTGATAGCTAGCCCAAACTTCAGTGCATCCCTCAGCACATAATCTCTGAGCTTGGAATATGCAGCAGTCCAGTTATGAACCACTCTCTACACTGGAAATAAGATTCACATGAACCAAAGATCGTCTTTTGCCAAATTGATGGCCTCCCAACAGAAGGGGACATTTGTCTCAGGTGTATTCCTGGAAACTGTCAATAGAGCACAGAACCCTGTGTTACAGAGCTGCTCAAGATGAACCTTGATGAAATACAGTGAGACTAATTCAATGAGAAGATTCCCAGACATACTTTGCAAACTCACATTCTAGAAGGAGATGGGTGATGGTCTCTACCCCATTGCAGCTGCGTCAAGGGCAGTGGGCAATTGTAAACACCATTCACAGGATGTCGATGTCGCTGACTAGGCCAGCATTTGGTGTCCATCCCTGGTTGCCCTTGAGAAAGTGGTGGTGAGCCGCCTTCTTGAGCTGCTGCAGGCAATGTGGTGTATGAACACCCACAGTGCTGTTAGGGAGGGAGTGCCAGGATTTTGACCCAGCGACAGTGAAGGAATGGCCGATATATTTCCGAGTCAGGTGTGTGGCTTGGAGAGCAACTTGCCGGTGCCAGTGTTCTCACGCGCCTGCTGTTCTTATCCTAGGTGGTAGATGTCATGGGTTTGGAAGGTGCTGCCAAGGGAGCCTTAGTGAGTTGCTGCAGTGCATTTTGTAGATGGTACACACTGCTGCCACTGCATATCGGTGGTGGATGGAGTGCCAATCAGGCGGGCTGCTTTTTTCCTCTCGCTGCTGATGCACTGGGCTCACTTGTTTTCTAACCCACCCTCTTGTCGATCCTTTCTCTCACCAAGCCTCCCGCTTCCTGACTTTCCCAGTTGCTACTTGCCTCTCCTGAACCATCGCTGTCAGTGTCCTGTCCGGGACATTGTTGAGTAAATGGTCTTATTGGCAGGATCTGAGATATATTACGAGGAGATTTTTGATCGAAAAGGAATGAAGCTGATCATAAACAGATTAGGTCATGCGGCCCTACATCAGACTAGCGGGGAAAAATGATAAAATAAATTTTGCAATGCTAAACAAGAATACCGGTGTCCATTGATGTTAAAGTGAAACACAGCCTTAAACAGGGCAATGTTCAATGGAAACTTGGTGTATCGGAAACACAGCAACCAATTTGCACACAGTGATCTCCCACAAGCAGCAATGTGATAATGACTAGATCATCTATTTTAGGCTTGTTTGAGAGATCGATATTGGCTGGGGAAGCATCTCTACTCTTTCTTTGAAATATTGCCCGCCTGAGCAAGCAGATGGGGCCTGGATACAATGCCTCACCCATAAGCCAACACCTGCAGCAGGGCCAAGGAGAGAAATTGTGGGCCCTGTTGCTTCACCTGTTTCTAGGCCCCTTATATCTCAACCCCCTCCCCCCAATTTAACGCTCCCCCACAATCATGCATGATAGTTTTTCCCCTTTCATGATTCACCAATCAATTCAACAAACAATCACAAAGGTGAGAGTAAAATGATAAAGCCCATTGTTGGCATCTATTACAAATAGCATCCTATATATGTGTGTATATATATACATATATATATCTATATATTATATATCACACAGTGGATCATTAATATAAAGAACAACAATGATATAATGAAGTTTAAGTTTGTGTGCACACAGTAGGTGATCCCACCAGAAATATTAAACAAACTAGAAAGTACAAATTTTATTTAAACAACATTGTGCAATACTGTTAATTTGACAGGAATATATACCATTAATTTATTTGTACCAAAGTGAAAGTTGCCATAGTCCCATAGGCTGCTCTCGCATTTTGAGAGAGAGCTGACTGGTCGTAATTTAACCTGAGGGTTGCCACACTGGCAAGGGACAAGGCTGAGAAGGTAGGGCCTTCATGGATAACCTCAGCCGGTATGGGAATTGAGCCCACGCTGGAGGCGTTACTCCACATCACAAACCAGCTAGCCATCCAGCCAGCTGTACTAACTGACCCCGGGTTACTTGTAACACCGTGCGGATAATAACACTGGCCAATTCATTGGTCACTAGCCAAAATCAATCAAACCGAGACCGAACCCATCTCTCTCACTGGTGCCGACCAGTTAGCAACTTCAGTTTAGTCCCGCACAACCTTCGGGATTCTTCTGCTTGAATCAACGATATAGGCTACTTGCCTTAAAGACACATGTCCATTAATCATTCATGGATCAAAAATGTAACAACAAAAATAAAAGAAAGGGGAAATAAGGGAATAAATAGGAAGGATCCTTATAACTTGCAACCCAGATAAATTGCACAAGATCTTTTCCATTCTGTTAAAATAAAAGATGACTTTCTTCTGCCTGGATACATGATATTCAATATAATTATTTCATACAAAATATGTCATTGGATTCTATTTTATCTGTAATCTCATCTAATAGAAAGGTTAAATGATTCCGAGGCAACGAAGTGTAATGTTGAACATCAGTTTTACTGTCAGTAACAAGCATTGGAGCCCTTGGGTGTCACTGTACAATGCAACTTTTAAGAGGCCTGAGGACTAAGAATGAATAGTTAAAATTGGCGAATCGCGTAACTCGTGCTGTAGATAGGGCTTTAAACTAAATAGTGGGTGGGGGGAAAGAGTTCAATGTATGGAAAATTAGAAAATCAAGGTTAAAGGAGAGGTAGGAGTGCAGGTTAATGATGAGGACTTCAAACTAGTTAAAGGGGCCGAGGACTCTGGAGCGATGAGTAAATTTTCCAGAACAAGTAATAGAACAGAGTATGGAAAGTGGCAGGAATCTATCTTCAGGTACAGCAGAGAGCAGTCAACGCAGGGCTGAGCGCGTTGTACCTAAATGCACGCAGTATACGAAACAAGGAAAATAAACTTGTAGTGCACATTGAAAATGGCGGGAATGATGTTGTGGGCATTACAGAAACGTGGCTGCAAGGGGATCAGGTCTGGGATCTAGATATCCAAGAATATAGAACATAGAACAATACAGCGCAGTACAGGCCCTTCGGCCCACGATGTTGCACCGAAACAAAAGCCATCTAACCTACACTATGCCATTATCATCCATATGTTTATCCAATAAACTTTTAAATGCCCTCAATGTTGGCGAGTTCACTACTGTAGCAGGTAGGGCATTCCACGGCCTCACTACTCTTTGCGTAAAGAACCTACCTCTGACCTCTGTCCTATATCTATTACCCCTCAGTTTAAAGTTATGTCCCTTCGTGCCAGCCATATCCTTCCGCGGGAGAAGGCTCTCACTGTCCACCCTATCCAAACCCCTGATCATTTTGTATGCCTCTATTAAGTCTCCTCTTAACCTTCTTCTCTCCAACGAAAACAACCTCAAGTCCATCAGCCTTTCCTCATAAGATTTTCCCTCCATACCAGGCAACATCCTGGTGAATCTCCTCTGCACCCGCTCCAAAGCCTCCACGTCCTTCCTATAATGCGGTGACCAGAACTGTACGCAATACTCCAAATGCGGCCGTACCAGAGTTCTGTACAGCTGCAACATGACCTCCCGACTCCGGAACTCAATCCCTCTACCAATAAAGGCCAACACTCCATAGGCCTTCTTCACAACCCTATCAACCTGGGTGGCAACTTTCAGGGATCTATGTACATGGACACCTAGATCCCTCTGCTCATCCACACTTTCAAGAACTTTACCATTAGCCAAATATTCCGCATTCCTGTTATTCCTTCCAAAGTGAATCACCTCACACTTCTCTACATTAAACTCCATTTGCCACCTCTCGGCCCAGCTCTGCAGCTTATCTATATCCCTCTGTAACCTGCTACATCCTTCCACACTATCGACAACACCACCGACTTTAGTATCGTCTGCAAATTTACTCACCCACCCTTCTGCGCCTTCCTCTAGGTCATTGATAAAAATGACAAACAGCAACGGCCCCAGAACAGATCCTTGTGGTACTCCACTTGTGACTGTACTCCATTCTGAACATTTCCCATCAACCACCACCCTCTGTCTTCTTTCAGCTAGCCAATTTCTGATCCACATCTCTAAATCACCCTCAATCCCCAGCCTCCGTATTTTTTGCAATAGCCTACCGTGGGGAACCTTATCAAACGCTTTGCTGAAATCCATATACACCACATCAACTGCTCTACCCTCGTCTACCTGTTCAGTCACCTTCTCAAAGAACTCAATAAGGTTTGTGAGGCATGACCTACCCTTCACAAAGCCATGCTGACTATCCCTGATCATATTATTCCTATCTAGATGATTATAAATCTTGTCTCTTATAATCCCCCCCAAGACTTTACCCACTACAGACGTGAGGCTCACCGGCCTATAGTTGCCGGGGTTGTCTCTGCTCCCCTTTTTGAACAAAGGGACCACATTTGCTGTCCTCCAGTCCTCTGGCACTATTCCTGTAGCCAATGATGACATAAAAATCAAAGCCAAAGGTCCAGCAATCTCTTCCCTGGCCTCCCATAGAATCCTAGGATAAATCCCATCAGGTCCCGTGGACTTATCTATTTTCAGCCTGTCCAGAATTGCCAACACCTCTTCCCTACGTACCTCAATGCCATCTATTCTATTAGCCTGGGGCTCAGCATTCTCCTCCACAACATTATCTTTTTCCTGAGTGAATACTGACGAAAAATATTCATTTAGTATCTCGCCTATCTCTTCAGACTCCACACACAATTTCCCATCCCTGTCCTTGACTGGTCCTACTCTTTCCCTAGTCATTCGCTTATTCCTGACATACCTATAGAAAGCTTTTGGGTTTTCCTTGATCCTTCCTGCCAAATACTTCTCATGTCCCCTCCTTGCTCGTCTTAGCTCTCTCTTTAGATCCTTCCTCGCTACCTTGTAACTATCCATCGCCCCAACCAAAACTTCACACTTCATCTTCACATAGGCCTCCTTCTTCCTCTTAACAAGAGATTCCACTTCCTTGGTAAACCACGGTTCCCTCGCTCGACGCCTTCCTCCCTGTCTGACCGGTACATACTTATCAAGAACACGCAGTAGCTGATCCTTGAACAAGCCCCACTTATCCAGTGTGCCCAACACTTGCAGCCTACTTCTCCACCTTATCCCCCCCCCAAGTCACGTCTAATGGCATCATAATTGCCCTTCCCCCAGCTATAACTCTTGCCCTGCGGTGTATACTTATCCCTTTCCATCATTAACGTAAACGTCACCGAATTGTGGTCACTGTCCCCAAAGTGCTCTCCTACCTCCAAATCCAACACCTGGCCTGGTTCATTACCCAAAACCAAATCCAACGTGGCCTCGCCTCTTGTTGGCCTGTCAACATATTGTTTCAGGAAACCCTCCTGCACACACTGTACAAAAAACGACCCATCTATTGTACTCGAACTATATCTTTTCCAGTCAATATTTGGAAAGTTAAAGTCTCCCATAATAACTACCCTGTTACTTTCGCTCATATCCAGAATCATCTTCGCCATCCTTTCCTCTACATCCCTAGAACTATTAGGAGGCCTATAAAAAACTCCCAACAGGGTGACCTCTCCTTTCCTGTTTCTAACTTCAGCCCATACTACCTCGGAAGAAGAGTCCCCATCTAGCATCCTCTCCGCCACCGTAATACTGCTCTTGACTAGCAGCGCCACACCTCCCCCTCTTTTGCCTCCTTCTCTGAGCTTACTAAAACACCTAAACCCCGGAACCTGCAACATCCATTCCTGTCCCTGCTCTATCCATGTCTCCGAAATGGCCACAACATCGAAGTCCCAGGTACCAACCCACGCTGCCAGTTCCCCTACCTTGTTTCGTATACTCCTGGCATTGAAGTAGACACACTTCAAACCACCTACCTGAACACTGGCCCCCTCCTGCGACGTCAAATCTGTGCTCCTGACCTCTATACTCTCATTCTCCCTTACCCTAAAACTACAATCCAGGTTCCCATGCCCCTGCTGCATTAGTTTAAACCCCCCCAAAGAGCACTAACAAATCTCCCCCCCAGGATATTTGTGCCCCTCAGGTTCAGATGTAGACCATCCTGTCTGTAGAGGTCCCACCTTCCCCAGAAAGAGCCCCAGTTATCCAAAAATCTGAATCCCTCCCGCCTGCACCATCCCTGTAGCCACGTGTTTAAATGCTCTCTCTCCTTATTCCTCATCTCACTATCACGTGGCACGGGCAACAACCCAGAGATAACAACTCTGTTTGTTCTAGTTCTGAGCTTCCATCCTAGCTCACTGAAACCCTGCCTGACATCCTTGTCCCCTTTCCTACCTATGTCGTTGGTGCCAATGTGGACAACGACTTGGGGCTGCTCCCCCTCCCCCTAAGGACCCGGAAAACACGATCCGAGACATCACGTACCCTTGCACCTGGGAGGCAACATACCAAACGTGAGTCTCTCACGCTCCCACAAAATCTCCTATCTGTGCCCCTGACTATCGAGTCCCCAATTACTAATGCTCTGCTCCTCTCCCCCCTTCCCTTCTGAGCAACAGGGACAGACTCCGTGCCAGAGGCCCGTACCCCATGGCTTACCCCTGGTAAGTCGTCCCCCCCACAAGTATCCAAAGCGGTATACTTGTTTCTCAGGGGTACGACCGCAGGGGATCCCTGCACTGACTGTTTTTTCCCAGTCCCTCTTACAGTTACCCACCTATCTCCAATCTTTGGTGTAACTAATTCCCTGAAGCTGCTATCTATGACCCCTTCTGCCTCCCGAATGATCCGAAGTTCTTCCAACTCCAGCTCCAGTTCCCTAACTCGGTCTTGGAGGAGCTGGAGATGGCAGCACTTCCTGCAGGTAAAATCAGCAGGGACACTAACTGCATCCCTCACCTCAAACATCCTGCAGGAGGAACATTGCACTCCCTTCCCTGCCATTCCACCAACTTTCTACCAAGATCTGGCTAAAAAATAATAATAATATAACAAAATATGGTACTTACCTCAGACCAATGGGTTTTATTATTAGGTTAGAGGAGGAGGGCGGGTGGGAGACACTACACGTGTAGTGTCTCGGGTTTCCTCTCCACCAGAATTTATTGGGGAGGGTCTTCCCAGACGTCCGCGGGTCGACTTCCTGTTCCCGCCTAAAAAACTAATTTAAAATAAAAAAAATAAAAATTCTCAGCTCCTGCTGAAATTGACTAACCAGCCAGCTGTTCTCACGCCGCCGAAATCGACTGGCCTGCCCCTGCAAAGACAAGTGCTTTTAAAGGTTGACTTACCTCCCAGCAACCTCCTTCCGCAATGCTCCCGCTGAAACTGACTCACCAGCTGTTCTCCCGCCGAAATCGACTGGCCTGCCCCTGCAAAGACAAGTGCTTTTAAAGGTTGACTTACCTCCCAGCAACCTCCTTCCGCAATGCTCCCGCTGAAACTGACTCACCAGCTGTTCTCCCGCCGAAATCGACTGGCCTGCCCCTGCAAAGACAAGTGCTTTTAAAGGTTGACTTACCTCCCAGCAACCTCCTTCCGCAATGCTCCCGCTGAAACTGACTCACCAGCTGTTCTCCCGCCGAAATCGACTGGCCTGCCCCTGCAAAGACAAGTGCTTTTAAAGGTTGACTTACCTCCCAGCAACCTCCTTCCGCAATGCTCCCGCTGAAACTGACTCACCAGCTGTTCTCCCGCCGAAATCGACTGGCCTGCCCCTGCAAAGACAAGTGCTTTTAAAGGTTGACTTACCTCCCAGCAACCTCCTTCCGCAATGCTCCCGCTGAAACTGACTCACCAGCTGTTCTCCCGCCGAAATCGACTGGCCTGCCCCTGCAAAGACAAGTGCTTTTAAAGGTTGACTTACCTCCCAGCAACCTCCTTCCGCAATGCTCCCGCTGAAACTGACTCACCAGCTGTTCTCCCGCCGAAATCGACTGGCCTGCCCCTGCAAAGACAAGTGCTTTTAAAGATTGACTTACCTCCCAGCAACCTCCTTCCGCAATGCTCCCGCTGAAACTGACTCACCAGCTGTTCTCCCGCCGAAATCGACTCAAATATGTGTCTTATTGAAAAGACAGGCAGATGTGCAGACGGGTTGGGGTTGCCTTGTTAGTAAGAAATTCAATTAAATTGATAATCGGAAGGCGTAGAATCTCTGTGGGTAGAGTTGAGCAATCGCAAAGGAAAAAATGTACAGGCCCCTTAGCAGTAGTCAGGATATGGGGCAGAAAATAAATCAGGAGATAGAAAAGGCATACAAGAACGACGATATTACAATAATCATGGGGGACTTCAATATCCAGGTGTGTGGGAAAATCAGGTTGGTAGTGGATCCCAAGAAAAGGAATTGAATTTGTGGAATGTCTAAGAGGTGGGGCAGGATTCTCCGCAGTCCCACGCCGAAATCGTGTTTGGCGCGGGGGCGGAGAATCTATGTTTATGCGGGAATCGTAACCACCACTGCTCCCGCGATTCTCCGGTGACCGGAGAATCGATCGCGCGTGGATTAGGTGACGTGGCTGGGGGGCCATTGACGGAGGTCCCCCCCCAGCGATTCTCCGGGCAAAACTGGCCGAGTTCCCGACGGCGTGGTTCTAACCACGTCTGGCCGGTCGGGATCTCGGGTGCCGGCTGCGCACTCAGCCCGCGGCCACGCTGGTGGAGGATGGGGGGATCCTGCAGGTAAGTGAATAGCTGCTAATATTTTTAAGTGATCTCCAGAGTAAAACTCCAGCGTTTTTACGCTGGCGTGGAGACATAGTCCCATTTTTGGAGCCCGTAGTTTTTTGGAGCAGCTTGTGACAGAGCCGACTAGGGAACAGGCAATTCTGGATTTGGTGATGTGTAATGAGGCAGACTAGATTAGAGAACGTAAGGTGAAGGAACCCTTCGGGGGCAGCGCCCACAACATGATAGATTTCACCCTGCATTTTGAGAGGGAGAAGCTGGAATCAGATGTAACAGTATTACAATCAAATAAAGGTAACTACAAAGGTTGCCAGAGTTGCAGAGTTGATTGGAAAGGAAGACACTGGAACAGCAATGGCAAATGTTTTGGGGGGGGTTATTCAGGATGCGCAACAGAAATTCATCCCAAGGAAGAGGAAACCATGGCTGATAATGGAAGTTAGGGACAGTATAAAAACAAAACTAAAAAGTGCCCCGCTTCCGAGCTGCAGGCAGCTTCGTGATTTTCTGCCCCCATGCTTTTTGTCAAAAATCAGAATCACTAAGCTGCCAGAAACAGCGCAGCAACTTGGTGAAATTTACCTCAAAGTATTGGTGTTTGGCACCATCTGCACCATCCTCTCCTGGGCCCTGTCGTGCAGCACTCCTTCAATATCACACTGGGGTATCAGCTTGTGTTATGTATTCAAGTCTCTGGAATGGGATATGAACCCACAACCGTTTAACTCAGATAAACATATTAATAATCTTTATTATTGTCACAAGTAGGCTTACATTAACACTGCAATGAAGTTACTGTGAAGATCCCCTAGTCGTCACACTTTGGCACCTGCTCGGGTACACTGAGGGAGAATTCAGAATGTCCAATTCACCTAACAGCATGTCTTTCAGGACTTGAGAGGAAACCGTCGGCACCTGGAGGAAACCCACGCAGACACGGGGAGAACGTGCAGAATCCCTACAGACAGTGACCCAATCTGGGAATCAAACCAGGATCCCTGGTGCAGGAAATCGCTTTTCATCAAAATCCAGGTGCTAATTATGGATCTTTTATTTATCACTGCTAATTAAAATTCTATCCTGAACTTAAGGATTTTTAGAAAGGAGTGTTTTGCAGACTTGAGCTTCCAAAGGGAAGCATCAGTTTTCTTGCTGGTTTTAAGTAGCAGTGTAGCTCAACAGACGAGCTCCCGGCAACCCTTCGTTGTAACACCTAGCCCCTAGATTTAAAATTAATCTATTATGGATTCTTCTGCTTAAAAAAACAGCTGTGAAGACTGTTTCATCATTGTCTGGCTTTTTGCTAATGCAAAGCCTGCTGCAGACTAAGCATTAGGTACTGTCATGACCAAAGTCAATTGTGGCTACTAAAATGCCAAGCTGGGAGATCGCTGATATGATTCAGTACAGAAACATTTCTTCATTTCAAAGTCAGATTGAGTATGAGCAAGATCTTCCCTTGAAGAAAAGGCAATTGAGCCAGATACTGTGCGTGCTTGCATTGCTATTAAAATGGCTAGGAGGCACTCTCCAGGCTTCACATATTCCAGCTTCCGATACTAGTCTCAAAATGCGGTCAACTCTTGAGCTTGGTGTCAATGCAGTGTTCATAGTGGCTTTGCAGCTGTCAGTGTCAAAGCAGATGCCCTAGATTTGAAACTGCTATCAGCGAGTTTGATTCTAACCGTCAGTCGCCTGTCTTAGAAACAACCAATCGTTCCTGGTGACATTACTGAGGCTTCTGAGCTGTCAGCCTATGATTTGGCTCTCGGGGGCAGGCTGCTGTCCTGAATAGGATGGACCCAGCAACGCAGCTACTTAATTGGCTGCCACCTATAAAATTGAGGAGAATGTCCTGCCAGTCACCTGTGCGTGCCAGCCAATGTCGGGCCATCTGCCCAATTGGCAAAATTCAGCCCATTGTGTTGGTGTAATCAACTTTCCTCTAATTATGTTCCCTACTAATGGACTAGCTAATAGACAAAACTCTCCTCCTTAAATGCATGAACATATTGGAACATCTTTTTCTTTTACCACTTACCTAAATGAAATTATATTGATTTTGTCACAACTATTTTTCATTATTTTAAAGCAGAGACTGTTTAGGGATCAACTTGATGATTAATTATGAGGGCTTTTAATTTTGATGGAGTTTAATCTGAACAAATGTGAGGTAATGCATTTTGGAAGGTCTAATGCAAGTAGGGAATATACAGTGAATGGTAGAACCCTCAAGAGTATTGACAGTCAGAGATCTCGGTGTACAGGTCCACAGGTCACCGAAAGGGGCAACACAGGTGGAGAAGGTAGTCAAGAAGGCATACGGCATGCTTGCCTTCATTGGTTGGGGCATTGAGTACCAAAATTGCCAAGTTATGTTGCAGCTGTATAGAACCTTAGTTAGGCCAGAACCTTAGTTAGGCCCCACTTGGAGTATAGTGTTCATTTTTGGTCGCCACACTACCAGAAGGATGTGGAGGCTTCAGAGAGGGTGCAGAAGAGATTTACCAGGATGTTGCTTGGTATGGAGGGCATTAGCTATGAGGAGAGGTTGAATAAACTCGGTTTGTTCTCACTGGAACAACGGAGGTTGAGGGGTGACCTGATAGAGGTCCACAAAATTATGAGGGGCATAGACAGAGTGGATAGTCAGAGGCTTTCCCCAGGGTAGAAGGGTCAATTACTAGGGGGCATAGGTTTAAGGTGTGAGGGGCAAGGTTTAGAGTAGAAGTATGAGGCAAGTTTTTTACACAGAGGGTAGTGGGTGCCTGGAACTCGCTGCCGGAGGAGGTGGTGGAAGCAGGGACGATAGTGATGTTTAAGGGGCATCTTGACAAATACATGAATAGGTTGGGAATAGAGGGATACGGACACCGGAAGTGTAGAAGATTTTAGTTTAGATGGGCAGCATGGTCGGCATAGGCTTGGAGGGCCGAAGGGCCTGTTCCTGTGCTGTACTGTTCTTTGTTCTTTGAATTCAAATTCCACCAGCTGTCCTGGTGGGATTTGAGCTTAGGTCCCCAGAGCATTACCCTGGGCCTCTGGATTATTAGTCCAGTGACAATGCCAGTACACCACTGCCTCTCCTATTTCCCGTGCTCTGGCTCAGATTATGATTATTGCATCGTATTTCAGTCATACCTTGAAGCCTTAACACTCTGCCTGACCTCGAAAAGCGTCAGAATCATAGAGGCAACAGCCAACAATCAGACACTCCAGCGCTGGGCTTCAGCACTGGGGATATTCTCGCGACCAAAGGGTGAGTGTGTGGATCAGGGGAGAGCACCGGAACATGGTCTTCCCAATGTCCCCGGCAGGGGTCTGGGGTCTAGATACTCCTGCTGTGGCCAGAGCGAGGTTTTCCAGCACAACTGGCTTGTTGAATGGCACTCTTGAGAGAAGGCAGGAGATGTAAAAGTGAGGGAGGCTTGGGGGATTTGAGGGTCCCAGGGTGGAAGGCCTAACTGATTGTCGATCTATTTCCTTCTCCAATTCCTTACAGAGACTAAAATGGATGGTGTTGTCGGTCCCGCAGATGTTGCCCTCGTGGTGCTGCTGGCAGCCCAGGTGGACGGTCGCTGGAGAAGGGAGCAGTGTCGACACTGGCTGAAGGCGGCACCCCACGGGCTGGGGACCACTGCACACCCTGAAAACCTGGCTGCTTAACAGGCCAAGAAGCAACCCAGAGGTGGACGCCAACGACGGCCCACGGTGTACAAGGTTGTTAGTCTTTTGCGGAAATGACTGACAGCATGTGCCGCAGCAGACTCCGTCTCAACAAAGAGACAGTGTGGCACCTGTGCCATGTTTGGGGACTTGACACCTCGTGGAGGAGAGGGAGGACATCCGCTCCAAGTGACCATGAATGTCACCGCAGCCCTGAACGCCTATGCCACAGGTTCATTCCAGGGCTCGACTGGGACTCAACCCATCGAGGGCAGAGCATCGCGGGTTGCCCGGCCGATGACGCAGCAACGGCGTTGCAATGCCGCGTGGCGCGATAACGCCGGTTTGATGGGGGCAGAGCATGGCTGACCAGTGTCAAACCAGCGCCGGCTCAATTCCGTCATCTGAATCCATTCTCCGCCCGATCGCCGATCACTATTTCGGCATCGGGCTATGGAGAATCCAGCCCCTGGTCTTTGTGCGTTGTCAAGTATGCTGAGCACAAAGAGAAACAAAATCTATAAAAGGTTTGTCAGATTTCAGTTTGAGAGGTTGTGCAGTTGGCTCTATGCCGAGTAGGGTCTTTATACATGTGTTCCGTTGTCAGTTTCTGAGCGGTGGTTAAAAACTTTGATTAGTGGCAGGCTCCCACTGAGAAAAAATTTAATAAAATGATAAATTATCCATATGTACTTTGTATTAAAAGAAACAATGTTAATCTGTTGTGAGTACAGAGAGAATTCAGAAATTTGCTACAGGAACATAGCAGGATTAGGCCACTCAGTCCTTCAAGCCTGCTCCACCAAAAAATAAGACCATGGCTATTCTGGTTATGGTCTCGACTCTACTTTTCTGACTGCTATAACCCTTATCTCCCTTGTCTTATCAAGAATCTTTCTGAGGTTCTGTTTACCATTTTATTTTATCTGCATAACTCAAAAAATACGAGTATAATTTGTGTACTTGACGTAAATTTATATTTGCTGCAATTTTTTCCCCTGCTTCAAGACAACTCATGTAATCAAACCATTTTATAATGTAGGTTAAAGAATGAATAGATAATCTATACACTCTCAATAAGTAACATCTGTCCTTCAGGTTATTGGGTAAGGTTTTCCACAACTCCATTTCAACAGCTGAACATGTCATTGATTCATTTGATTAACTGGGACTGAGATCTCATCCAATAGGGGTACCCCCACATGTCTTTTAAAAGTCTCTGTCTGACTCTGTGATTACACATTTTAGTTTCCTGCTGCCTGCCTTGTGTGTTTAAACTGTAAGAGCGGGGCAGGGCCAGGGGCAAGGAAATTGTTGGATGTCACCTTGTGGAAAGGTGAAGCTGGTCTGCATACCACAAACTTAGCGCTATTGTGAGAACAAGTTCCATTTAATCCCGAAATTCTGTACATAAACCACCCTTTTGAACCAAATAACATAGGATTGATTTTCCCACAGGCAAGTGAAATTTAGGCCATAGGTCCGGCTGTGAAATTAGGCATAAGCCGCCCAGAGATCGTTGTTTCATATATTATTAGTGCATCGTTTGATCTTTGTGTCATGATCCACGTTTTGTCTTGGAAGAGGCATTTGAAACAGTATCCATTTAGGTATTGCCATTTTCTTTCAGAGAAGTTACTGCTTTCTCACAAAACATTTTTACAACATTGCATAATGTGTATTCATTGCACTGTGTATATCGAAAGACTTTATTAGTACATTGCAGCTTTCAGAATATTTATTTGCGGCCATTTGGCGTGAACCAGAGCTTTAGAAATCAGCACGCTATCAGCTGTCAAATGCTCGAAGCAAAGTGGAAATTTTTGGGAGCATAACCAAGAAACAAAACCATTAGTAATTGTAATTCCAATAGCTTTCACACTCCTGTATTCTGTCAGGGCTTTGTTTCCCCCGAGGTTTGCTCTCAATAAGTAAAAGTTGGCATTGGGTATTCAGCAGCAGGAAGCAGAGAAGGTTGGGGGAAACGGGACCTTTAGTTACTGTTGTTGACCAGAGAGGCAGCAGAACTACAGCTGTGGTTCAGCATTTTTTTTTAATGATAAAATCAACCAGGAGCAACAAGGCTGAAATCTTGCTCCTGAGGGGCATAAGTGAGAAATAAAAGCATTCGAGTAACAAACCGGAATTAGGGTGCAGCAAGAATCCATTAGTGTCAAAAAATGAACTGAAGTTCTTTGCACACAAAAAGACACGTGGACGCTACCATTTTATTAAGGAGCTCTCGAGATTTTATCTTGCGAAAACAGTTCAATTGAAAACCTGGTAATAAAATTCATTGTTTCAAATAACCTTGCATATGAAGTCAGGGAAAATTACAGACTTGTCTGAGTTCCCATTGATGTGTTGGGAACTCTGGATCTGTGGAGACTGCGTTTACCTTAGCAGTAACATAGACAGGCTACCAACACTTGTAATAGTACAACACTATTTTATTTAACTAAGAGCTGTTAAACATACTTGCACTGTGGGGCAACACTGTTAGATTGACTGAAGACCTATGCCTAACCTGACCAGCCTACACTGCTAGCACATGGTGTATGTTTGTGCTACTGACTACGGGTATCTGTCTGTCTCAGAGGCTGCATTCCGAATGAGCGGGAAAACTAGTGCCCTCTGTCTTTATAGTGACCGTGCCCTAACTGGTGATTGGCTGCTGCGTTGTGTGTGTTGATTGGTCTTGCAGAGTGTCAGTCAGTGTGTGTCTCTGCACCATCATATACTGATGTGTATATTATGACATCCCCCCTTTTCTAAAAAAAAAAAATGTGTTCATGGCAATAAATAATGTAGTATGCGAATGTTCCTAACTATGTGAAATGAAATGAAAATGAAAATCGCTTATTGTCACGAGTAGGCTTCAAATGAAGTTACTGTGAAAAGCCCCTAGTCGCCACATTCCGGCGCCTGTTCGGGGAGGCTGGTACGGGAATTGAACCATGCTGTTGGCCTGCCTTGGTCTGCTTTAAAAGCCAGCGATTTAGCCCAGTGAGCTAAACCAGGATCCAATTTTTACCTCGCCCTGCTTGCTTACAGATCAGCTCCATTGTCCACCGGCCTGTCATCGGCTCAATTGTTGATGAATCGCACACTGCGGACGACAGTGCCGGCCATTCATGTCCCGGACTTGGACAACCTTCCGGTCCTTCATCGAATGCAGTTGTCTTGGGCCCAACACAAATCGGCGTACGACGCCTGCGCCACGGATCTCCCTGCTCTGCCTCCTGATAACGAGGAAAGTGTCCAACCTCCCGATGGTGGTTGGTCCGCCACCGCTGTGGTGCCCAGACAAGTGCCCCCCCCCCAGGTCATTTTTGGTTCGTCTACAAGACGGCTCTCTTCTTCGCCGAAATAGGCGGGCACTACGACTCCTTCCTCGCTCGCCACCAGATCTTCATGTCCAGCCTCGCCGTCACGACGAACCCGTCACGGACTTTGCAGATCTCCCTTTCGCTCTGCCACCCTCTGAGTCTGACACAGTCCCGCCCATTCCAGAACAGGTGGCCCCTGACCCACCCTTGAGACGGTCAACCAGAATTCGTCGCCCACCTCCGAGACTGAATTTATGAACTGCCTGAGTTCATGGACTCTTTGAACTCATGAACTGATTGTTTTGTTACCCTGTTTGATTAACTCGCTGGTTTGTACATACTGTTGTTCTAGTTATATTTTGTGTTACATACTGTCCATCTGCACTAGACACCTTCCAATGTAAATATCATAGAGTTTCTGTCCATAGTCCTGTAAATATGCTCGCATGTGCCACACATAGTGGGAGGCGAGGTTAGGGATGAATTTCCCCAGGAAATTGACCATGCCCAGGAAGCGGAGGACCGCCTTCTTGTCCTCCGGTGTCTTCATGGCCTTAATGGCAGATACCTTGTCAGCATCCGGCTGCACGCCAAACTGTGAAATGTGGTCTCCGAGGAATTTCAGTTCTGTTTGACCAAAGGAACATTTGGCCCTGTTGAGGCGGAGGCCATGCTCATGGATTCGTCGGAAGACGCGTTTGAGGCGATCAGTATGCTCCTGCGGGGTGGTAGACCAGACGATGATGTCGGCCACATATACGCGAACCCCTTCGATACCTTCTATCATCTGCTCCATTATTCTGTGGGACACTTTCGATGCAGCGATTATGCCAAACTGCATCCGGTTGTAGCAATACAGGCCAAATGGAGTGTTAAAGGTGCAGAGCTTCCGACTGGATGCGTCGAGTTGGATCTGCCAGAACCCCTTGGATGCGTCTAGCTTGGTGAAAAATTTGGCGTGAGCCATTTCGCAGGTGAGTTCTTCGCATTTTGGAATGGGATAGTGTTCTCTCATAATATTGCGGTTGAGGTCCTTGGGATCAATACATATGCGTAATTCGCCAGTTGGTTTTTTCAAACGCACACCATAGAGCTGACCCAGTCAGTCGGTTCTGTAACTTTCAAAATTACGCCCTGGTCCTGGAGGTCCTGCAGCTGCTGCTTGAGGCGGTCCTTGAGGGGTGCTGGTACCCTGCGAGGTGCATGCACCACAGGCGTGGCATTTGGTTTTAACAAGATTTTATAAGTGTATGGGAGTGTGCCCCATGCCCTCGAATACACCGTGGTATCGGGTGATGATGGCATTCAGCTGTGTCCGAAAGTCAGCATCCTGAGATGCGGAAGCGTCAGCGGGTGACAGGGAGTGAACCCTTTGGACAAGGTTTAGAAGTTTGCACGCCTGAGCACCAAGCAGGGCGGCTTTAGTGGATCCCACTATTTTGAATGGCAGGTTAGCCTTTAATGACCGGTGCGACGCTTCAAGCTGGCAAGAGCCACTGGCAGCAATGGCATTACCATTATAGTCCAGAAGCTGGCAGGCGGATGGCAGGATGGTAGGCTTGACATGGAGGCTTTCGAGGTCAGACCGCATAATGAGGTTGGCTGAAGCGCCAGGCGGAATCGGATACGAGATCGGTTGACCGTGTGGGTGGCACACCACTCGTCGTCCGGATCAATGCTGAATATTGGGAGAGACTTGGCTTTTGTCTTCTGGAGCATCTTGTGTTTGGTGGTGGTGCCCACCCAAAATGGTGCTTTAGGGTCCTCGGTGTCAAGGTCCGGAATCAAGTTGGAATCGGTGACCGGTGGCTGGATGGTTCGGACATCCCTGCGTGGCTGGTTGGAGCGACGAGAGGTAGTAGGTTGAGCCGACCTGCATAGTGGCCAAGCTTGCCACATTGGAGACAGCGTCGGGATTTTGCAGGACATTGCCGCTTTAAGTGGGCGGAGACACAGTTGCCGCACGTCGTGACGTCAGAACGTTTGGTACGCCACCGTGCATAGGCGGTGCGGTCGTATGTAGTGTGCGCCTTCGCAGTGCGGTCTTCGGCCTCGCCATCCCCTCAGTCAGTGCGCGCATGCGCGGGAGCCCGCGAAAAGCGCGCGAAAAGGCCAGCCTCATCCAGGCTTAGGCCCTGGAGTTGTTTAATGGCTTGCACCCGCTCTGCCTCGTGGGGACCTTGCCGCGCCGTTTCAGCCGCTTGAATGTGCGAGTATCGGTTAGTGGCGTGTTCATGCAGAACGCAGGTCTCGATGGCTATCGCAAAGGTGAGCTGTTTAACCTCGATGAGCTGCTGGCGTAGGGGGTCTGATTGCACACCGAAAACGATCTGGTCACGGATCATCGAGGCGGAGGTGGAGCTGTAATTGCAGGACTGCGCGAGGATCCGAAGGTGGGTGAGGAAAGATTGAAAAGGTTCATCCTTACCCTGCAGACGCTTTTGAAAGACATAGTGCTCAAAACTTTCATTTACCTCGATGTCAGAGTGACTGTCGAATTTGAGCAGGACTGTCTTGAACTTGGACTTGTCTTCACCTTCAGCGAAAGTGAGAGAGTTGAAGATATGGATGGCGTGGTCCCCAGCTGTGGAAAGGAAGAGAGCAATCTTCTGGCGCCTGAAGCAGCTTCCAGGTCTGCAGCTTTGAGGTATAGCTGGAATTGTTGTTTAAAGATTTTCCAGTTCGCATCGAAGGTGCCTGAGAGGCGGAGCAGTGGGGGAGGGCGGATGCTGTCCATACTACCGGATGGCTGATTGCTCGTCGAAGGCAGATCACTTGAAGGTAGGTCTAATAAACGCTAACATCACATACTGGTACCATGATGTGTTGGGTACTCTGGATCTGTGGAGACTGCGTTTACCTTAGCAGTAACATAGACAGGCTACCAACACTTGTAATAGTACAACTCTATTTTATTTAACTAAGAGCTGTTAAACATACTTGCACTGTGGGTCGACACTATGTTAGATTGACTGAAGACCTAATCCTAACCTGACCAGCCTAGCACATGGTGGATGTTTGTGCTACTGACTGAGGGCTCTGTCTGTCTCAGAGGCTGCATCCCGAATGAGTGGGAAAACTAGTGCCCTCTGTCTTTAGTGACCGTGCCCTAACTGGTGATTGGCTGCTGTGTTGTGTGTGTTGATTGGTCTTGCAGTGTGTCAGTCAGTGTGTGTCTCTGCACCATCATATACTGATGTGTTTATTATGACGCCCATGATATTCTTGGGTCACTGTATATATGCACAGTGGTGTACCATAAATGTTTGTGCAAATACATAATAAGTGAAAGGAAGAGATCACATATTCCCAAACTGTTAACCTAACCACCTCTGTTAAATTACTTGGATTTTCTCTATTTCTGTTCATGGAAAATGGCTGTTACTGAATAATTTTGGGTGTGAAACATTAGAGAAAATGAGAGAGACTTAGAAGATCAAGAAAGGCAAGACGAGTTCCAAACCCATTAAAAACCTAGCCCTGTGTCATGGTGGTCAGGGGACGAGGCAGGGGTGGGGAGACAGTTGGGGAAAATAATCGGGCCTCAGGTGTCGTCTTTTAAAATCTTTCCTACTTCAAGACTGTGAGAAAAAACAACTTTACAACTCTGTTTCGAAATAAATAACTTTGTCTTTATTGACCAAAGTCTGCATGCAGATGGCTACAGGTTAGAGAGAGAGAGAGCTGTTAAGGTAAACCTGCTCATTCTTTCTCAAGCTCGCAAAGACATGGAGAAAACGTTCAATATTTATACAAAAGCTGTATCATTTTACAAAAACAGACCTTGTTCAAAAATGTCAATACAGTCATAACTTCTGATCAAACATGTTGTCATGGAAAGACCCTGACTTGGCTTATTTGCAGTATTTTGTCTTTAGAGGGTTTAAGACGTGGTCCTATTTTGTTTTTACCTCTGCCCTCATGATGCCTTGACGCAGATGGACCTAGGTCATGAGGAGGTTGTGTTATTAGGACATTCCTAGATCGTGGCTTTGTTATCAGGTTTTAATAAGGTCAGGCACTATTTTCCCTCTTCTGGCCTTGTATGATACAATTATGTGGATTTTTAGCTTTGTCTAGTTTGTCAGGGTCTGATCTTGGCAGTTAGCTGACACAGCTGTCTCACACTTGGTTACATAAATTGGCTATTTTTCCCATCATGCTATTGCTGAGTTTGTACACTTTCACACGGGGCAGGTAAAGTGGGAGATGTTGGGCCTCGGTAAAGTGGGAGATGTAGGGGATAAGAGTAGCTTGAGGAGAGAATTCCAGGACTTGAGGGCTGAGCGATAAAGGCATGTCTGCCAAGGGTGGCGTGCTTAGCATGACAAATTTGCAAAAGGCTTGAATTGAAGGAGCTCCGATATGTTGGAGGGTTGAGGGGCTGGGGGAAGGTTCTGGGACAGACAAAGTAAAGAAGGAGTTGAAATCAGGGATGAGAATTGTAAAATAGAGGCAATGCTTATTGGGCTAGCAATGTAGGTCAGCAAGCACAGATGTGATAGATGATCGGGCCTTGGTGCAAGCTAGGATATGTTATCAGAGTTTTAGGTGAGCTTGTTTCTAGAGAATGGAACATTGGAGGTGGGCCAAGAGGGCATTAGAATAGTTAAGAATAGAGGTAACAAATGCATAGTTGAGAGTAGCTTTCCATCATTACTAGACTGACGTGTCAGCCTGGATTGTTTTGCCCATCTTCTTGGGCTTCCACTCCTGCTGGATGTGTTCTGAGATGGCTGATACGTCTAACATGCGATTTGCAGACTCCCCCAATAATGGGGCAGGTAGTACTTGAAGGGTTGGGTGAATCAGTTGTTTAATGATTTGTGCGCTCCCTCTAACATCTCAATTTCATCTCTGCATTCTTGGCAAAGTCTTCCTGAATGACCCACTGTCATTTTGGTGAGTTATAAGCCAGGCAGGTCTGGGTCCAATGCCCAGTTGCATGGAGTTATTGATACGTGAAGCTCAGATATGATAACTTAGGAAGACTGATGCCTATATTTGTGGTGCCACTCCAAACTTTGTTGAGAGTTACTGACCCCATCCGTCTCCTAGGCAACAGTTTAAGATGAAGTCAGTCTGTTCGCAATTTTAGTGTTACTTTTGGGTCGATGATGAACTTCCAACCTCATTTGTGCCATCACAACCTATTATCTTCCATAAAGCATAGTGGTTACACTGCTGCCTCATTGGACCAGGAACCCGAGTTCAGTCCCGGCCACGGGTCACTGTCTGTGTGGAGTTTGCATTTTCTCTCCGTGGGTTTCCTCCGGGTGCTCCGGTTTCCTCCCACGGTCCAAAGTTGTGCAGGTTAGGTGGATTGCCCATGCTAAATTTCTTCTTAATGTACAAAAGGCTAAGTGGGGTTACTGGGTTGCGGGGATAGGGTGGGGGCATGAGCCTAGGTGGGGTGCTACTTCCAAAGGTTGGTGCCGACTCGTCGAGCCGAGTGGCTCGAGTAGACTGTAGACATTCTATAACATCGCCTGACTTCGCCCCTGTCTCAGTTCATCTGCTGTTCAAATCCTCATATGTACCTTTTTTATATCTTGACTCAACTATTCTAACACATGGCTGGCTGATCTCCCACATTCTACCCTCATCGACTTTAGGTAATCCAAATCTGTGCTGCCCCAATCCTAATTTACCGCAAGTCCCATTCACTTTCACCTGTGCTCTTCGACCTACATTGGCTTCCTTTCAGGCAACTTGTTGATTTTAAGATTCTCATTTTGTTTTCAAATTCCTCCATGGCCTTGCCCCTCCCTATTTTTGTAATCTCTTCCAGCTCCACAACCCTCTGAGATACCTGCACTTCTCTAATTCTGCCCTCTTGGACACCCCCAATTTTAATTGGTTTACCGTTGACAGCACTGTCTTCGGTTACCTAGGCCACAAGCTTTGGGATACCCTCTCTACATCTCTTAATCTCTCCACCTCACTTTCCTCCTATGAAACAATCATTAAAACCTTCCTCTTTGATCAAGGTTTTGGTCAACTGGCTTAATGGGCCGTGACTTTGTGCTCCCCAGCATCGTATTGGGGGTGGGAGGAGGGGGGTTTCAACCGGATACACCAATCCTTACTTCAAAAAGCCTCTGGATAACAATTATGAAGACAGACCAACTCGAGATGGACTCCCCTAAACCTCCAGAGATCTGATCCCTCCTCCTACCTCCCCCCCCCCCCCCCCCCCCCATCCCCCGCCCTCCTCCTCCCCAGGGGAGGGGCCTGCCAAATCCCCCTCTGAGGTTGACCAGGTCCAACGCTCCCTGACCTCCAATTTTTATTTTAAAATCCCCCCCATTTCAATTTCTAAACCCCTTCCCCCGCACTCTTTTCCCCCCCTCCACCTCCATTTCTATCCAATACCTGGTGAAATTTGAATTCAATAAAAATCTGGAGTTTAAAGTGACCATGAAACCATTGCCGATTGTCGTTTAAAAATCCACCTGGTTCACTAATGTCTTTTAGAGAAGGAAATCTGACATCCTTACCTGGTCTGGCCTCTCTGTGATTCCAGACCCACAGCAATGTGGTTACATTTTAACTGCCCTTCAAGGGCAATTAGGGATGGGCAATAAATGCTGGCACAGCTGGCGATGCCCACATTCCATGAACAAATAAAGAAAACCTTGGGACATTTTATTACAATAAAGGCACCATACAAATATATGGGTGGAAGAGAAAACTGTTGGGGAAAGTACAGACACAGGAAGGGAATGGTTGAAAACTCTGTATAATGCAGGTGTCATTTCTATTTTGTTCTTGCCAGGTGCAAGAATTGGCATTATGATGATCGTCTGCTCACGTCAAGTGTTATCATTGTCTTCCATAATGAAGGATGGTCAACCCTTATGCGGACCATCCACAGTGTGATCAAGAGGACACCCAAACAATACCTCGCTGAAATTGTTATGATTGATGATTACAGTAACAAAGGTAAGAACTTGGCTCCTAACCATAGGAATTCCCTGCATAAAACACTCTGCCTCACTATCTCTGCCTCCTCCTTAAAATCTACACCTTTGTCCAACTTTTAGTCCCCTGTCTAATATCTCCTTAACTGGCTCGTTGTCAAATGTGGTTCAATAATTCTCCTGTGAAGCAGTATGATTGGCTTCTTTATGTTGTGTTGTATAAAGGCAGGATGTAGTTGCTCAAAGTCTGCTTTTCCCTAGAGGGGTTTAACAGTCCAATATATAATACTCTATCTGTTTAATGTCTGTTTGCCCTTTTTAATCCTTCCAAATACCCCTTTCCACCTTGGAGTTTGTGCATTCCAACAATGTTTAAAAAAAGCAAGTTATTAGGCTTTTAGCAACCCACAAGGGGGCATCCTTTCCCAAGCCTGTCATAGTGCTGAGGCTGCTTCTTAGTTATTTTGACGGCAACTGTAATGATTCAGTGCAAGCACCACAGCGTTAGACTGAAGGACTGCATTTAACTCCCAGGATTTAAATTGTCGGTTTCTGAGCTTGCCGGGATCCAAAACCGAATCCTTTTTATAAATTTAGAGTACCCAGTTTTTTTTTTTTCCCCAATTAAGGTTAATTAAGGACCAATCCACCTGCCCTGCACATCTTTTGGGTTGTGGGGGTGAAACTCATGCAGACACGGGAGAATGTGCAAACTCCAGTGGACAGTGACCCAGGGCCGGAATCGAACCCGGGTCCTCGGCACCATGAGTCAGCAGTGCTAATTGAAACCAAATCCCAACACATTTGCACAGTCCTGCACTGTCAGCTCACTGAAGTAGTGCACTGCAAAAATAACTAGCAAGCATTAGTTGCTAAACATAATTTGATCAGAAGTATCCTCTCTCATTTTTACAACTAAAGAGTAAGTATAAACCCTGGATATGCAGCGGCGCAGTGCTTTGATGCAACATCACAGTAACAAAATCCGAATTTGATTGCTGCGGAGTTCTCAAATTGATCACTGTGATGACTTAGCATTAATTCTATTTGCTAGAAGTTTCCTCCTTGTAATTAGAGTTGCGAAGTGCATTTCACGGAGGGTTTTCCCAGATTGCTTGTATAGTTTGGACATTTTAATCAGCTGATACATTCATCTCCTTGGGAACAGAATTGAACGTAGCCAACTAAGAATTATAATAAGAAAGTTGATACTATACGTGGTATTACTATATACTTCAGTTGGCTGGACAGCTGGTTCGTGATGCAGAGCGAGGCCAACAACGTGGGTTCAATTCCCGTACCAGCTGAGCTTATTCATGGAGACCCTGCCTTCTCAACCTTACCCCTCGGCTGAGGCGTGGTGATCCTCAGGTTAAATCACCACCAGTCAATTCTCCCCCTCAAAGTGGAAATCAGCCTGTGGTCATCTGGGATTGTGGTGGCCTTTACTTCACTATATGTCTGTGTGTGTGTATTTTTATAATGTAAATATAATTTCCATTAGCCTACATTGTCCATTAGACTACACATTGTACTTAATTGGCTGTGAAGCACTTTGGGATGCCCTGAAGTTTTGAACAGTGCTATATGAGTGCAAGTTCTACTAATGGCTGACTAAATTGGGTTCATATTCTCTGCCATTTAGAAGAATGAGAGGCGCTCCCATGGAAACCTATAAACTTTGGAAGGGGCTCAATGGGGTGGACACCGAGAGATTGTTTCTGCTGACGGGGAATCTAAAACATAGGGGCCCAGTCTCCGGGTAAGGGGAAGATCATTTAAGACTGAGATGCAAGAGAAATTACATCAATCAAAAGGTTTTGAATTTTTGGAATGCTATACAGCAGAGGGTTGTGGATGCTCCATCATTGAATGCACTCAAGGTAGTTTGTTAGTTAGATTTTTGGTGTCTTAGGGAATTAAGGGAAATGGGGAGTGGGTGGGAAAATGGAACTAAAGCCCAAGATCAGCCATGATCATATTAAATGGCGGAGCAGGTTCAATTGGACGTATGGTCTACTGTAAATTCCTGTGTTCTTTGTGCCTTATTAACTTGGCTGCTGCCACCATCAGCTTCAAAGTAGCCATGTTAAATTCTCTTGGGTATCTGAATGTTCTTTTTATATTTAAAGTTTAATGTTGAAGACATAAATTGATTGTTTCACATTCTTGACCACAGTCCTTCTGGGGACAAAGTCCTGTCTTCACATTGAGGATACCCTCCATCGTGTTGTGTGGCACTACCACAGATCTAGCAACTCAAATCCAGACATCCATGAGGCACTGTGGGTTATCAGCGGCATCAGAATTGTACTCAACCACAATCTGTAACCTCATGGCCCGGCATATCCCCCAGTCTACCATTACCACCAAGCCAGGGCATCAACCCTGGTTCAATGAAGAGTGCAAGAGAGCATGCTAGGAGCAGCACCAGGCATAACTAAAAATGAGGTGTCAACCTTGTGAAGCTGTAACTCAGGACTACTTGCATGCCAAAGTGCACAAACAGCATCAGATTGACAGAGATAAGTGATCGCACAAACAACAGATCAGACCTAAGCTCTGAATCAAAGCACTGGATACTTCAATAACCCTAATGCAGAGCCATAAGGCTTTGGGCCCTGACAATATTCCAACAATAGAACTGAAGACTTGTGCTCCAGAACTTGCCACTCCCTTAGCCAAGCTATTGCATTACAGCTACAACACTGACATCTATTAGGTAATGTGGAAAACTGCCCAGGTATGTCCTGTGCACAAAAAGCAGGATAAATCCAACGCAGTCAATTACTACCCTATCAATCAATTCTCGATCATCAGTAAAGTGATGGAACAGGTCATCAACAGTGTTGCCAAGCAGCACTTGCTTAGCAAGAACCTGCTCTTGATGCTCAGTTTGGGTTCCTTTTTTTAAAAAATTAATTAATAGGGTGTGGGCAACACTGGCTGGAGTTGCATTACTTGCCTGTCTCTAATTGCCCTTGAACTGAGTGGCTTGTTTAGCCGTTTCAGAGGGCATTTAAGAGTCAGCCATATTGCTGTGGATCTGGTGTCACATGTAGGCCAGACCCGGTAAGCACAGGAGATTTCCTCCACTAAAGGGCACGAGTGAACTAGATGGATTTTTACAACAAACGACAATGGTTTCATGGTCACCATTAAGCTTTTGTGGAATTCAAGTTTCACCATCTGCTGTGGTGGATCTCCAGAGCATTACCCTGGTTCTCTAGATTACCATCTAGTGACAATATCACTACACCACTACTTCAGAAGTGGGGATGTTCGCTGATGACTGCACAATATTTATGACTCCTCGGATACTAAAGCGGTCCATGTCCAAATGCAGCAAGACCTGGACAATATCCATGCTTGGGCTGACAAGTGGCAAGTGACATTCACGCCACATAAGTGCCAGGCAATGACCATCTTCAACGAGGGAGAATCTAACCATCACCCCATAACATTCAATGGTAGTACCATTGCTGAATCTCCCTCGATCAATATCCTGGGGGTTACCATTGACCAGAAACTGAACTGGACCAGCCATATAGATATTGTGACTACAAGAGCAGGTCAAAGGCTAGAAATCCTCCAGCAAGTAACTCATTCCTGACTCCCCAAAGCCTCTCCATCATTTACAAGTCACAAATCAGGGGAGTGATGGAATGCCCTCAAATTGCTTGGATGAGTGCAGTTCCACTCATCACTCTATAAGCTTGACACCTTCCAGGACAAGGCAGTCTACATGATTACCATCCCTTCTACAAACATTCACTTCATCCACCGACAAACATTGGCAGCCATGTGTACCATCTACAAGTTATATTGCAGAAACTCAGCAAGGCTCCTCAGACAGCACTTTCCAAACCCATGACCCATACGTCTAGAAGCAGATGCATGTGAAATACCACCGCCTGGAGGTTCCCCTCAAAGTCACTCACCACCCTGACTTGGAACCAGATTGATGTAGAGCCTGTACTTTCAAAAATTCACTCTTGGGATGTGGGTGTCCCTGGAAAGGCTGGTTTAGCTCAGTGGGCTTGTAATGCAGAACAAGGCCAACAGCGCGGGTTCAATTCCTGTACCAGTTTACCCGAACAGGCTCCGGAATGTGGCGACTAGGGGCTTTTCACAGTAGCTTCATACTTGTGACAATAACAGATTATTATTATTCAATATATCGGCTGTTCCTTCACTGTCTCTGGATCAAAATCCTGAAATTATCAAAATGGGCAGCATGGTAGCATTGTGGATAGCACAATTGCTTCACAGCTCCAGGGTCCCAGGTTCAATTCCGGCTTGGGTCACTGTCTGTGCGGAGTCTGCACACCCTCCCCGGGTGTGCGTGGGTTTCCTCCGGGTGCTCCGGTTTCCACCCACAGTCCAAAGATGTGCAGGTTAGGTGGATTGGCCATGATAAATTGCCCTTAGTGTCCAAAATTGCCCTTAGTGTTGGGTGATGTGAGTGATGGGGATAGGGTGTAGGTGTTGACCTTGGGTAGGGTGCTCTTTCCAAGAGCTGGTGCAGACATGATGGGCCGAATGGCCTCCTTCTGCACTGTAAATTCTATGATAATCTGTAAATTCTATGAAAACTCCCTCCCTAACAGCACTGTGGGTGTACCTATACCACATGGATTGCAGCAGTTCAAAAAGGCAACTCACCACCACCTTCGTAAAGCAATTATGGATGGCCAACAAATGCTGATCTTGCCAGTGATGCCCATATCCCATGAATTATTTAAAAAGAGAGTCTTTCCCTTGGGTACCTAAGTCTTAAAACACATTTATGCTGCACACATGATCAGCAACAACCATCTCCAACAACTGAGAATTTATGCACCTTCCCTTGGCATTCAATGGGTGACATTTCCATCATCAAGTCACACACTCAAAATATCTTTGTGGTCATCATTCACAAGAAACAGGTGGATCGGCCACTGAAATGCTATGGCAGGAGCAGGCTGAAGGCTGAGAATTCTGGCATGAACCTCATTTCCTGGCCCACTGGTTCTCTACCCACTTACAAGGGACAAGTCAGGTGTTTGATAGAATTTTCTCCATTTGCCTGAATGGGTACAACTCAAATCATCCAGGTCTCTGACACTATCCAGACGAAGCAGTCCACACAATTGACAATTCATGCAATGGCTTACTCCCATCACTATCAGCAGACCATAGCTGCAAGGTGCTCTGGCTTCAGGGTGCACTGCAGCAACTTAACAAAGGTTCAATGGCTACACCTCTCAAATCCATGACATTCACCTCAAAGGACACAGACAGCAGATGCCTGGAAACCCATCACGTGGACGCTTCTCACTAAGTACCTATCTTCCTGATTTAATATTTTGGGTGCCTCTTCACCATATTGACTACTGGTTAAATGTGAAGACTCGCCACCACCTTCTCGAGAGTAGTTCGGGATAGACAACAATTGACAGCCTTTCCAGGGACACCCACATCCCAAGAGTGAATGTTTGAAAAGACAAGCTCTACACCAAACTGAGCTCCCTCTGCATCCCTGTTGTGTTATTAAGACCCAGATTACTCTGTCCCTCGTACACGACACTACCCACCTCTGCCTCGCTGCCTGGTGCAGTCAACAAAACCCTTATCCCTGCCTTCGTAATCTAAAGTCACATCTTTTATGTTTTGGGCCAGGTTCCTTCAATCCTCCATAAATTTAAAATCATTGAAAATATGCAGCTAGTGTCTTCCAAACACTTTGTTGCCACAGCCTGGTCTAAGCTTTGCTGCTTCCTTGTTTCTCAGTGATGTAACTGAAAGGTTTTCATCCTCTTATCAAATACCTCTATAACTAATAGATCTACAATGGGTCTTCTCTTTCCATGCGTCACCATTCTTTCAGCCATTAAACTACTGCTGTCTGGAAACCCCCCTCCACGGCTCCTTCTGTACCGCCATCTCCTTCATGCCTTCAGAAAGCACAAACTCTTTACCTCTCCCAATCCTGTAGCAAAATCCTCCATGCCCCAAGCCCATTTAAGCATTGCCCTTGTGTTTGATGATCTACACTGGCTCCCAGTTAATCAGACCCTTAATTTTAAAATTCGAGTTCCTACACCACCTTCATCCTCCCTATCTCTTAATCCCTTGCAGCTGAAAATCCTCCAAAATATCTGCGCCATTCCAGTTCTATCCTCTTGAACATCGCAGATTTCAGTCACTCCATCACTGGAAATTATCTCATTGGCTTCCAAGGCCCTATCTCCCCGGATTTGCCGACCAAAACCTCTCTACCTCTCTGTACTCCTTCAAGACGTGCCTTTAAACCTGCCTCCTGAACCAAGCTTCTGGCCATCTGTCCTAATGTGCCTCAGGGTCAAATTATATATAACGTTTCTGTAAAGCACATTGGGTCATTTTCATATAGAGATAGAGCAAATGATATATAGAATCTGATGAACTGGTGCGACAACAATAATCTCCCCCTCAATGTCAACAAAACAAAGGAGATTGTCATCAACTTCAGGAAGCGTAGTGGAGAACATGCCCCTCTGTACATCAATAGGAACGAAGTAGGAAGCTTCGAGAGCAAGTCTTGAGGTGTCCAGATTACCAACAACCTGTCTTGGTCCCCCCCATGCCGACACTATAGTTAAGAAAGCCCACCAACGACTCTACTTTCTCAGAAGACTAAGAAAATTTGGCATGTCACCTACGGCTCGCACCAACTTTTACAGATGCACCAAAGAAAGCATTCTTTCTCGTTGTATCACAGCTTGGTATGGAGCCTGCTCTACCCAAGACCCATCCATCGACTCTATTTACAATTCCCGCTGCCTCGGAAAGGCAGCCAGCATAATTAAGGACCCCATGCACCCCGGACATACTCTCTCCCACCTTCTTCCGTTAGGAAAAATATACCAAAGTTTGAGGTCACGTACCAACCGACTCGAGAGCAGCTTCTTCCCTGCTGCCATCAGACTTTTGAACGGACCTAGCTCGTATTAAGTTGATCTTTTCTCTACACCTTGCTATAACTGTCACATTATGTTCTGCAGTCTCTCCTTCCTTCCCTATGTACTGTATGCATTGTTTGTATAGCACGCAAGAAACAATACTTTTCACTGTATGCTAATACATGTGACAATAATAAATCAAATCAAATATGTTAACGGTGCTAAAATGCACGTTATTGTTAGTCATTTTCCTCCTGCGTGAGATTCGCTGATTGAACTTCATGTAAAGCACTTTGAAATGTGGGAAGAGATATATAAACATTGGTTGTTATTTGCTTCCTAACAGTGATAACTGTTCTATGTTTTAACTGTTCGTGCCTTAAAATGGCCAACGGCCAGAGAAGACCACATAGCTATTGACCATAGACCACATGCACAATTTTTTTTTCTTAATCTTCCTTTCAACCTTCCGATGATGTAAATATGGTCAAAGTAAAAGACAGATAAATCACTCATTAAGAGGCTGGTGACAGATGGTCCTTGTTTTTTCCCTGCAGCTTTGGTACTTGAAGCTATTGACATGGTTCTACGTTTGGTCCATTTTTTAAAAAATGAATCAGCTCCAGCAAATGACAGAAGTAGAAAAGTCTTGAGTGCTCTTGTGCATTGGGATTGCTCTTAAACTCTGACTTTTACTTTAAATGCTGTAGAGAATGTCCCTGGCTCCAAGCAATTTTAACAATTTTGCTGATTTGTTCTCTTTGCTAATTCATCTCCAGCACATTTAAAAGAGAGGTTGGACAGCTATTTGAAACAATGGAATGGGTTAGTCAAGGTGTATCGAAATGAAAGAAGAGAAGGATTAATTCAAGCAAGAAGTATCGGTGCTCATAAAGCGAACCTTGGACAGGTAGAGTAAATTCAGAATTCTTATTAATTCAAAATCGATCTAAATAGTCGTATGGTAGTACACAACTTGAGTATTGCTGGAAAAAAGTACATTTTTCATCTTGCACTCATCATAACATTCGCAAGAATGAAATGTAAAGGAAATCCACAATTTTATACAGCTTGAGAAGAGAGTGCCGATTGGTTGGTAAGTGCGCTCTGATTGGTAGAGGCGCTGCCATGGAGAAAGCACCAGTTGATAATGACTGACGGTTAACTGCCAAGCATTGTTTGACATTTAAACCAATTGAGTCTGGGCACGGTTTTCCAGTCCCATTTAAGGCAGACAACATGGCAGGGTGGAGTGGAAAATATCGTGAGTCAGTGGCGTAGCAGCATTGTCGTTGAACTAGTAATCCAGAGACTCAGGATAATGCTCTGGAGACCCAGGTTCAAACCCCACCACAGCAGATGGTGAAATTTGAATGGAATTTTTAAAAACCTGGAATTTAAAAGGTCTAATGATGGCCATGCATCCATTGTCACTTGTCGTAAAAACTAATGCCCTTTAGGGAAGGAAATCTGTCATCCTTACCTGGTCGAGCCTACATTGGACTCCAGATCCACAATAATGTTGACGCTTAAATGCCCTCCAGGGTGGACAGTAAATGCTGGCCCTACCAGCGACACCCATGTCCCATGAACAAATTTTTTTAAAAACAAAAATCGGTTTTACATCATCGCAAAGCCAGGTCACAACAGTATGCTCCAGCGGTCAATGGCGAGTCGTGTTTCCTGCCAAGGCACATCGGGAACATCAATTTTACACATTTGCAACTCATTATAAGCTCTGCTCGCCAAAATCATCCCACCCTCGCCCTGGATCATCCAGACATTTTGACGTCCAATTAGAACAACATGTTTCACAACAGTACATAAGCGATGTGCAACTGCCAACCTGCACTTTGCTCATGATGCCGAGGTTCCTTCGTTTACGGGCACGCACACGAATCAACGCCAGGCTTTGCACACGGTGCCACATCGCTTTGAAGGGTGTCCCACAGACAGGTCTCAACCTACCAGACCAGTGGTAAGTCAGGGTTGGCTTTTCAATGGCTGCAGGGTTAGGGCTGCCCTGGGGAAGGGGAGGACCTGGCCTCAAGCAGGAGTAGAAGCTATAGTGCTAGGCCTGTACTGGGGAGGTGGGCTGGGGGGGGGAGGTTGTAGTAGTGGGGAAGATCGGACTCCGACAGATGAGGGTGCCAGGGCTTAACATCCTTGGTGCCAGGATGAGGATGCTCAAAGATTATATTGTCTGCCAGAAATCACCATTTGAAATTTACAGCAAGTGCTCAGATGAAGGGATGCACAGCACTGCATTCCTACTTTGTAAAGAGAACCTTGTCTCCACAATAGACCGCACTAAAGGGTGACAGATGCTTAAAGTTGGACTTTGAGTCCCAGACTAATTGTGTGGCTGAGGTGACAAGATGAGCTTAGCAGATGTAAATTCTAAAAGTCGGAAATGGGGTTGGGTGACAGGAGCGCACACAAGCTCCAAGTACAGGTTCGTGGCATGAAAACCCTGCCGAGAGATGGCGAGCACATGGAATTGCACAATATGAGCTTTCTCCATGTGTGATCATATCTTGCCTTGGATGTGACACTTTCACCTTTCAAGAATTTTTAAAAAAAATTTAGAGTACCCAATTATTTTTCTTTCCAATTGAGGGCAATTTAACGTGGCCAATCCACCTATCCTGCACATCTTTGGGTTGTGGGGGTGAAACACACGCAGACACGGGGAGAATATGCAAACACCACGCAGACAGTGACCCAGGGCCTGGATTCGCACCCGGGTCCTCAGCGCCATAGTCCCAGTGCTAATCATTGCACCACTGTGCTGCCCGTCACCTTTCAAGAATGCCTCAATCTTACACGGCCAAGAATAAGCATGTCAATTGTTGCAATTGTATAGGGTGTCGGTGAGACCACATCTGGAGTATTGTGTCCAGTTTTAGTCTCCTTATTGGAGGAAGGATGTGGAGGCATTGCAGACGGTTCAGAGGAGATTCACCAGATTGAATCCACGGATGCAAGTTTTGTTTTTATAAATTTAGAGTACCCAATTATTTTTTCCAATTAAGGGGTATTTTTTAGTGTGGCCACTCCGCCTATCCTGCACATCTTTGGGTTGTGGGGGTGAAACCCACACAGACACGGGGAGAATGTGCAAACTCCACACGGACAGTGACCCAGGGCCGAGATTTGAACCCGGGTCCTCAGCGCCGTAGGCAGCAATGCTAACCACTGTGCCACTGTGCTGCCCTCACAGGCGCAAGGGTTGATGTATGAGGAGAGATTAAACAGTTTGGGCTTGTATTCACTGGCGGTTAGAAGGATGAGAGGGGATCTGATCGAGGTATATATAATACTAAAAGTGATTTATAAAGTAAATGGAGACCAAATGTTCCCCCTTGTTTTTTTAAAATTTGTTTTTATTTAAACATTTTCAATAATTTTTACAAACCACTACAAAAAGAAAAACAACGAAAAGAAAACATAGCAATAAAGCAGACAACAACTTAACCATCTAACAATGTAACAAAACAAGGTGAGGCATCTGCCCTTTACAAATGAAAACCATCCACCACCCAAACCACCCCACCTCCCCCTCCCCTCTCTGGATTGCTGCTGACCTCCACCTAACGTTCCACAAGAAAGTCAAGGAACTGTTGCCCACCGCCTGGAGAACCCCTGCAAGGACCTTCGCAAGGCAAACTTTATCCTCTCCAACCTGAGAATTTTCGCCATGTCACTGACCCAAGCCTCTACACTTGGGGGTTTTGCATCCCTCCACATTAACAAGAGCCTTCTCCAGGCTACCAAGGAGGCAAAGGCCAGAACTCCAGCCTCTTTCAACTCCTGCACTCCCGGATCGTCTGATACCCCAAATATCGCTATCCCCCAGCTCGGTTTTAACCGAGTACCCAAGACCTTGGACATAGCCTTTGCGAAGCCTTTCCAAAATCCTTTAAGTGCCGGGCATGCCCAGAACACATGGGCGTGGTTTGCTGGGCTCCCTGAGCACCTCACACACCTGTCCTCCACCCCAAAGAGCTTACTCATTCTCGCCACTGTCATATGCGCCCGGTGCACCACCTTAAACTGAATCAGGCCCAGCCTGGCGCAAGATGAGAAGGAATTGACCCTGCCCAGGGCGTCAGCCCACAGACCCTCATCCAGTTCCTCACCCAGCTCCTCCTCCCACTTGCCCTTCAGCTCCTCCACCGAGTCCTCATGCAGCTCCTGATATATTTCCGATATCTTGCCATCCCCTACCCACACGCCCGAGACCACCCTATCCTTTATCCTCCAGGCAGGCAGCAGCGGGAATTCCCCCACCTGCTTTTTCACGAACGCCCGAACCTGCATGTACTTAAAGGTATTCCCCGGTGGGTAGCCCAAATTTCTCCTCCAGCGCCCTCAGACTAGCAAAAAGACCCATCAATGAACAAGTCCCCCATCCTTTTGACACCCGCCCTGTGCCGACTTAGAAACCCCCCGTCTATTCTACCTGGAACAAACCTGTGATTGTTCCGTACCAGGGCCAAGACTGAAGCCCTTGTATCCCCCCCACCCCCCCACCCGTGCCGTCTCCACTGCCTCCAGATCCCCAATGTCGCCGCCACCACCGGGCTCGTGGTATACCGCGTCGGCGGAAGCGGCAACGGTGCCGTTATCAGTGCCCCCAAACTAGTATCTTTACAAGGCGCCGCCTCCATGCCACCCCCTCTCCCTCCATTACCCATTTCTGAATCATGGATATATTCGCTGCCCACATGGTGCTGAGCTCGGCAAGGATCAATGAGGTCTTCAAGGACTTTTATGGCAAATTGTACGAGTCAGAACCCCCGGGGGGGGGGGGGGGGGGAGGAGATGAGGCAGTTCCTGGACCAACTGAGGTTTCCACAGGTGGAGGAGGGGCGAGTAGAGGGATTGGGGGCCCCGATTGAGATGGAGGAACTGGTTAAGGGGTTAGGGGGTATGCAGGCGGGCAAGACCCCGGGACCGGATGGGTATCCCGTAGAGTTTTACAGGAAATTCTCGGAGCTGCTGGGTCCGCTGTTGATGAGGACTTTCAATGAGGCTAAGGAAAAGGCAACCCTTCCCCCGACGCTCTGATCTCGCTTATCCTCAAGCGAGATAAGGACCCATTGCAATGTGGCTCCTATAGGCCGATTTCGCTCCTTAATGTGGATGTCAAGCTATTGGCCAAGATTTTGGGCACTAGGATTGAGGACTGTGTCCCGGGAGTGATCAATGAGGATCAGCCTGGGTTTGTGAAGGGCAGGCAGTTGAATACGAATGTGCGAAGGCTCCTGAATGTGATCATGATGCCCTCGGAAGGGGGGATGCAGAAGTGGTAACGGCAATGGACGCGAAGAAAGCCTTTGATTGGGTGGAGTGGGAGCACCTGTAGGAAGTGTTAGGCAGATTTGGGTTTGGAGAGGAATTTGTAGGGTGGGTCAAATTGTTGTATCAGGCCCCGGTAGCGAGTGTGTCAATGAACCGGCTGCGGTCAGGGTACTTTAGATTACATCGAGGGACGAGGCAGGGGTGCCCCCTGTCCCCCCTGCTGTTTGCCCTGGCGATCGAGCCGCTGGCCATGGCGTTGAGGGAGTCCAGAAACTGGAGAGGGTTGGTTCGGAGGGGAGAGGAGCATCGTGTTTCACTGTATGCAGATGACCTGCTCCTGTACATTGCGGATCCGGTGGAGGGGATGGGGGAGGTCATGCAGATTCTTAGGGATTTTGGAGACTTTTCGGGGTATAAGCTGAATGTTGGAAAAAGCGAGCTTTTCGTGATACATGCTAGGGGTCAGGAAAAGAGACTGGGAGAGCTACCGCTTAAGATGATGCCCTCGGACATTGGGCATTCGGGTGGCTAAGAGCTGCGGGGTACCCCTTGTATGGCAATCTATTTTTTAAAATATAAATTCAGTGCACCCAATTCATTTTTTCCAATTAAGGGGCAATTTAGCGTGGCCAATCCACCTATCCTGCGCATCTTTGGGTTGTGGGGGCGAAACCCACGCAATCACGGGGAGAACGTGCAAACTCCATACAGACAGTGATCCAGAGCTGGGATCGAACGTGGGACCTCGGCGCCGTGAGGCAGCAGGGCTAGCCCACTGTGCCACCATGCTGCCCTGTATGGCAATCTAGAACGTGAGGTTGCAGATATAGATTGAGGGCGGTAGATTTAGAACTGAGATGAGGAGGAACTACTTCTCACAGAGGGTGGTGAATTTATGGAACTCGCTGCCCCATACTGCAGTGAAATCTGAGCCATTAAATGGTTTTAAGGAGATAAAAAAGTTAAAGGGAACAGATAGGGACGGTAATTTGAGACCAGGAAGAGATCAGCCAAGATCTGATTGGCTGAATTGCCTACTTATGCTCCTAATTCCTATGTACCTATGACCATGTAAAACATGTGAATGAGGTCCGTTCCATAAGCACACTTAATATTAAGTTGGAGATATCACTGACGTCAAGAATGATCAAAGAAGGACGAGACACTGTAGTGATAGGGAAGCACAACATAAATGAGATACACATGATAGAAACATCTACGATAAGTGGGAGGAGGGACCATGGTGTTACATCTGATTGACAGCAACAGAGCTCATCCAGGAGGTATATACAATAGGAGATGCAAAATGGATGTTATTCTTTTTACATTTGAGGCAAGGTTGAGAAGGCAGAGCCTTCATGAATAACCTAAGCACAAATGAATAATATGGTAAATGAATTTCAGTGCCAGTGTGACTCTAGTTACGCCGACCGTACGTCCCAAAGATTTGTGGATCCTATCAAACAGCACGGACAAGATACAGACTGTACCTTACCAGCCATGCTTGCAAAACTCAACAGTATTCAACATTGGATGCAACTCCACGATTGGGCAACGCTTGCTAAATCGGGATATTCCAAATCTTTCAAGCCACGGTCCCCTAGTGACCTCCCAAGGGCATCAGAGAACCCCAGGTATTCTCATAATGTTAAATCAGTCGAGCTGCTTGGTTTAAATTTCAGACGATGCTTTGTAGTTAATTGTCAGCCACCATCAACTGGTGAAAATTTCAGACAATGCTTTGTAGTTAATTGTCAGTCACCATCAACTGGTGAATTCTTCATGCCAAAGCCTCTACCAATCAGAGTACACTTGCCAACCAATCAGCACTCTCTTCTCATAGTATAAATTGTTGTTTTCCATTGCATTATATCCTTGCAAATATCCTGATGAATGGAAGACAAAAAGCTTCAACAAAAAATGCCTTTTTTGCAGCAAAGCTAACCAGATCTCACAAGATACCGCAATCAGTAACCCAGCAAAATGGCAAGAACCCACTTAACCGTGCTGACGCTGGATCTAAATGGTGTCCAGCATCTATTGGCTTCCCCAGGAAGATCCCAGTCGGATGCTGATTAGTACTGGTCCACACAAGCATCGTGGACCTCCCCGGCCATTGGAGGCCCCTGGGTGGTCAGGGGCAGAGCAGAGTGGCTCCCTGACTCACCCCTTGCACATGAGCACCTGGTCACTGCCAGGCTGGCAACTTGGCACCGCCACCTTGGCAATACCAAGGTGCCTGGGTGGCACTGCCGAGGGTCAGGGTCTGAGGGGGACATGCCCGTGAAGGAGGGATGGATGGGGGGGGGGGGCGCTGAGAGGGTATGAAGGGGCCTCCTGAGGGTGGGGTCCTGAAAGGGGGGGGGCCGAAAGAGGGTACGGGAAGGACTGAAAAGGGGGCCCCCTCGTTGACCCCATAACGGAGTGCCCTGGTGTGGGGGATAATACCCACGTGTGGGGGGGGGGCCTCAAGCTCACTTGGAGATCGGAGCATCCTTTCAAAATTGTGGCCTGATCTTCTGAGGAGCTGGTCTGGCCAATGAGTGCAGCTCCCCAGTGATGAAAATAATTTGAAGTGTGGACTAGCCAGGAGCGAAACTTCCCAGGGCCCAAAGAAAAGACTAAATTGTGGTTAGATGGTGATGGGGAACTCGCTGATAGAGCCAAGAAGAAATTTGCAGCCAAAGCTGCCTGAAATGACATTTAGAAAGTTTTCCGTTAGATCGCGCCCGTTATGTTAAAAAACTTGTGCAGCATCTTGGTTAGATTACATGAGTATAGTGAACAGTTCTAAACTCTATCGTGAAAAGATTGGAGAGGATACAAAAACTTTCTAAGAGAATGACACCAGAATGGAGAGATTATGCCTATCAGAAAAGGTTAAACCTTTCAGAAAATAATAATAATCTTTATTGTCACAAGTAGGCTTACATTAACACTGCAATGAAGTTATTGTGAAAATCCCCTAGTCGCCACTCTCCGGCGCCTCTTCGTGTACACAGAGGGAGAATTCAGAATGTCCAATTCACCTAACAAGCACGTCTTTCGGGACTTGTGGGAGGGAACTGGAGCACCCAGGAGGAACCCACACAGATACGGGGAGAATGTGCAGACTCCACACTGACAGTGACCCAAGCCGGGAATTGAACCTGGGACCCTGGCGCTGTGAAGATTAATAGGACTTGTTTTTTTTTCTCTGGGAACGAGAAGACTGAAGGCTTTAATGTTATGGAAAGGTTGGCAGGGTCGACGTAAAGAATTCCCCACCGCTAAATTTAAGGGACCCAGAACCACAAAGCAAAAATCTAATCATAATTAATGAAGAGCTTGAGTAGGATGGGAGAAGTGCACAGTATGACTAGCCTCACTACTCCACAGGTAGCACCATTAGTTTACTCCCCAAAATGGCCAATTGTTTACCTTCACTACCGTTACCCAGAATAAAAGAGACTTTAGCCAGCCTTCTCTCAATATACAACAAACTTATTAGTTTAATACGAAACCAGCCTTGCCAAATAGAAAGGCAAAGCTCAATAACACACTCTGAAATATGGATGTATATTAACTACTCTTTTGAGACAACCTAAAAGACGCACAAAAAAAATAAAAATAGAAATTCTGCTACTGATTCATGGGAAAAGAAGAGATGGTGCCGTCCTTAAAATGGTGTCCGAGTTATACAATTATCCTCTCAACACTGATCTGCTGAACAGTCAATGACTCTTGCACTGCTTTGCAGGCGGACTTGAGGAACAATTGCAGGTACTCTGTTCCAGCATAAAGAGAAACTTAGGAGCAGCTTATATTGACTTCGCAAAGGTTGCTGTCTTCTTTTCACACCAGTTGGTTCTTCTTCTCAAAGCAAACACAACTTTTAAGCACAGTTTCCAAGGCATTTTTTGTCAGAGCCATAAACCACAATGTGGTCCCTTTTGTGTGCAGTCCACCAGGGTAAAGAGGTATCCAGCTTCTTTAAAACTGCTTGGTTACCTTTTCTTGTAAAAGGCTATTGTTTTTTTAGGAATGGCAATCGGAGGCCTTCATTAATCCTCTATGGGATACTGCGCCAAATTCTACGTTTGGGAGATGTTGGGCGCGATTCTCTGGCCTCGCTACGCTCTTGCTCTAGCGTGACGAGGCCGGTGAGTAGCGAGAGAGGACAAAAACGAGATCCACGCCGGGTGCCAAACCATTTGCGATGCCACCGGCCCGCTCCCGTGGGTGAAATCGGGATCTCGCCGTAATGTGGCGAGAAACCAATTATCACCACTTAAGCCCCATACAATCAACGAGAGCAACCCCATATCCAGCAGCCTCCCAGCAAGTAGTCACGCTCGCGCCGATTTTTACTTCTTTTAAAAAACGTGAACCTGGCGGGAGGACTTGTGTGGGGAGCCAAGGAGGTAATAGCAATCTTTGCTGACAGGCAAAGAGCCCGGAAGCGCTGGGCTTGCCACCACTGGGCTGGGCTGGGCGGGGGGTGGGGGACCATCCGCAGGGGTGAGCCGATGTGGGGGTGGGGGGAGGCGCTGGGGGAGTCAATCGCTCGCGGCACCACTGTGCCAACCCCTGGATACCAACCCCATTCCGGGGGCAACCCTTGTCACTTCCCGTCTGCCTCACCAATCACCCATAACCCCCACCGACTACTGAGGACTCTGGCTGCGCAGCTGAAGGCTATCGCTAATAGGGAATTGGCAATCATGGGTAAGTGAGCACTTGACGCATGCCTGGAGCGATGGGCAAAGGGTCCAGGGGTCAGGTCGCATTGTGGAAGAAAGTGATAGAGGCATCATAATGGGGGACGACGCCGAAAGTTGTTTAATGTGCTGTACAATAGCCTATTCCCGATAGTGCCGCCCCCTACCCCTGCAAGGTGCTGCCTCATCAATGGGGTGGAACCCGGGGAGCTTTAGGACACCGTTGTCACTCCATGGCACTCAGCGTCCCCTCGTCCCGATCAGTGCCCATTGGGCCCTGGGGTTCACCTTGGAATGGAGGGGCAGCCCTAGCTGCCCCCGCATCATCTGTCTCTGCCAGCCCTGGCGGTTCCTCATGGTCCGCACCATAATGTCAACACCCTCAGCAATGCTTCTCAGTCACTGGGACATGCTCTGCAGTGCCTCAGCCATGCCCATCTGCGAGGGAGACATGTCCCGCAGAACCTCATCAAGGTCAGCCTGGTACTGGGTGACATCCTCCAGCGGGGCGGTCAATCTGCCGAGGCCCTCAGTCGTGGCCGTCTCTGACTGCGTGACACCTTGGACACCTTCACTCATGGTGCCAATGTCGTGCACCAGGCTCTCCACTGCGGCCACCACCCTAGCAGTGTTGATCTCGGTGTCACTCATTGCCGTCGCCAGCTCCTGCGCCCGTAGCCTCTGGGGCTCCTCCAAGTGGCTATGGATCTGCTGGGGTGACAGTGACATCTCCCTCTAAATGTCCTGGCTCCTCCCTAACATCTCCATCAGCTCCGGGTAACCCTGTTCCAGAGGCTCAGCATCAGGTTGGGACCCATGTTGGGTCCTGGGATCCAGCAGCCTTCCAACTGCTGTCTCGCCTGGGGGTTCCTGCCTCCACCTGATGTGCACCATCAGCAGTGTGGTACTTACCAGAATGTGCCCCAGATGCCTGACCACGAACATATCCCACCGAAATCTGTGTGCCTGCGCTGGTGGAGGGTGGGGATGACAGGTGTGCCGTAACCACGGGGGCCTCCTCGGAGCACTCCTCCGAGGTGTTCTCCTCGGAGTCAGAAGAGGGCCCCCCCCGGGATGGGCCGTCAGCTGGAGGAGAATGGACAAGAGTGAGTGGGAGGGATGGGTCAGTCAGTAAGGCAATAACTACTCACATTTGACAGGTTGCCCTGGTGGAGCCCGATGGAGCTTCACCTCTGCGGCATCCGCCAGCCTCCGTGTGAGTGACCGATCTGTCCTCGGCCACACCAGTCACCTCCAGGTTCCTCTCCTCAAAGGAGGTGAGGATTCCCACCGCCAGTCTTGGCTCTTTCCCGTCGATTGTGGGAGAGCTTTTCCTGAGAAGACAGAGAGAGCATCGTTAGCCACACATGTGGTTCAGAAGTGGGAGAGGAGTGAGAAGATGCGGTTGGGGGCAGGGAAGGGAGAAGGAGGGCTGGGGGCCATTTGGAGAGTTGGGGGAGTGAATGCTCCCTTGGGGAGGCAGCGGCGGGGCAGTGGCATTGGTGTCAGCTCACTCGTATTGACCTTCTTCCTGCACTGCTGACCAGCCCTCTTAGTCATACTGCTGGAGCTAATGGCTGCCGCCACTTTATCCCTGGCACCACTGGCTGCCTTGTGGCTCACCCTCCGGGACCCCCAGGCGAACAGGACATCCCTCCTGGCCTCACCGTGTCCAGGAGCCTTCCCAGTTCAGCGTCCCCGAATCTTGGGGCCAGTCTCCTCGCTGCCATTGTTGCAAGCTGCTTAGGGTTGTCTGAGCGAGTGCAGTTTAAGTGCTGCTCGACTTTGTTAGTGGGCAAGACTGACGAGCAGGCGGACTGACGAGCGTGGTCCCGGCAAATCAGCTGCCGAGATATTTGCCACGAGAAGCCCATGAGCCTCATTAAGTGGACCAATTAAATTTGAATTGCATTGCCGGTTTCGCTGGGCCGAGTGCCGGGAAACCTGTGCCAATTCTCGCTCGCGACAACACTTGGAAATATTTCTGGAGAATCGGGGGGGTTGATTAGCAAGGCAGGACATGCAAATGGACCAGCACTCTGCTTGCACGAATTCTTAGCAATTCCTGGCCCAGCAGGCATTCTAACCACTGGGGCCAGAGTTAGTGCCAAAGAGCCTGGCAGCTGGAGTTGTTTTTAAGCGCTCCACTTACTAAACACTGCAGCCGCTAAGATGGATCAGAGAAGACCTGCACGAGATTAAGAGTCCGAGATAGACCCACAGCTCCATGCAGTGGGAAGTGGAGGGATACCCTCTTCCCCAACATGGGCCGCAGACTCAAACCCGCCCTCCTGAGCACTGCCTGGGAGGGGACGACAGCGGCAGTTAGTGCTGCCAGTCTCACCCGGAGGTCACAGCTGGTGACCTGGATGGATGATGGTCACTGGTGGGTCCTCTTCCCTAAGAGGGGCAGAGAACCAGGGAAGGTTCCAAAGGCTGCGGTGCAGTTGTCCTCTGGTTCTAGTGAGGTCTACTAATCCCCTGCTTCCTCTGCAATGGAGCAGTGCTTCTGAGGAGTGCCAATGTCTGGTGGACTCCTAATTGAGCTTGATAATATGGCTGGGGTATGAGGGTGTCCAGAGGGACGGCCTGGGTAGGGTCCTAGATGACCAGAGGCCTTCTGAGCATTTACAATAAAATGCAGTACTCACGCTGGAGAGACACCTTGGCCGGGATTCTCCGAGCCTCTGCGCCAAAATCGCGCTCGGCGTGGGGGCGGAGAATGGGGTCTCAGACCCGCCGCGCCAGGACACGATTCTCCGCAGACCAGAGAATCGCCGCGCGCGCGGTCGATGCAGCACCGGTCGGGGGCCGTTGAAAGAGGTCCCCGTGGTGATTCTCCGCGATCGACCGGCCTTGTTCCTCACAGCATGGTTCCAACCTGGTTCCACCCGGCGCGAGCTCAGACTCGCGTCCGCGCTGGCTGTCCTGGTGGGGTGGGGGGGTGATCAGACTTTGGGGAGGGCCTCCACGACGGACATGCCCGCGATCGGGGGCCACCGATCGGCGGGTGCGCGTGATCCAGGGGGCAGCCTATATTCTTCGTGCCGACCCCCATGCAACATGGCGGAGCCACACAGTGGGCCAGCGCGAAAACTGCCGCCGCGCGCATGCACGGACCCGTAGCTGGCCGCCACGCACATCCGCGGACCCGCAGCCGGAAGTGCTGGGCCCCATATTGGCAGCAGGAGCTGCGGGACGCACGCTATCCCTCTTAAAACCGGAGACTCACTCTGGACTTTTTGAAAAAAGTCTGGAGTGGTTCGCCCCCGTTTTTCGGCGGGCATGGGAACATAGCCCCATTTTCGGAGAATCCCGGCCCTTATTTCTCAACAAACTGGGCCTTCAGTTCGAGGTTCGCATTCAGGCCTCTATCTTTCTGGCAAAAAGCTTTATTTCACCTCAAACTTTGCTGTCAGCTCATGGTTTGACTTCAGGCATCTGCAGTGTCAAGAAAAAAGCACTCAAAGGCTTGCTGGAGAGCAAGACAGCCTTCCAGTTGCTTTTTGGAGAGAATTAGCTGTATCTTTTTGGAGAGAGTTAGTTGGATCTCTTCACCGGGCTGCCAGAATCTAAACTGAAACCAAACTCCAGCCTTGGGACTCTGAAAATCAGTGGGATCAGATCCAATCACCACCTTTTACCGGCAGAGCATATTCTTTTGGGTCAATTCATTGGCCACCAGCCAATCAATCAAACCGAATCCTCACTGATGCCGGCCAGTATGCAATCACCAGTTTAAACCAGCCCAGCCTTCCAGATTCTTCTGTTTGAATTAAAGGTACAGACATCTTGCAGGCTGCTTGTCTTAAAGTGAGATGTCCATGAATCGTCCATAGATCAAAAGTCCAACAACAAAATAAAAGAAAGGGGAAATAAGAGAATAAGCAGGAAGGACTCTTACACTTTCAAAACATAAATACGTCCAGAATTTTCTCAGAAAATGGTTCATCTTCTAGGACTGGTTACTGTATTTATGACCAGGCCAAGCAGCCTTTCAAATCTGCTCAACCATTAAAATGATCATGGATGATTGTCTGCCTTAGCTCCACCTTCCTGCGTTTATCTCCATATCAATTTATTCCTTTAATACTCAAAAATCTAGCAACTTTTTTATATACTCAACTCATTTTCACCATAATGCAAATAGGGAATTAAAGAGCAAATTCTACAGCGAGAGATTGGTTGAAATGTGGAGCTTGCTACCACATGAACAGTTGAGACTGATCGCTTATCTATGTTGACGGACAAGTTTTACAAGAGGGAGAAAGGAATAGAGGGATGTGTAGGTGCATAAGGTGAAGACAGGTGGGAGGTTAAGCATCAGCATATATCTGTTGGGCTGAATGGTCTGTTCTTGTATTGTTCCAAATTATTACCACACCTAGTAGTGCTGTAAGGCAGACTTTGGTCTGTTTCCATAGCTAGTAATTCCTGGGACTGATCGTTAATCAGAGGCTTATAACTTGAACGGTGCTACTCCACTTCAAGAGTGGCTGACCAGGAGCCTCTCCCGCTCTTCCCCCGGCCATTGGCATGTTGGAAGGATTTGCATGTTGACACTCAACCTGTTGGACTGCATTATAAACCCACCTTCCTTGGCCATCGAGCCCTGGGGTGGGACTCAAACCAGAGCTTCTGGCTCAAAGACAGGGACACTATCCATTGTGCAACAAGATTGTATTGTAAATACTATGAAATTACAAAGGTTGGAACGGTCTATGAAGGAAAAGTAATTGAAGGGCTATGTGAGAATGGTGGAAAACTGTGGGAAAATTTGCTTAAGTGGAGGGGTAACACTGACGTGGACGAGCTGGGCTGAACACTTTGATTCCATGATATGTTTTCAACACATCTATAACATTTTAATCTATTCGCCTTTTCACTTTGCAGATTGTTTACATGAAGTGTATGATCACCAAGAAATTCCACATCATCTGAAAGTGTCAATTTCACTCTTTGTAACTAGTCTTTTTATACGTCTGCCCCTTGTGTACGCTCAAAATTAACATGCGTGTATTAAAAATGTTGTACAGTCCCGGTCCCAGGTCACTGTCCGTGTGGAGATTGCACATTCTCCCCATGTCTGCATGGGTCTCACCCCCACAACCCAAAGATGTGTAAGGTAGGTGCATTGGCCACGCCAAATTGCCCCTTAATTGGGAAAAAAACATTTTGTACAGGTATTTATTTAAATAATTGTGTTTAAAAATGGATGGGCATGAATAGCCTTTGCTCATTATTTGTCATCTTGTGTTCTGTGTGGTTAGAATCTGACAATAGCTCATGGGATGCGGGCGTCACTGGCAAGGCCAACATTTGTTGCCCATTCCTAATTGCCTTGTACCGAATGGCTTGCTCGGCCATTCCAAGAGCGGTAAAGAGTCAACCACATTACAAATTTCCTTCCCTAAAGGACATTAGTGAACCAGATTATGGTCTTGATTCAATTAAAATCTTGTCCATTTTTAGGTGTTGATATATCTTGATGCTCATTGTGAAGTTGGGCCCAACTGGTATGCACCACTTGTAGCCCCCATTTCTACAAACAGGTAAGGCAAACTTTTATTTCAACCTGGTTCAGGAAAGGCTCGGAGAAAAAGGCTGTGAAAGATCATGCAACCACTTCTAATGGATTTAATTAGCTTGGGGATTGTTATTTATTCAGATGTGATGATACAAGATTTTCTCCCTCTCCCGCCCCATCTCGACACCAGATCAGCACGACAGTATTAGATTGCGTGGTTTATTTGTTTCTTGCTCAGGTATGTGTCTTCCACCTCCACTATATTGCCAAAGCATCCTTGCGGTTTGCTGAGACTACTGAGAGTGTTTCATTTTACCCAGCAGCCCAGGATCACAAAGCATAAAAGCTATGGGCCCTCTCCAGCCAAGGGGATCAGAGGTGCAAGTCCCAGGATCTGACTATGAATGTGGTGTGTTACAATTAGGAATGAATTGAAGTGTGTTGTTCATGTCTTGCTTCAGTGAAATACATCAGCACTGACACTGGGAGGCTCTGCAGTGAAAATTTTAAGAGTCTTTTTTGGAAGACTGCATGAGAGAAATTAAATTGTGTGGCAGATGAAAAGTGATAAAATCAGCAAGTTGAGAAAATAAGGGCAGGAAGATATTCTGATAAACATTTAAGATCCCTGGGGTGCTATTTGAAGAAAAGCAGAGAATTTTCCCAGTGTCCTGGCTTGCATTCTTCCATTTACCGACTGCACGTTACCAAAAAGGATTGACTTGTAGTTTATTAAATTGCGGAACCGTCCTGTATGCAAAATGACCGCTGAATTTTACCTACATAAGCTGCTGCATTTCAATGCAATCTATTATAACTTGAGTGTTTTGAGGTGTTTGTTTTGTGTGACAACATTGAATGAAAATGCAAGTCTTTCCTTCCTGAATGGTGGGATCATTGTGCTTATCCCTTCATCAGTGCAAAATGCCTTTGTACATATTTGCATGAGTGAGAGTTGATCTCCATCAAGTGAGAGTCTAACCACACCCCTTGATATTAATGGCTTTACCATCATTGAATCATCAGAATTGACATCCTGGGGTCACCATTGACCAGAAACTTGGTTTGATAAGCATCATACCTAACAATGGTTGCAAGACCGGGTCAGGGGCTGGATATTCTGCGACAGTCACTCATCTCTAGACTCCCTAAAGCTTTTCCACTACCATCAAGGAACAAGCTAAGAGTTTGTTGTAATGTTTTCCAAGTCACACCATTTTGCATCTAACATATATTGCTGTTCCTTAATCATCACTGGGTCAATATCCTGCAGCTCCCTATTTAACAGCACTGTTGGAGTACCTTTACTACATGGGCTGCAGCAGTTCAAGGCGGCAACTCGCTACCATCTTCTCAGAGGCAATTCGGGGTGAGCAATAAATGCTGGCCTTGGCTGCCATACCCACATCCTATAAATAAACAAAAAGAATTATGTTACATCATTGGAGATGAGGTTAGAGGAGGTGGGGGGCGGGGTTTAAGAAGATGGTTGGTAATGAGGAAAATATGTCCGGGCTTTGCAATCAAAAATGATCCTGAAGTCTTGAGCTGGGTTAGCAGAGTAGAGCAGGATCCAGTAATGCTAACTGTGGCCCAGCCAGATCTGGCAGGAAAGGCTAAACCAGTTGCACACCATTATAGTTTCAAGCTTGCATCCCTTGGACTTAATGGAATGAGGATAGTGACCATATCGGAGAGAATGACTGAGCTGAAAGAGGTGTCACTGGCAATAATTGCTCGCCTTGCCAGCAACGTCCAGATCCCATGAATGAAGAAAAAAAGACTAGCTCACCACCAACTTCTCAAGGGTGGTTAGTGATGGGCAGTAAATGCTGGCCTTGCTGGCAATGCAAATATCACAAAAATAATAATATTTTTTTTAACTGCTTTAGTTTGCACAAAATTATTAAGTGATCAATAGCTAGGCATGTCTGACAATCAAAATGCTTGGTGATTTGGATATTACAACCTTGTTTATTACAGATGTTGTTGTACAACATCATGTATGCATGGCGACTAAAACGATAGAGCTGCCTTCCACATTGATTTATCGTTCGATATCCAATGCAGAAGCTGGTCTGCATGTAAAACAGCTTAGATTATAATGCTTTCACTCAGATACTGGTGCAGGTGGGCTGCTGGCCTGCAGTTTAAAAATGCCCCTAACTGGACTCTAGCCTGCCCAGCTTCTGATTTTAAAGAAACACTTCAAATCTTGCATAGGTGCAATGCTTCAACATGTTGTCTTCAACATCTCAAAGCCATTCGTACGGTTAATTACTTTTAGAGTGCACTTAGTAAACTCAGCTGGCACTTTGTGCCAACTGCATCATCCAAGCAGTGGCGGGAGAAATATTGGTTGGACACCTGGGAGAAATCTCTGCCTTTCTTTGAATAATGCAGTAAGGCCATTTAACATTCACCTGAATGGGCACTTGGGATCTGGTTTGATGCCTCTGTTTAATACCAGTTTTGATGGTTATCAAAAGCAGCCCTGTGCCAAAAGATTATTTCCATCCACAGGAATTGCAGTGTTAGCCCTGAATCAATGGAAGCTGGATAGGGCACTCCCCTTGTGGCCTATCTTTGACTAAACATTGACTTTATTTTTTTAAACTTCAGGATCCCTTAGCAGATTTTGCGTAATTTAAAGCTCAGCCAAGTTGGGAATGCATTCAGACTTTTAGACAACTGCTCAGTGTCATTGTACTTCAGTGTCTGAAACTAGAGGAATCTCTTTCCTTCCCGAAGTAACAGTTTCTGGTCTATAGTCACACAAAAGAACAAAGAACAAAGAAAAGTACATGATGTGGAGATGCCGGCGTTGGACTGGGGTGAGCACAGTAAGAAGTTTTACAACACCAGGTTAAAGTCCAACAGGTTTGTTTCGATGTCACTAGCTTTCGGAGCGCTGCTCCTTCATCAGGTGAATGAAGAGTTATGTTCCAGAAACATATATATAGACAGATTCAAAGATGCCAGACAATGCTTGGAATGTGACCATTAGCAGGTGATTAAATCTTTACAGATCCAGAGATGGGGTAACCCCAGGTTAAAGAGGTGTGAATTGTGTCAAGCCAGGACAGTTGGTAGGATTTCGCAGGCCAGATGGTGGGGGATGAATGTAATGCGACATGAATCCCAGGTCCCGGTTGAGGCCGCACTCGTGTGCGGAACTTGGCTATAAGCTTCTACTCGGCGATTTTGCGTTATCGCGTGTCCTGAAGGCCACCTTGGAAAATGCCCACCCGGAGATCAGAGGCTGAATGCCCTTGACTGCTGAAGTGTTCCCCGACTGGAAGGGAACATTGTGCGACAATCGCCAGGCAGGAATGTCCGTTCATTCGTTGGCGCAGCATCTGCATGGTCTCGCCAATGTACCACGCTTCGGGACATCCCTTCCTGCAGCGTATGAGGTAGACAACGTTGGCCGAGTCGCACAAGTATGTACCGCGTACCTGGTGGGTGGTGTTCTCACGTGTCATGGTGGTATCCATGTCATGTCGATGATCTGGCACGTCTTGCAGAGATTGTCATGGCAGGGTTGTGTGGTATCGTGGCCACTGTTCTGATGGCTGGGTAGAAACAGGCCCTTCAGCCCTCCAAGCCCGTGCCGACCATGCTGCCCGACTAAACTACAATCTTCTACACTTCCTGGGTCCGTATCCCTCTATTCCCATCCTATTCATGTATTTGTCAAGATGCCCCATAAATGTCACTCGTCCCTGCTTCCACCACCTCCTCCGGTAGCGACTTCCAGGCACCCACTACCCTCCATAAAAGGCTTTACTTGGTGACCTACAATGTTTATAATAAGCATACCTTACAAAGGTAAGACATTATTTCATTGAAACCAACAGTTCTTCTATTGTAGTGTCTGGCTTCCTGTAAAATTCCAGTGTTACAGTTTTTGTGCTTTTGCATCACACTGACATCCCCACTTCGTATTCCATGTAGTTGTCCAACTTCAAGCTCTTTTGCACTAAACTCACCACTTTTCCTTGGAAAGGAAAGAATAGACTGGACCTCCCTCCCTTTTCCATGATTGCACATTCACATTGTGTTGCATAAAGGCTGTGTCACTGAGAGAAAAACAATTTTCCTTGTAAATTTTTAGTCTTTTTTCAATAGCTTCTCTGAAATAATCATAGCATTTTCCCCTCTGTACTGAAATAAAAATATTGGCTTCCATTCACCCAAAAGCCTACATTTTCGAGTCACACTGCACACCTTCCTAATGATAAAAGCACTCTTCTTTCTGCCGTGTGTTAAAATCTCTGCCAGTTCTGAGCTGCGGTGATGATGCAAGGTTACTGTTAATCAACTATTTGTTGCTGAGGTAACCTAAAAGAATAATTTTTCATGTGGCTGAGCTGCAATACGGTACTTAATTACCATTTTAACCTGTTGCAAAACCCCAGGAATTGTGCACCAAATTGTCCTTCTCTTTTTTGTTTAAATTTAGAGTGCCCAATTCATTTTTTCTAATTAAGGGGCAATTTAGCATGGCCAATCCACCTAGCCTGCACATCTTTAGGTTGTGGGTGTGAAACCCTCGCAAACACGGAGAGAATGTGCAAACTCCACACGGAGAGTGACCCAGCAAATTGTCCTTCTAGTGTAAGAAGTTCTGTTAATCATCATCTAACTCTTCTCTCTCTCTCTCTCTCTCTCTCTCTCTCTCTCTCTCTCTTTCCCCCCCCCCCCCCCCCCCCCCCCCCCACACACACACACAGTTAACATGAGTGTTGTTTTTCCTAAGCGGCAGTGTTTGTGCGCATTCTGAAAGAATGACTCAGGGGAGATGCATGTATATTTTAAACACTTTGTGTATATGCAAACGAGAGGCTGTAATGCAAATAATGAATCATAAAATGTGTATTCAGAATAAATTATTTACAACCAGATTAAATGATAAAAGACAAAAGCATGCTATGTGTGTGCAGGCTAAAGTGGATAGGATCCCAAATGGCCACGGAGTCTCTCAGATCTGGCTGAATGATGATGTGAAGGAGCTCCAGACAAAAGCAGCTTTAAGTTGTTATTTCAGACTCCTAATCTCAAACACCAACAAGAGTAAAATGAATAGTAGAGTTACAGCTTTTAAAATTTTTGTTAAATGCCATCAGTAGTTCAACTTGCGTAAATTTTGTTGCACTTTACAGCGAATTGTTAAATGTGAATATTCAAAATGGTAACCACTTCTTTTTTGGTATCTATTGTGTTCTTGAATGTTTGTTTCAGAACTACATGCACAGTTCCCCTTATAGATTACATAGATGGTAATGACTTTACCATTGAACCGCAGCAAGGTGGGGATCAGGATGGTTTTGCCAGAGGGGCCTGGGATTGGAGCTTGCTGTGGAAACGTATACCATTAAACAGTCGTGAAAAGGCCAGAAGAAAGCATAAAACTGAGCCTTATCGGTAATCGCAGTTGAAATTTATTGTTTGTCAATATATATCTAAGCCCTATAATCTTTCTATTTTTCCCATGTATTCTGCTGCATCCTTCACCCTAATTCCAATAATATGTTGACGCATGGATCCTTGCTCCCACCCCTTCTGCCTCCACCAACGGTATTGCTGCAGAACCACATGTACTGTCCCACTCATAGATGCCATAAATGGAAATACTTACGACATATCACCACAAGGGGGTGGTGACGAAGATGGTTTTGCTAGAGGAGCATGGGACTGGAGCATGCTGTGGAAGCGAGTCCCTCTGTCCAAGCGGGAGAAGGAAAGGAGAAAACATAGAACTGAGCCATATTGGTAATCATTAGAACATTTAATAACTGCCACTTATAAAAATCTGCGCACTAATTCTAATGTCCATTTATGTTTTTGTTCCTGTTTTTATGTTAGATATTTCTTTTCTCTTTTACCTGAAAAACAACATTCAGAATGAACTGAAAAGACTGCACTCACAGAGATTGCCTATTCTTTCCCAACTTCAAACCCAAGATCCTTTTCCTTTATTTAACTTGCTTTTCAAAACTCTGAAATCATTTAAGCCGTGAAGTGCTTAATGGTAAGTAGGGATCGACCAATAGTTCTTTCTCAATTTCTGTGGCAACTGTGCCCAAAGTACAACAAACCAGAAGTTCCAGTTTAGCATATAATGCAATCATCAAGGTACAGCTCATGCTTGCACATCTGAGCTGGCGTTCATTGCAAAGGGAGTGTCCTAATCCCACACAATTGGCTGCAATCACTTTAATTTTTTCCAATTGTACAACTGGTGGAGATAATGCGGCATAGAATGTATTAAGTGATTTGAACATTTCTGTCAAAATGTGCAGATATGAATATCTTGCAAGACGGTGGGTTTCAGAAGAAAAAAGCTGTGGGATTTGTACTTTCCACTGAGAATAATTTTATCTCTGCATGTAAAGTTTACCATAGCATTACACCGGCGGGTACTTTTTCACACTCACCAGATCTTGGCATCTGGTGTGGCTTTAACTCCTCCTTTTATTACATGGGCATATGGGTGAGTGCATTTAAGTAAGTAAACAAACGGCTTCTATTATTTCTCCATTGCTAAAACCTGAGAAGAACACGGGTGGGAAAATTGGTTTGAATTACAGTAGTGTAAAATTACACAAAGCACTTGAGCTAGGGCAGCATTAACCCCTTCCTGAATCAATAAGAAGACATCAATTCCCACAACCAAACTTGTTCCCTCGTCTTAAAACGTGCCATGCAAAATTGGAGCTAATTCAAGGATGTTTACTTACCATGAAGCCAGCCATAATTTTTTATAACTTACATGTAACACCATTAAAATGCTGCCCTTGGGAATAAATGGAATGAGTTGGAAAACGGGAGGAGAAAAATTAACGGGCAAGATATTAGCTGTAATGTAATGAAATTAATCTAATTGTTTTGGGCAATGGTAAACATAGGGGCCTTCGAAATGAGGAATAGGAGTTAGAAACATAGAATTTACAGTGTAGAAGGAGGCCATTCGGCCCATCTGGTCTGCACCGGCTCTTGGAAAGTGTACCCTACCGAAGCCCACACCTCCACCCTATCCCCATAACCCAGTAACCCCACCCAACACTAAGGGCAATTTTGGACACTAAGGGCAATTTAGCATGGCCAATCCACCTAACCTGCACATCTTTGGACTGTGGGAGGAAACCGGAGCACCCGGAGAAAACCCACGCACACATGGGGAGAACGTGCAGACTCTGCACAGACTGCGACCCAAGCCGGGTATCTAACCTGGGACCCTGGAGCTGTGAAGCAATTGTGCTAACCACTATGCTACCCAAAGTTGCTATAGTGCTCTTGAAAAGGTGGCCTCATCTCAAAGTTTTGCAGATAATTTCACAATATGTTGGTGGATCACATGATGGATGATAGAGACAAGCTGGATGGTGGCGGGGGCTACTGTTGTAGTTGGATTGTTGGAAGGGTGAGTGGATAATTCACAAGTGCATTTCAAGGTTGATACATTATGCATTTAGGATACAAAATCAGCAGAGAAGTTATGGGAATAATGGGAAAATATTGACCCTAACCAATCAGGAAAGGCTCTGGAAGTCTTAGCAGTTTGATCCCTCAAGTCATCAAGCTACAGTTTCGCTACTGTCAAGAAAAATGCTTATATCAATGGAGTTCTAGATTGAAGGAAACCATTCTGCCGCTATGCAATGTGCTGTTAAGATTAGATCTTGAGTATTGTCAACGGTTCTTGAACCTTCATGACAGAAAGGATGTAAACAAAATGTGCAGAAAACAGCAATGATCGGGGACCACAGAATGAAATTTTTGAGGATCCATTAGCGAACTTGGGAGTTGGAGAGAAGAAGGTTGAGATGCAGGAATGTAGAGGTTGTGTCAGAACTATTTAATTTGGTTCTGTATAGCAGAAGAAAGGGACAAAAAAGGGGTGAATTTGGATATTGTGTAAGAAAGCATTACTTTATTGAGGGTGGATAGTTTTTGGGTTAGACAATCCAGGGCGGTTGTGGCGCTGAGATTTTCTCAAACGCCAAAGTGAACCGCTATCTTCCAAGGGAAATGTATAGACAGCGCAAAAAGCAGCCTGATTCTGACTTCGGAATTTTCTGTGTGGGCTACCATAACTTTGGCTCCCATTTTTATGGCAATCTTGAACCAACCACAAATTAATGATGGCCCTATTTTTGTGAGCTTGCTGTCTCCAATTTCTTTGATTGTATTATTTAATGTGTCAGAGCAAATACAGATCGGTGCAGGTCACCGTATGGAAATGTTTTTGGCGATGTGTTCAGCATTAAATATTGGTCGATCCTTACAAAGCAATGTTATGTGTGATCCTACCTGATTTATCCCGATTTGCAGGGAATAAGATGCATTACTGATTTTTGTGGAAAAATAAACAATTGATTAAAATAATCTTAATTACGAATAGCATCGAACAAATGCCTTTAATAGCCAGTCGCTCTTCAGACTTCAAATTTTACGTTGAGTAAGACAAATTAAGGGGAGCCGGACTAGCAATCCAAAGGTCCAGTCTAATCGCTGTGGACTTGGGTTCAGATGCCACCACACCAACTGATGGAAATTAATTCAATTCATTAACCTACAATATAAAGTTAGTCTCGGTAATGGTGACCATGACAACTATCATCGATTATCAGAAAAACTCATCTCGTTCACTGATGCCCATTTGGCATGGATAGAGACTTGACTAATGGGCAGGAAACAGTGAGTTGGGGTAAGGGGGTTGTTTTCATTTCGGTGATCTGTAATCAGTGGGGTTCCACAGAGAGCAGTGCTGGGACCGCAACTGTTTACAATGGGCGAGATTTACAAGCCACAACCCACCGGAATCGGAACCCGACGCGGCCGGTAGATCCTGGGATTCCCAACGGTTGTTACGCCTTGTGAGATCTGAGATGTCACGATCTGGATCCCGCCCACAATGGGTGGGGTGCAGACTCACATAGTTTTTCCTTTTTATAAAATAAATTGAGAGTACCCAATTCATTTTTTCCAATTAAGGGGCAATTTAGCGTCGCCAATCCGCCTACCCTGCACATCTTTGGGCTGTGGGGGCGAAACCCACGCAAACACGGGGAGAATATGCAAACTCCACACGGACAGTGACCCCGAGTCGGGATCGAACCTGGGACCTCGGTGCCGTGAGACAGCAGTGCTAACCCACTGTGACACCGTGCTGCCCTCAGGCTCACATAGTTAAGTGAGTTTAGAAACTCACTTAACCATGTTGACGCCGGATTGAACGACCACCAGAGATCTACCTGGGTGCCACTTTGGCACTGCCAGGATGCCCATGTGGTACTGCCAGGCTGGAAGGGACATTATGGGTTTGCCAGGCTGGCAGGGACCGTACAGGATGCCAGGCAGGCAGTGCCAAGGTGCCAGGCTGGCATTTTGCCTACATCCGGGATAATGCCCAGGGGTGCCCTGCCCATGTGAGATGGGTGAGGGGGGGCCCCAAGGACCTTCTTATAGGTGTGTTGGGGGGGTCTGGGGGTCTTGTCAGAGGGCCGGGAAATCGGACGCCATTTTTCTCTTCCTGCACTGAGGAGCTCTGGATTTTTTTTATTAAATTGCGCCCAAAATCTATGAATGACTTGGCGGAACGAAATTGATGTACTCCTCCATCAAGTTTGCAGACGACACAAAAATAGGTGGAAAAGCAAGTTGCAAGAGGGAGCCAAACAGTTTGCAAAGATATTTGATAGGTTAAGAAAGGAAAAGTTGGCAATTGAACATAATATGGGAAAATGTGAAGTTGTTCATTTTGGAAGGGAGAACAAAGGAGCAGAATATTATTTAAATGGAGACGAACTGCAGAAAGTTGCAACACAAAGAGACTTGGGGTACTTGTGCAAGAAACACAGATATCTAGCACGCAGGTAATAACAAAGAACAAAGAAATGTACAGCACAGGGACAGGACCTTCGGCCCTCCAAGCCCGTGCCGACCATGCTGCCCGACTAAACTACAATCTTCTACACTTCCTCGGTCCATATCCCTCTATTCCCATCCTATTCATGTATTTGTCAAGATGCCCCTTAAATGTCACTATCGTCCCTGCTTCCCCCACCTCCTCCGGCAGCCAGTTCCAGGCACCCACTACCCTCTGTGTAAAAAAAACTTGCCTCGTACTTCTACTCTAAATCTTGCCCCTCTCACCTTAAACCTATGCCCCCGAGTAATTGACCCCTCTACCCCGGGAAAAAGCCTCTGACTATCCACTCTGTCTATGCCCCTCTTAATTTTGTAGACCTCTATCAGGTCGCCCCTCAACCTCCTTCGTTCCAGTGAGAACAAACCGAGTTTATTCAACCGTTCCTCATAGCTAATGCTCTCCATACCAGGCAACATTCTGGTAAATCTCTTCTGCACCCTCTCTAAAGCCTCCACATCCTTCTGGTAGTGTGGCAACCAGAATTGAGCACTATACTCCAAGTGTGGCCTAACTAAGGTTCTATACAGCTGCAACAAGACTTGCCAATTCTTATACCCAATGCCCCGGCTAATGAAGGCAAGCATAATCAGGAAGGCATAGAATTTATAGTGCAGAAGGAGGCCATTTCTCCCATTTGAGTCTGCACCAGCCCTTGGAAAGAGCACCCACCTTAAGCCCAAGCCTCCACCCTATCCCCATAACCCAGTGATCCGACCTAACCTTTGGACACTAAGGGGCTATTTAGCCTGGCCAATCCACCTAACCTGCACATTTTTGGACTGTGGGAGGAAACCGGAGCACCCGGAGGAAACCGATAGGGAGAAAGTGCAAACAGGCAGCCATCCGAGGCCAGAATTGAAACCGGGTCCTTGGAGCTGTGAGGCAGCAGTGCTGACCATTCTGCCACCCTTATTTCAAGCATAGGAGTAGGGAAATCTTAATGCAACTGTACAAGGTACTGGGTGAGACCACATCTGGAGTACAGTGAGCAGTTTTGGTCCCCTTATTTAAACAAAGATATTATTTCATTGGAGGTGGTTCAGAGAAGGTTCACTAGGGTGATCCCTGGTATGGAGGGCTTGCCTTATGAGCTAACGTTAAACAGGTTGGGACTCTACTCATTGGAATGTAGAAGAATGAGAAGTTTTGTTATTGAAACATGGAGGATTCTTAAGGGTGGTGGCAAGGTAAATGCTGAGAGGATGTTTCTCCTCATGAGAGACTCTAGGACCAGAGGTCATAGCCTCAGAATAAAGGCATGCCAATTTGAGACCAAGATAAGGAGGACTTTCTTCTCTCTGAGGGTTGTGGGTCTTTGGAACTCCTCGCCACAGCGAGCTGTGGGGGCCGAGTTCTTGTGTATATTTAAGGCTGAGATAGTTATATTCTTGCTCAGTAAGAGAATCAAGGGTTGTGGGGAAAGGAAAGTGGACGTGAGGAATGTTGGATCAGCCAAGATCCTATTGAATGGTAGAGCAGGCTTGAGGGGCTTAATGGCCTACTCTTGTTCCTATTTCTTATCGTCTTAGGGAAGGAAATCTGCCATCCTTTCATGGTCTGGTCTACTTGTAACTCCAGGCCTACAACAATAAAAACATAAGAAAAAGAAATAGAAGCAGGAGTAGACCACAAGGACCACTAAGCCTGCTCCGCTATTCAATACGATCATGGCTGATCTTGGTCTTCAACTCCATTTTCTTGCCCTCTCCTCATTATTACTTAATTCTATGAGAAATCAAAAATCTCCCTATTCCAGCCTTGTATGTATTCTGTAATGGAGCATCCACAACCTTCTGGAGTAGAGAATTCCAAAGACTGAACCCTTTGAATTAAGTAAATTTTTCTTCTCTCAGTCCTAAATGATTGGCCACTTATCCCGAGGATGTGGCCCCATGCTTTAGATTCGCCAACCTGCAGAAACTCTTTAAACGTCCTATCAAATTCCATTAGAAGTTTGTAGGTTTTAATGAGATTGCCTCTCATCCTTCTAAGCTCCAGAGAATCAAAGTCCAATTTACTCTGCTGCATCATAACACAGCTCCCTCATCCCAGGGACCAGTTGAATAAAACTTTGTTGTATTGCATCCAGTGCAAGTATATTCTTTCTTAAATGTGGAGACCAGAACTGCATACACTGTTCCAGGTACAGTCTCACAAAATCCTTAGTTGTACAAGACTTCTTTATTCTTGTACTCCATTCTTTGTGCAATAAAGGACATCATGCCAATGTGGTTGACTCTTAGCAAGTCACTCAGTTCAAGGGCAATTAGGGACAGGCAGTGAATGCTGGCCTTGCTAGCAATGCCCACATCCCATGACAGAATTTGAAAAATCACTCACTTCTGAAATGAAAAAAAATGAAAATCGCTTATTGTCACAAGTGGGCTTCAAATGAAGTTACTGTGAAAAGCCCCTAGTCTCCACATTCCGGCACCTGTTCGGGGAGGCTGGTATGGGAATTGAACCGTGCTCCTGGCCTGCCTTTGTCTGCTTGCAAAGCCAGCGATTTAGCCCTGTGCTAAACCAGCCCCTCAGCCTTTCCATTATAGCAGCTACATTGTAAAGAATTTTCCAAAACAAAAATCTGAACGAGCTGAAATTTCCCTCTGGTAGTAGTGACTGGTCGTAATATACGCTGGTTAATATCTTCATCAAAGAGGGATTTCTTTTGAATGCACTAATGCATTTGTTGCTAATGTGGTACAATACTGTGTCAACTCACAAATGATTTCAGGATTCTCCTTGCGTCATTGGAAAGGCCTAATATTTGAATGTCAAAGTATGTGAACATGTACAGCTAAATGCAAGGTGCTGACGTTCAGTTTTTATTGGAATTTTCTAGTGTGAAAAACGACTAAACTGGGCAAAAAAAGAGATGTCCCGTAAATTTAGTTCTTTCAAATAACTGTAATGCATCTTATAATCTGCACAATGTGGTAGACAAAAAAAGATATACACCTTTCTAGCTCCTTGACATTACGTGAGTGCAGCAACCTTTAACCTGATTCTGCCTTTCTAATATCCTTAGATGTTCACTGCGCTGTCTTCGTGTCAGATTTGAGATTCTCTTCCACTCTCCCTCTCCTTGAAAAACCTAAGTTGAGTCTGTGGTTCTACTTTCCTTGCTCTGATCATTTTGGACCCACCTTCCCTGAACATACTATGGTGTTCTGCAGATCTGACCAAATGAAAAGCTGTGACCATGCATGGGGTTCTGCTGCTAAGTGTTTCCATGTTTTGAGGTGCATTCCTGAATGTGATTCTTTCCTCTTTTCAAAAGAAAGCACTTCCACAAGGCTTTTTCATTTCTGATTTTTTTTTTCTCTCCTGCTTTTAAGTGAGCTTTGCATGAGCATAGCTAATCTGTGTTAGTACTGGAAATAAGCTGGGTGTTGCATACTCATAGTTTGTAAATTATGTTTATTGCACTTCATTTTACAGCATTTTTCCTTTACATCATGTTATTTTAATAAAAGTAGCTACAGGTTAAATTTAATATTTGTTTTAGAATGTGAAACCTCTGATTTTGCAAGTGTTGCAACGTGGGCTGCACGTTGCCTGCTTTAAACTCAAGTCAGTAAAAGGGACCAGTTAAGTTCATCGTCGGCACAGCAAATAATACAATAGTATATTTGCTGTAAAACATTTCTAATTCCTCCAATTTCAAAAGTGCTTGCACCGGGTGGAATATTTGTTTTTAATTTTGATTTGCAGTGATAAAAGAAATTTATAGTCCTAAATCGACAGGGCAAGTTCTGGAGCTGCTGGGGGTCCATAAAATATTTGAAAGAAGAACCGAAAATGCTGTTAAAACTCAGCAGGCCTGGCAGCATCTGTGGAGAGAGAATCAGAGTTAATGTTTCGAGTCCCTGTGACTTTTCTTTGCAAGATAGTTACCTGGATTATCACTTCCTTTAAAGTTGAACAAGAGATGAAAAAGCATGTTCTTGTCGCCTGCTTTTCTTTTACAATTGGATGAAATGGTTGAAGTCAAGTCATGCAGCAGAGGTGAAATCTGTTCTGAACCCTTTAATGAAAAGGATCAGACTTGTTCTTCAGTATCAATTAAAAGCAAAGTAGACCACAAACTTGGTTCAGATTAGATTGTTAAACGCAAAAAAACTTAACTGTAAGAAGAGAAATTTGGAGGTATCACAGCAGCTGATAGTTAAACGGTGTTAAAACAAAGCAAGGAATATTTGAAGTTTATATACAGTGCTCTGGGGGAGAAAGTACTAAAGTGAAGGGGATAGATAGAGGTTTGAATAATCAGAAGTAGGAGTGCAGATGTAGAACATGACAACTGAAGACCAATGCAAACAGGTCCAGGCTTGCAGTTGTAAACTAGTCACCATACAAAACAAAGCAAGAGACTTGCCTGTTCTCAAATCAGCAGGATGTGGTTCCACTACATGTATAATCTTCCGATCTAATAAGCCACGTATTGTTCAATTGGCGCTGAGGTAGTTTGAGGGGTCAAAGGGCAAGATAAAGGCAAAGTGAATTCTTCCTGTTGAAATGTAACACAGGTTCTGAGTTAAACATTTGCATTACTTTGCTTGCTTACTTTTAAACAGTTGTGTTGAAGTTATATTTCCCAGTAATGGAGGTGTAATGCTATTAAATAAAAAGCAAAAAAATGCATATGCCCTATACTAACTGGAACAAGAACAGAAAATGCTGGAGGGTCTCAGCAAGGGTTACATTTGAAGCAATAACTTGCTTGATTTTCCCACAGATGCCGAGTTTCCAGCATTTCCCATTTTCTTGTTTTTAAGTTGTATTAGCTTTTCAGTGTCTTTTATTTCAGTGTCTTTTATGTAAGATCTTCTCAAATATTAAACCTTTTTATAAATTTTATTCTCCTTGTGATAAATATTGCTACGGTGGAAATATGAGGTGCTACTGCTGCCTCATGGCGCCGAGGACCCGGGTTCGATTCCGGCCCCCGGTCACTGTCCATGTGGAGTTTGTACATTCTCCCCGTGTCTGCATGGGTCTCACCCCCACAACCCAAAAGGTTGTGCAGTGTAGGTGGATTGGCCACGCTAAATTGCCCCTTAATTGGAAAAAAAATGAATTGGGTACTCTAAATGTATATTTTTTTAAAGTGATAACAAGTTATGTGAATGTTGTTGCATTATGCACTTAATGATGGTTCCTAACTTTCAAACCAGCTAGCACTTCTAGATCAACAATTTGCAGTATTTTAATTTGGGAAATTGAGCTGAAATTGGCATTGTCATTAAAAAGGGCACTGGTGGACAGCACGGTGGCACAGTTGTTAGCATTGCTGCCTCACGGCGCCGAGGTCCCAGGTTCGATCCCGGCCCTGGGTCACTGTCCGTGTGGAGTTTGCACATTCTCCCAGTGTTTGTGTGGGTTTTGCCCCCACAACCCAAAAATGTGTAGGGTAAGTGGATTGGCCACGCTAAATTGCACCTTAATTGGGGGGGGGGAAATGAATTGGGTACTCTAAATTAATTTTTTCAAAAAGGGCACTGGAACTTTAAGTTAGTTTTATATGAAATTAATTTGTAAAGCATGCAATTCTGAAAAGGTTAGGCGCAGAAAGAATACCAAAACTGCTGGAAACCTCTAATTTGCTATCTATTTGTCCAATGATGACTTTCCCAGGTCTCCAGCCATGGCTGGGGGTTTGTTCGCTATTGAACGAGATTACTTCTTTGAACTTGGGCTGTATGATCCTGGCCTTCAAATCTGGGGAGGTGAAAACTTCGAGATATCTTATAAGGTAATGTACAAAGAAATGCAATCAAGTATGAGGTATTGTTCTTAAATCAATAATCCAATTACTCTTTTTTTTTAATGTATTGTCACTGGAATATCATTGGCTCTTCAATGTTAGCACAAACTACTTACGTCAGAAAATGACAGAGCATGACAACAACACAATTTTGTATTAGTGCACTTTTGTTATTGAATGTCTATCAATGTATGAAAGATTTTATTTGTAGAGATTGCAGTTCTAATCTGAAAATATCATCCGGGCAATTGACCTTTTTAAGCTTTACAATTATATAATTGTTGCAAAAAGGTTTTTATTCTACGCAACAAACCTTTTTGTTTCTCTTGTTCTCTGTCTCTCTCTCTAGATATGGCAGTGCGGAGGAAAGTTGCTCTTTGTACCTTGCTCTCGCGTAGGGCATATTTATCGTCTGCACGGGTGGGCAGGGAATCCACCACCTGCTCATGTTGGGTCATCTCCCACTTTAAAGGTACTAATCCATCCAATCACCCAACTTTAAGAATTTATCAAAATTACTTCCATAATTATTACATGGAAATGTGATGATCTCTGTTTGCAATGTGACAAGGGTCTCACTAATTGAGTTTTTTCTTCAAATTCCATTATGTGCATGCATCTTGCAGATGTATATTAGAGCATTTTTAGGTATGTTTTATAAATGTAGAAATTATGGGCGGGATTCTCCGTAACTCGACCAAAATAGGGATTGCCGATCGGGCAGAGAATGGCTTCAATGTCACAATCGGGCCAGACGCCGGTTTGACACCGGTTGGCAATGCTCCGCCCCCTCCACATTGGCACAGTCGCAGCGTGTTGCCGCGCCATCAGCCAGCCCACCCACGATGCTCCGCCCACCCAATGGGCCGTGTTCCCGACGGCGCGGACCACATGTGGTCCCTGCGGTCGGGAACCTGGTGTGCTGGCTGCGAACAGGCACACTCAGACGGGATCCATGCCACTGGCAGGTGCCTTCTGCTATGGATGGGGGGGGAGTGATGGGGGGTGGGGGGTGGGGTCGGGGCGATCCGTGGGTGTTCCAGGCGGCGCCGGTGCTAGCCCCGCACCGGTAGCGGAGTCAGTGAGGGATTCATGCCGAATTTCCCGTTGTGGAGCACCACGGATTCTCCGTTGGCGCCGGCACATAGCCGCAGAAATGGAGAATCCGGTCCTATAATTAGCAGTTGCATTTCTGTGCTGCTACTTCAAATCTTTGATGACATTTACTGTCCATTGTGGCTGTTGACCCATTTTCTATCTCCTCCCCATCTCGCAGTACAAAAGAATCTGGATTGGTGGACTGACTGATCAGAAAATGCAGCAATTGCTTATTATTTGACTAAATCATTATATTAGATAAAGCTGTGTTGCAGAAGACAAACTAACGTAAATGGATTTGGATTTATCACATGTACCAAGGTACAGTGAAAAGTATTGTTCTGCGTACAGTCAGACAGATTGTTCCATACATGAAAAAACATAGGACATATATAAATACTCATTCCATTTTAATAAGATGAAGAATTTTGCACCTGTTTTAATTACCTCTGTCACACAGACATCTGTAAGAACTGGTAATACCGCATTGCTGCGGGGGTCAATCTTAACCCAGCCTTTTAGTAACATCTCTCATAGTTTATCACCAACCTCTGATGGCAATATTAATTCATCTTCCAAATGGACAGTATCATCAGACAACTATGCATTAATTTAACTAATTGTTCGAGAATTAGCCTAACATTCTTTCAAATATTTGGTCTTGCTTTGCATGCTAAATCTCTGGTGCTTGTTTTACGAATCAATTATGTAAAAGTATTGAATGGAAGAGCACTCAGCTTCTCTAGCCTTGCTATTGATTTGCTGGATCATGATCAGGTTACCAACTCGTGAGATGATTGTCATCTTTAATTAAAAAGCATTCCCTCTAAGCTGCACAGGTGTACAGCCGCACAGTAACCTGGAATGTACCGCACAGTGCAACCAACCGACCACAAACAATTAATGTTCCGTTTTAAGCTGCGCACAGCAAGGTCGCGCAGCAATCTTGAAGGAACCATGCAGAGCAATAATCCGGCTTTGCACATCCATGTGAAATAAGAGCAAGTGTTAATTATGTGTGGAAAAAATTCCTACATTCGAAAATCTGTGGATCTGGAAAGCAAATGCTAGTTCCACCAAATGGTAATATACAAGTTCTGTCACACAACTTGAAGCCCTGGTGTTTCTGTCCTTAAATTATCTAGTGAAGTTTAAATTTTCAAAACATGGGGCGGGATTCTCCGACCCCCCCCCACCCCCCCGCCGGGTCGGAGAATAGCTGGGGGCGGCGTGAATCCCGCCCCTGCCGGTTGCCGAATTCTCCGGCACCGGATATTCGGTGGGGGCGGGAATCGCACCGCGCCGGTTGGCGGGCCCCCCCCCTGGCCATTCTCTGGCCCGCGATGGGCCGAAGTCCCGCCGCTGTCGACCCACGCCAGCCGGCGTGGATTGAACCACCTTTGGGACAGCGGGGGACGGTGGCGCGGGTGAGCTCCGGGGTCCTGGTGGGGGCAAGGGGCGATCTGGCCCCGGGGAGGGCCCCCACGGTGGCCTGGCCCGCGATCGGGGTCCACCGATCCGCGGGCGGGCCTGTGCCGTGGGGGCACTCTTTTCCTTCCGCCTTCACCATGGTCTCCACCATGGCGGAGGCGGAAGAGACCCCCTCCACCGCGCATGCGCGGGGACGCCGTGAGCTGACGCTCCCGCGCATGCGCTGCCCAGCAATGTCAGTTTCGCGCCAGCTGGCGGGGCACCAAAGGCCTTTCCCGCCAGCTGGCCTATCAGTCCGGTGCGGGCCTAGCCCCTCAAGGTGAGGGCTCGGCCGCTCAAGATGCGGAGACTTCCGCACCTTTGGGGCGGCACGATGCCGGACTGACTCGCGCCGTTTTTGGCACCAGTCGGCGGACATCGCGCCGATATCGGAGAATCCCGCCCATGGTTTTTGGTTTCATAATGGGCACATTTAAAACAAAGTTTTTTGCCCTATTTCAGCTCCGGTTAAATTGTTTTTCCCTTTGGGTTCTCGTGTGCTAATCGTGAAATTATTTTATCGCTTTTTTTTTTTACAGAATTATGTTCGTGTTGTAGAAGTCTGGTGGGATGAATATGCTGACTATTTTTATGCAAGTCGTCCAGAAACAAAAGCCATGGCTTACGGAGATATATCTGAGCTCAAGAAGTTTCGTGAAGAACACAACTGCAAGAGTTTTAAATGGTTCATGGAAGAAATAGCTTATGACATTCCAAACAATTACCCACTACCAGCTAAAAATGTAGAATGGGGAGAGGTAAAGTTACTATTGCATATTCAAACTAGATTGAATGACGAGAGTCGCATTACCCCAGCAATTATTGGGCAATACTTCCTAAGGACAGTCAGAAGGAAAAGTCATTGCTGTCTACGACATTTTGTGACACTGCAGATTGGCTGCAATACTGGCTCTGTGCAGAATTTAACCTGTAGCCAGTTGTAGAGACTAAAAGTGAATGAGACAGATTTGACCTGCAGGAACAATCTAGGACACCAGCCTCGGTGCTTCACTTGGCCCCCTCCAATCCCAGGAAGTGAGGAGCTTGCTGAGAGTGGTCCAGCAGCTGAGGGCAAGATTTAATGATGCCTATGATAATGCAATTACCTACATACATGCTGCAGACTCATGTGAAATTTCATGGAGACGTTTGGGACCTTATCCCAGTTTGAGCTTGCCATCTTCAGGATTAAGAGAGGGAGGGTTTTGAGAGAGCATTTGAAAGGGTGTAGAGGAGAGAGTCTGCACTGTGAACCTCTGAACCTGCAGCCAGATCTACATTGAGGACCTGATATGAATGTTTTTAAAACGCGATTCAGAATCTTAGTAAATAATCCCAGATTGTACTGGTTCTAAATATGAAACAATATTGAGTAAAGTTTTCCCAAATCGTTAATCATTGGGCAATGTTTTCCAGCATTCTTCCTTCAGTGAAAGATGATAGTCATGCAGTAAACAAATCCACTTCAGGTGGGTGTCTTTCATATGGCACACCTTTGCCGATGGCTGAGGGGATCAATCCTTGAAAGGCATGATCTGCCACAAGTGCCGCACCTGAAGCCATCCAGTACCATTGTGGGTAGTTGCTGTTTTCATCAGTGGCCCCTGTAGCCAAAGCCATCGTGGTGGACACACAGGAGGTGTTGCCAATTTCCTCCATCGTCAACTAGTGACTCCCAATGATAATCACTGTCTGGGGCCTTTATGTCACGCTTGCAAGCATTATTGAAGAAAATCCTACCAGTATATCCAACCAGTTGTCCGGCTCCAGCTACTTCGCGATACAAGGCGATATTGTGGAGGACTTATTCTAGAGATAGTTTAATGATTGCATGCCATTTACCATACACTTAATTTCTGGACCTTTTGCCTTTCATTTCAGATTAGAGGATATGAATCTGATTACTGCATCGACAGCATGGGCCATACCAATGGTGGGTTTGTCGAGCTGGGACCGTGCCACAGAATGGGAGGGAACCAGGTAACTGTTGCCAGTTTCAAAGTTCCGAGTGAAAGAGTTAGAATTTCACTGTAATAAATACATATGCGTTAATAATCATATCAATTTAGTGAAAGGTAAGTCAGAGCTGGTATTTTGATATTTTACTTTGCTTGATAGTCAATAAGCCAAGATGGTGAATGAATGCATGAACATACGAATTAGGAGCAGGAATAGACCATCTGATCCCTCGAGCCGACTCCGCCATTCAATAAGATCATGGCTGATTGATTGTAACTTCAACTCCACTTTCCGGTCTACCACTGATGACCTATCGCGCTCTGCCTTAAAAATATTCAAAGACTCTGCTTCAACTGCCTTTTGATGAAGATAATTCCAAAGACTCACGACTCTGAGAGAAAGCATTTCTCCTCATCTGTCATAAATGGGCGACCCTTAGTCTTAAACCTCAACCCCTAGTTCTAGATTATTCCACAAGAGGAAAAATCCTTTCCACATCCACCCTGTCGATATGGACGATAAGGGAATAGTGTAGATGGGCTTTAGAGTGGTTTCACAGGTCGGCGCAACATTGAGGGCCGAAGGGCCTGTACTGCGCTGTAGTGTTCTATGTTCTGTCAAGACCCTTGGGAATCTTCTAAACTCTAGTGGAATCAAGTCTAGCTTCTTCAATATTTCTTCAAAAAACAACCCACACATTCCAGTTATTAATCTAGTAAACCTTCTCTGAACTGCTTCCAACACATTTATACCTTTTAAGTCAGGAAATCAGCAATGTACACAGTTCATCAGATGTGGTGAAAACACTTTGAGCATGTACAAGATGATTTCCAGGATTCTGGTTAGGTAAATACAAGTGGATCATGAGTCAGTAAGTCATTGTTCGCATTAGGGAAAGTAATATAGTGGTTATCTGACTGGTGATTAAGAAACCAGGCTTAATGGTCTGGAGACATGAGTTCATTTCCTATGATGGATGCAGTGAAATTTAAATTCAAAGAACAGTACAGCACAGTAACGGGCCCTTCGGCCCTCCAAGCCTGTACAAGTCATGATACCACCCTTGGCCAAAACCCTCAACACTTCCTTGTGCCGTATCCCTCTGGACCCAGCCTATCCATGTATTTGTTGAGATGCCTTTTGAAAGCCGTTAAATATATCTGCTTCCACAACCTCCCCTGGCAACACGTTCCAGGCACTCATCACCCTCTGTGTAAAAAGCCTGCCTCGCAAACCTCCTTTAAACTTTGCCCATGGGCCTTAAATCCATGCCCCCTGGTGACTGACCCCTCAACCTGGGAAAGAGTGCCTGCCCATCCACTCTATCCATGCCCCTCACAATCTAGTAGATCTCTGTCAGGTCACCCCTCAATCCCCGTTGTTCTAATGAAAAGAGTCAGAGTCTGTTCAGCCTCGCCACATAGCTAACACCCTCCAGACCAGGCAACATCCTGGTAAACCTCCTCTACACTCTCCAAAGCCTCCACATCCTTCTGGTAGTATGGCAACCAGAATTGTGCGCCATATTCCAAGTGCGGCCTTACCAAGGTTCTACACAACAACAGCATGACTTGTCAGTTTTTATACTCGATGCCCTGTCCAATGAAGGCAAGCATTCCGTATGCTTTCTTGACTACCTTGTCAACTTGTGTTGCCACCTTCAAAGTTCTGTGGACCTGCACGCCAAGATCTCTCTGACTTTCTATATTCCGAAGAGTTTTGCCATTTGCGGTTTATTTACCCTCTATGTTAAACCTACCCAAGTGCATTACCTCACATTTATCTGGATTAAACTCCATTTTCCATTTATCTGCCCAAGTCCCCAACCTATCTATGTCCTGCTGTATCTTCTGACAATCCTCAACACTATCTGCCACTCCACCAACCTTGGTGCCATCCGCATACTTACTAATCAGACCGGCTACATTTTCCTGCAAATCATTTATTAAGTTTTTCGATCAAACAAAAATTTCCCATTTTACAACTTTGTAATAATATATTCATTGATCATTTTTTAAAAATAAATAATATGCTAACTAACGGCAACTGCCAACAACAAAATAAGAAACAACAGAAATAGTAACTAAAATAGTAACTTCGTAAAATCTAATATAAAACCCCTGAGGACCCAAATGAGCCCTCTTTCCCCCCCCCCCCCGCCCTCCCCCCTGGGTTGCTGCTGCTACCTTTCCTATTTTCCCTTATCGCTCTGCGAGATAGTCGAGGAACGGTTGCCACCGCCTGGTGAACCCTTGAGCCGAACCTCTTAGTGCGTAATTTATCCGCTCCAATTTTATGAACCCTGCCATGTCATTGATCCAGGCCTCCACACCCGGGGGCTTAGCTTCTTTCCACATAAGTAGAATCCTTCGCCGGGCTACTAGGGACGCAAAGGCCAAAACATCGGCCTCTCTCGCCTCCTGCACTCCCGGCTCATCTGCAACCCCAAATATAGCCAACCCCCAGCCTGGTTCGACCCGGACCCCCACCACCTTTGAAATTACTTTTGCCACACCCACCCCGAACCCATGCAATACCGGACATGACCAAAACATGTGGGTGTGGTTCGCCGGGCTTCCAGCGCATCTCCCGCACCTATCCTCCACTCCAAAAAATCTATTCCTCCTTGCTCCAGTCATATGCGCCCTGTGTAGAACTTTGAATTGTATCAGGCTGAGCCTGGCACACGAGGACAACGAGTTTACCCTACTTAGGGCATCTGCCCACAGCCCCTCCTCAATCTCTTCCCCCAGCTCCTCCTCCCATTTTCCCTTCAGCTCCTCTACCATCGTCTCCCCCTCGTCTCTCATTTCCCTATATATATCTGACACCCTACCATCACCCACCCATGCCCCGAAATCACTCTGTCCTGGATCTCTTGCGCCAGGAGCTGCAGAAATTCCCTCACCTGTTGCCTCAAAATGCCCTCACTTGCATATAGCGAAATGCATTCCCAGGTGGCAACCCATATTTTTCTGTCAGTGCTCCCAGACTCGCGAACGACCCGTCTAAGAACAAGTCCTTCAATTTCGCAATTCCTACTCGCTGCCAAGATTTAAATCCCCCATCTATCCTTCCCGGGACGAACCTATGGTTGTTCCTTATCGGGGACCACACTGAGGCACCCGTCACTCCCTTATGTCGTCTCCACTGCCCCCAAATTTTCAGAGTTGCCACCACCACTGGGTTTGTGGTGTATTTTTTCGGGGTGAACGGTAACGGCGCCGTCGCCAGTGCTTTCAGACTAGTTCCCCTACAGGACGCCATCTCCAATCTTTTCCACGCCGCTCCTTCCCCTTCCCTCATCCACTTACATATCATTGACACGTTGGCAGCCCAATAATAATCACTTAGACTTGGCAGTGCCAGTCCCCCTCTGTCCCTACTGCGCTGCAGGAACCCCCTCTTTACTCTTGGGGTCTTTCCAGCCCACACAAAGCTCATAATACTCTTGTCCACCTTCTTAGAAAAGGCCTTTGTAATCAGTACAGGGAGGCACTAGAACACAAAAAGAAACCTCGGAAGGACCACCATTTTAACCGCCTGCACCCTGCCCGCCAATGACAGGGGCGCCATGTCCCACCTCCTAAAGTCCTCTTCCATCTGCTCTACCAGTCGTGCCAAGTTAAGCTTATGCAAGGTTCCCCAGTTCCCGGCCACCTGGATCCCTAAATACCAGAAATCCCTTGTTACCCTCCTCAACGGTAAATCGTCTATTCCCCTGCCCTGTTCCCCAGGGTGCATCACAAACAGTTCACTCTTCCCCATATTCAATTTATATCCTGAAAATTCTCCAAACTCCCTGAGTGTCTGCATTATCTCAGGCATCCCCTCCACTGGGTCCGCGACATACAACAACAAATCATCCGCGTATAATGACACCCGATGCTCTTCTCCTCCTCTAAGGACCCCCCTCCACTTCCTAGAGCCCCTCAGCGCTATGGCCAGTGGCTCAATTGCCAACGCAAACAGTAACGGGGACAGGGGACATCCCTGTCTTGTACCCCTATATGGTCGGAAGTGGTCAGATCATTGCCTATTTGTAATCACACTTGCCACCGGGGCCCTGTACAGGAGCTGAACCCATCTAATGAACCCCTCTCCAAATCCAAATCTCCTCAGTACTTCCCACAGGTAGTCCCACTCCACTCTATCAAATGCTTTCTCTGCATCCATCACCACCACTATCTCCGCCTCCCCCTCCGGTGGGGGCATCATCATCACCCCCAGCAGCCTCCGTATATTAGCATTCAATTGCTTCCCTTTAACAAACCCCGTTTGATCATCATGCACCACCCCAGGGACACAGTCCTCTATCCTCGTCGCCATCACCTTGGCCAAAAGCTTGGCATCTACGTTCAAGAGGGAAATAGGCCTGTATGACCCGCACTGCAGCGGGTCCTTGTCTCTTTTCAGGATCAGCGATATCGTCGCCTCCGACATCGTCGGGGGTAGTGTCCCCCTTTCCCTAGCCTCATTGAAGGTTCTCGTCAGAAGTGGGGCCAGCAGGTCCACGTATTTCCTATTGAACTCCACCGGGAACCCATCCGGTCCCGGGGCCTTCCCTGCCTGCATGTTCCCAATTCCTTTTACCACCTCCTCCACCTCAATCTGCGCTCCCAGTCCTGTCATCTCCTGTTCCTCAACCTTCGGGAACTCCAGCTGGTCTAGGAAACGCATCATTCCCTCTTTCCCTTCTGGGGGTTGAGCCTTATATAGCCTCTCGTAAAATAACTTAAACACCCCGTTCACCCTCTCCGCTCCCCGTTCCATCTTTCCCTCCTCGTCTCTAATCCCTCCGATCTCTCTCGCCGCCCCCTCTTCCTAAGTTGTTGGGCCAGCAGCCAGCTCGCCTTCTCTCCATATTCATACTGCACTCCCTGTGCCTTCCTCCATTGTGCCTCCGCCTTACCCGTGGTCAACAAGTCAAAGTCCGTGTGCAATCTCCGTCTTTCGCTGTATAGCCCTTCATCTGGAGCCTCCGCATATTGCCTATCCACCCTCAAAATCTCCCTCAACAATCTCTCCCTTTCTTTACCCTCTTGTTTCCCCTTATGGGCCCTTATGGAGATCAGCTCCCCTCTAACCACCGCCTTCAGCGCCTCCCAGACCACTCCCACCTGGACCTCTCCGTCATCATTAATCTCTAGGTACCTTTCAATACATCCCCTCACCCTTACACATACCCCCTCGTCCGCCAACAGTCCCCATATCTAATCTCCAGAGTGGGCGCTGTTCCTTTTCCACTCCTACTTCCAGATCTACCCAATGTGGGGCATGATCTGAAATGGCTATAGCCGAATACTCCGTTCCTGCCACCTTCGGGATCAGCGCCCTTCCCAGGACAAAGAAGTCTATCCGGAAGTACACTTTGTGGACATGGGAGAAGAAGGAAAACTCTTTACTCCTTGGCCTAGTAAATCTCCAGGGATCCACTCCTCCCATCTGCTCCATAAAGCCGTTAAGCACCTTGGCCGCTGTCGGCCTCCTCCCGGTCCTAGATCTGGACAGGTCCAGCCCTGGGTCCAGCACCGTGTTGAAGTTTCCCCCCCCCCCATTACCAACTTTCCCATCTCCAGGTCCGGGATGCGCCCCAACATACGCTTCATAAAGTTCACGTCATCCCAGTTCGGGGCATATACATTCACCAGCACCACCGCCTCACCTTGCAATCTGCCACTCACCATCACGTATCTACCCCCACTGTCCGCCACTATGGTCTTCGCCTCAAACAATACCCGTTTCCCCACCAGTATTGCCACCCCTCTATTTTTCGCAACCAAGCCCGAGTGGAATACCTGTCCCACCCATTCTTTTCTTAATCTGACCTGATCCGCCAGTTTCAGGTGCGTCTCCTGAAGCATGACCACGTCTGCCTTTAGCTTCTTTAGGTGCGCAAGTACCCTTGCACTCTTAATCGGCCCATTCAACCCTCTCACGTTCCACGTGATCAACCGGGTTGGGGGGCTCTTTACCCACCCCCCGTCGACTAGCCATCCCCTTTTTTAGACCAGCTCCTCACCCGGTTCCCACGCACCCGCTTATCCCCCCGACGGTGCCCTCCCATCCCATCCCGTAACAGCTCCCCCTTCCCCTTAGCAGCAGCAACCCAGTTAACAGCCCCCCCCCCCCCCCCCCCCTGCTAGATCCCTCTCTGGCTTAGTTGCTCCCCCCATATTGCTTCCGGAAGTCAGCAAACTCTGGCTGACCTCGGCTTCCCCCGTTTATCCTTAGCCTCCCATTATGTGAGGCCCCCTCCTTCCTGCGCCCCCTTTTCCCGCCACAATTTCCATAGCGCGGGAACAAAGCCCGCGCTTCCCTCTCGGCCCCGCCCCTGATGGCGCAGCTCCCTCTCTCCTTCCCCCTCCCCTTCCCCACCGGCGCCCACATTTCTTCGTGTCCCCCCCTTCGAGGGGAAAGAAAATTTTCCCCCATCTGATTCACAGTCCCTTACCACCACCTCACTACTTCATTTCAAACACTCTTTCTCCAATCTAGTCCAACTTCTCCTCTTCAATAAATGTCCACGCCTCTTCTGCCGTCTCGAAGTAGTGGTGTTTACCCTGGTATGTAACCCACAGTCTTGCCGGCGGCAACATTCCGAACTTCACTTTCCTCTTGTGGAACACCGCCTTGGCCCGATTGAAACTCGCCCTCCTCTCGCCACCTCCGCACTCCAATCCTGATACACGCGTATCACCTGGTTCTCCCACCTGCTGCTCCGTGTCTTTTTCGCCCATCTCAGGACCATCTCCCTGTCCTTGTAGCGGTGGAACCTCACCACTATTGCTCGAGGTATTTCTCCTGCCTTTGGTCTCCTCACAAGGACTCGCTACGCTCCCCCCACTTCCAGGGGGCCCGTCGGGGCCTCAGCTCCCATTAAGGTATGAAGCATCGTGCTCACATACGCCCCAACGTCGGCTCCCTCTGCCCCTTCGGGAAGACCCAAGATTCTTAAGTTCTTCCTCCTCGAGCTATTTTCCAGGGCTTCCAGTCTCTCCATACACCTCTTATGTAGTGCCTCGTGCGTCTCCGTCTTCACCACCAAGCCCTGTATCTCGTCCTCATTCTCGGCAGCTTTTGCTTTCACTCCACGGAGCTCCATCTCTTGGGTCTTCTGCGCCTCCTTTAACCCCTCAATCGCCTGCAGCATCGGCGCCAGCACCTCCTTCTTGAGCTCCTCCACACATCGCCGGAGGAGCTCCTGCTGTTCCAGGCCCCATACCAACTGGCCTCCCTCCACCGCCATCTTGCTTTTCACTTCCCTTCTTTGCCGCTGCTCCAGAGGATCCTCTGCAATCTGGCCACTATTATCTCTTCTGTCCATTCACATCCGGGGGGACCCCCTTCTGTGTCGCCTCACAGTGGGTTTAGCCTTCGAAAATTGCCGTTGTTGCTCCCGATAAGAGCCCAAAAGTCCGTTAAAACAGGAGGTGCCGAAACGTGCGACTTAGCTGGTCATCGCCGCACCCGGAAGTCCCCTACAAATCATTTATGTACACTACAAATAACAAAGGCCCAAGCACCGATCCCTGTGGAACACCACTAGTCCCAACCTTCCATCCAGAAAAAACACCCTTCTACTGCTACTCTTTGCCTTCTGTCACCGAGCCAGTTCTGTATCCATCTTACCTCTGATCCTGTGTGACTTCACCTTTAGTACCAGTCTGCCATGAGACACCTTGTTCAGTGAATAAATAAATCTGGAATAAAAGGCTAGTATCAGTAATGGTGACTGCTAACTACTGGATTGCTTTGAAAATGCAACCATGTCCTTTTTTTTTAAGAAAATATTTTATTGAGGCATTTATAATTTTAACAATTTTAAACCTCAAATTTCAATAAAAACAAAACCATAATAATATATCCAACAAGCCCCAGACAACATGGCTTACACAAACTGTGCCACCTTCCCCAATCACCTCCCATGCCTCCCTTTCTCCCCACCCTCCCTGCTGAAAGTTTAGTTTTTCTCAAAGAGATCGATGAACGGCTGCCACCTCCGAACAAACCACTGCAACGAACCCCTCAAGGCGAATTTTATTTTTTCAAGTCTGAGAAACCCTGCCATCTCGCTAACCCACACTCCCTCCACCCTGGTAAGATCCATCTCTGGGCCACCAGGAAGGCAAGGCCAGGACGCCAGCCTCTCTCGCCCCCCTGGGCTCCCGGGTCTTCTGACACACCGAAGATTGCCACCTCTGGACTCGGCACCACCCTCATTTATAATACCTCTTGACATGACGTCAGCAAACCCCTGCCAGAAACCTCACAGCCTTGGACATGCCCAAAACATATGGACATGACTCTCAGGACCCCCCACATAGCGCCCACACCTATCCTCCACCCCCTCAAAGTACCTGCTCATCTGGCCCACAGTCATGTGTGGCCTATGGACCACCTTAAATTGTATCAGGCTGAGCCTGGCGCACGACGAGGACGCATTAACTCTCCTCAGGGCCTTCTCCCATAACCCGACCTCCAACTCCCCACCCAGCTCTTCCCACTTTCTCTTCACCTACCCTATCGGGGCTCCCTCCCACTCCATCAGCTCCTTATAGATCTCTGACACCTTCCCCTCTCCTACTCCTGTTCTTGACACCACCTTGTGGAGTAGTGAGCCGGCGTGAACGGCAGAATTGCCATCAGTAATGCCCCCAAACTTGTGTCCTCACATGAGGCCTCCTCCACCCGTTCCCGTACCGACTCCTCCTCCACAACCCACTTGCTTTTTTAAAATAAATCTAATTCACTTTAGGGCAGCACGGTGGCGCAGTGGATTAGCCCTGCTGCCTCACGACACCGGGGTCCCAGGTTCGATCCCGGCTCTGGGTCACTGTCCGTGTGGAGTTTGCACATTCTCCCCGTGTTTACGTGGGTTTCGCCCCCACAACCCTAAGATGTGCAGCTAGGTAGATTGGCCAAGCTAAATTGCCCCTTAATTGGAAAAAATGAATTGGGTACTCAAAATATTTTTTAAAAAATCTAATTCACTTTTTCCAGTTAAGGGGCAATTTAGCGTGGCCAATCCACCTACCCTGCACATCTTTGGGTTGTGGGGGTGAAACCCACGCAAGCACGGGAAGAATGTGCAAACTCCACATGGTTAGTGACCCAGGGCCGGGATCGAACCTGGGACCTCGGTGCCATGAGGCAGCAGTGCTATCCACTGTACCACCGTGCTGCCCTCCCCACCACCACTTCCTGACCATCATAATATTCGCCACCCAGTAATAGTTGATGAAATTCGGGAGGCAGCACCTTTTTCACCTGCGGTGTTTTACCTGCCCAAACAAATGCCGAGATCTCTGTATTCACCTATCTGAAGAACGCCTTGGGAATAAAGATTGGGAGAGTCTGGAAAACAAACAAAATTTCGGAAGGAGCGGACTTCCGGTGGTGGCTGTGAAGGGAGTAAGTCGTGCACTTGGTGGCTCCCGCTCCGGTCGGACTTTTGGACCTTTTCCCCCGACCTTTTTGCGCTTTTAAATGCTGGATTGGAAAGTAATAGCATTCAGGCACTGAATCCATACAGAGGTGTATGGAACCAAGTAGTAGGAAGGATCGCAAACAGCTGAAGAAATGGACAAGCAAGGGCAAAGGGGAGGCTGTGAGGGAAACCAATATGGCCAATGTCCAGACCCGGGCACCGCCAGCTCAGCCGACAATGGAGCACCTGTTGCAGGTTATGCAGGAGCACTTCCTAGCACTGAAAAGTGATCATTTGGAGCCACTCCAGAAATCGTTTGACCGAATGGAGAAAAGGCTGGATGCCCAGGCTGAGCAGATCCAGGAGCTGGAGAAGACGGTGGAGGAGCAGGCGGACTTTCAAACGGTGGCGGACATGGAGATTCGAAGGTTCAGATACCAACAAAAAATGCTCCTGGAAAAGCTGGAAGACCTGGAGAACAGGTCTCGCCGGCAGAATCTAAGAATCATTGGCCTCCCGGCGGGGGCCGAGGGGCTGGATGCTGCCGTGTATGCGGCAGATATGTTCCAGAAGCTGCTGGGGAACGAGGTGTTCCCTCGCCCGCCGGAGGTGGACAGAGCACATAGAGCCAGGTGAGGCAGCCGCGGCAAGGGGTCCCTCACGAGTGATGGTGGTCCGGTTCCACAGGTTCCTGGATAAGGAGCGGGTTCTTCAATGGGCCAAGAGCACGCGGAGCTTCAACTGGGACAATAGCACCCTGTGCGTTTACCAAGACCTGAGCGCAGAGGTGGCCAGAAGGAGGGCAGTCTACAGGCAAGTTGAAGAAATGTTATATAAGAAGCAGGTGAAATTTGGGCTGCTCTATCCGGCGCGACTGTGGGTTACGCACGAGGGCCAGCACCATTATTTTGAGGAACCCGAGGAGGCAATGGACTTTGCAAAGAGGCAAGGGCTGGTCCTGAGCTGAGGACTCTTCGATTCATGTTGAAACTTTGAATTCTTCCTCTCTTGTTTCTGAGAGATGCCTACATGTTTTTTCATGCTTTTGTATCTTGGTTTTTATGTGTTTTTTTGTCTTTTTTCTCTTCATATCTCTTTTTCGCTTTTGTGTTTGTGTTTTGTTAGAAAAAGAGAATAGTTAGAATGGGTCGGATATGGGAGGTGTTTTTCGGGGAATTTTTGCGATCTCTTTCTGCGTTCAGAGAGGAATGGTTGACAGTGCCTGCTATTTTGTTTTGTATGACTTAAATTGCACTATTGTTGGGGCTGTCTCTGTCCTGTTTAGAGTAGTTGTGCAAGCAGGGTTGATTTGGGGAAGAGGGGAGGGGAGCCAGGGAACAATAGGTGAGAGACTCGCTGGCGCCGGAGTTGGGAGTCACCAGGCTAGCTGGGTGGGCTAGTCAACCGAAGCCAGGTTTGGGGGGGGTGTTCATTTAGCTAGTTTATGTCAGGGGTTAGGTTATAGGGTGGTGTTGCTCGTGTGGGGGGGGGGGGGGGGGGGGGGAGTAGGTCTGCTGACTATGTTGGAAATTGGGCATGGTAACAGTGAGGAGGTCGGGTGGAGGCGGCCAGGTGGTGGGCCAGAGTAAGCGTGACACATGGCTTGGGGGCTGGCCAAAGAAAAGAGATGGCTGATCGGCAAAGGGGGGTCAAGGTGCCCCCAGAGCAGGCTGATCACCTGGAATGTTAGAGGGCTAAACGGGCCAGTCAAGAGGGCGCGTGTGTTCGCGCATTTACTGGTTTTGAAGGCGGACATAGTCATGTTACAGGAGACTCATCTGAAAGTGGCTGACCAGGTCAGATTAAGGAAGGGCCGGATTAGTCCGGTCTTCAGTTTGGGGCTCGACACTAAGATCAGGGGGGTTGCAATCTTTATCAACAAGTGGATCCAATTTGAGGTGCAGGGCACAGTTGTGGACGGGGGTGGCAGGTGAGAGTAGTCCTGGTCAACGTGTATGCCCCTAACTGGGATGACGTAGATTTTGTTAAGAGTTTGCTGGGGAAGACCCCTGACTTGGACTCGCGCAAACTGATCATGGGTGAGGATTTTAACACAGTTCTTGATCCTGGCCTGGACCGGTCATGTTCAAAAACGGGTAGGGTGCCAGCGATGGCAAAGGAACTGAGAAGGTTCATGAAGCAAATGGGGGGAGCTGGCCCATGGAGATTTAGTCGGCCGTCGGCGAAAGAGTTTTCGTTCTATTCTCCCGTCCACAAGGTATATTCCCGAATCGATGTCTTTATCATGAGCAGGGACTTGCTGACAGGTATGACGGGTGCAGAATATTTGGCAATTACCATCTCGGACCATGCTCCACACTGGGTTGATCTGCAGATTTGTAAAGATAGCTTTCAGCGCCCACAATGGAGGCTGGAAGTTGGGCTGCTGGCGGACGAGGCGGTGTGTGAAAGGCTGAGGAAATGCATGCATAATTACCTGCAGGTAAATGATACTGGAGAAGTCTCCGCAGCGGTGCTCTGGGAGGCGCTGAAGGCAGTGGTGAGAGGGGAGCTGATTTCAATCCGAGCCCATAGGGACAGGACAGACAGGGCAGAAACGGACCGACTGGTTAAGGGAATTTTAAGGATGGACAGGAGCTATGCGGAGTCCCCGGGGCCAGAGTTACTTAGGAAACGACAGAGGCTGCAGACCGAGTTTGGGGTGAAGTCTACAGGGAAGGCCGTAGAGCAGCTTAGAAGGGCAAAGGGCACAATATACGAGCATGGGGAGAAGGCCAGCAGAATGCTTGCACAACTACGAAAGAGAGAAGCGGCTAGGGAAATAGGAACGGTAATCGATGGGTAGGGAAACCGGGTGGGGACCCAGCAGGACTGAACAAGGTGTTTAGGGACTTCTATAGCAAGCTGAACACCTTGGGACCCCCCACGGAACCGGAGGGGATGAGACACTTTTTGGACGGACTGACTGGGGGTTGGTAGACTGGCTGGGGGCCCCGATCAGGACCGAAGAAGTACTGGGGGGCCAGAAGGTCATGCAGTCGGGCAAAGCCCCGGGACCGGACGGATACCCGGTGGAGTTTTATAAAAGATTCTCCGAGATAGTGGGGCCGCTGTTGGTCAGGATGTTCAACGAGGCAAGAGACATAGTGGTCTTACCTGCGATGATGTCGCAGGCCACTATCTCGCTTATACTGAAACGGGATAAAGACCCAGAGGCATGTGGGTCCTATCGGCCGATCTCTAAGGAGGCTGCTCAATGTGATTATGATGCCCCCGGAGAGCAGGGAGGCAGAGGTAATGGTAGCAATGGATGCCGAAAAGGCTTTCGACTGGGTTGAGTGGGACTATTTATTGGAGTTGCTGGGACGTTTTGGGTTCGGGGTGGGATTCATTGACTGGGTTAGGCTGCTACATCAGGCCCCAGAGGCTAAATGAGGACGAACAGGACGACATCTGATTACTTCAGACTGCACCGCGGGACTAGACAGGGAAGCCCCCTCTCCCCACTGCTGTTTGCGCTGGCTATAGAGCCGCTGGCAATTGCTCTGAGAGCTTCAAGGGACTGGAAAGGGCTGGTCCGGGGGAGAGTGGAGCATAAAGTCTCGTTATACGCGGATGACCTGCTGTTATACATGTCAGACCCAATGGCGGGGATGGACGGAATCATGGAAACCCTGAGGGAATTTGGTCGGTTATAAATTGAACATGGCAAAGAGCGAGATGTGGGTAGTGCAGGCGAGAGGTCAGGAGAGTAGGCTGAGGGGGCTGCCGTTCAGGCTGGTAGGGGGAAGCTTCTGATATTTAGGGATACAAATAGCGCAAGACTGGGGTAAGTTGCATAAGCTAAACTTGTCCCGGTTGGTGGAGCAAGTGAGGGACGAGTTCCGGAGATGGGATGCGCTCCCGCTGTCATTGGTGGGGAGAGTGCAGACGGTGAAGATGTCGATTCTCCTGAGATTCTTGTTCATTTTTCAGTTTCTCCCCATTTTTATTCCGCGGTCCTTATTAAGAGGCTAGATAAAATTATCCTGGGATTTGTTTGGGTGGGAAGTCCCCACGGGTGAGGAAGGCGATGCTCGAGAGGAACTGAGGGGATGGGGAGCTGGAGTTGCCGAACGTTAGCAACTACTACTGGGCAGCTAACATAGCCATGGTAAGGAAATGGATGGCGGGTACGGGGTCGGTTTGGAGCGGATGGAGGCTGCTTCGTGCAGGGGCACCAGTTTGGCAGCCTTGATTACGGCGCCTCTACCGCTCCCGCCGGCACGATACTCCACCAATCCTATAGTGGTGGCGGCTCTACGGATCTGGGACCAGTGGAGGAGGCATATAGGGGAGGTGAGAGCATCGGTTTGGTCCCCAAACTGCGGTAACCACCGATTTGCCCCGGGGAATATGGACGGTGGGTTCCAATTATGGCGGAGGGCGGGGATTGCGTGGATCGGCGATCTGTTCCTGGAAGGGAGCTTCCCGAGCATGAGGGTGTTGGAGGAGAAGTTTGGGCTGGTGAGAGGGAATGATTTCAGGTACTTGCAGGTGCGGGATTTTGTACGCAGATTGGTACCATCCTTCCCACGCCACCCACCAAGGGGGATCCAGGACAGGGTAGTTTCCAGAGGAGAAGTGGGAGAGGGGAGAGTCTCCGACATTTATAAAGAACTAATGGGAGCAGAGGAGGCACAGACCGAAGAACTGAAGCTTAAGTGGGAGGAGGAGCTCGGGGGAGGGGGGGTGGGTGGAGATAGAGGACGGCATATGGGCAGACGTTTTGAGTAGAACAAACACGACCGCAACATGCGCCTGGCTCAGCCTGATCCAGTTCAAGGTCGTACATCGGGCCCACAGGACGGTGGCCCGGATGAGCAAATTCTTTGGGCTGGAGGACAAATGTGCTAGATGTGCCGGAGGACCAGCGAACCATGTACACATGTTCTGGGCATGTCCTAAACTAAGGGGGTACTGGCAGGGATTCCCGGACGTCATGTCCCGGGTATTGAAAACTAGGGTTGCAATGAGTCCTGAGGTTGCAATTTTTGGGGTTTCAGAGGACCCGGGAGTCCAGGAGGAGAAAGAGGCCGATGTCGTCGCCTTTGCTTCCCTGGTAGCCCGGCGACGAATACTGTTGGCATGGAGGGACTCAAAGTCCCCGAAGTCTGAAGTATGGCTTTCGGACATAGCGAGCTTTCTCGGACTGGAGAAAATTAAGATCGCCTTGAGAGGATCGCTGTCAGGGTTCACCCGGAGGTGGCAGCCATTCGTTGACGACTTCGCGGAGAATTCATCGTGAGCAGGGGAGGGGGAGGGGGGGTTAGGGTAGCGTAGAGTAGGGGGTTGCTTAGGCAGGTTCTTGCGAGAGGGGAGCCGATGCTTGCATTATGTTTTATTTGCTTTTTGTACACTACGGTATAATGTTGCTGTTTTATATGCCAAAAATACCTCAATAAATTGTTTATTAAAAAAAACTTCGGAAGGACCGTTATTTTAACTGTCTGTAATCGCCCTGCCAATGACAATGGGAGCGCATCCCACCTCCGAAAATCCCCCCCTCATCTGTTCTACCAGCCGCCCCAAATTCAATTTGTGCAGCCATTGGAGTACTAAAATACCTCTGCCCCAGAGAAAGCCTTGTTTGACTGATGGCTCAGTTCTCTGATCTGTGCTGTCCATTTCAGGATGTGTATGTAAAGTGGTTTCAAGGGTTTGGTATCAGTACTTCATATGGTCTGGATGGTTGGCACGTTTATTAACTTGCAGTGAAATTGGGCGGGGTTTTTGGACGCATCCACCCGGTGACCAGAAATCCCCGCCCTAGGTCACTGGACTTTTACATGGTCCCCGTCCCGTCCCTGGTGATCTTGCAGCGGGCACGGAAGAAAAATCCAGCCCATTACCTTTTTAGAACATAGAAGAAAGTTATGAATAGATTGCTTGTTCTTCCATATCCCACTAAATACTACAGGGTCATTGACCCACTATACACTTTCTGGAACCAATGGGCATGGAAAAGCCATAGCTTGGCCAGGGGCATGAGCGGCTGTAGTGGATGGGTGGAAGGGCAGAGCCTGATGTGAGCTACATGGGGGGGCCGTCGCGAGGCATGGGGTAGCATGAATTGGGCATCGGGAGTGTTTGGCGAGTGAGGGCTGGAGGGCCTTTGTGCTTTTATTTTAACTGGGACAGAGTCCCACAACATCAAGGTACACCTCCGCACCCAACAACCCCTGGGGCTGTCTCCAAACGTCTTCCAGGATTGGACTGAACTGACCCCAGCCCGTACCTGCAACCTGGCAGTTAAGATCCCATCTTTGCGGATGCTTTTTCTCAAGGTGGGCACGCCGAGCCTGGAATTTTCCCAGCTCTCGATACCTGCCGGGAGGATGAAAATCCAGACCATAGGCTCTGACTAGGTCTGAATAAGTCAGGAGATATTAAATGGATTGCAGTTCTCCTCCTCTGTAACCTGCCTCAGATCCTATTCAAAATGTCCCCACGGAACTGTTTTACTATTAATTTAGATTCTCACTGTATCTGCTTATCTAGTTGTTTCAGAAATGTTTTGCAAATGGCCTTGTAATGTCTAAAATGTTCCTGTAAATGCAAAGCTGTTTTGGTCATGGTGCTACAATATTTGATTTGATTTGATTTATTATTGTCACATGTATTGGTATACAGTGAAAAGTATTTGTTTTGTGCATGCTGTACAAACAATGCATATCGTGCATAGGGAAGGAAGGAGAGACTGCAGAATATAATGTTACAGTTATAGCAAGGTGTAGAGAAAAGATCAACTTAATACGAGGTGGGTCCATTTAAAAGTCTGATGGCAGCAGGGAAGAAGCTGTTTTTTAGTCGGTTGGTACGTGACCTCAAACTTTGGTATCTTTTTCTTGACGGAAGAAAGTGGAAGAGAGTATGTCCGGGGTGCGTGGGGTCCTTAATTATGCTGACTGCCTTTCCGAGGCAGCGGGAATTGTAGACAGAGTCAATGGATGGGAGTCTGGTTTGCGTGATGGATTGGGCTACATTCATGAGCTTTTGTAGTTTCCTGCGGTCTTGGGTAGAGCAGGATCCATACCAGGCTGTGATACAACCAGAAAGAATACTTTCTATGGTGCATCTGTGGAAGTTGGTGAGAGTCGTAGGTGACATGCCAAATTGCCTTGGTCTTCTGAGAAAGTAGAGTCGTTGGTGGGCTTTCTTAACAATAGTGTTGGCATGGGGGGGACCAGGACAGGTTGTTGGTGATCTGGACACCTAAAAACCTGAAGCTCTCGACCCTTTCTACTTTGTTCCCATTGATGTAGACGGGGGCATGTTCTCCACTACGCTTCCTGAAGTCGATGACGATCTCCTTCGTTTTGTTGACATTGAGGGAGAGATTATTGTCGTTGCACCAGTTCACCAGATTCTCTATCTCATTCCTGTACTTTGTCTCGTAATAATGCAAAAGAAACAAAAACTTGGAGCATCACAAGGTGAACATTGTTTTTCAGTTGTTCCGAATCAATGAAGCCAATCAATTGATGCAGTATGATCAGTGCTTGACCAGAGGACCTGATGGCTCAAAGGTTATGATTACACACTGTAGCATGAATGTGTATAAAGACTGGCAGTATTTTAAGGTAAAGTAAATGTTATTTTCTTTTAGCAAGACTAACGAGACTAAGGCTGGTCTTTTCTCTAAAAATGTGATTGATGGCTTGGGGGGTGACCTGGTAGAGAGTTCATTAAGATTATGAAAGGATTTAATGATGTAGAGAATATATTTTCATTTGTGGGGAGACCAGAACTAAGGAGCATAAATGTAATAAATTCAGTCATGAATTCAGGAGAAACCTTTTATGCCCTGCGAATGGTTAGAATATGGAACTTCAGTTTTCATGTTGTGATATTACAGAATGGGCCTTTTCAAATGTAATGTAACCCACTTGGTGATTTTGACACATACGTACAGCTACCACAAGGAGTAGATGAGGGGCGTAGCAATCAAGGAGAAACTAGAGAAATGCTTGAAGGAGAAATGAATTGAAAGTTATGCTGCTGGAGTTAGATGAAGATTGGGCAGGAGCAGACCCGTGTGAAGGATAAATGCTTGTACGCACCATTTGAGCTGAATTGCCTGTTTGTGTTCTGACTTCTGTGTAATTCACCCTTCCCGAAAATGTTGACATTCTTGCATTCATGTGTGCTCAATGCGCTCAATTATATTCAAAATTCTAATTTGTAATGAATTTGACATCAAATTTGATAATACTGCACCAGCTGAGCGCACCAATGCTGTCCTCTTAATGCTCAATTGTATTTTCAAATTATAATCTGTGATTAGCTCCCCACCAAAGTCAACTGCAGTGTATCCCACCTCCTAAGATCCCCCCCCCCTGGCCTCCTCCACCAGCTTTGTTAGGTTCCACTTATGGAGCCCGTCCATTCCCTCACTACCTGAATCCCCAAATACCTGAACCTATCCCTCACCACCTTTAATGGCATTCCCCCTAAATTAGCCCTCTGTCCCAGCTCACTCACCGGGAAAACCTTGCTTTTCCCTACTTTCAGTTTATACCCCGAGAACCCTCCAAACCTCCCCAACAGGCCCGTGATCCTTCCCATACTCTCCAGACTTTTCGAACCATACAGCAATAAGTCATTGGCATAGAATGACACCTGGTGCTCCCTCTGTCCCCAATAATCCCCGCCACTCCGCCGACCCCCTAAGAGCCATCGGCAGTGACTGGCCAGCACAAACAACAATGGCAACAGCGGGCACCCCTGCCTCGTACCCCTGTGTAAATCAAAGCTTCGCGAACTCAAATTATTCTTCCTCACACTCGCCCTTGGTGGCACATGCAGCAACCGCACCTATGCCACACATCTTGGCCCAAACCCAAATCTTCCCAGAACCTCGAACAAGTATAGCCACTCCACCCAATTAAATGCCTTCTCCTCATCCATGGACATCACCACCTCCGGTACCAGAGCACCCGATGGATTCAACAATCTTCTTATATTTCTTGCGAGCTGCCTGCCTTTCACGAAGCCTGTATGATCTTTTGCAACCACCCCTGGGACACAATCCTCCATCCTCCCCGCCAACAACTTAGCCAAAACTTTCACATCCGTGTTCAATAGTGATATGGGTATATACCACCCGTAATGGGCCAGGGCTTAGAAACTCCAAAGTGTATTATGAAACTCACCTGACCTATAACTTTTATGTTGAATTGGGCTAGGATGAGCACATGAGCCTTCACTTCAGGTGTGATTCATCAGACTTCATAGGCGCTTTTATCAAAACAAAGTTTATTATAAGAATGTAGTTAACACGTATAAAACAGTTAGCAAGATATTGTTCTCAATTACAAACATGAAAAAATACACAACAGCTACAGTAATCTATGTATATAACTCTTAATGAATCCCCCTTAGTAGCTGTTCCAATTCAAATGATAATCCAATAAACCTAAACCCTTTCAAGGGTGTGGCCCAGCACACTGTAATCTCACTTGAATGGGACTGGTCCTTTCCCTCAGATCCAGCCTCCAATCAGTAGATTCAAAACTCCTTTCGCAAAGCAACTCTTATCTTTAAAGTTACCAAGGCAGTTTGCTTCAAAATAAAAACAGAGAAAACAGGGAAACGCTGTTTCCTCCTTCTGCAGTCCAAAGCAGCAAACCAAAACTGAAACCCAAAACGCTAAACCCCTCTCACCTGACAGCCACAGTCCAGCTCCGCCCACAAAAGACATCACTGAAGCCGTGCTACTAGCCATGTGGTCAAACAAAACCTTCCTTAAAGGGACACTCACATGACACATCCACATTCTTCCCCTTTTTTGGGATTAACGTAATTACTGCCTGCGTCATCATCCCCTGCAGCTCCCCCTTCTCCAGCGCTTCGTGGAACGTCCCCAGCAGATGTGGTGCCAGATCCATCGCAAACTCCTTATAAAATTCTGCTGGGTACCCATCCGGTCCCGGGGCCTTCCCCGACTTCATGCCCCTGATACTATCCAGCACCTCCCTCAACCCCAACGGCTCCTCCAATGCCTGCCTCTTTGCTTCTTCCACCTGGGGAAACCAGAAACTGCCCCATGTCCTCCTCCTCTCCCCTGGGTCCGCCTCGTACAGTCCCTGGTAATACTCACTGAACACCTCATTTATCTTCCCCAGCTCCAACACCACATCCCCAGTTTGTATCTTCAATATTTCCCTGGACGTGGCTTGCCCCCGCAACTGCTGCGCCAGCATGCCGCCCACCTTCTCCCCATACTTATATTGCACCCATCTTGCCCTATGTAATTGCTCTACCGCCCTCACCTTTGTCAGCCTATCAAATTGCCCCTGCAACATTTTCCTCCTCACCAACCCCTCTCTATTGGGCAGCCTCGAATATTCCCTGTCCACCTCCACTATCTCGCTCACTAGACGGTCATGTTCCTCCCTCCTTTCCTTATCTGCACGAGCCGTAAACAAAATAATTTCACCCCGGACCATTGCCTTCAGCGCCTCCCAAAAATGGCCGCTGACACCTCCCCATTCTGATTCAACTCCACATACTCCTTAATCACTGCCCACACCTTATCACAAAAACCTCCATCCGCCAACAACCCCGAGTCAAACCCCCACCGTGGCCTCTGCTCCCATCCCGGTCCATACAAAATCGCCTGCCAGTGGGGGTCATGGTCCGAAATATCTATCCCCGCGTACTCTGTCCCCTCCACCCCAACCAAAATCTCCTGGCTCACCACAAAATAATCAATCCTCGAATACACCTTATAAACGTGCGAAAAAAAGGAATACTCCCCCCGAGTTCTGAAAGCCCCATGGATCCACCATACCCACCCTCTCCATAAACCCACTCAGCAGCCTTGTCATTTGTAACCTAACAATCGACCTGGGGCTCGACCTATCCACCCCGGCTTCAGGACACAGTGAAAAATCTCCTCCCATGACCAACTGGTGCGTGACCGAATCCGGGATCGCTGCCAGCCACCCCTTCATAAAACCCACCTCATCCCAATTTGGGGCATACACATTTACCAACACCACTGGTGTCCCTTCCAATACCCCACTCACAATCACATACCTCCCACCCGGATCCCTCCCTCCTTCACACTCACGAATCCCATTTTCTTGCTCATCAAAATGACCACTCCCCTCAATTTCGAATCAAACCCCAAGTGGAAAATCTGCCCAACCCACCCCTTCCTTAACCTAACCTGGTCCTTCACGCGGAGGTGTGTCTCCTGCAGAAAGCCAACTCTCGCTTTCAAGCTCCTCAGGTACGTGAATACCTGCGATCTTTTAACCGGTCCATTAAGTCCCGGACGGTCCATGTTACCACCCTTAGACAATTTCAGACATTGTTAGTTAGTGTTGAAGCTATGCTGGAGCAGCTTGGCTTCGCTGCAGCTAGTTCTGAAGCACAAATTTTCAGTACAGTGGTTGGGATACTGTCAGGACTCATACCCTTTGCAGTATCCAGTGCCTTCAGCCATTTCTTGATATCCTGTGGAGTGGGTCAAATTAGCTAAAGACTGGCAAATGTTGAGGATGGGAATATTGGTGGAGATTCCCTTGTATCATTCTTTTCCCCATCTCCCAGCCTTATCATCTTACCCCATCCTCTGTACCTTTTCTGTCCAATCTCAATATTAGTTAGATTGCTATATTGTACGGTCATGGAATTATAGAATTTACAGTGCAGTTTCTTCATAACGTCTACATATTTGTATTTACAATGGTACCTGAAAACATTTGAAATGAACCAACATGTCAATAGCACTGTCACGAGAGTGAGCACAGCAGCTATTCTGTGCCCACAGCATCCCACAAGTGACCATAAGATGAACAGGCAGTCTATCTCTTTTTAGATAGAATTGGTTGCGAGGGAGATGTTAACTGCAGACATTTTAATGCTAATTCTAGGCTGAAAGCGGCTTAGTTTAATCAACCATAACTCTCCGATTGAAAGTGGCCTGTCTACCTTTTCTTTCAGACTTTGCATAGATTCACACACATTCCCACGGGCAAGTGTTTAGACCGCTCCGAGGTTAATCACCAGATTTTCATCTCTGACTGCGACTCTGCAAAGACAACACAAAAGTGGGAAATGAACAACCTTCTCGCAGTGTAGAACTATGGTGGAAGCTGGTCATCGTTAGTCATATATATGTACAAGATGGAGAATTATCTGTATATTGCTGCAAAAAATTGTACAGCTCAGTGTGTAAATATTTTTGACACCTTTTCAATGAAGGATCCAGATAAACTGTGACAGTTAATATGATAGGCAAAATCATGTAATTACAAAATTACATTATAATTTTTTTGTTACCTTGAAAGTTCTTAAATGTTTATAACTTATTCTGCTGTCATCTTGAGACATGTTGCACCTTAGTAGTAAGGTGCAGCCCTATTTTTGGGGGGATTACACTCAGGGGTGATGAACAATGGTGACTTTTCCTCAATAGGTTTGTTTCAATGGGTGCGTTAGCTCAGGGTTGTCGATTTTGCCCCGGTAAGGCAAGCACTGGAATTTGAGATCTGAACGTTCCAGTTTGATTTATATTTGGTGCGCACAGCCTGAGAATTGTTTTCGTTTACATGATGTTTTGTCCAAGACCTTCTGTTCAGTTCACCCCATCCAACCTCAGATGCTCAGAAGTGATTATCAGTGAGGCCCCGATGGCTCACCTCATTTTCGAACCTTCCTGAATGGAGGGGTGCTGCAAATTTTGGTATGATCCTGGAGAAACCCTAAAATGTCAGCCGCTGAAAAGAAAGCCCGTCATTATTGTGGAAACCATTGATCAGTGCGGTATGCCAGAAATAATGTCTTTTTAAAACAAGTACAGAAATATGACGTGGGCAGGGATCCCGGTGACTGTGTGGGCTCGCTAGTAGTACCCCAGGCCATATCTATCCTTGGCCCAGATTGTAAACCTGTATTGTAGCTCTTACGGATTTTATTAGTCACAGAGATTGATGAGTCCCCAAATGTGTTTCTGATTTTCAGCAATAGTTTCAACCCATTCATAAAATCTCTTAAATCTCTGCCGTGGGCATGCTTGGCCCATGTTTTGAGCCTTTCTTGCTTTGCTGCTGTCCAACAGTGGAAGCCAAGATGCCACAGCACTGCTTTTTAACCACCTTATTTATTGAAAAAATTCATATGTATCTTAAGGAGAGTGTTTTTGTTTTTGTTCCTGAATTTGTGATGGCATTTTTGAAGCATCTTGGGATCCTTGCTCAAGTTTCCTGCACATGGATTCTGCCAAATGATTTTCTGTGTACAAATATATTAACACCTGTCGTTGGGAAAATTAGCTAATCTTGATAAACTCTGTGCCGTATTAAAATATATTTTTCTATAATGAATGTTGGTAGGAATAAAGCTATTTAACTTAGTACGTTAATGTAATGGCTGCAGCAACTGATCACAAGAAATAATTAACTTATTGTTTCCTGAGCACTACCACATGAAGAAAACTGAACGAGCCTGAAATTCCGTGAAGATGCTGTACTATCCGAGTCTGTGCTTCACTCCAGCAGTGCAATTGGATAACAAGTTCAAAATTCATCTGCCAAAACAGATCCTTTTGTATCTGACCCATGTTTTACATTGTTATACAAGCTGATTTTTCACTGTTTGGGTTTTGCAAACTGTTCATTCATTGTAAATATTCTCTAAAATGGGTAATTTCTATACAGACTGTATAACTGGGAAGGACAGTTTAATGGGATGAAAATTATATGGTTGTCAAAAAATCAAACAATAGTTCACTCTGCTGTAAATTTGTTCTGGAGTATTCACGAAGCCAAATAAATCTGACTACCACACAATCTGAGTAGCCTTTGTCAGCGTGACTGGTGAACACGGTTCAAGAGCTCATACATGGAATCATGTCCAGTATATAAAATAGTCACTAATAAATCCAATAAGTGCAGTGTTAGAATGTAACTCTCAACCCACACTTGGGAGCAGTTGAGGCAAATAGCAAAGTTGGATTTAAGGCAAAGGTAGAAAGCAATAGAACAGTGGTCCTCAAACTTCCTTTCTGAAGGACCCCTTTTCAAATGGACCTCTATCTAAATTATATCACTCAAAATATTGAAGAGCTACATGTTTAATGACATAATAACACATTTAAGAAAACAGGTATTTGTTTACAAATATCACTGAGATGTGTGTACCTCCTTTTTACGGCAAAATCTGCATCTCCTTGGCTGCAGCCCAGAGAGGAAAAACACCTAGAGCCAGGGAAGAACAGTACCAGTGTAGGAACGAACCTTGAAGATAGGAGCATGGCGACAGCAGAGCCTGGATCAAAGACTTAGGAAACGGGGAAAGCAGGAGCATAGGGACAACAGAGCATGGATCAAAGACTCGGGGAATGGGGAAAGCAGGAGCATAGAGACAACAGAGCATGGATCAAAGACTCGGGGAATGGGAAAGCAGGAGCATGGGGACAACAGAGCATGGATCAAAGACTCAGAACGGGGAAAGCAGGAGCATAGGGACAACCGAGCATGGATCAAAGACTCAGGAAACGGGGAAAGCAGGAGCATAGGGACAACAGCATGGATCAAAGACTCGGGGAATGGGGAAAGCAGGAGCATCGGGACAACAGCATGGATTAAAGACTCGGGGAATGGGGAAAGCAGGAGCATAGGGACAACAGCATGGATCAAAGACTCGGGGAATGGGGAAAGCAGGAGCATAGAGACAACAGCATGGATCAAAGACTCGGGGAATGGGAAAGCAGGAGCATGGGGACAACAGAGCATGGATCAAAGACTCGGGGAACGGGGAAAGCAGGAGCATAGGGACAACAGAGCATAGATCAAAGACTCAGGAAACGGGGAAAGCAGGAACATAGGGACAACAGCATGGATCAAAGACTCGGGGAATGGGGAAAGCAGGAGCATCGGGACAACAGTATGGATCAAAGACTCGGGGAATGGGGAAAGCAGGAGCATAGGGACAACAGCATGGATCAAAGACTCGGGGAATGGGGAAAGCAGGAGCATGGGGACAACAGAGCATAGATCAAAGACTCAGAACGGGGAAAGCAGAGCATGGATCAAAGACTCGGGGAATGGGGAAATCAGGGGCATGGGGACAGTGCATGAATCAAAGACTCGGGGAACGGGGGAAAAGCAGGAGCATGGGAACAACAGCATGGATCAAAGACTCAGAACAAGGAAAGTAGGAGCATGGGAACAAAGCGTGGATTAAAGACTCAGAACGGGGAAAGTAGGAGCATGGATCAAAGACATGGGAAAAGCAGGAGCATGGGGACAGCAGAGCATGGATCAAAGACTCGGGGAACGGGGAAAGCAGGAGCATGGGGACAACAGACCATGGATCAAAGACTCGGGAAACGGGGAAAGCAGGAGCATAGGGACAACAGCATGGATCAAAGACTCGGGGAACGGGGAAAGCAGGAGCATGGGGACAACAGACCATGGATCAAAGACTCGGGGAACGGGGAAAGCAGGAGCATGGGGACAACAGACCATGGATCAAAGACTCGGCGAAAGCAGGAGCATGGGGTCATTCCTGTATGTTACTCTCACTATAGCCCATCTAAGAGGCCAGCCCCTGTATGGGTGGACTATCTGAGAAGTCCACACAGATTCCCAGGAGGTTGTGGACCCCAGTTTGAGATGGACTGGAATTGATGATTGTGCGAACACAGTTGGATGAAGAGAGGTTAGACCAGTTGGATTAAATGGCCTGATAATGTGCTTTACATCTGTGTAATTATATGGATATGGTTTTCCTCACTTTGTTCGACCTTCATACACAAACAAGAAATATTGGCATCACGAGGTTCTGGGATTAAGCTGTGATACATCTCTTGCAGCATCACATTATCAACCTCTTAACAAGTCTTTGGTGTACTTCTTCCTTCTGATGTAGCAAACAAATCCATGGGAATGATCCTTTCCTCTTACCCAGCTGGAGAATAATGCAAGATGAGTAGTTTTAATTGAAAGTTACACTGTTAAGGACAGGAGGGTGATTGATTTAAAAAGCACTGCTTTCACCTCTCACCACCCATCTGAAAACGGGAATGTGTTTTGATTTGCTGCCCTCTTTCTAAGCAGTGGAATATTTCCCAATCCCTCAGTTTTGGTGTGATCCATTTTCTATTAATCCATAGAAAACTCATGTTAGGATGAGCTCAAAGGATTAGTTTATTGGCACAGATTCAAAACGCGGGGGTGGGGGGGGGGAGATGCAAAGTAGCCCCCTTTGCATTCATGCAGAAAGAGGGATGGAGAAAGGGTTTATGTGCAGAGAACACGGAGAAAAGAAATGGGGCAGGATTTTCCGTCGGCCGATGCCTAAAACAGGCAAGCGCGATTGGGCACAGAATCTGTTCTAACGGCAAATCGCAATTCTCCGTCGCCTCGATAGTGGCGTCAATGCAGTCCAGAATGCACGTGTAGTAAACATCGTTTGCATATCATTAGCGGACCACCGTAATTTTCCGCCTTCCAATGGGCCGATTTCCCGATGGCGCGGTTCGCTAATGCTTTTAAAAATCATAAAACCGGCGGCGTCGCTGATGCGGGAGAGAGAGGAGGTAGGACACAGAGGCGCGATTGTTGGATGCGGAGCCAGACAGTGGCCGGGCTGACTGGGGTGGGGGGGGTGGAACGGGCCGTGTGGCTGGGGCGACCCCCACAGGAATGGGGCGGTGCCCAGCCATGGACCACCATTGCCGCGACCTGCAAGGCAGTCACCTTGCTGCGCACCCCACAGACCACCCACAATGGCCCCTCATTCTGCAGAGTGACGCCAGCAGTATTGCTGCCCCTAGCCCACCACACCCGAGCTCCCACCCCCCATCCTCCGCCATACTACCCACTACCAAACCAGCCGCCACCCACCGGCGGGGCATCAGGCGGCCCACCCAGGGCAATGCCCACTATAGCCCCTACCGGGGTGCCGGCCAGTGGTCGCGGAGTGTAATACTGGCAAGGGCAGCGCCAGTTGACGGTACCCCAGGCAGCAGGGACGGGGGCCAGAGGCCACACAGTGCCAGGCACCGATGGGGCCAGGGATACCGAGATGGCAGGGGGCAGAGCCAGCAGTGCCAACCGGAGCCACCATGTTGCCCGTTAGGCCTGGTTGGGCACGGGGATTCATGCCATGCTGACATGTCGGTCTTTCCCCACTCCAGACAATGGATATTGGAATTCAACCAGCAATGATGTCTTTCCTGTTTGTCACTGCAGCCCTGGGGGATGCCCTGCAGCTGTGCAAGCTGGCGCTGTTCGAGGAGGAGGAAGAAGCCGCAGCAGCGGAGCCTGCCCCACAGGAACAGGAGGCAGCCACGGTGCACAGGGAGTGGACCATCACTATCTGGGACTGCGCTACATCACCCATTGTCTGTGCCACCAACTTCTGGGTCTGTGTCACATCAGCCAATGACTGCCATCTCCCTCTGGGACTGGGCCACCTCCCTCTGTCCGAGCCACATTGGCCAGCATCTGGGTAATGCTGCCGATGTTCTCAGCCATTGCCAGCTGTGACATGGCCGCCCTCAAAAGTGCTGCTGCAATTTCTAGGTGGTTCTCGCACATGGCACCCTGTGAGGTGGCAACCCTGTCCTGGGCCTTGGCCAGTGCCTGCACAGAATGCCCCAGGCCTTGGACATGCTGATCCATAGACAAAACCCTCACCCTCCCAATACCTCGGGGGTGATGTGTTAGGCAGGTTGGTTCGATGTGGACTGCACTCGATGCAGGGAAGTTAGAAACAGACGTCTAACACAGGATAAGATCCAACACTGTTTTATTCAACTAGATGAACTGCTGTACATATTCTGCTGTGGGTCGACACTATACTGATCTGACTAGTGACCTTGTAGTAGCCTGACCAGACTTACTAGCTACCGCATGGTGTTTGTGCTTGCCAGCTCGTGGACTCTGACCGTCTCAGTAGTTGGGTCCCGAGAGAGCAGGAAACCTAGTGCCCTCTGGCTTTATAGTGATAGTGTCCTGTCTGGTGATTGGCTGTGCTGTGTTGTATGCTTACTGGTCATCCTATGTGTCAATCACTGCCCGTCTGCATCTCATTATATACATGAGTGGATATCATGACGGGGGTTCCTACCTCCACCTGCTGTACTGGATCAGCTGTGTGGTGCACACCAGATGGTGCCCCAGGAGCCTCTTCACTAAAGTGCCCAACCGAGGTGAGTGTCTCTTGGATGGTGGAGGGTGTTGGAGACGGGAAATCCGTGTCATCCTCAAACTCAAGCTCCGGGGTGTCATGGCTCATAGGAACATGGCTCCCGTCCGTACTGCTCGCTTCATCGCTGGTCAGCACTTGGGGGGGCTCTGGCTATGGCACTGGCTGGGGGCGGGGGAACACCAGATGGACCCGTCGGTGGCATAGTGGTATTGTCGCTGGACTAGTAATTCGAGACCCAGGATAGTGATCAGGGGACCCGGGTTCGAATCCCACCACGGCAGGTGATGGAATTTAAACTCAATAAAATATCTGGAATTAAAACTCTAATGATGACCATGAAACCATTGTCGATTGTTGTAAAAAACCATCTGGTTCACTAATGTCTTTTAGGGAAGGAAATCTACCATCCTTACCTGGTCTGACCTACATGTGACTCCAGACCCACAGCAATGTGGTCAACTTTTAAATGCCCTCTGAAATGGCCTAGCAAGCCACTCAGCTTTATTCAACCGCTACGAAAACACAAAATATGAAACTGGACGAATCACAATCTGCAACCTCATGGCTCAGCATATCCCCCACTCTACCATTACCACCAAGCCAAGGGATCAACTCTGGTTCAATGAAGAGTGCAAAAGAGCATGCCCAGGCACACCGAAAAATGAGGTGTCGACCTGATGAAGCTACAAAACGGGACTACTAGTGTGCCAAACAGCATAAGCAGCAAGTAATAGACAGAGCTAAGGATTCCATAACAAACGCATCCGATCTAAGCTCTGCAGTCTCGCCACAACGAGCCGTTAATGGTGGTACTCCACAAATATCCCCATCCTCAATGATGGTGGAGCCCAGCACATATGTGCAAAAGACAAGGGTGAGGCGTTCGCTACAATCTTCAGCCAGAAGTGCCAAGTGGATGATCTATCTTGGTTTCCTCCGGAGGTCCCCAGCATCACATCTTCAGCCAATACAATTCACTCCATGTGATATCAAGAAACGGCTGAAGGCACTGGATACTGCAAAGGCTATTGGCCCTGACAATATTCCGGCAAGCGTACTGAAGACTTTGCTCCAGAACCTGCCGCACCCCGAGCCAAGCTGTTCCAGTACAGCTACAACACTGGCATCTACCCAGTAATGTGGGAAATTGCCCAGGTGTGTCCTGTACACACGAAACAGGACAAATCCAACCCAGCCATTTACCACCCTATCAGACTACTCTCCATCATCAGCAAAGTGATGGAAGGAGTCATCAACAGAGCTATCAATTGGCATTTACTAAGCAATAACCTGCTCACTGATGTTCAGTTTGGGTTCCGCCAGGGTCACTCAGCTCCTGACCTCATTACAGCCTTGGTTCAAACATGGACAAAAGAGCTGAATGTCAACGGTGAGGTGAGAGTGACTGCCCTTGACATCAAGGCAGTATTTGACTGCGTATGGCATCAAGGAGCCCTAGCTACTGGAGTCAATGGGAATCAGGGTGAAAACTCTCTGCTGGTTGGAGTCACACTTGTTTTTTAAATTTAGAGTACCCAATTCATTTTCTTTTCCAATTAAGGGGCAATTTACCCTGCACATCTTTTGGGTTGTGGGGGTGACACAGGGAGAATGCGCAAACTCCATGCGGACAGTGACCCAGAGCCGGGATCGAACCTGGGACCTTGGCGCCGTGATGCAGCAGTGCTAACCACTGCGCCACCGTGCTGCCCAGTTGGAGTCATACCTGGCACAAAGGAAGATGGATGTGGTGGTTGGAGGTCACTCATCTCAACTCCAGGACACCACTGCAGGAGTTCCTCAGGGCAGTGTCCGAGGCCCAACCATCTTTAGCTGCTTCATCAATGACCTCCCTTCCATCATAAGGTCAGAAGTGGGGATGATTGCAGATGGCTGCACAATGTTCAGCACCATTCATGACTCCTCAGATAATGAAGCAGTCCATGTTCAAATGTGGCAAGACCTGGACAGTGTCCAGGCTTGGCCTGATAATTGGCAGTTACATTCGTGCCACATAAGTGCCCGGCAATGACCATCTCCTACAGGAGAGGATCTAATCACCGCCCTTTGACATTCAATGCCATTACCATCACTGAGTGCTGGGGGTTATCATTAATCAGAAACTGAACTGGACTAGCCACATTAATACTATGGCCATCAGGGCAGCTCAAAGATTAGGAATCCTACGGCGGGTAATTCACCTCCTGACTCCCCAAAGCCTGTCCACCATCTACTTTTTTAAAAATATATAATTTTTATTGAAGTTTTCACAAAATATCAACAACAAAATGAAAAAGGAACCCAATAGAATTAAATACAAAACAAAATAAAACAACCCCGTGCCCCCCTCCCCCCTATACATATATAATAAATTAACACCACAAATTAACACATAGCACACATAGCAAATATATACACCCCCTCAGATCCCCCAGTGTAGACAAACAGTGTAGATAAAATAGATCCACCCCCCCCCCCCCCCCCCCCCCCCGCCGCCCCCCCGCCCCCGGGTTGCTGCTGCTGCTGACCATTGTATACCGTTCTGCCAGGAAGTCCAAGAACGGTTGCCACCGCCTGAAAAACTCTTGCACCGATCCCCTTAAGGCAAATTTCACCTTCTCCAATTTAATAAACTCCGCCATATCGTTGATCCAGGATTCCACGCTTGGGGGCCTCGCATCCTTCCACTGAAGAAGAATCCTTCGCCGAGCTACCAGGGACGCAAAGGCCAGAATACCGGTCTCTTTCGCCTCCTGCACACCCGGTTCCCCTGCAACCCCAAATATTGCGAGGCCCCCAGCCCGGTTTGACCCTGGATCCTACCACCCTCGACACCGCCCTTGCTACGCCCTTCCAAAACTCCTCCAGCGCTGGGCATGCCCAGAACATATGGGTGTGGTTTGCTGGGCTCCCTGAGCACCTAACACACCTGTCCTCACCCCCAAAAAACCGGCTCATCCTTGTACCGGTCATGTGTGCCCTGTGCAGCACCTTAAACTGTATGAGGCTGAGCCTCGCGTACGAAGAGGAAGAGTTCACCCTCCCAAGGGCATCTGCCCATGTCCCCTCCTCGATCTCCTCCCCCAGTTCCTCCTCCCACTTACCTTTCAGCACCTCCACCGAGGCCTCCTCCTCCTCCTTCATCACCTGGTATATTGCCGAGATCATCCCCGCTCCAACCCACGCCCCTGAGAGCACCCTGTCCTGTACCATACGTGGCGGCAGCAGCGGGAATTCCACCACTTGCCGCCTGGCAAATGCCCTTACCTGTAGATACCTAAAGGTGTTCCCCAGGGGAAGCCCATACTTCTCCTCCAGCTCACCCAGGCTCGCGAACTTCCCGTCCACAAACAGGTCCCCCAACCTTCTTATCCCTGCCCTGTGCCACCCCGAAAACTCTCCATCTATTCTCCCTGGGACAAACCGGTGGCTGCCCCGTATTGGGGTCCACACTGAGGCCCCCACTTCCCCCCTGTGCCGCCTCCACTGCCCCCAGATTTTGAGGGTAGCCGCCACCACCGGGCTCGTGGTAATCCTCATTGGGGGGAGTGGCAGCGGCGCCGTTGCCAGCGCCTCCAGACTCGTACCCTCACAAGACGCCATCTCCAGCCTCTTCCATGCAGCCCCCTCCCCCTCCATCACCAACTTGAGCACCATCGCCACATTGGCGGCCCAGTGCCAGCCCCCCCCCCCCCCCCCATCCCTACTCCACTCCAGGAACACCCTTCTCACCCTCGGAGTCCCTCCCGCCCACACAAACCCCGTTATGCTCCTGTTGACCCGCCTAAAGAAGGCCTTCGGGATAAGAATGGGGAGGCACTGGAACAGGAGCAAAAACCTTGGGAGCACTGTCATCTTAACTGACTGCACCCTACTCGCCTGGGACAGGGGCAACGCGTCCCACCTCTTAAATTCCTCCTCCATTTGCTCCACTAGCCTCGTGAAATTAAGTCTATGCAGGGCCCCCCAGCTCCTGGCCACCTGGACCCTCAAATACCTAAAGCTCCTCTCCGCCCTTTTTAGTGGGAGTTCGCCAATCCCCCTCTCCTGGTCCCCTGGGTGAACCACGAACAACTCGCTCTTCCCCATGTTGAGCTTGTACCCTGAGAAATCCCCGAACTCCCTGAGGATCCTCATTACCTCCGGCATTCCCCCCACCGGGTCCGCCTCATATAGCAACAAGTCGTCCGCATAGAGCGACACCATATGCTCCTCCCCACTCCGCACCAACCCCTTCCAGTTCCTCGGCTCTCTCAGTGCCATAGCCAGGGGTTCAATTGCCAGTGCGAAGAGCAGGGGGGACAGGGGACACCCCTGCCTCGTCCCTCGATGCAACCGAAAGTACTCGGACCTCCTCTTGTTCGTGGCCACACTCGCCATCGGGACCTCGTACAACAGCCTAACCCACCTGACGAACCCCTCCCCAAACCAGAACCTCTTCAGTACCTCCCACAAGTACCCCCACTCTACCCTATCGAAGGCTTTCTCAGTGTCCATCGCCGCCACTATCTCCGCCTCCCCCTCCCTCGCTGGCATCATAATAACGTTCAGGAGCCTCTGCACATTTGCGTTCAACTGCCTCCCCTTCACAAACCCGGTCTGGTCTTCGTGGATCACCTGCGGAAACCTGTCCTCAATTCTCGTGGCTAAGACCTTCGCCAGCACTTTGGCATCTACATTTAACAACCAAATCGGCCTGGAAGACCCACACTGCAGGGGATCCTTGTCCCGCTTTAGGATCAAGGAGATCAGTGCCCGGGATATTGTCGGGGGCAAAGGCCCCCCCCTCCCCTGCCTCATTGAAGGTCCTAACCAGCACCAGGCCCAACAGGTCCACATATTTTTTGTAGAATTCAACTGGGAAACCGTCCGGCCCCGGTGCCTTCCCCGCCTGCATGCTCCCTATCCCTTTGGCCAGCTCCTCCAGCCCAATTGGGGCTCCTAATCCCGCCACCAGTCCCTCCTCCACCTTCGGGAACCTCAATTGGTCCACAAAGCGGCCCATCCCTCCCTCCTCCAGTGGGGGCTCGGACCGATACAGTTTCTCATAAAAGTCCCTGAAGACCCCATTGATGCCAACCCCACTCCGCACCACACTCCCCCCCTATCCTTAACTCCCTCAATCTCCCTAGCTGCGTCCCGCTTCCGAAGCTGATGCGCCAGCATCCGGCTTGCCTTTTCCCCATACTCGTAAATCACACCCTGGGCCTTCCTCCACTGCCCCTCCGCCTTCCTGGTGGTCAACAGGTCGAATTCGGCCTGGAGGCTACGCCTCTCCCTCAGCAGTCCCTCCTCCGGCACCTCCGCGTACCTCCTGTCTACCCTCACCATCTCCCCCACCAGCCTCTCCCTCGCCCTCTGCTCTTTCCTCTCCCTGTGGGCCGTAATGGAGATCAGCTCTCCCCTAACCATCGCCTTCAGCGCCTCCCAGACCATCCCCACTCGGACCTCCCCGTTATCGTTGGCTTCCAGGTACCTCTCTATGCTTTCTCGGACCCGCTCACTCACCTCCTCGTCTGCCAACAGCCCCACCTCCAAGCGCCACAACGGGCGCTGGTCCCTCTCCTCCCCCAGCTCCAGGTCTACCCAATGCGGGCCGTGATCCGAAATGGCTATCGCAGAGTACTCGGTATTCTTTACTCTTGCTATCAGCGTCCTGCTCATAATAAAAAAAGTCGATCCGGGAATAGGCCTTATGAACGTGCGAGAAGAATGTAAATTCCCTAGCCCCCGGCCTTGCAAATCTCCAAGCGTCCACCCCTCACATCTGGTCCATAAGTCCCCTCAGTACTTTAGCCGCCGCCGGCTTCCTACCCGTCCTAGACCTGGATCGGTCCAGCGCCGGATCCAACACCGTGTTAAAGTCCCCCCCCCATTATCAGGCCCCCCACTTCCAAGTTCGGGATCCGACCCAACATGCGGCGCATAAAACCTGCATCGTCCCAGTTCGGGGCGTACACGTTGACCAGCACCACCCACTCCCCTTGCAGCTTACCACTTACCATTATGTACCTGCCGCCATCGTCTGTCACAATGCTCGACGCCTCGAACAACACCCTCTTTCCCACCAAGATCACCACCCCCCGATTTTTGGCATCCAGCCCCGAATGAAACACCTGACCTACCCACCCCTTCCTCAATCTTACCTGGTCTGCCACCTTCAGGTGGGTCTCCTGGAGCATGACCACATCCGCCTTCAGCCCCTCCAGGTGCTCGAATACCTGGGCCCGCTTGACTGGCCCGTTCAGTCCCCTTACGTTCCAGGTTATCAGCTGGATCAGGGGGCTACCCGCCCCCTTCCCCCGCCGACTAGCCATAACTCCTCCTCGGCCAGCCACGCGCCCGCACCCCACGCCTGGCCTCACCCCAGACTCGAGCCTCCCCCTCCCCCATGGGGCCCCATCCTCCCTACCGGCCATCCACCCCTACACCATTTACTTGCCCCCATCCAAGAGCCCACCCGACAGACACAACCAAAACAGTGCCCAACCCACCCTAACCACCCACACCGAATCAGAAAGAAACAAGAACAAAGAAACCCCCTCAAAATGTAACACACCAACAGCAATCCCCGACCACCCATCCCGACCCTCAGTTTGTGTCCAGCTTCTCGGCCTGAACAAAGGCCCACGCCTCCTCCGGGGACTCAAAATAATGGTGCCGGTCCTTGTAGGTAACCTACAGTCGCGCCGGCTGCAGCATGCCAAACTTCACCCCCTTCTGTGCAGCACCGCCTTCACCCGGTTGTACCCGGCCCTCTTCTTCGCCACCTCCGCAATCCAGTCCTGGTATATTCGAACCTTTGCGTTCTCCCACCTGCTGCTCCTCTCTTTCTTGGCCCACCTGAGTACGCACTCCTGATCAGCGAACCGATGAAACCGCAGCAGCACTGCCCGTGGCGGCTCGTTAGCCTTGGGCCCCCTCGCCAGCACTCTATGGGCCCCTTTCAGCTCCAGCGGCCCCTGGAAGGACCCCGCTCCCATCAGCGAGTTTAACATGGTGACCACATAGGCCCCACGTCCGACCCCTCCAGCCCCTCCGGGAGGCCCAGGATCCGTAGATTCTTCCGCCTCGACCGATTCTCCATCTCCTCGAACCGTTCCTGCCATTTCTTGTGGAGCGCCTCATGCGCCTCTACCTTTACCGCCAGGCCTAAGATCTCGTCCTCGTTATCGGAGATCTTTTGTCGGACCTCGCGGATCGCCACCCCCTGAGCCGTCTGGGTCTCCAGCAGCTTATCAATAGAAGCCTTCATTGGCTCCAGAAGGTCTGCTTTGAGCTCCCTGAAGCAGCGCTGGATGACCTCCTGCTGCTCCTGCGCCCACTGCATCCACGCTGCCTGGTCCCCGCCCGCCGCCATCTTGCACTTCTTCCCTCGCACTTTCTTTGAGTTCACCACCACTTTTTTAGTTGCCCCGCTCCTGGTCCAAGCCAGACACTGTCGGGGGAATGTTGCAGTCTTCTTCCCACACCGGGAAATGTCGAATAAATGCCTTTGGGGGCCCTGAAAAGAGCCCAAAAGTCTGTTCCAAGTGGGAACTGCTGGATGTGCGACTTAGCTCTGCATAGCCGCAACCGGAAGTCCCCTGTCCACCATCTACAAGGCACAAGTCAGGAGTGTAATGGAATACTCTCCACTTGCCTGGATGAGTGCAGCTCCAACAAAACTGAAGAAGCTCGACACCATTTTGAATATAAATTTAGGTTATCCAATTCATTTTTTCCAATTAAGGGGCAATTTAGCGTGGCCAATCCACCACCAACGGACAGTGGCAGCCGTGTGTACCATCTACAAGATGCACTGCAGTAACTCACCAAGGTTCCTGCGACAACACCTTCCAAACCCACGACCACTACCATCTAGAAGGACAAGAGCAGCAGATACCTGGGAACCCCACTACCAGGAGGTTTCCCCCAAGTCACTCACCACCCTGATTTGGAAGTATATTGCTGTTCCTTAAGGGCTGCAGCGGTTCAAGAAGGCAACTCACCACCACCTTCTGAAGGGCAACTAGGGATGGGCAATAAATGTTGGCCTAACCAGCGATACACACATCCCGTCATTGAATTTTTTAAAATGACTTGCGTACACATGTTGTTTGTTAGTTCCGCCTGTTAGTTAGCCTGCAAGGGGTGGATTCCCAAGTTTACACCATTTTTCCAGGGTTTCCAGACCTCTTCTGAAGTTATGGGAAGAAAATATCGAGGAAATTCATGTCACAGGCCTTCGAGGGAGAAGGGTTTTCAGACCCCTCACAATTAGCAGAAATTAAAACACTTCCTGCAGCTGTAACCTAGCACACCTTATGACTACCCTAATGTTATACGCCACTGAGGAGCATTGTTCAATCCCGGCCCCAGATCACTGTCTGTATGGAGTTTGCACATTCTCCTCGTGTCTGCGTGGGTTTCACCCTCACAACCCAAAGGTGTGCAGGGTAGGTGGATTGGCCGCTCTCAATAAATTTATTTTTTAAAGATGACTACCCTTTATGCCCATTATTCTGTCTTTCAGTTGTAATCCATGGAACTATACCTGAATGCGCTACAGGCACCATGAACTGGATGGCATGTTGCAGGTTAATATATTGATAATGTAACACGTGCTGAACCAAACCCAGCTTACGTTCTTGTTAGGAACCAATGCTATATGTAAGTCAGCTGGCCCGACAGGCTAAACTGGGATTCTTTATAACCCCCAAAAGCAAGCTATATTTTGAAATGTAAGATTCAGTTATATACAATTACTTTTTTCGCGATCGGACTTTGGGCTATTTCAACGCATGCTCTTCAGCTAGAAATTGCTTGGTAAATATTAAACTCTGCCAACTGATTGTGCCCAGATAAGGAACAAAATGCACACAGCCTATAAAGGTCATGGGTTACGAAACTCAGCCTCAAGCGTCTGTAGTTTTGCATTGCAAATAGCATTTTGATGCTAAAATGGTGTCAATGCCTCTGGCCTAGCCAGAAACTGTCATTTTTGTGAGGGCGGTAGAGTGCACGTAAAGTATGCAGATCAGGATGATAGTCAGCATGTAGGGCAGCACGGTAGCATAGTGGTCAGCACAATGACTTCACAGCGCCAGGGTCCCAGGTTCGATTCCCCGCTGGGTCACTGTCTATACGGAGTCTGCACGTTCTCCCCGTGTCTGCGTGGGTTTCCTCCGGGTGCTCCGGTTTCCTCCCACAGTCCAAAGATGTGCAGGGGTAGGTGGATTGGCCATGCTAAATTGCCCTTAGTGTCCAAAAAAGGTATGGTAAGGTGGGGATAGGGTGGAAGTGTGAGCTTAGGTAGGGTGCTCTTTCCAAGGGCAGGTGCAGACTTAATGGACCGAATGGCCTCCTTCTGTACTGTAAATTCAGTGATTCTGTAAAGGTATTTCAGGCCAGCGCTGCCTGCCATTTTCAACCTGGTTGCTGAACTTAAACACACAGCTCAGCATGTGTGAAGGCGCAGTGAGAATCTCCCCACTCACCACACCCCAGCCCTGCTCTCTTTAAAGGGATCATTAACTTCTTTCAGGTTAATTATTATGGATTTCTACTGGCTCTGTGATGTCGTAGAAATTTATTGTGCTGTTTAAAGTTGAAGTTGACAGGAAGTGGTGCTGCACATTGTCAACAACAACAAACAATAGTGATTTGTATTTATATAGCACGTTTGATCTAATAAAAAGTATATTGTAGGAACATTGAACAGGATTTATGGAACATTTCACACCGAGACACATAAGGGCAGATGATCAAAAACATGGTCAATTAAGGTTTTGAGAAATGACATTTTTAAAAATAAATTTAGAGTACCCAATTATTTTTTTCTGATTGAGGGGCAATTTAGCGTGGCCAATCCACCTACCTGGCACATCTTTGGGTTGTGGGGCTGAAACCCACACAAACATGGGGAGAATGTGCAAACTGCACATGGACAGGGCCCTGGCAACATTAAGGCCTGGCCAGCAATAATGAAGATAAAAATCGAGAATATTGAATAGACCAGAATTTGTGAAGCACAACAATCTGGGGGGAATAGGGCATTGGTGGGGGGGGGTTACTAAAGCAGATTAGTCATAGGGAAGATTAAGGCCCTAAGTGACTTGGAATCAAGGATGAGCATTTTGAGATTTAGGCCTTGTTTGAAATGTAATCTATGGCTGGGACTTACCGAGCAACCTGCAATGTTTCATGGTGTCAGGAAGTGGCCTGCCATCAACCAGTAGCCAGAAACAGCTGTGTTTGAGATCAAACATTACACCAAGTTTGTGGAAAGACTAGCTTAATATCAGTGTTGCTGGGAAGAGAAGGGAGTCTGTATCTTTGCTGTTGCAGGACACATGACCTTGTCCTCTGGCGAGCTGCAGTAGGGTGACACCCCTGCCATACCCACAGCCAAGCAGCCTTAGTGAGATCCTGTCCATATACATTTTAAAGCAAGCACATTATGGACTGAACTGATCGCTCTACAGATATTCTTTACTGTTGTAGCACGATACTCTAGTGTCATATATATTTATTGTATGTCCCATTTCTCATGTACGGAGCAATCTGCCTGGACTGTGCAGAACAATACTTTTCACCGTACCTCAGTACATGTGACAATAAATCAAAATCTTATCAATATCTGACGGTTGTGAGTTCTTTCATCATGTCTATTCTTCCTTTTCGTTTTGTGCTCCTACATGTCTACCCAGCCAGCATGTACTCCTTGGGTATCTAAAAGACACAAGGTTGTGAAGGGAGGGCCTTAAAGCTTAATTCGACACAACTTAGGAACCAGAAGATTGTGCAACGAGAGGAAGTGGGAAGCAACATCAATTACGTTTGCTCCAGTGTCATGTGAGAGTACCTTTAAGAAATGGGTGTTTAAGAAATGTACCTTTAAGAAATGGGTATTATCAGTGATGTCAGAGTGTGGGTGGAGTTGGGCTGTCTGTCAGCTTTTTACTTTCGTTTTAGGCTGTTTGCTGCAGGGTGTGTTTTAGTTTTGTTTTCAGTGTTGGAGCTGAAGCCAGACCAAGCAGGTGTACTGCTGTTCTCTCTGCCATCAAAAGACTATCTCTTGATCATTTGGTGAGTTCAGAATTATAAATGTACTCAGTAGTGAATGTAAACCTAATGTGCTTCTGTTGAAAGGTGTTTCTTCTGTCTTCTGGATATTGTTTGGGAAGATATTAAGGATTACTTAGTGTTGTATTCTTTGGGGGTTGTATTTGAATTGATGGTTGCTAAGATGTTCACTGTATGTTTTAAAAAGGTTAACTTGAGTTCATTGAATAAACATTGTTTTTCTTTTAAAAAATACTTTTCCATTTCTGCTGTACCACACCTGTAGAGTGGGCTGTGTGCTCCCCATACCACAATCTAATAAAAGTTGCGGGTCAGGTGAACTCCATGATACACTTTGGGGTTCTCTAAACGCTGGCCCATAACAAATTGGGGGCTCGTCCGGGATAAAAGTCTATCTATTGGATTGGCTTAGTGAACTTAAAGACAGTGAGGCATGAGCATATTGTGGTTCCTTTTCAGGTGTGGTATTTTAGTTTAAGTAGGGAGTGTGTTGTGGACAATGGCTCTTTCAGAGGCTCTGAAGTTTTTGGGGGTGGAGACGGTCACACGCAGTACCTTACAGACAGAGACTAAAAGCTGACTGTTAGATTTGACAAAAACATTGCAGTTAACATTACCTGACAAAATGTGAAAAGATGAGGTAATTATGGTGGTGGCTAAGCATTTAAAGTTGCCTGAGATATAGTTTGACTCATTGGAAATGGCAAAACTTCAGTTACAAACTAAACAAATGGAACACGAGAAAGCATTAAAGCAGCTTGAATACGAAAGAGAGAGAGAGGAAAAAGAAAGAGAAAGAGAGAGGGAGGAAATAGAGAGAGAAGAAAGGAAAACAGAAAGAATAGCCATAGCAGAACAAAAAGAAAGAGAAAGGGAGTTACAGATCAGGGGAAAAGATAAAGAGAGAGAGTTTGAACTTCAGAAAATGGCCATGGAACACGACAATCAGTTAAAATTGGCAGGCGTAAAGGGAAACGTACAGTTGGATGATAGTGATGAGGATAGTGAGAAAGAGCGTCGAAGTCGAAGGCTTGGTGGGAATCTATTTGAATATAGAACATAGAACATAGAACGATACAGCGCAGTACAGGCCCTTCGGCCCACGATGTTGCACCGAAACAAAAGCCATCTAACCTACACTATGCCATTATCATCCATATGTTTATCCAATAAACTTTTAAATGCCCTCAATGTTGGCGAGTTCACTACTGTAGCAGGTAGGGCATTCCACGGCCTCACTACTCTTTGCGTAAAGAACCTACCTCTGACCTCTGTCCTATATCTATTACCCCTCAGTTTAAGGCTATGTCCCCTCGTGCCAGCCATTTCCATCCACGGGAGAAGGCTCTCACTGTCCACCCTATCTAACCCCCTGATCATTTTGTATGCCTCTATTAAGTCTCCTCTTAACCTTCTTCTCTCCAAGGAAAACAACCTCAAGTCCATCAGCCTTTCCTCGTAAGATTTTCCCTCCATACCAGGCAACATCCTGGTAAATCTCCTCTGCACCCGCTCCAAAGCCTCCACGTCCTTCCTATAATGCGGTGACCAGAACTGTATGCAATACTCCAAATGCGGCCGTACCAGAGTTCTGTACAGCTGCAACATGACCTCCTGACTCCGGAACTCAATCCCTCTACCAATAAAGGCCAACACTCCATAGGCCTTCTTCACAACCCTATCAACCTGGGTGGCAACTTTCAGGGATCTATGTACATGGACACCTAGATCCCTCTGCTCATCCACACTTCCAAGAACTTTACCATTAGCCAAATATTCCGCATTCCTGTTATTCCTTCCAAAGTGAATCACCTCACACTTCTCTACATTAAACTCCATTTGCCACCTCTCAGCCCAGCTCTGCAGCTTATCTATATCCCTCTGTAACCTGCTACATCCTTCCACACTATCGACAACACCACCGACTTTAGTATCGTCTGCAAATTTACTCACCCACCCTTCTGCGCCTTCCTCGAGGTCATTGATAAAAATGACAAACAGCAACGGCCCCAGAACAGATCCTTGTGGTACTCCACTTGTAACTGAACTCCATTCTGAACATTTCCCATCAACCACCACCCTCTGTCTTCTTTCAGCTAGCCAATTTCTGATCCACATCTCTAAATCACCCTCAATCCCCAGCCTCCGTATTTTCTGCTATAGCCTACCGTGGGTAACCTTATCAAACGCTTTGCTGAAATCCATATACACCACATCAACTGCTCTACCCTCGTCTACCTGTTCAGTCACCTTCTCAAAGAACTCGATAAGGTTTGTGAGGCATGACCTACCCTTCACAAAGCCATGCTGACTATCCCTGATCATATTATTCCTATCTAGATGATTATAAATCTTGTCTCTTATAATACCCTCCAAGACTTTACCCACTACAGACGTGAGGCTCACCGGTCTATAGTTGCCGGGGTTGTCTCTGCTCCCCTTTTTGAACAAAGGGACCACATTTGCTATCCTCCAGTCCTCTGGCACTATTCCTGTAGCCAATGATGACATAAAAATCAAAGCCAAAGGTCCAGCAATCTCTTCCCTGGCCTCCCAGAGAATCCTAGGATAAATCCCATCAGGACCCGGGGACTTATCTATTTTCAGCCTGTCCAGAATTGCCAACACCTCTTCCCTACGTACCTCAATGCCATCTATTCTATTAGCCTGGGTCTCAGCATTCTCCTCCACAACATTATCTTTTTCCTGAGTGAATACTGACGAAAAATATTCATTTAGTATCTCGCCTATCTCTTCAGACTCAGCACACAACTTCCCATCCCTGTCCTTGACTGGTCCTACTCTTGCCCTAGTCATTCGCTTATTCCTGACATACCTATAGAAAGCTTTTGGGTTTTCCTTGATCCTTCCTGCCAAATACTTCTCATGTCCCCTCCTTGCTCGTCTTAGCTCTCTCTTTAGATCCTTCCTCGCTACCTTGTAACTATCCATCGCCCCAACTGAAACTTCACACCTCATCTTCACATAGGCCTCCTTCTTCCTCTTTCCAAGAGATTCCACTTCTTTGGTAAACCACGGTTCCCTCGCTCGACGCCTTCCTCCCTGCCTGACCGGTACATACTTATCAAGAACACGCAGTAGCTGATCCTTGAACAAGCTCCACTTATCCAGTGTGCCCAACACTTGCAGCCTACTTCTCCACCTTATCCCCCCCCAAGTCACGTCTAATGGCATCATAATTGCCCTTCCCTCAGCTATAACTCTTGCCCTGCGGTGTATACTTATCCCTTTCCATCATTAACGTAAACGTCACCGAATTGTGGTCACTGTCCCCAAAGTGCTCTCCTACCTCCAAATCCAACACCTGGCCTGGTTCATTACCCAAAACCAAATCCAACGTGGCCTCGCCTTTTGTTGGCCTGTCAACATATTGTGTCAGGAAACCCTCCTGCACACACTGTACAAAAAACGACCCATCTAATGTACTCGAACTATATCTTTTCCAGTCAATATTTGGAAAGTTAAAGTCTCCCATAATAACTACCCTGTTACTTTCGCTCTTATCCAAGATCATCCTCGCCATCCTTTCCTCTACATCCCTAGAACTATTTGGAGGCCTATAGAAGACTCCCAACAGGGTGACCTCTCCTTTCATGTTTCTAACCTCAGCCCATACTACCTCGGAAGATGAGTCCCCATCTAGCATCCTCTCCGCCACCGTAATACTGCTCTTGACTAGCAGTGCCACACCTCCCCCTCTTTTGCCTCCTTCTCTGAGCTTACTAAAACACCTAAGCCCCGGAACCTGCAACATCCATTCCTGTCCCTGCTCTATCCATGTCTCCGAAATGGCCACAACATCGAAGTCCCAGGTACCAACACATGCTGCCAGTTCCCCTACCTTATTTCGTATACTCCTGGCATTGAAGTAGACACACTTCAAACCACCTACCTGAACACTGGCCCCCTCCTGCGACGTCAAATCTGTGCTCCTGACCTCTATGCTCTCATTCTCCCTTACCCTAAAACTACAATCCAGGTTCCCATGCCCCTGCTGCATTAGTTTAAATCCCCCCAAAGAGCACTAACAAATCTCCCCCCCCAGGATATTTGTGCCCCTCAGGTTCAGATGTAGACCATCCTGTCTGTAGAGGTCCCACCTTCCCCAGAAAGAGCCCCAGTTATCCAAAAATCTGAATCCCTCCCGCCTGCACCATCCCTGTAGCCACGTGTTTAATTGCTCTCTCTCCCTATTCCTCATCTCATTATCACGTGGCACGGGCAACAACCCAGAGATAACAACTCTGTTTGTTCTAGTTCTGAGCTTCCATCCTAGTTCCCTGAAAGCCTGCCTGACATCCTTGTCCCCTTTCCTACCTATGTCGTTAGTGCCAATGTGGACCACGACTTGGGGCTGCTCCCCCTCCCCCCTAAGGACCCGGAAAACACGATCCGAGACATCACGTACCCTTGCACCTGGGAGGCAACATACCAAACGTGAGTCTCTCACGCTCCCACAAAATCTATCTGTGCCCCTGACTATCGAGTCCCCAATTACTAATGCTCTGCTCCTCTCCCCCCTTCCCTTCTGAGCAACATGGACAGACTCCGTGCCAGAGGCCCGTACCCCATGGCTTACCCCTGGTAAGTCCCCCCCCCCCCACAAGTATCCAAAGCGGTATACTTGTTTCTCAGGGGAACGACCGCAGGGGATCCCTGCACTGACTGCTTCTTCCCAGTCCCTCTTACAGTTACCCATCTATCTCCAATCTTTGGTGTAACTAATTCCCTGAAGCTGCTATCTATGACCCCCTCTGCCTCCCGAATGATCCGAAGTTCTTCCAACTCCAGCTCCAGTTCCCTAACTCGGTCTTGGAGGAGCTGGAGATGGCAGCACTTCCTGCAGGTAAAATCAGCAGGGACACTAACGGCATCCCTCACCTCAAACATCCTGCAGGAGGAACATTGCACTCCCTTCCCTGCCATCCCTCTAACTTTCTACCAAGATCTGGCTAACAACTAAATTAAATTTTTAAAAAAATAATAATAATAATAATAAAATATGGTACTTACTCTCACACCAATGGGTTTTATTATTAGGTTAGAGGAGGAGGGCGGGTGGGAGACACTACACGTGTAGTGTCTCGGGTTTCCTCTCCACCAGAATTTATTGGTGAGGATCTTCCCAGAAGTCCGCGGGTCGAACTTCCTGTTCCCGCCTTAAACACTAAAAAAAAATTTTAAACAGCAAAGAGGGACCGAAAACGGGACCAGGTAAGTGTTTACCGCTGAAATTGACTAGCCTGCTCCTGTGAAAGTCTCCCAGAAATCACTAACGCACCGCTCCCGCTAAAATCGACTGGCCTGCTCCTGCAAAGACAAGTGTTTTTAAAGGAGAAACTTACCTCCCAGAAATCACTTGCGCACTGCTCCCGCTGAAATTGACTAACCTGCTCCGCTCCCGCTGAAATCGACTGGCCTGCTCCTGCAAAGACAAGTGTTTTTAAAGGAGAAACTTACCTCTGAGAAATCACTTGCGCACTGCTCCCCCTGAAATTGACTAACCTGCTCCGCTCCCGCTGAAATCGACTGGCCTGCTCCTGCAAAGACAAGTGTTTTTAAAGGAGAAACTTACCTCCCAGAAATCACTTGCGCACTGCTTCCGCTGAAATTGACTAACCTGCTCCGCTCCCGCTGAAATCGACTGGCCTGCTCCTGCAAAGACAAGTGTTTTTAAAGGAGAAACTTACCTCCCAGAAATATGTCCAAGCATTGCCAAGGTTTGACGAGAAGGAGGTAGAAGCCTTTTTCATTTGATTTGAGAAGGTGGCTAAACAAATGAAATGGTCACAGGACATGTGGGTATTACTGATTCACACAAAGCTGATGGGTAGGGCTAGTAAAGTGTTTGCATCACTACCGGAAGAGATATCTGGGTCGTATGAGGAGGTGAAAAAATCCATCTTAGGTGCATATGAACTAGTGCCTGAACCCGACAGACAAAGGTTTAGAAATTTAAGGAAAGAATTTGGTCAAACATACATGGAGTTTGAAAGGATCGAACAGAATAATTTTGATAGGTGGATGAGGGCTTTGAAAATAGACCAAACGTATGAAGCTCTCAGAGAAATTATACTTTTGGAGGAGTTTAAAAATTCAATTCCTGATGTATGACAACTCATGTGGAAGAGCAGAGGGTTAAAGCTGCGAGGTTAGCAGCAGCAAGGCAGATGATACTGAATTATTTCATCAATCAAAGCTTGGTTTCCAACATCAGTTTCAGCCTGTGGGGGATAGAAACTGGGGACATGAGGAATACTCAAGTGGTAAAGGTAAAGGTGATCTGATGGGAGATAATAAGGAGAGTGTACCTCAGATTAAAAAAGAAATCCAGGACGGTGGAAATGAAATGACAAATATCAAATGTTTTCACTGCAATAAACTAGGCCATGTAAAGTCAATGTTGGTGGTTGAAGAAAAGCACTGGGAAGGCTGATGTGGTAAAGCAGGATAAGTGGGGTTTGTTAAAGTGGTAAAGGAAAGCCCAAGTGAAGCGAAGGAGGTGCAAAAGATTGTACAGCCTGATCAAGAGATGATTGATAAGAAGATGCCAGATCTCTTTAAAGAATTTACTTCTGTAGGTAAAGTTTACTCATGTGTATCAGGAGGAGCAGGTAAAGAAGTCACAATTTTAAGAGATACGGGAGCTAGTCAATCTTTAATGGTAAGAAATGAGGAGTTATGTAGTTTGGGAAGAATGTTGCCAGAAAAGGTGGTAATATGTAGAATTCAGGGTGAGAGGAGTAGTGTTCCATTATATAAGGTAAGGTTGGAAAGTCCAGTAAAGGTGGTGAAGTGGCAGTAGGAGTAATAGAGAAACTATCTTGTCCATGAATACAGTTTATCTTGGGTAATAATATAGCTGGATTACAGGTGGGAGTGATGCCCACTGTGGTTGATAAGCCCGTGGAAAATCAGACAACTGAAGTGTTGAAGGACGAATATCCTGGGATTTTTCCGGATTGTATAGTAACAAGGTCGCAAAGTCACAGGTTAAGACAAGAGGAGAAATCAAAGAGTGAAGATGAAGTTGAAGTGTAATTATCAGAAACGATTTTTGATCAGATGGTTGAAAAAGAACAAGAACAGGTGGAGGATGAGGCGGATATTTTTAGATCAGGAAAATTGGCGGAGTTGCAACAGAAAGATAGAGAAATAAAACGGATGTGTCAGAAAGCATATACGGAAGAGGAATCTGAGTGTATACCAGAGTGTTATTACCGTAAAAGTGATGTCTTGATGAGAAAATGGAGACCTTTACATATGTAGGCGGATGAAAAGTGGGCAGAAGTTCATCAAGTAGTATTGCCGATAGGGTATAGAAAGGAGGTGTTGCGAGTTGCACATTGTTGCTCTGATTAGCCTTAGTTTTATTAGCTCTAATTATGTCACCTTTGCTCACGAGTCGCCAGGTATCTTTCTGATACTGCCACGTGGTTCAAGCTCGAGTTATGATTAATAAGACAGCACACCGCTTAGTAAGATTGAATCAACGGTCATTTATTATGTACAGCAATAAATACTTACACAATAATCCTACTTTCTATATCACTACCTACCACTACTGGCCAATACTTAACTTTTGGGAATGGCCCACCAGGTCAGGGAAACAAATGGCTTATCGAATTGGGTCTGGCCTGCGGGATTCAAAAGGCTGATACGGGTCGATGGCTAGGGGTCTCTATCGGGTAGCGATCGCTGGAGTCAAACTTACGGTTGCTGGTCGATGGTTCTTGCGAAGGTTGCGAGCAGGAGAAGAAGGGAGAGAAGAGTCAATCTGAACTTGGCCCCTATCTTTATAGGGCCCAGGAGCTTCCCGCCTCTCGGGGCAGACCTTGACCCTGAGTCCCAAGTGATTGGACTTGTTCCCAATCACTGGGTTCGATATGCTCCAATAATGGGGCGATTCCTTGAGCGGGGGGGTGGTCGTTCACCTGTCTTTGTCTCGGCCACTGCTGGCGCCGAGAGGCCTGGCCCGGCATTCAATTGCTAATATGTTGCAATTGTTCTCGGGAATAGCCGATTAAACTGCAGATGTCTGGATTGATGTGCTGCTAATGGTCGCAGGTATCGATCTGGGCCGACTTCCCCAGAGCCGAATACGCTCTTCTGTCGCAGCTGTCCGTTTGTGCCCTGTTGGCTGCTTTTCCCATCAGCCTTTTCAGTTAGCCATTTTATATCAGGTTTTGGGTAAATTAATCGGGAATCAGCCATTTTAGGTGGCTACAACATGAGACACCAATGGGAGGTCATTTGGGAATAAGGAAAACTTGAGCTAAAATCCAGAAACATTTTTATTAGCCTGAACTACATAAAGATGTCGTTAAATTTTGTAAATCATGTCACACATCTCAAGTGATAGGGAAACCTCAAGCAGTGATAAAACCAGCACCCTTAATACCCATTCCAGCATTTCAGGAACCTTTTACAAGGGTCCTAATTGATTGCTTAGGACCACTTCCTAAAACAAAAAGTGGGAATCAATATCTTTTGACTATAATAGACGTGTCTACTAGGTTTCCAGAGGCCATTCCAGTACGTAATATTACAGCTAAAAAGATTGTGGAGGAGTGACTTAAATTCTTTACTAGATATGGACTACCCACAGAAATACAATCAGATCAAGGATCGAATTTTACCGCAAGTTTATTCAAAGAGGTTATGGATAGCTTAGGAATAAAATAATTTAAATCAACTGCGTACCATCCAGAATCGCAGGGAGAGTTAGAAAGGTGGCATCAGACATTAAAGACAATGTTGAGGGCTTATTGTCACGATTATCCAGAGGATTAGGATAAAGAAATTCCATTCGTACTGTTTGCAATTAGGGAGGCACCTAATGAATCAACCAAATTTAGTCCTTTTGAACAAATTTTTGGTCATGAGGTAAGAGGACCACTTAAATTGATTAAGGGACTCCCGTTCTAACGGACATTTGGGCTCTTTTCGGGAGCCCCAACGGAATTTCTTTTAGACCAAGCCCAGTGTGGGGTGACGAAGGAAGATCCCCCCCCCCGTGTGTGTATGGAAAGGACCAGTGGTAGTGGCCAGATTGCGAAGGATCCTTTGGAGCAGCGGCAGAGAAGAGAAGGGAGAAGCAAGATGGCGGCGGATGGAGCCCAGGCGGCATGGGGCCCGGACCAGCAGGAATTCTTCCGACGATGTGTGGAGGAACTTAAGAAAGAGGTGCTGGCGCCGATGTTATTGGCAATCGAGGGACTGAAGGAAACACAAAAGGTCCAGGCGATAAAGCTCCCTGGAGTGAAGGCAAAGGCAGCCGAGAATGAGGATGAGATACAGGGCCTGGTGGTAAAAACGGAGACGCATGAGGCGCTACATAAGAGGTGCATAGAAAGGCTGGAAGCCCTGGAGAACAGCTCGAGGAGGAAGAACCTATGGATTTTAGGTCTCCCCGAAGGAACAGAGGGAGCTGATGTTGGGGCTTATGTGAGCACGATGCTCCATACGCTAATGGGAGCTGAGGCCCCAACGGGCCCCCTGGAAGTGGAAGGAGCATACCGGGTCCCTGTGAGAAGACCAAAGGCGGGTGAAATACCAAGGGCGATAGTGGTGAGATTCCACCGCTTCATGGACAGAGAGGCGGTCCTGAGCTGGGCCAAGAAGGTACGGAGTAGCAAGTGGGAGAATGCGGTGATACGAGTGTATCAGGACTGGAGTGCGGAGGTGGCGAGAAGGAGGGCGAGCTTCAATCGGGCCAAGGCGGTGCTTCACAGGAAGAAAATAAAATTCGGGATGCTGCAGCCGGCGCGATTGTGGGTCACGCATCAGGGCAAGCACTACTACTTCGAAACGGCAGATGAGGCATGGACCTTCATCCGAGAAGAGAAACTGGACTAGAACTGAGAGTTTGATGTTGGGGGGGAAGCAACGAGGTGGTGGTACAGGAATGTAAAGTGGGGAAAGGGGAGGTTTATTATACAGCAATGATGGATGGGGAATTTCTCTCCCCCTGATGGGGGGACACGAAGAAATGTGGGCGCCGGTGGGAAAAAGGGACAGAGAGGGGAGGGGGAATGAGGGAGCTGTGCCACAGGGAGTGGGGCCAATAGGGTTTTTCCCCGCGCTAAGGAGATGATGGCGGGACGATAGGCGCAGGAAGGAAGAGAGCCCCACACGCAGGGAGGTCAAAGAGAGAACGGGGGAAGCCGGGGTCAGCTAGAGTTAGCTGACTTTCGGAAGCATTATGGGGGGGAGTAACCATGCTAGAGGGGGATCTAGCGGGGGGGGGACTAACTGGGTTGCTGCTGCCGAGTGCAAGGGGGAGCTGGCAAGAGAAGAGGTGGTCGGGACGGGAAGGTGCCGCCTGGGGGACAGATGGGTGCGCGGGACCTGGACGGGGGGATGGCCCAGAAAAGAGGATGGCTAGTTGGCGGGGGGGGGGGGGGGGGGGGGGCGAGCGGCCCCCCAATCCGGCTGATCACGTGGAATGTGAGAGGCCTAAATGGGCCGATTAAGAGGGCCCGGGTGTTCGCGCACTTAAAGAGACTGAAGGCGGACGTAGTCATGCTCCAGGAGACGCACCTGAAGGTGACGGATCAGGTTAGGTTAAGGAAAGGATGGGTGGGACAGGTATTCCACTCAGGGTTGGACGCAAAAAACAGGGAGGTGGCGATACTGGTGGGGAAACGAGTATCGTTCGAGGCTAAGAATATAGTGGTGGATAACGGGGGCAGATATGTGATGGCGAGTGGTAGATTGCAGGGAGAGGCGGTCGTGCTGGTGAATGTATATGCCCCGAACTGGGATGATGCGGGATTCATGAAGCGGATGCTGGGTCGTATCCCGGACCTGGAGGTGGGAAGCTTGGTAATGGGGTGGGGGACTTCAACACTGTGCTGGATCCAGGGCTAGACCGGTCTAGATCCATGACCGGGAGAAGGCCGGCAGCGGCCAAGGTGCTTAGGGGATTTATGGAACAAATGGGGGGAGTGGATCCGTGGAGGTTTGCCAGGCCGTTGGCTAAAGAGTTTTCCTTTTTCTCCCATGTCCACAAGGTATATTCCCGAATAGACTTTTTTGTTATGAGTCGGGCACTGATCTCGAAGGTGGCAGGAACGGAGTATTCGGCCATAGCCGTTTCAGACCACGCCCCGTATTGGGTGGATCTGGAACTAGGAGAGGAGAGGGAGCAGCGCCCACTCTGGCGACTGGATGTGGGACTACTGGCGGATGAGGGGGTCTGTGGAAGGGTGCGGGGGTGTATTGAGAGATACCTGGAGGTCAATGACGATGGTGAGGTTCAGGTGGGGGTAGTATGGGAAGCGCTGAAGGCGGTGGTTAGAGGAGAGCTGATCTCCATTAGAGCCCACAAGGAGAAACAAGAGGGCAAAGAAAGGGAGAGATTAGTGGGGGAGATTTTGAGGGTGGATAAAAGATATGCGGAGGCCCCAGACGAAGGACTATATAGAGAAAGGCGAAGACTTCAGACGGAGTTTGACCTGCTGACCACAGGAAAGGCAGAGGCACAGTGGAGGAAGGCACAGGGGGTGCGATATGAGTATGGGGAAAAGGCGAGCCGGCTGCTGGCCCACCAACTTCGTAAGAGGATAGCGGCGAGAAAGATTGGGGGAGTTAGGGACGAAACGGGAACTATGGAGCAGAGATCAGGGAAGGTAAATGAGGTGTTCAAGACCTTTTATGAGAGGCTATATAAGTCCCAACCCCCGGGGGGAAAAGAGGGAATGCTACATTTTCTGGACCAACTAAGGTTCCCGAGGGTGGAGGAGCAGGAGGTGGCAGGTCTGGGGGCGTCAATCGAGGTGGACGAGGTGACTAAAGGACTGGGGAACATGCAGGCAGGGAAGGCCCCGGGACCAGACGGGTTTCCAGTGGAATTCTACAGGAAATATATGGACCTGTTGGCCCCGCTGCTGGCGAGAACCTTTAACGAGGCCAGGGAAGGGGGGATAGTACCCCCGACAATGTCAGAGGCGACGATATCATTAATCCTGAAGCGGGATAAAGATCCGCTGCAATGCGGGTCATACAGGCCTATCTCACTCCTAAATGTAGACGCCAAACCGCTGGCAAAAGTGCTGGCGACAAGGATAGAGGATTGCATCCCGGGGGTGGTGCATGAAGACCAGACAGGGTTTGTAAAGGGGAGACAACTGAATGTTAACGTGCGACGGCTGCTGGGGGTGATGATGACGCCCCCACCGGAGGGGGAGGCAGAGATAGTGGCGGCGATGGATGCGGAGAAGCATTCGATAGGGTGGAGTGGGACTATTTGTGTGAGGTGCTGAGGAGGTTTGGGTTCGGGGAGGGGTTTGTTAGATGGGTCAGACTCTTATATGGGGCCCCAGTGGCAAGTGTAGTCACAAACCGGCAAAGATCGGGGTATTTTCGGCTACACAGGGGAACAAGACAGCGGTGTCCCCTGTCCCCGTAACTGTTTGCATTGGCAATTGAACCACTGGCCATAGCGTTGAGGGACTCTAAGAAGTGGAGGGGGGTGGTTAGAGGGGGAGAGGAGCATCGAGTGTCGCTCTACGCTGATGACTTACTGTTCTACGTTGCGGACCCTGTAGAGGGGATGCCAGAGGTTATGCAGATACTGAGGGAGTTTGGAGATTTCTCGGGATACAGGCTAAATATGGGGAAGAGCGAGCTTTTTGTAATACACCCGGGGACCAGGGAAGAGGAATAGACGCTCTGCCGTTAAGGAGAGTGGAAAGGAGCTTTCGATATCTGGGGATCCAGGTAGCCAGGAACTGGGGAACTCTACACAGACTTAATCTGACGCGACTGGTGGAGCAGATGGAGGAGGACTTCAAGAGGTGGGATATGTTGCCACTCTCATTGGCGGGCAGAGTGCAGACGGTTAAAATGATGGTCCTCCCGAGGTTTCTTTTCGCGTTTCAGTGTCTCCCCATTCTGATCACAAAGGCCTTTTTCAAAAAAATAGACAGGAGCATTATGAGCTTTGTGTGGGCAGGGAAGACCCCGAGGGTAAAGAGGGGGTTCCTGCAGCGCAGTAGGGATAGAGGGGGACTGGCGCTGCCGAGCCTGAACGACTACTACTGGGCCGCCAATGTGGCGATGGTTTGTAAGTGGATGAGGGAGGGAGAGGGGGTGGCGTGGAAGAGGCTGGAGATGGCGTCCTGTAAAGGAACGAGCCTAAAGGCGCTGGTGACGGCGCCGCTGCCGTTCTCCCCGAAAAGGTATACCACAAACCCAGTGGTGGTGGCAACCTTGAAGATCTGGGGGCAGTGGAGGCAACACAGGGGGGTGACGGGTGCCTCGGTGTGGTCCCCGATTAGGAATAACCACAGGTTTGTCCCAGGAAGGATGGACGGGGGGTTCCAGTGTTGGCAACGAGTAGGGATTAGGAAACTGAGGGACCTGTTTATAGACGGGACGTTTGCATGTCTGGGAGCGCTGGAGGAAAAATATGAGTTGCCCCCGGGTAATATCTTCAGATATATGCAAGTGAGGGCGTTTACGAGGCAACAGGTGAGGGAATTTCCGCTGCTCCCGACACAGGGGATCCAAGTTAGAGTGATTTCTGGGGTATGGGTCGGGGAGGGCAAAGTGTCCGAAATATATCAGGAGATGAGAGACGAGGGGGAGGCGATGATAGAGGAACTGAAGGGAAAATGGGAAGTAGAGCTGGGGGAGGAGATTGAGGAGGGGCTATGGGCTGATGCCCTAAGCAGGGTAAATTCCTTGTCTTCGTGTGCCAGGCTTAGCCTGATTCAATTTAAGGTTCTACACAGAGCACATATGACGGGAGCAAGACTGAGCAGGTTCTTCGGAATGGAGGACAGGTGTGGGAGGTGCTCAGGAAGCCCGGCGAACCACACACACATGTTCTGGTCATGTCCGGCATTGGATGAGTACTGGGGGGGCGTGGCAAGGGTGATTTCAAAGGTGGTGAAGGTCCGGGTCAAGCCAGGCTGGGGGTTCGCGATATTTGGGGTAGCGGAAGAGCCGGGAGTGCAGGAGGTGAAAGAGGCCGATATTCTGGCCTTTGCATCCCTAGTAGCCCGGCGTAGGATTTTACTCATGTGGAAGGAAGCGAAACCCCCGGCGTGGAGGCCTGGATAAACGACATGGCAGGGTTCATAAAGCTGGAACGAATAAAATTTGCATTGAGAGGATCGGCTCAGGGGTACTCCAGGCAGTGGCAGCCGTTCCTTGACTATCTCGCGGAACGTTAAGGGAAGATAGAGTGACAGCAGCAGCAACCCGGGGGGTGGGGGGGGGGGGGGGGAGAGCACTATTTTTTGTTATTTTGTTAGTTCACTATATTATTTAAATAATGTTATTTACTAGTTATTGTATTATTTTTTATGTTGATTTGTAAAAACGGAAACATTTTGTTTGAAAAATTTAATAAAATATATATTTTTTAAAAAATAAATTGATTAAGGAAAAATTGGTGAGTGAGAAGTCGGAAATTACATTATTGGATTACATGTCAAATTTTAGGGAACAATTAAATAGAGCAGGTGAATTGGCTAGACAACATTTAAAAGTTTCACAACATGTGATGAAACGGGTAGCGGACAAGAAATCCAAAGTTCGTAGTTTTGCCAGTGGAGATAAAGTTTTAGTATTGTTACCAGTGGTAGATGAGCCTTTAAAAGCTAGGTTTTGTGGACCTTATCAGGTTGAAAGGAAATTAAGTGAGGTGGATTATGTGGTAAAAACACCAGATAGAAGGAAGACTCACCGAGTGTGTCATGTGAATATGCTTAAAAGGTACTTTGAAAGGGAAGGAGAGGTAAAGGAGGAAGTTTTAATGATTCTAACTCAAACTGACGAACCAAATCCAGATGACTGTGAATTTGACATACCTCAAATTAAATTGGAAAATGTGGATGTTCTTAAAAATTGGGATGAATTGTTGAGTTACCTTCCAGAGGAAAAACGGACTGACCTGAAGGAGTTATTGATATCACATGGGCAAGTTTGTGGAGATAAATTGGGAAGTACTAAAATGGCTATACATGATGAAGATGTGGGAAATGCTGTACCAATCAAACAACATCCATACAGACTTAACCCTTTAGAATTGGCACAGGTTAACAAAGAGATTGAGAGCTTAAAAATGGCATAATTGAAATGGGTTGCAGCCAATGGAGCTCACCCATAGTGATGGTACCAAAACCAGACGGTACCCAATGGTTGTGTGTGGACTATAGAAAGGTTAATGCAGTTAAAAGAACGGACTCCTATCCTATCCCACGTTTGGAGGATTGCATTGAGAAAGTGGGACAATCAGCTTTTATTTCCAAATTGGATTTACTTAAAGGTTACTGGCAGGTACCTATATCCGAAAGGGCGATGGAGATTTCAGCTTTTGTGACTCCAGAAGGTAGATACCAATTCAAAGTTATGCCATTTGGCATGAAAAACGCCCCAGCCACATTTCACCGGTAAGTTAACAAAGTTGTTTCAGGATTACCCAATTGTGCAGTATACATCGGCGATTTGGTAATTTTCAGCCAGACATGGAAAGAGCATTTAAAACATGTGATGGAGTTATTCGATCGACTTCAGGAGGCGGGTTTGGTGATAAACCTAGCCAAAAGTGAATTTGGAAAAGCCCAAGCCACTTTCCTTGGCCATACAATTGGACAGGGTCGAATGGTCACACAGGATGTGAAACCACAGCTATTGAGGAGTTTCCAATACCCTCAAAACGGCGGGACATAATGCGATTTCTTGGCATGAGTGGATTTGATCGAACATTTGTGAAAAATGTTTGTAGCTTGATTGCTCCATTGATGGACTTACTGAAGAATCGTTGAAAATTTCAGTGGACAGCGGACTTTCAACAGGCACTTGACTGCCTGAAAGCTGTGATAACCAATGCTCCTGTGTTGGAGAATTACAATGGACTCTGTGATCAGATTGAACTAAAGTATCGGACTTTAAAGAGAAATGCCGAGGCGTAGAGGAATGGACGGGTCGTGCAGAGACCTTCTTGTTCAAAGAGGCTGTCAATCGAGAAGGATTTCAGTTGGAGGAAGACGAATGGAAAAAAATGGACTCTATTATTCTACCTGTTTGCATGTGTTGTTTTTGTTGAAACAATAAAGTATATTTACTGTGTGCATGTCTTAAAGGATAGTGAAAAGGTGAAAAATGAAACCATCTTGAAGTTGATGGTTTATTTTTTTTTTCTTGGGGGGAGGTGTCATGTGAGAGTACCTTTACGAAATGTACCTTTAAGAAATGGGTATTATCAGTGATGTCAGAGTGTGGGTGGAGCTGCGCTGTCTGTCAGCTTTTTACTTTTGTTTTAGGCTGTTTGCTGCAGGGTGTGTTTTAGTTTTGTTTTCAGTGTTGGAGCTGAAGCCAGACCAAGCAAGTGTACTGCTGTTCTCTGTGCCATCAAAAAGACTATCTTGTGATCATTTGTTGAATTCAGAATTATAAATGTTCTCAGTAATGAATGTAAACCTAATGTGCTTCTGTTGAAAGGTGTTTCTTCTGTCTTCTGGATGTTGTTTGGGAAGTTATTAAGGATTACTTAGTGTTGTATTCTTTAGGGGTTGTATTTGAATTGATGGTTGCTAAGATGTTCACTGTATGTTTTAAAAGGTTAACTTGAGTTCATGGAATAAACATTGTTTTTCTTTTAAAAAATACTTTTCCATTTCTGCTGTACCACACCTGTAGAGTGGGCCGTGTGCTCCCCATACCACAATCTATTAAAGGTTGTGGGTCAGGTGAACTCCATGATACACTTTGGGGTTCTCTAAACCCTGGCCCATAACACCAGGAACAAGCATCATACAAAGAACAAAGAAAAGTACAGCACAGGAGGCCCTTCGGCCCAGGTCTGCGCCGGCCATGCTGCCCGTTTAAACTAAAATCTTCTTCACTTCCGGGGTCCATATCCCTCTATTCCCATCCTATTCATGAATTTGTCAATATGCCCCTTAAATGTCACTATCGTCCCTGCTTCCACCACCTCCTCCGGCAGCGAGTTCCAGGCACCCACTACCCTCTGTGTAAAAAACTTACCTTGTACATCTCCTCGAAACCTTGCCCCTCGCACCTTAAACCTATGCCCCCTAGTAATTGACCCCTCTACCCTGGGAAAAAGTTTCTGACTATCCACTCTGTCTACGCCCCTCATAATTTTGTAGACCTCTATCAGATCGCCCCTCAACCTCCTTCGTTCCATGGAGAACAAACCAAGTTTATTCAACCTCTCCTCATAGCTAATGCCCTCCATACCAGCAACATCCAGGTAAATCTCTTCTGCACCCTCTCTAAAGCCTCCACATCCTTCTGGTAGTGTGGCGGCCAGAATTGAACACTGTACTCCAAGTGTGGCCTAACTAAAATTCTATACAACTGCAACGTGACGTGCCAATTTTTATACTCAATGCCCCGGCCAATGAAGACAAGCATGCCATATGCCCTCTTGATTACCTTCTCCACTTGTGTTGCCCCTTTCAGTGACCTGTGGACCTGTACACCTAGATCTCTCTGACTGTCAATACTCTTGAGGGTTCTACCATTCACTGTATATTCCCTACCTGCATGAGACCTTCCAAAATGCATTACCTCACATTTGAAATGAAAAAATGAAATGAAAATTGCTTATTGTCACAAATAGGCTTCAAATGAAGATACTGTGAAAAGTCCCTAGTCGCCTCATTCCGGCGCCTGTTCGGGGAGGCTGGTACGGGAATTGAACCTGCGCTGCTGGCCTGCCTTGGTCTACTTTACAAGCGAGCTATTTAGCTTGCAGTGCTAAACCAGCCCCGGACTAAACTCCATCTGCCATCTCTCCGCCCAAGTCTCCAAATGATCTAAATCCTGCTGTATCCTCTGACAGTCCTCATCGTCATCCACAATTCCACCAACCTTTGTGTCATCCGCAAACTTACTAATCTGACCAGTTACATTTTCCTCCAAGTCATTTATATATGCTACGAACAGCAAAGGCCCCAGCACTGAACCCTGCGGAACACCACTAGTCACAGCCCTGCAATCAGAAAAGCACCCTTCCATTGCTACTCTCTGCCTTCTATGACCTAGCCAGTTCTGTATCCATCTTGCCAGCTCACCTTGGATCCCGTGTGACTTCACCTTTTGTACCAGTCTGCCATGAGGGACCGCGTCAAAGGCTTTATTGAAGTCCATACATACAACATTCACTGCCCTACCTGTATCAATCATCTTTGTGACCTCCTCGAAAAACTCTCTGAAGTTAGTGAGACAAAACCGTGCTGCCTCTCGCTAATACGTCCACTTGCTTCCAAATGGGAGTAGGTCCTGTCTCGAAGAATTCTCTCCTGTAATTTCCCTACCACCGACATAAGGCTCACCGGCCTGTAGTTCCCTGGATTATCCTTGCTACCCTTCTTAAACAAAGGAACAACATTGGCTATTCTCCAGTCCTCCGGGACATCACCTGAAGACAGTGAGGATCCAAAGATTTCTGTCCAGGGTCAGCAATTTCCTCTCTTGCCTCCTTCAGTATTCTGGGGTAGATCCCATCAGGCCCTGGGGATTTATCCACCTTAATATTTTTCAAGACGACGTCCGGTGGCGGCTATGAGGGAGTAAATCGCGCATTTGGTGGCTCCCGCTCGTGCCGAACTTTTGGACCTTTCCCCACGACTTTTTTGCATTTTTGAGCGCTGGCTTTGTATGCGAAGTTAATTTGGCACTGGTTCCACACATTGGTGTATGGAACGAAGACCTCCAAGGGATCGAAAAGGGAGAAATAAGAGGACAAGCAAGGGCTGGGTGGAGGTTGCGGCAGAAGACAATATGGCTGATGTTCGGACTCCTGCTGTGACGGCCCAACCATCAACGGAGGAGCTGATGCAGGTCGTTCAAGAGGGCTTTGCTAGGCAGAAACGGGACTGTCTTGATCCGATAAAAGAATCGATCGATTGGCTGGAGCGCAGGCTGGATACCCAGGATCGGACAATTCAGAAGCTGGAGAAAGCGCTGGCGGACCAGGATGAGCACCAAACGGTGGTTGAGCTGCAGGTGGGATGCTGATGGATCAGCAAAAAAGGCTATTGGAGAAGGTAGAGGATCTGGAGAATAGAGCTCGCCGGCAGAACTTAAGAATTGTCGGTGTCGATGCTGGCGTGTTTGTGGCGAGTATGTTTCAGAAGCTTCTGGGGGAGCGGGCTTTTCCCGACCGTTGGAGGTGGACAAGGTGGACAGAGCGCTGGCGAGGAAGCCGCGGCCGGGGGATCCCCCAAGGGTGATGGTGGTCCAGTTCCACAGGTTTTTGGACAAGGGGTGAGTTCTCCAGTGGGCCAAGCGTACGCAGACCTGCAAATGGGCCAAAAGCATTTTGCGTGTCTACCAGTATCTGAGCGTGGAGGTGGCCAGAAGGAGGGCAGGCTTTAACCAAGTTAAGGTGATCCTGTTCAAGAAGCGGGTGAAATTTGGACTGTTATATCCGGGGCGTCTTTGTGTTACGCACAAGGACCAGCACCATTATTTTGAGTCGCCCGAAGACGCAATGGACTTTGCCAAGAGGAAAGGGCTGGTGCTGAACTGAGAACTTTTTGTTTTTTAAGTTGCAACTTTTTGAGTGATGTTTTTATGTTTTTATTGTCGTTTCTCTTATGTATTTGAGTTTGGTTGAAGAGGGGGAAGTAAACGTTATTTGGTTTCTGCGGGTTCTGGGTGTTTTGGTGGGGATGGCTGGTGGGTCTTTTTACTTTGCATTACTTGGATTTACACTATGTGGGTGGTTTTCTGTGTGTTTTTTCTTTTTGGGTTGTCCCTTATGTTAATTGGGCGATTGTTTGGGGTCGGTTTGATGAGGGAAGTAGTTTTGATGGGCGGGGCAGGAGGGGAGTGAGGGAACAATAGGTGGGAGACTTCTTGGTGCTGGAGGTGATGGCCACCAGGCTAGCTGGGTGAGCTAGTCTACGGAAGCAAAGTTGGGGGTGTGCATATGATAAGTCTATGGCAGGTGTTAGGTTGCAAAGTGTTGTTGCTGGGGTGGGGGGGAGAGCGGGGGAGTTACTCTGCTGACGAGGGAGGGACTTAGGTTTCGGGACAGAGAGGAGGTCGGGGGTGGGGGCTGCCAGGAGGTGGGCCAATGGAGGCGTGGCACATGGGCTGGTGGCGGGCCCAGGAAATGGGATGGCTGATCGGCGGGGGGGGGGGGGGGGGGGGGGGCGGGCACAGTGCGCCCCCAATTAGGCTGATCACCTGCAATGTTAGAGGGTTGAATGGGTCGGTCAAGAGGACACGTGTGTTCACGCATCTGAGGACTCTGAAGGAGGACGTGGTAATGTTGCAGGAGACACACCTAAAGTTGCGGATCAAGTCAGGCTAAGGAAGGGTTGGGTCAGTCAGGTCATTCATTCGGGGCTGGACACCAAGACATGAGGGGTTGCGATTTTGATCAACAAGCGGGTGCAATTTCAGGTGGGCGGTATAGTCTCGGACGGGGGGGCCGGTATGTCATGGTTAATGACATACCGGCCATACCGACATAATCAGTAGTCTGGAGGGTAGGAAGGTAGTCTTGGTTAATGTGTACGCGCCAAATTGGGATGACGTGGAATTTATAAAGAGGTTGCTGGGGAAGATACCTGACCTGGACTCGCACAAGCTGGTTATGGGAGGGAATTTTAATAGTCATCGACCCCGGCCTGGACCGGTCGTGTTCGAAAACGGGGAGGGTGCCAGCAATGGCAAAGGAACTGATAGGGTTCATGGAGCAGATGGGGGGGGGGGGGGGGGTCGATCCATGGAGGTTTAGGCAGCCGACGGGGAGGTGTTTTCTTTTTATTCGCATGTTCACAAGGTTTATTCCCGGATCGACTTTTTCAGGGATTTCTGGCAGGGGCGGCGGTGTGTGAGAGGCTGAGGAAGTGCATGCAAAGTTACCTGCAGGTTAATGACATGGGGGAAGTCTCAGCAGCGGTGGTCTGGGAGGCACTGAAGGCAGTGGTGAGAGGGGAGCTGATTTTGATCCGGGATCAGAGGGACAGGACGGATAGGGCAGAAACGGACTGACTGGTTAAGGAGATCTTACAGATCGACAGGAGGTATGCGTTGACCCCGGGGGCGGAGCTCTTAAGGGAACATCGGAAGCTGCAGGCTGAGTTTGGGGTGTTGTCCACAGGTAAGGTCGTGGAGCAGCTTAGAAAGGCGAGTGGGGCGTTTTACGAACATGGGGAGAAGGCCAGCAGAATGCTTGCACAGCAGCTAAGAGGGAGGCGGCCAGGGAATTAGAGAGGGTGGTTGATGGGGATGGAAACTTGGTAGGGGAGTCGGTAGGGCTAAACAGGGCGTTCAGGGACTTTTACAGTAGGCTCTATTGCTCGGAACCCGGGCCGGAGGGGATGAGATGCTTTTTGGACAGACTGACCTTCCCAAGAGTGGGTAGGGAGCTGGTAGATGGGCTGGGGGCCCCGATTAGAGTCCAAGAAATAGCTGAGGGCTTGAAGGCAACGCAGTCGGGCAAAACCCCGGGGCCGGACGGATACCCGGTGGATTCTATAAAATGTTGTCGGGGATATTAGGGCCGATGCTGGTCAAGGTTTTCAATGAGGCAAGGGACAGAGGGGTGCTGCCCCCGACGATGGCACAGGCCACTATTTCGTTGATATTGAAGCGGGACAAGAACCTGGAGCTATGCAGGTCATATAGGCCAATCCCCCTGCTTAATGTGGATGCCAAGTTGCTGGCCAAAATTTTGGCCTCCAGGATTGAAGGTTGTGTGCCGGGTATGATTATGGAGGACCAAACCGGGTTTGTCAAGGGCAGGCAGTTGGTGGCCAATATAAGGCTGCCTAATGTGATCATGATGCCCCCGGAGAGTAGGGAGGTTGAGATAGTTCTGGCAATGGATGCGGAAAAGGCGTTCGACCGGGTGGAGTGGGACTACCTATGGGAGGTGCTGGGACGATTTGGGTTCAGTAAGGGCTTTATCGACTGGGTCAGGCTGTTGTACCAGGCCCCGGAGGCTAGTGTAAGGACTATTTTAGACTGTACCGGGGGATAAGAAAGGGGTGCCCCCTCTCACCACTGTTGTTTGCGTTAGCTATAGAGCCGCTGGCAATTGCTCTGAGAGCTTCAAGGGTCTGGTTCGGGGCTGTACGCTGACGACCTGCTCCGATACGTATCGGATCCAGGGGCAGGGATGGGTGAAATTATGGCGATTTGGGGGGAATCTGGCCGTTTTTCGGGGTATAAACTGAATATGACAAAGAGTGAAATGTTTGTAGTCCAGGCGAGGGTCAGCTGCCATTTAGGTTAGTAGGGGACAGTTTCAGGTACTTAGGGATACAAGTGGTGCGCGACTGGGGCCAGTTACACAAGTTGACTTGTCCCGGTTGGTTGAACAGATATGGGGCGAGTTTCGGAGATGGGATGCGCTCCTGCTGTCGTGAGCTGGGAGAATGCAGACGGTCCTACTGAAGTTTCTGTTCGTATTTCAGTGTCCCCCAATTTTCATGCCACGGTCTTTTTAAGAGGGTTAATAAAATCATCCTGGGCTTTGTGTGGGCAGGCAATTCCCCGCGAATGAAGGTGATACACAGTAGTCATTTAGTACATCGACCATTTTCACACATAGGTTCCCACTTGTCCTTCAGTGGGCCAACCCTTTCCCTGGCTTCCCTCTTGCTTTTTATGTACGTGTAAGCCTTGGGATTTTCATTAACCCTATTTGCCAGTGACTTTTCGTGACCCCTTTTAGCCCTCCCAACTCCTTGCTCAAGTCCCTTCCTACTTTCCTTATATTCCACACAGGCTGTGTCTGTTTCCAGCCTTCTAGCCCCGACAAATGCCTTTTTCTTTTTGATGAGGCCTACATCTCTCGTTATCCACCGTAACCCTCTTTGTCAATGACTTTTCGTAACCTTTTAGCCCTCCTGACTTAAGTTCCTTCCTACTTTCCATATTTTCCACACCAACTTCATCTGTTCCCAGCCTTGTAGCCCGGACAAATGCCTCCTTTTTGACGAGGCCTACAATGTCTCGTTATCCAAGGTTCCTGAAATTTGCCATATTTATCCTTCCTCACAGGAACATGCCAGTCCTGAATTCCTTTCAACTGACATTTGAAAGCCCCCATCACATGATTTACAGGTTCATGACAAATCATGATCCCCAAGCCCATTTTCAGGCTTATCTGATAATTTAGCCAACAGTCTTGACGGCTCACCAGTTTAGACTTCCATCCTGTATAGCACCCTCAAGTATACATTTCTTACATATGCTCAAGTGTTTATTTCTCCTTCAGAATAACATTGTCACACTTGTCTGCCCCCTGCCCCACCCCCCAAATTAAAGACCATTACCATCTCCCGCCTGATACCAATGTTGTGGTGCAAAAATAAACGTGCTGAAAAGAATGCTTGGCCCAAATATTAAAAATTACTTCAATCAACTGTAGTACATTGGCAGCTGGATTTCTTGTTCCATTCAATTTCCAACATAGGATTGCAGAATCCCCATGGTCAGCTAGTCAATGGTGTAAATGATGTTTCCATACAAAAAAATATTTTCTACAAGTTTATTATTTGTGTGGGTACTTTGTTCTCCAACAGCACGTAAGCAGCCAATTATCAAAGCACACAAATTCTGTTTTCCCCACCTGAAGGAAGCTAAATTTTATTATATTCTTAAAACGCATTTTGCACACGAGGCTCCGAGTGAGCAGAGAAAGAAATGCGTTATGTTCACAGTATCTCAAGTTCATTGGACAGGAATGCCTCATTTGGAAGGTTGCACCATTATATCCAGGGTCACTCTGCACTGATGACAATCTGTACTCACTTTACACAGACTGCAAAAATAACTGCCAACTGCAAGATAACTTTTCAGTTTTATTTAAAAAAGTATTGATTCTTATCATGATCTAACATGAGAAGTTCGCAATCACATGTAGTGACAAAAGATCTACAAAAACCATCTGCAAAAAATTGGTATTAACTGCATGACAAAAAAAATCCTCACTACCTTTGCCATTGAAAATTCCACACAACATTAAATAGGCAATAACATTCCATCACTCTGGAGTCCCTCTCTTCTTGAAAGGCTGTGCCTTAAAAAAAAAAAAATCAGCTACTTACAATTAAAACAGTACAGGGCCTGGCTACGCAGTGTAAAAATACATCACTAACTATACACAGTTTTGTACAGTTTCTTTACACCTAAGCCATTGATCCAAATTACAAATGAGTTCACATTTCCTGTCTTTGCAAAAAAAATAGATCAAACTTAGACAAAGATTTTTTTTACATCTGGATTTATTTATTCGTCATCCTCATCATCATCCTCTTCTTCCTCGTCATCTTCCTCCTCTTCATCGTCGTCCTCTTCTTCCTCCTCCTCTTCCTTCTTCTTCTTTGCAGCCTGAGCTGGCTTGGCAGCAGGTTTCTTACCAGCTTCCTTACCAGCTTCACCCTTGCATTTGGCACGATAGGCTGCAACCTCCTAGAAAGCAGAATTAAAGTTACCAGAGCACATTTAATAAGAGCTCATGATATTTCAACAAATTATTTACTCGGTTGTTACTAACTGGTAGATATGAAAAGTTAGCAACATAACCAATACACTGGACTACACAAACCTATCAAGGCAGTGTAACACTAAATTAGGCGTTTTGATTCTCCAAATTTACTATTTCAGAAAATGAGATTCAATCTCAAATTTTATGTAATTCAGGTGAATGCCCAATGCTCAATTTTACAATAAAGAATCTATTCTTCTCAGATCGGCAGAGAAAAAAAAATATATGCAAAGTTGGGCTAAAGTTCATATGATTATATTGGGCTAAAAGACACGCCTCGTGTTATGATAGAGTTCCTTCCTCATTTCCTTATTTGACTAGAAACTGTTCTATCTGCCAAAATGACTTCAAATGGATACTTTTACAAGTAACAAATTGGAAATATGGTTGCAAATCAGAATGAATAAACCCAACATTGATAAGCCACCGAGTACAAAAGGAGAGAATTAAATCCCACATAAACTAAGTCTTGGTACAACCAAAGCACTTTTGTAGTTAATATGAACATTTGGTTTTAAGATTCTTTGTTTGTTTCCCCCACCACCAAGAGGGTGGAGGCAGTGAAAGAATTAATCACTAAATACTGGACTTTGCCAAAATATTTAAAACATGCAAAGTTTTCAAGTGTGCTATTTACCTTTTCATATTTCTCCTTTAACTTGGATGCTTTCTGCTCAAACGGTACTTTATCCTTGGGTTGCACCGTAGACCACATCTCTCCCAGCTTCTTTGCAACATCCCCAATGGACATTCCAGGAGACTCGCTCTTGATCTTTGGACGTTTCTCAGAGCAGAAAATGAAAAATGCTGATCTGCAAGAATGAACACGTTATTAAAAACAAGTTATCTGTGGGGGGGGGGGGGGGAGAGAAAAGAGAGAAAAACCCGGGTACTTCAACTGCAGTACGTACGGTGGTCTCTTGGGGGCATTTGGATCCTTCTTCCTCTTCTTATCCCCCTTTTGAGGGATATAGTTCTTCATCTCCCGATCATAACGGACCTTGTCGCCCTTAGCCAGGTCTTCAAACTTTGACTTCTCTTTGATGTTCATGGTCTAGAAAGAAAAAATCGATTTGAGCTATTACAAATACACAAAAGAAATCTGTAAGCGTTTTAAATGTAAAACTCAAAATCAGTCCCACCTTCCACCTTTCTGAACATTTCTTTGAGAACTCTGTAAAGTTGACGCTGGCTTCGGGGTGTTTCTTCTTGTGTTCCTCTCGACAAGTCTGCACAAAGTATGCATATGAGGACATCTTGCCCCGAGGCTTATTGGGATCTCTTTTAACCATGGCTGGTGTGTGTCTGCGATTTAAAAAAATGAAAGTGTTCAGATAGTCCAAAGAATTAACTTTATAAGTAAAACTAGTAAATCTAAAGTATGTATTGCCCCGGGACTTTCTCCTCCTTCATGAAAGGTCACCAAGCTGGATTTGTTAATTGCTTGCTTTGTTCTTCTGAATTCCACCCCCCCCCCCCCCACCCCGGCCAAGCACTCAGTTTTAATGTGAACTTGTACATGGATGTCTCTCTTCAGAACATCACAGCCAATGCATTATCTTTAAAAGTATGGACCACAGCCAGCAACACGATGAATGAACGGATAAGGTGTTGAACAAGCAACTAAATTTCAAGTCCTGTAAAGCCAACATAGATCATCAAGCATCTGCTCCAATTCTCATGGAAAATTAACATTTGGCAATTCAGGAGGATTTGAAGTGTTATTTGCATTTATTGCAAACTTGAGGTTAAGTTTACTTTTGTAAACCAAGACAGCTCACATTTAGTCTTGGATTGCCAAATGTGACATTTAACGCAAGGAAGGCAAATCTACAAACGCACTTCTTAAACTGGCTATGGCTTTGTCAGAAGGTTAAACGAAGAGCTGGATTTGTTTTGAACTACCTTAAACAGATCCAGTGAGCCATATGGCCTTTTAGGCACAATAAACATCATGTTTCATGTTACCTTGTTGGCATAGCTTCCAAAAATAACACACATTAAAAAAATCTAAGTTAATACTTTGCTGCTCGTGGCATCCAAAAACAAATGTTTAAAATATCCAAATGTGGTAGGAATGCATGTGCACCTTTCATGTAACACCTATTGTTTGAGATGCATATTCATCACCAACAAACTTATCCCCGCCCCCAAACAGACCAACATAACAACCTTTCGGTAACGACTAGTGCACATCCAATTAAAATATCCTTGCAAGCTGTTGCTCAACTATAAATTAAACCTGCACAGCTATCTGCTTACAAGCCAAAGAACACATCTGCAACAGAAATTGAACCAAAACTGCTGTGCTCGGTACATCAAGAAAAAACTTGCACTAAACCACCCTCAATTCTCAAAAATATTACACGGCTCACGATTCTAACTTAACATACGTCGAACATACTTCTCAAGGGGCGAAACAAAGTTTCCCCATAGGTACTGGAAAGCACAATGTTTCCTAAAGCGTGCACAAACTCGCCGAGATTTATCTTTTCCAACGCTGGTAAAATCGTGGATCTGATTATGTGGGGGGGGGGGGGGTATATTTAAAAAAAAAATTAAAGTGAACCTCTACATGAATGAAAAGACACCCTGACACACCAAAACTACATTGTGACCAAAAAAGTGGGGGGTGGAAGAGAAGAAAAAAAAAAGGAGGGAGGCAGAAAGATTAAATGAGAGGGAATGTGTAAGGGAAAAAGGGGGGGGGGGGCGAAATAAAAGAGAAAAAAAGGGCGGGCTGTACAGCAGATGTGAAACTGCCTGGGCGTCCATCTACCTCCATTTTACATACAATAACCAAGCAGATGGAGCAGGAAAAGCAGAGAAGGAGGTGGGGGCAGTACTTGCACAAGTGCAACAAGCCAAAAAACACACACGAGGAAGACAGGGGCGGGAGTAAAAGGCGGTTACGTGTTTCTTGATTCACTTTTTCTTTTTTGGGGAAAAAAAAATCCCCCATATTTTTTTTTAAAAAGGACACACTTTCGAAAAATAATAATAATAAATTGCAAATCCCGCCCCCTCCGCACAGACAAAAAAAATGTGCAATCTGGGCGGACGAGGTATTGCTTTTCTCTCTCTGGCTTTGCAATCACTGCGCACTTCCATTAACAAACACATCGAGCGTTGCAAAGCCAGAGGCGGCCATTTCCACTCACTCACACTGAGAAACCCCCTCCCCTCCCGCTCTCTCCTTCCGGGGGGGGGGGGGGGGGAAGAATTTTTCCGCCTTTCCCAAACACGCGCCAAAAAAAGTTAAATGGGAAAAAAAAGTTGGGGGTCGCCGAATTTATTTTTTTTCGAGTCTGTCAAATTACAACCTCTTATCCCCCCTTACACAAGTCAAAGTAAGTGCTTTCCCCAGGGAAATCACTTTTTTTTTTACAAAATCGTTCGGTTTCGATTTTTAAAAAGTCGACTGGATTTACACGTAAAGCTCGCAAGAGATTTTTTTTTTGGTAAGCATTCCCGCGCGCTCATATTTATACACACGCGCGCGTACACACATATAAGATACCGTACCATTATTATACATAGAGATACCTACCAGGCTCACACTGTACAAGGCGTCAATGGACTACAAAGCTACACAGGGCGCTGGTTCTCACTATGCTGCTTCTCACCCCAACTTGATCACACGTTTCCTCCTTTCTCCGGGCCCCGACCTGTCAATCAGGCGGATAGACGGCAGCCGGTTGGTCAGGGAGGCGGGCCGACAGGCCGGCTGCCCCAGACGATTGGTCCACGTCCATTGGGGAGGCGGGAACTGGCCGCCAGCAAGTTGGGTTACGCCACTGCTTGCCTCCGCGCTCCACATCTATAAAATAAAATCCCCCTGTTCCCGCCTGGCTCCTCCCCCGCAGCCCATGCCCCTCCCCCAAAGCCCCTGCTCTGCCTTCACAACGGGGACGCACCAGTTTGAATCGCAGGCGGTCGCCAGCCGATTGGTCGGCGGCCACCCGCTTTCGTCATCTCCCCAACCGCACAAGATTCGAAACGGCGGCGAGTCGGAGGCCGATTGGTGGCCGCCGCCGCGCGATGACCGGCCACGCCTCCCGGCAGCCAGCCGTTGGAAGGTCACGTGTCGCTGTTTGAAAAAAGAACGGTCGGGACGCTCGAGCGCCGCAGAGACAAAAGGACAGGTGTCAGCCAGAGAGAGAGAGAGCGCCTGCGGCGGCAGGGTGAACAGCCCGGAGTCAGGGCAGCATGCCAGAGATCATGGCCTCTTATGCAACCAAACAAAGAGCGTCAGTGCTGCCCATTCGTTTACTTTTTTTTTGTGGGGTCATAATTATAATAGACGCCAATCATGGTGTTCCTGCTTTTTTTGTAACAGCCGCTCATTCCCACTGTGTAACTAAGGACTCGTCAGCCTTTATGCTCGTTTTCCAATTGCTGTATGGGCGAGTTGACTTCATTTTATCTGACTAATCTGCCAACCCAATCTGAAGGGGTGATGTTTCCTCGTGTCATGAGATTAGACACTGCTGAGGTCATGCAATGATATGTTATCGTGGGAGTGTAGGGACCTGGCACTTGACCCCTTGAGTCTGCGTTGCCATCGCCGAGAGAAACAGAGGATGGGGAGTGGGTCATTTCGGCCTCTCGAGCCTGCTTCGCCATTCAATGTGGTCGTCGCAGATCCCCTATCTCACTGCCAGACTGCTGCGCTCTCCCCACACCTCGACTGGAGCCCAGAAGTCACTGCTGCCTCAGCACCAGGGACCCGGGTTCAAACTCGGGCGACTGTTGATTCTGCATGTTCTCCCCGTGTCTGTGTAGGTTATCTCCGGTTTCCTCCCAGAGTCCAAAGACGTGCAGTGGATTGGCCACGCTAAATTGCCCCTTAAGTGTCCAAAAGGTTAGGTGCGGTTACGGGGATGGGGGTACTCTTGTCAGAGGATTGGTGCAGACTTGATGGGCTGAATGGCTTTATTATTTGATTTATTATTGTCACATGTATTGGTGTACAGTAAAAAGTATTGTTTCTTGCTTCCTCTAGAGACAATGCATAACCGTACATAGGGAAGGAAGAAGAGACTACAGAATGTAATGTTATAGTCATAACTGGGATGTAGGGAAAAGGTCAACTTAACACGAGGTCGGTCCATTCAGAAGTCATATGGCAGCAGGGTTCTTGAGTCAAAGTTGGTACGTAACCTCAAACCTTTGTATCTTTTTCCTGACGGAAGAAGGTGGAAGAGAATATGTCCGGGCTATATGGGGTCCTTAATTATGCTGGTTGCCTTTCCGAGGCAGCGGGAATTGTGAACAGTCCATGGATGGGAGGCTGGTTTGCGTGACCTTTTGTAGTTTCCTGCGGTCTTGTGGATGTGGAGGCTTTAGAGAGGGTGCAGAAGAGATTTACCAGGATGGTGCCTGGTATGGAGGGCATTAGCTATGAGGAGACGTTGAATAAACTTGGTTTGTTCTCACTGGAATGAAGGATGTTGAGGGGCGACCTGATAGAGGTCTACAAAATTATGAGGGGCATAGACAGATTGAATAGTCAGAGACTTTCCCTGGATAAAGGGGTGAATTACTAGAGGGCATAAGTTTAAGGTGCGAGGGGCAAGGTTTAGAGGAGATGTACGAGGCAAGTTTTTTACACCGAGGGTAGTGGGTGCCTGGAACTCGCTGCCGGGGGAGGTGGTGGAAGCAGGGAGGATAGTGACGTTTAAGGGGCATCTTGACAAATACATGAATAGGATGGAAATATGGACCCCGGAAGTGTAGAAGATTTTAGTTTAGACAGGCAGCATGGTCGGCGCAGGCTTGGAGGGCCGAAGGGCCTGTTCCTGTACTTTTCTTTGTTGTTTTATCCCTGATCCAGACATTTCAGCCGGTCAGAATTTTTTACACATTTCAAAGAGATCCCCTCTCGATCTTATAAATTGCAGTGAATACAGGCCAAGTCGACCCAGTCTGCCCTCGTCCAACAATCCTGCCATCCCAGGAAGCAGTCTGGTGAACCTTGCACTCCCTCTATGGCAAGTATATCCTTTCTTAGATGAGGACCTCACAGGTGATTTGTGACCTAACTCCATATACTCACCTTTTCCCCATATGTTGTTGACAAAAACAATTTAAAAAAATTACAATTGATCCAGCAGATGTGGAAAGGATTTTGAAGCATGTTTAAGATAATTTTCTGGATCATGTGTTTCTGTCCCAGGAAGGGAGGAAACAATGCTGAATTTTGATTCCGTTGCATGAGGTGGGACAAATCAATGTCAGTCAGAGAACATTTGGGGGACAGTAATCATAGTAAGGTTTGGATTAGTTATGGAAAAGGATAAAGGGCAATCCGGAGTGGTGGTGGTGTGTACTCAAGGAATCCGAATTGCTGTGGCAATATGCACTTTTACATGCATGTTGTAGTCTGGTGCTATGGATAGTGATTGTAGATGCTCCAACATTCTTTCCATCACATAGTTGACCAGGAATCTCTCCTGCTCCTACTGCCTGCCATTACAAGTTGATACTCAATTACAAGGATTTGCAAGTTGATAATCTGTTTGACCATGTTAGTGAGTGTACCTTCCTTGGCCATCAAGTCCTGGGGTGGGACTCAGCCCAACCTGGAGCTTCTGATTTAGGGGCAGGACACTACTCAGTGCACCCACAGGCTTGGTTTGATCCAACTTAAAGTAAATTTTAGGGCGCACCTGACACAAGTCCAGAATGAGGGCTGGATTCTCTGTTATTGGGATTATGTCCCCACGCCATCGTAAAAATTGTGGCCTTTCACACCAAGGTAGCACAGTTGCTTCACGGCTTCAGGGTCCCAGGTTCATTGCAGGCTGGGTCACTGTCTGTGTGGTGTCTGCATGTCCCCCCCCTGTGGCTGCATGGGTTTCCTCCGGGTGGTCCGGTTTCCTCCCACAATCCAAAGATATGCAGGTTAGGTGTAGTGGCCATGCTAAATTGCCCTTGGTGTCCAAAAAAGGATAGATGGGGTTACTGGGTTACAGGGATAGGGTGGAAGTGTGGGATTAAGTAGGGTGCTCTTTCCAAGGGCCGGTGCAGACTGGATGGGCCGAATGGCCCCCTTCTGCACTGTAAATTCTATGGTCTAAAAACTGACATGAAAGGGCCACATACTCCTGGCCCTGCAGGGGGCTAGCAGGGACCCGTTGTAAAACTAGCAGCTTTTGCTGCAGATACGGGCCCCTGCACCTCCGGGTTGCAGGCCATGCATGCGCACACCGGCAGCCTCCAGTGGCAGCGCTGTGCTGCATGGCAGACTCAAACCGCAAAGCTGGACGTTAAAAGTAGACCCCCCAATTGGCCATGCACCCGACCCTGACCTCCCGCACAAATATTGCCCGGCCACGTATAAGGACCCCCTGCCCCCCGATCAACCCGCCCCCGGCCAGGGCGGCTGCCATGCTAGTTTCCTGACCGGCAGGACCATGAGTGGTCCACGCCAAAGGGACTTCGGCCGATCGGGGCGGAGCGGGCCTCCAGCAATGGCCCCAGGTAGGTGTTAACGGCATTCGGGGCCCTCAGAATTGGTGAACCGGTGCCAGTCCTGATTCTGTGCGGGGAAATGGATTCCCGGCGCCGGCTGCAATTTCGGTGTCGGGGTGAATCCAGCCCGAGTTGTTTCTTTGTCGGGGTTGGGAGGACAGGTGCGAGTGCTGTTCAGGAGGTCCAGCTAACCACACCCATCTGTTGTGGTCTGGTCCCAAGCTTGTGGGTTTCTGGGGCTCCTTTAGAATCGTGTCGGTGATTCTGAAGATTAAGCTGGAGCCCTCTCTAGTGGCCGTATTCGGGGTGTCAAACTCGCTGGAAGTGCAGACAGTTCAGGGGCCGATGTTCTGGCCTTCGCCTTGCTGATTTCCCGGAGGCAAGTACTGTTGGGGTGGAGGTCGTCATTTCCACCTAGTGCCTCGGTGTGGCTGGGAAATCTGATGGAGTTCCTATACCTGTGAAGGGACCAATCTATTGGAGATGGTAGTCTTTTATTGTTTATTTCAAGGAATTGGTTACTGTTAGCCATTGAGGGGTGAAGATGGTTGGGTTGTGCAAGTGGTTGTGGTAATGTTTGGGGTTTTGTATGCATGTAAATATGTTTATTCTTTTGTATTGTATAAAATGAAAAATTTGAATAAAAATATTTTTTAGAAACAACTCAGTGCATCACAAAACCTCCTATAAAACAGACTGGAGATCCTTAACAAGGGTACAGCCAATTTCAGTAGGGTCACTACGGATCTAATTCAGGTAAATTGGAATCAGAAGTTGGCAGGAAAAACTGAGGGAACAATTGGCTGCCTTTAAAGAGCTGATGTCTTGGGTACAGTCAAGGTACATTCTAATGATGGAAAAGTAGGATAAAATGCCATAGTTCCCTGGGTGACGAAAACCTTAGTTGGAGCAGAAATGGAGCCAAATATTAGGTTGATAATACATGCACAACCAGGTTGAATATAAAAGGTCCTGAGGAATTGAAAAAGTAAATCGGAAAGGCAATGGAGATTATGCATCAGTTTCCTATTTATTGACTACAGCTCCACCTTCAACACCATAATCCCAGCCAAGCTCATCTCAAAGCTCCAAAACCTAGGACTTGGCTCGTCACTCTGCAACTGGATCCTTGACCTTTGACCCACAGATCACAATCAGTCAGAATAAACAACAACACCACCTCCACAATAGTCCTCATTACCGGGGCCCTGCAAGGCTGCGTACTTAGCCTCCTACTATACACCCTGTACACACATGACTGTGGCAAAATTTGGTTCCAACATCATCTTCAGATTTGCTGAAGGTACGACCATAGTGGGCCAGATCATGAATAATGACGAGTCAGAATACAGGAGGGAGATAGAGAACCTAGTGGAGTGGTTCAGCAACAACAATCGATCTTTCAATGCCAGCAAAACTAAAGAGCTGGTCATTGACTTCAAGAAGCAAAGTACTGTACACAGCCCTGTCAGCATCAACGGGGCTGAGGTGGAGATGGTTTGCAGATTCAAATTCCTAGGGGTGCACATCTCCAAAAATCTGTCCTGGTCCACCCACGTCGACGCTACCACCAAGAAAGCTCAACAGCGCCTGTACTTCCTCAGGAAACTAAGGAAATTCGGCATATCCACATTAACTCTTACCAACTTTTACAGATTCACCATAGAACGCATTCTATCTGGCTGTATCACAGCCTGATATTGCAACTGCTCGGCCCAAGACCGCAAGAAACTTCAGAGTCATGAACACAGCCCAGTCCATCACACAAACCTGCCTCCCATCTATTGATTCCATCTACACCTGCTGCCTGGGGAAAGCGGGCAGCATAATCAAAGACCCCTCCCACCCGGCTTACTCACTCTTCCAACTTCTTCCATCGGGCAGGTGATACAAAAGTCTAAGAACACGCAAAAACAGACTCAAAAACAGGTTCTTCCCCGCTGTTACCAGACTCCTAAACGACTCTCTTATGGACTGACCTGATTTAACACTACACCCCTGAATGCTTCACCCGATGCCGGTGTTTATGTAGTTACATTGTGTGCCTTGTGTTGCCCTATTATATATTTTCTTTTCATTTATTTAATGATCTGTTGAGCTGCTCGCAGAAACATAATGTCCACTGTACCGCGGTACACTTGACAATAAACAAAATCCAATCCAATAAGAGACTAACAGCTAACATGAAAGGGAGTCCAAAAGTTTTCTTTACCCATGTAAAACGTAAAAGGGTAGTGAGTGGTGTGGCTGGCATAAAAGCAATCTATGCATGGAGGCAGAAGGCATGGCTGAGGTACTAAATGAATACGTTGCACCTGTTTTTATGAAGGAAGCAGATGTTGCCAAATTCATAGTTGTAAAGTCCCAGGCAAGCCACCACTCGGAAGTGATGACTGTAAGAAAACTCCAATTTATTATACCCATTATATTACACCTATTCCCTGAAGGGTCTCCTGTGCCCAGCCCACACCTGGGCTGGGACATTTATGTCCCAGAGGCCCCTGGCTTAAGGGGGTGGCTCTGCCCCCCTCATCGAGGGAGATCGCACTCAGGTGAGGCCACAAGAACTCTGAGGTTGCAGACCCTTTGGCCTCCAGTGAGGTTATAACCCCCTCCCCGCCACCACAACACCCCGTCGGCGAAATTTTGAATGTAGATAGTGTTGCCTGCTACAGATTCCCTGATGGGTCTGGTTCATCACGTCTCAATGTGTTCCTGCTGGTCGTGGATCTTTTCCCCGATGTCTGGCAAAGCGAGTGCGCAGCCGATGTCCCAATAACAGTTCCGAGGGTGCCACTCCGGTGGTGTGGTCCTGGAGTAGGAAACGGGCGAGGTGGGTCTCTGGAGAACCGGAAGTCTATTTCCTTGTGCCAAGCTTAAATGTCTGCACTGCCTGTTCGGCCAAACAGTTGGATGACACGTGGTAATGTGCAGTCTATATGACGGATCCCGTTTTGCTTTCGATTGTACTCATAAAAGTGGTGCCGTTGTCCGACACCAACACCTCGGGAAGTGCATGGACATTAAAGATTTGTCTGAGCCTCTCAGTGGTGGCTTGCGATGTTGTCATGGTCATGCGGTGGAGACCCATCCATTTTAAATGTACGTCCACAATAACTAGACACATTGCTCCTTGAAAAGGTCCTGCAAAATCTATGTGGAGGTGGGACAATAGTTGGCCCGGCTATTCCCATGGGTGGCGTGGAGCTGCAGGAGGGAGCTTGGTATTTTTGGTACCGTGTACATTGTTTTGCTAATGTCTCCATATCTGCATCTACTCCATTCCACCACACATAGCTCCTGGCCAATATCTTCATTTTGGAGACTCACGGGTGTCCGCTATTGAAGTCTTGCTGGATTGCTCCCTGGCTGTGCTCGGGGCCAACCACCTGGGAGCCCCACAGCAGGATGCCATCCACACTGAGTTTGGCTACCTTCGTGGTGAAGGTGGGGAGATCCTCCAGCAGTGCGTGATGCTGGGCCCTGTACAGCATTATGCGGCGGACCCTGGCCAACGATGGATCCGTGTGCGTCCATGCCTTTACCTGGACCGCCATAACTGGCAAGGAGTCCATAAAATGCAAGGCTGCAATTACCTCGTCTGACACGGCAGACGTCAGCGTGCTGGTGGGAAATGGGAGTCAGCTGAGGGTGTCCAACATATATTCATACATTGTCAGGAGCAGAACCCAACGCTGAATACGGGCAGAAACCACAGGGGGGATTGCCCTATCCTTGAACACCTCCAACAGGGGCTTGTGGTCCGTACATGCCATGAACGTAAATCCATAGACGTACCGGTATAATCACTTCACCACGAAAATCAATACCAAACCTTTCTTTTCGATTTATGCGTAGTTACGCTCTGCCGCTGCCAGGAAGCAAATGCAATGCGTCATTGTGTTCCGTCTTCCATACGGTGTGCACCAGAGCAACCCTGATGCCATAGGGTGAGGCATCGCAGGTTAACAACAAGGGCTTGGATGGGTCAAAATGAGTCAGCAGATAGAACAATAGCCGCTGTTTTACTTAGTTGAAAGCCATCTGTTGCGGTGGGTCCAAAAACCATTGTTGGACTTTAGTAACAAATGCAACACGGTCGCTGAATTCGGAATGAACTTGCCATAATAGTCGATGAGGCCCAAGAAGAAGCGGTATTCTGTAGGATCCTTTGGTACGGGGGCCTGCCGGATTGCTAGTACCTTGTCGTCTACTGGGTGCAAGCCACTCCTGACCACCCTGTAACCTAAGAGGACCATTTCTATCATGTGAAACATACACTTCATGCCGTAGGTGGACCAATGTCTGCCTCAAAACAATTTAGTACGCCCTCTAAGTTCTTCATGTGTTCCCCGTCGGATGAACCAATGATCAGCACATCGTCCAGGTAAACTGCTACCTGTGGCACTCACAGAATTTTTTTACACAGAATTTACAGTGCAGAAGGAGGCCATTTGGTCCATTGAGTCTGCACCGGCCCTTGGAAAGAGCACCCCACCCAAACCCAAGCCTCCACCCTAACCCAGTAACCCCACCCAACCTTTTTGGACACTAAGGGCAATTTATCATGGCCAATCCACCTACCATGCACATCTTTGGACTGTAAGAAGTCTTACAACACCAGGTTAAAGTCCCAACAGGTTTGTTTCGATGTCACTAGCTTTCAGAGCGCTGCTCCTTCTTCAGGTGAATGAAGAGGTATGTTCCAGTAACATATATATCGACAGATTCAATGATGCCGGACAATGCTTGGAATACGAGCATTAGCAGGTGATTAAATCTTTACAGATCCAGAGATAGGGTAACCCCAGGTGAAAGAGGTGTGAATTGTGTCAAGCCAGGACAGTTGGTAGGATTTCGCAGGCCAGATGGTGGGGGATGAATGTAATGCGACATGAATCCCAGGTCCCGGTTGAGGCCGCACTCATGTGTGCGGAACTTGGCTATAAGTTTCTGCTCGGCGATTCTGCATTGTCGCGCGTCGCGTCCTGAAGGCTGCCTTGGAGAACGCTTACCCGGAGATCAAAGGCTGAATGCCCTTGACTGCTGAAGTGTTCCCCGACTGGAAGGGAACATTCCTGCCTGGTGATTGTCGCGCGATGTCCGTTCATTCGTTGTCGCAGCGTCTGCATGGTCTCGCCAATGTACCACGCTTCGGGACATCCTTTCCTGCAGCGTATGAGGTAGACAACGTTGGCCGAGTCGCACGAGTATGCACCGCGTATCTGGTGGGTGGTGTTCTCACGTGTAATGGTGGTATCCATGTCGATGATCTGGCACGTCTTGCAGAGATTGCCGTGGCAGGGTTGTGTGGCGCCGTGGTCATCTTTGGACTGTGGGAGGAAACCGGAGCACCCGGCGGAAACCCACGCAGACACGGGGAGAAGGTGCAAACTCCACACAGACAGTGACCCAAGCCGGGAATCGAAACTAGGACCCTGGAGCTGTGAAGCAGCCATGCTAACTACTATGCTACCATGCTGCCCACTCCTCGGAGAATATTCTCCATTACTCGTCTAAAAATGGCGCATGAGGAGGAAACTATGAAAGGCAACCTGGTGTACTCGTACAAACCCCTATGTGTGTTTATGATCACGTATTTCCATAAAGTTGGGTCCAAACCTAATTGTAGATAAGCATGGCTCATGTCGAGCTTGGTGAAGGTGCGCCTCTGTTGAACCATCCATATAGGTCCTCAATCCTGGACACTGGGCAACGATCCAAATGGGACGCCAGATTGATGATCATCTTACAATCCCCACAGACGGATAAGCCTTTAGGCTTCATGACTGGCACAACCGGCGCAGCCCAATTTGTGAATTGCCCTGGGCAGATGACCCCTAACTGATCCAGGCGGTCCAACTCTGCATCTACCTTTGGCTTCAGTGCGTAGGGAAAGGACTGGCCCAAAAATACAATGGCTGGGCCTCGGGGTCCACTAAAATCTTGGTGGAGGCTCCTTGGACCGTACCTAGTCAGTTTTGAAAAACGCCTGGAAAATGCATCAAAACCGCATCTGGCCTATCTGGGTACATGTGACACACTTGTTGCCAGTCCAGCTGGAGACACTTCAGCCAATCCCACCCCAGCAAACTGGGGCTTGACCTTTCACTACCGCTAATGGTAGGTTTGCCGACTGCACCCTATATTCCATGGGGACTTGCGAAGTGCCCGTGATCTCCAAAGGCTCCCTGGTATAAGTTGCCAGCGTGCTTCGGTGTTCCCCAATGCCAAACTGCAGATGCCCAAGCGGATTCATTCGTAATTATCGAGTATCGAGCTCCATTTGGTCCGGGAAACCTGATCTGGACCGTCACCTGGATGAGCACCACCTGTGGTGCTGAGATACAGTGAAGGCGTGGGCCCTTTCCGCCTGGTTTTCCACAAAATGGGTCTGCCTCCTAGGATGGTCATCAGGGGTGCAGCGGTGGGTGGGATACCTTGCTAGTGCCCGTTTCTCTGGGTACCGTTGCGTCCATCCCACAGGTCGGGAGTCTCCAGTGTGGGGGAGTGACGGCGTCCCTCGCTAGGAAAATGCTGATGCTGGTCCTGGTCTCGAGAGGTGCACCCCCAATGGAGGGAGTCCTGAACTACAGCACGGGAAGGGAGCATTAGCGTCCAGCTGGGCACCCAAGGTTGAGGATGGCCATTCCTCGGATCTCTCGGACTCCATGCTCTGTGCCCTCACAGGACAAGGCCATTTTGGTGGTTTCGTCAGGTTGAGATGTGTTTTGCCCAGTAAGCGTTCTTGTGTCAACGCATCGCGGATGCCTCAGACCAACTGGTCTCTGAGCGCTTCAGATATGTTGGGCCAAACTCGCAGAACTCGGTGAGTTTCTATAAACGGGCCAGGAATTTGGTCAAAGACACTCCCTGATCTTGGGCGGCCATGTGACAACACAAAATGGCGGACTATCAGCAGCAGCTTTGGATCAAAATGGTTGCTTACCAAGGCAACTAATTCTGCAAACTGGCAGGTGTTGAGCGAATCCAGAAAAGTTAAACTCTTGATAATGTTGTAGGTGTCTGCCCCACAGACCACAAGGAGGGTCACCGTTTGTCTTTCGTCGCTGACGCTGTTGCTGAGCCGGAAAAAGTAGTGCATTTGCTCGATTATATTGGGTCCAGTCACCCGATTGCCGTCGAACGCCTCTGATTTTTGGCATAACCCGCAGCTTGGGTGGAGGCCCCTCGAGGCCTTGATGATGTGGACCTGGTCTGGAAGAAATGGCACCTCCTGCAACTCCATTTTACCCTCGTCACCAGTGTCGTGTTATGTACTTTGGAATAACACAGGCTGCAACTGGATGCAGCTTTAACCAAACGATACTCCAGACCTTGAAGTTAGTTCAATCTGATTTATTGAACCAGTAGCACAGTTAGATCAGTTCTCTATGAGTTCAACTCGCTGCTAACCTAAGTGTGGTTACTCTGTCTGACTGAACCAGACTAGCTCTTAGCCGCGTGCTGGAGGTGTGATACTGTAAATACACCCTGACTCACTCTGTAGATGTTCATCAGTGGAAAGAGGCGGAGTGTGAGTGCCTCGTGCCTTTTATCGTGAGATACCACCCCTGAGTGTCCTGCCTGCTCATTGGTCATGTCCTGTTCTCTGTGTTCATTAGATGCCTGTTTGTGCCTGTCTGTATATCATTATTTGCATGTCTGCATATCATGACATCTCCCCCTTTTTAAAAATGTTTTGTTGGCATATGGGAACATACTTACATGTGGTGGCATATATTAACATATTTACAAACAGTGGCATATGTGATCGTATTTACATGTGAAGACAGCTGTCTAATGTGAGAAAACAGAACATAGCAAACAAAACAAATGTTCATAAGTCCAGTCTCTGGGGCTTGCGTCTGATCCTTGTCGACCACCGGAGAGGTGGTGGTGGGGACGACGGCGCCTTGACAGGCAGGATGGAAACCTGACTGGTGGCCTCGTAGTTTGAGGCATCAGGAGGTGTCAAAACAACGGACAGAAACGGAGAAGAAGCGGTTGCGAGCAGGCAACGTTGCGCAGTGCCCGACTGTTTTGTTGCATAACAGAACCATCAGCCATACGTACAACATACGAGCGGGGCGCAGCCTGTCGAACACCAACAGCTGGAGCAGACCAGCCACCATCCGGTATCTTGATCCTGACAGTGTCTGCCGGGGATAACACGGGCAAATTGGTGGCATGAGCATCCTAGCCCTGCTTTTGCTGGTTTTGGAGCTGCTGCACCTTCTGCAGCACCGGGAGGTGATCCAGGTTGGGCAAGTGTATGGCTGGATGTGTCGTCCACAGGTCCCTGTTCATCAGGAGTTAAGCCAGCGACATGCCAGTGGACAGTGGGGTCGCCCTGTGCGCAAGCAGCGCGAGGTAGATGTCAGAAGCAGAATGAGTTGTTTCACAATGTGCACCCCTTTTGCAACCTTCCCATTGGAAGATGTGAGGCCTGAGAGCTTCACGGCTTCAGGGTAATTGGAGAAATAGTCAATAATGAACACGTAGTCACGACCATTTGCATGAAAGAGGTCGATGCCAACCTTGGACCACGGGGAGGTCTCGATTTCATGCTGCTGGAGTGTCTCCTTGCTCTGCGCTGGCTGGAAGCGTTGACAGGTCACACATTTTTTAAAAAAAAAAGTTTTATTAAAGATTTTCATAAAATATCAATAACAAAATGAGAAAGAAAAAAATAATCCAACAGGGTTAAGTACAAAACACATTCTTTAAAAAAAAAACCCCGTACATCAATAATAAATTAACATTAACACCCCGACTTAACACAACAGGTGTATACACCCCCTCAGACCCTCCAGTGTAAATAACATAAACAAAAATAAAGTAACCCCGCCCCCCACCCCCCCCCGCCCCGAGCTGCTGCTGCCATTGACCAATGTTCTGCCAGAAAGTCTAAGAACGGTTGCCACCGCCTAAAGAACCCTTGTACCGACCCTCTCAAGGCTAATTTCACCCTCTCCAATTTAATGAACCCTGCCATATCGTTGATCCAGGATTCCACGCTTGGGGGCCTCGCATCTTTCCACTGAAGGAGAATCCTTCGCCAGGCTACCAGGGACGCAAAGGCCAGAATTCCGGCTTCTTTCGCCTCCTGCACTCCCGGTTCCTCTGCCACCCCAAATATTGCGAGCCCTCAGCCCGGTTTGACCCTGGATCCTACCACCCTCGACACCATCCTCGCTACGCCCTTCCAAAATTCCTCCAGCGCTGGGCATGCCCAGAACATGTGGGTGTGATTTGCTGGGCTCCCTGAGCACCTAACACACCTGTCCTCACCCCCAAAGAACCGGCACATCCTTGTCCCGGTCATGTGTGCCCTGTGCAGCAGCTTAAACTGCATGAGGCTGAGCCTCACGCACGAAGAGGGAGAGTTCATCCTCACTAGGGTATCTGCCCACGTCCCCTCCTCAATCTCCTCTCCCAACTCCTCCCACTTATCTTTCAACTCCACCACCGAGGCCACCTCCTCCTCCTGCATCACCTGGTAAGTTTCCGAGATCTTCCCCCCCCCTCCCCCCCCCCCGAGAGCACCCTGTCCTGTATTGTGTGTGGCAGTAGCCGCGGGAATTCCACCACCTGATGTCTGGCAAACGCCCTTACCTGTAAGTACCTGAAGACGTTCCCCTGGGGGAGCCCGTACTTCTCCAGCTCACCCAAGCTCGCGAACTTCACGTCCACAAACAGGTCCCCCAACTTTCGTATCCCTGCCCTGTGCCACGCCGAAAACCCTCCAGCTGTTCTTCCTGGGGCGAACCGGTGGTTCCCCTGTAATGGGGTCCACGCCGAGGCCCCAACTTCCCCCTTATGCCGCCTCCACTGCCCCCAAATTTTGAGGGCCGCCACCACCACCGGGCTCGTGGTATACCTCCTTGGAGGGAGCGGCAGCGGCGCCATTGCCAGCGCCCCCAGACTCGTACCCACACAGGATGCTGTCTCGAGCCTCTTCCATGCAGCCCCCTCCCCATCATCACCCACTTGCGCACCATCGTCACATTGGCGGCCCAGTAGTACCCACAGAGGTTGGGCAGCGCCAGCCCCCCCATCTCTACTCCGCTCCAGGAACACCCTTCTCACCTTCGGAGTCCCTCGCGCCCACACGAACCCCATTATACACCTGTTAACCCGCCTGAAAAAAGCCTTCGGGATAAACACGGGAAGGCACTGGAACAGGAACAAAATCCTTGGGAGCACCGTCATTGTGATTGACTGCACCCTACCCGCCAAGGACAGCGGCAACGTGTCCCACCTCTTGAACTCCTCCTCCATTTGCTCCACCAGCCTTGTAAAGTTAAGCCTATTGTTATAACCTGCCTACTGACGATTGGCTGGGGACTAATGACTATCCCACAATCCTATGGGAGTATGAACTTCCCCAATGAGGGGGGGGGGGGAGAAACTCCTACTATAAATAAGCTGGCCAGTCCAGGAACCAGGAGGAAGGAGAAAGTAGCAAGGGAAGTTACTGCTACTGTTATGTATATATTGTTATAGTAAATAAACGTTATTATTTTGTATCCTTAAAACTCGTGCTGGATTCTTCGGGGCCCTTACAAAACTGGCGACGAGGATGGGACCCGTATGGGGATAGAGACGCTGACATGACGGAGGCAGCAGACTCTGACTCCGAGATGGAGACACAGGATGAATCCGAGGGGGAATTCTCGGGTCCACAGGCCGTGGATGTACAACCGCGCCGTTCATCACGGAAGCGCCGGTCTCCATCTCGTTATACGCCACCTGATCCAGCGCCGCGTGCAAATGGCGTCCGGCCTGCGGCCAAACGAGTTCGACGCCTTCCTTCGCCAGGGCCTACGGTGGATTCCTTGGACTTTGTGGGGGAGGGATGTTATAACCTGCCTACTGACGATTGGCTGGGGACTAATGACTATCCCACAATCCTATGGGAGTATGAACTTCCCCAATGAGGGGGGCGGAGAAACTCCTACTATAAATAAGCTGGCCAGTCCAGGAGGAAGGAGAAGGTAGCAAGGGAAGTTACTGCTACTGTTATGTATATATTGTTATCGTAAATAAACGTTATTATTTTGTATCCTTAAAACTCGTGCTGGATTCTTCGGGGCCCTTACAAAACCTATGCAGGGCCCCCCAGCTCCTGGCCACCTGGATCCCCAAATATCTGAAGCTCCTCTCTGTCCTTTTTAGTGGGAGCTCGCCAATCCCCCTCTCCTGGTCCCCTAGCTGAACTACGAACAGCTCGCTCTTCCCCATATTGAGCTTGTACCCCGAAAAGTCCCCGAATTCACTAACGATCCTCATTACCTCTGGCATTCCCCCCACCGGGTCCGCCACATACAGCAGCAGGTCATCCGCATAAAGCGACACCCTATGCTCCTCCCCACCCCGCACCAACCCCCTCCAGTTCCTCGACTCTCTCAGTGCCAGACCAGGGGTTCAATCGCCAGTGCGAAGAGCAGAGGGGACGGGGGACACCCCTGTCTCGTCCCTCGGTGCAACCGAAAGCACTCGGACCTCCTATTTGTGGCCACACTCGCCATCGGGACCTCATACAACAGCCTAACCCACCTGACAAACCCCTCCCCAAACCCGAACCTCTTCAGCCACTCCCACAGGTACCCCCACTCTACCCTATCGAAGGCTTTCTCAGCGTCCATCGCCACCACTACCTCCCCCTCCCTCGCCGGCGTCATGATAACGTTCAAAAGCCTCCGCACATTCACGTTCAACTGTCTCCCCTTCACACACCCTGTCTGGTCTTCATGGATGATCTGCGGCACACAATCCTCAATCCTCGTGGCTAAGACCTTCGCCAGCACCTTGGCATCTACATGTAGCAAGGAAATCGGTCTGTAAGACCCACATTGCAGGGGATCCTTGTCCCGCTTCAAGATCAAGGAGATCAGTGCCCGGGACATCGCCGGGGGTAAAGCCCCCCCCTCCCTTGCCTCATTAAAGGCCCTAACTAACAGCGGGCCCAACAGGTCCATATATTTTTTATAGAACTCGACCGGGAAACCATCCCTCCCCGGTGCCTTCCCCGCCTGCATGCGTCCTATCCCTTTGATCAGCTCCTCCAGTCCAATCGGGGCCCCCAGTCCCGTCACCAGTCCCTCTTCCACCTTTGGAAACCTCAATTGGTCCAGGAAATGGCCCATCCCTCCTTCCTCCCGTGGCGGCTCGGATCGGTACAATTCCTCGTAGAAGTCCCTGAAGACCCCATTGATGCCAACCCCACTCCGCACCACGCTCCCTCCCCTGTCCTTAACTCCCCCGATCTCCCTAGCTGCGTCCCGCTTCTGAAGCATCCGGCTTGCCTTTTCCTCATGCTCGTAGACCGGCCCCTGGGCCTTCCTCCACTGCACCTCCTCCTTCCTGGTGGTCACCAGGTCGAATTCGGCCTGGAGGCTGCGCCTCTTCCTCAACAATCCTTCCTCAGGCTCTTCTGCATACCTCCTGTCTACCCTCACCATCTCCCCCACCAGCCTCTCCCTCTCCCCCCGCTCCCTCCGCTCCTTGTGGGCCTTAATGGAGATCAACTCTCCCCTCACCACCGCCTTCAGTGCCTCCCATACCATCCCCACTCGGACCCCCCGTCGTCGTTGGTCTCCAAGTACCTCTCTATACTTCCTCGGACCCGCTCGCTCACCTCCTCGTCCGCCAACAGCCCCACCTCCAAGCGCCACAGCGGGCGCTGGTCCCTCTCCTCCCCCATCTCCATGCGGGGCATGGTCCGAAATGGCTATTGCCGAATACTCGGTATCCTCTACTCTCGCTATCAGCGCCCTACTCAAAATGAAAAAGTCGATTCGAGAATAAGCCTTATGGACATGTGAGAAGAATGAAAATTCCCTAGCACCCGGCCTTGCAAATCTCCAAGGGTCCACCCCTCCCATTTGGTCCATAAATCCCCTCAGCACTCTAGCCGCCACCGGCTTCCTACCCGTCCTAGACCTGGAGCGATCCAGTGCTGGATCCAACACCGTGTTAAAGTCTCCCCCATTATCAGGCCCCCCGCTTCCAAGTGTGGGATCCGACCCAACATACGCCGCATAAGACCCGCATCGTCCCAGTTCGGAGCATACACATTGACCAGTACCACCCTCTCTCCCTGCAACTTACCACTTACCAATATGTACCTACCGCCATTATCTGCCACAATGCTCGACGCCTCGAATGACACCTTCTTTCCCACCAAGATCGCCACCTCTCGATTTTTGGCATCTAGCCCCGAGTGAAACACCTGGCCTACCCACCCTTTCCTCAGTCTTACCTGGTCTGCCACCTTCAGGTGTGTCTCCTGGAGCATAACCACATCCGCCTTGTGCCCCTTCAGGTGCGCGAACACACGGGCCCGCTGTTGCTCTTATTAGCCTTAATTTATTAGCTCTGATTACATCACCTTTGCTCATGAGTCGCCAGGTATCTTTCTGATACCGCCACGTGGTTCAAGCTCAAGTTATGATTAATAAGTCAGCACACCGCTTAGTAAGATTGAAATCAACGGTCATTTATTATATACAAGTAATGTTTATACAATAATCTTACTATCTACATAGAAACCTATCACTACTGGCCAATACTTAACTTTAGGAAGAGCCCACCAGGTCAGGGAAACGAAAGGCTTATCGAATCGGATCTGGCCCGCGGGATTCAAAAGGCTGATACAGGTCGATGGCTAGGAGTCTTTATCGGATAGCGATCGCTGGATTCAAACTTACAGTTGCTGGTTGATGTTCTTGCGAAGGTCTCGAGCAGGCGAAGAAGGGAGAGAAAGAGAGATCTGAACTTGGCCCCTCACTTTATAGGGCCCAGGGGCTTCCCGCCTCTCGGGGCGGCCCTTGACCCTGAGTCCCAAGTGATTGGACTTATTCCCAGACACTGGGTTCGATACGTCCAATTGCAAGGCGATTCCCCGATCGGGGGGTGGTCGTTCACCTGCCTTTGTTTCGGCCACTGCAAGCGCCGACAGGTCTGGCCCGGTATTCAATTGCTAATATGTTGCAATTGTTCCCAGGGATAGCCGATTAAACTGCAGATGTCTGGGTTGATGGGCTGCTAATAGTCCTGAGTATAACTGCAGATGTCTGGGTTGATGGGCTGTTAATAGTCCTGAGTATCGATCTGGGCCGACTTCCCCAGAGCCGAATATGATATTCTGCCTGCAGCTGTCCGTTTGTGTCCTGTTGCCTGCTTTTCCCATCAGCCTTTTCGGTTAGCCATTTTAAATCGGGTTTTGGCCAAATTAATAGGGAAGCAGCCAATTTACGTGGCTACACTGCTTAACCGGCCCATTCAGTCCCCTTACATTCCAGGTTATCAGCCAGATCAGGGGGCTACCCACCCCCCTCCCCGCCGACTAGCCATGACTCCTCCTCAGCCAGCCACACGCCCGCACACCACACCCGGTCCATTCCCCACAGCGGCATACCCCCGACTCGACCCCCCCCACTCACTCCAGCTCCTCCTTGACCTTAGCAGCAGCAACTCGATTCCCCCCCACCCCCCCGGGCTAGGACCCATCCTAGCTGGTTTACTCGCCCCATTGCACTTCCGCAGGTCAGCTGACCCCGGCCACTCCCGCCTCCCCTTCGCCTCCTCCCATTGTGTGGCACACCCTCCTCTCCCGCTCCCCATCCACAGGCTCTCCCCCTCCCCCTCCGTTCTAAGCGCGGGAAACAATCCTCGCTTCCCGGCCCCGCCCCCGCCAGTCTTCGGCGCAGGAAAAAAGCCCGCGCTCTCCACCTACCAGGCCGCGCCACCAACCAATACAGTGCCCAATCCGTCCCATCCACCCAGCCCATGCCTCCTCCGGAGACTCAAAATAATGGTGCCGGTCCTTGTAGGTAACCCACAGTCGCGCCGGCTGCAACATGCCAAACTTCACCCCCTTCCTGTGCAGCACCGCCTTCACTCGATTGTACCTGGCCCTCCTCTTCGCCACCTCCGCAATCCTGTCCTGGTATATTCGAACCTCTGCGTTCTCCCACCTGCTGCTCCTCTCCTTCTTGGCCCACCTGAGCACACACTCGATGGAACCGCACCAGCACCGCCCGCGGAGGCTCGTTAGCCTTGGGCCTCCTCGCCAACACTCTATGGGCCCCTTCCAGCTCCAGGGGCCCCTGGAAGGACCCCGCTCCCATCAGAAAGTTCAACATGGTGACCACATAGGCCCCCACGTCCGGCCACTCCAGTCCCTCCGGGAGGCCCAGAATCCGCAAATTTTTCCGCCTCGACCGATTCTCCATCTCCTCGAACCGCTCCTGCCATTTCTTATGCAGCGCCTCGTGCGCCTCCACCTTCACCGCCAGGCCCAATATCTCGTCCTCATTCTCCGAGGCCTTCTCCCTTTGGGCCTTCTGGGTTTCGACCAGCTTGTTGATCAAAGCCTTCATCGGCTCCAGCAGCTCTGCTTTCAATTCCGTGAAGCAGCGCTTGAGAAACTCTTGCTGCTCTTGCGCCCACGCTGCCTGGTCTCCACCCGCCGCCATCTTGGCTTTCCTCCCTCGTACTTTTCACTGCACCAGAATTACTTTTTTCACCGTTCCACTCCTGGTCCAATCCATACGGTGCCGGGGAAATCGTACTGTCACCTTCCCACACTGGGAACCGTCGTACAAATGCCGCTGGGGCCCCTCAAAAGAGCCCAAAAGTCCGTTTCTGGCGGGAGCTGCCGAACGTGCGACTTAGCTCAGCATAGCTGCAACTGGAAGTCCCCCTCCCGAAGGCTTTCCAACATATACCATCGAGCTGACCCAGTCAGTTGGTTCGGTTACCTTGGAAATGATGCCCTGTTGCTGAAGATCCTTGAGCTGTGCCTTCAGGCGCTCCCTCAGCAGAGCCGGGACCCGGCGTAGTGTGTGGACCACTGGTTTGGCTTCCGGTTGTAGCAGAATCTTGTATCGATATGGCAGCGTGCCCATCCCGTCGAACACATCCGGATAATGAGCGAGGATGTCGTCAATGCCGGCCTGAAGATCCACATTGGAGGATGTCGTTGTGTAAACCCGCTGCACGAGGTTCAGCTGCTTGCAGGCATGCGCGCCAAGTAGGGATGCCCTGTCTGGCTTGACGATTTCAAAACGTAACCGAGCATGGGTGCTCCGGTTGGTGACGAGTAGATGGCAGGATCCCAGTGCTGTGATGGCATTTCCGTTGTAGTTCAGGAGCATGCAGGCTGCTGGAAGGACCTTGGGGGGGCTTCTTGATGCTTTGAAATCTGCCTGTGAGAGGAGGTTTAGAAACACCTGTGTCCAGCTTAAACTGGATGGAGCAGTGGCTGACCTGCATCACTGCACGCCATTCGTCTGCAGAATCCACAGCGAGGGTGGATTGAATTTGTGATGAGTTGGCTGTGGCATATTCACATTTGGTAATGATGCCCACACAGTAGGCGGAGTTCAGACATTCTTCCTCTGGATCCGCTGTGCTGCCAGGATCAGAATCCTGTAATCGGTGTTGCACACTCTGAACGCGCTGTCGGCGGAATTGGGAGCCCTGGCCCCTGACTGGTGGTGCAGACCTGCACAAGGCTGCATAGTGTCCAGGCTTCCCGCAGTTTAAACATCACCTGCCTCTTGCAGGGCAGTGTTTCTTTAAGTGGGCGTTGCCGCAATTTGAGCACATCATGATGTCGGCGTTTGACGCTCCGTGCATGCGTGGGGCCCCGGGAAAAACACGCGAAATGGCTGCTTTCATCAATGCTGAGGCGCTGCATCCGGGAGATGGCCTGCACACTCTCTACCTCGTGGGAGGCAAGTTTCTCATTTTCAGCCGATTTGTACTGGGCATAGCGATTTTTTGCGTGCTCATGTACTGTGCATGTTTCAATCGCGACGGGCAAGGTCGTTGCCATAATATATATCAGTAAATCATGGTGCAGACACACACTGATGGACACACAGTGGGACCAATCAACACACACAACATCTCAGCCAATCACCAGTGAGAGCACACGCACTATAAAGACAGGGGGCATCAGAGTTCCCGCTCATTCAAGTTGCAGCTAGCTAGGAAGACAGAGCTCACAGCCTGCAACACAGACATTCACCATGTGCTGAGTGCATCGACTGGTTAGGACAAGGCAAAGGTCTTTAGTTAAAGCTAGTATCGTATTAACCCATAGTCTGAGTATGTTTAAATAGTTAATGATTCAATAAAATCGTTTGCACTATTTCAAGTGTTGGTGACCTGTATGTGATCCAGAACACCCAACACATCATGATACCAGGCGTGGTGGGATATTAGCACTTCTTAGACCTACCTGCAAGTGATCTGCCTTCCGCCAGCATTCGGTCATCCTGCAACATGGACAACATCAGCCCGCCGCCGCCGCTCCGCATTGCCGGCAACCTCGGGCCAACTGGGAGATTTTCAAACAGCGCTTCCAGCTCTTCCTCGAAGCCACGAACGGGGAGGGCACCTCGGACACCAGAAAGATTGCTCTTCTCCTCTCCACGGCCGGGGACCATGCCATCCACATTTTCAACTCTCTCATCTTTGCAGATGATGAAGATAAGACGAAGTTCAGGACGGTCCTCCTCAAGTTTGACACTCACTGCAGCGTAGAGGTGAATGAAAGTTTCGAACGCTAAGTGTTCCAGCAGCGTTTGCAGGGTAAGGATGAACTTTTCCAATCCTTTCTCACGCACCTCCGCATCCTTGCGCAATCTTGCAGCTACGGGCCCACCTCCGACTCCATGACACGCGACCAGATCGTTTTCGGTGTTCAGCCGGACCCCCTCCGTCAGCAGCTCCTCAAAGTAAAGCAACTCACCCTAGCGACCGCCATAGAGACCTGTATCTTACATGAAAACGCCACGAGTCGGCATTCCCATATATGACAAATGTTGAATTCTTTACCCGTTAGTCTGGCCTCCATAAAACTCGAGATGGATTTGTAGGCATAGTATTATTTATTTTTAACCAACTTGCAAGTCTGACTTGCTTCTCAGGGACACAGAACACAGAACCAGTCTCCTGGAAACGAATGAGGAAGGAGACAAAGGGATCTCTGCAAATACATTCAAATGGCATCAAGTTTCACATACACGATTCCCATAGGTCATCCTATACCCCTCCTGACCTGGCCATACATCCTAATTGGTTCACTTCTCATTCCTTAACCCTGGCCTCTTGTTACCCAGCATCCTTTTCTCCTCCTCCACCAGACACTCCTCCCCCTTCCTTGCCATGCTTTCTGAAATCCTTTGTCTGTGAACTCACTAGAATTAGACCGGCCTACATCTACATTACTGTAACTAATATATTTAAACTAACTATTTTATATCACATTCGTCATATACAAGCGGCTGAAACGGCGCGGCAAGGTCCCCATGAGGTGGAACGGGTCCAAGTGATTGAGCACCTCCAGGGCCTCAGCCTGGATGAGGGCGGCCATTTCACGCGCTTTTCGCGGACTCCCATGCTTGTACGCACCAAACGAGGGGACGGTGACGTTGAGGAATGCGTTGAGGACCACGCACGATCGCACCGTGCATGCGCAGTGGCTCAACGTATGTGCTGACGTCACGACGTGCGGCAACTGTGCCTCTGCCCACTTAAAGCGGCAATGCCCCGCAAAATCTCGACAATGCCTACGATGTGGAAGACTTGGCCACTATGCTGCCTTCTGTCGAGCAGCTCAGCCTGCCAATTCATGTCGCTTCAGCCAGCCTTGCAGGAATGTTCGGGCAATTCAACCCACGGTCACCGAGTCTGTTGCGGACCTCCGACACAGCAGTGACACCGAGGGCCCGAAGGCGCCTTTTCGAGTCGGTGTCGTAACGAAAAACAAGGCTGTCCCCGAAGCAAAGACACCAGCCGCTGTCGGTATACTGCATCGATCCAGACGATGAGTGGTGTGCCACCTGACGGTCAACCGGTCCCAAATACGATTCCGCCTGGACACTGGTGCCTCCGCCAATCTCATGGCGTGGTCTCCTTTCCAAAGCCTTCGTGTCAAACCAGCCATCCTTCCATCGGCCTGCCAGTTATTGGACTACAATGGCAACATCATTCCTGCTACCGGCTCGTGCCAACTTGAAGTGACACACAAGTCACGGAAAGCCATCCTTCCTTTCGAGATCGTGGGCTCCTCGAAGGACTCCCTGCTTGGCGCACAGGCGTGCAAGCTGTAACCTCGTTCAAAGAGTTCACTCTCTCTCTCCTGATGACACGTCTGCCTTCCAGGACGCTGACTTCAGGGAGCAACTCGACGCCATCATCGACCAGCAACGCGACGTCTTCGAAGGCATGGGCACGCTCCCATATACTTACAAGATCCTACTCAAACAGAACGCCACGCCTGTGGTGCATGCACTTCGCAAAGTCCCAGCACCCCTCAAGGACCGCCTCAAGCAGCAGCTGCAGGACCTCCAAGACCAAGGAGTGATCTCCAGTGTTACGGAACCAACCGACTGGGTCAGTTCCATGGTGTGCGTAAAAAAGCCTTCCGGCGAGCTGAGAATTTGCATTGATCCCAAGGATCTGAATCGCAATATCATGAGGGTGCATTATCCGATTCCCAAGCGCGAAGAGATCACATGCGAGATGGCTGGTGCCAAGCTCTTCACCAAACTTGACGCCTCGAAAGGTTTCTGGCAAATCCAGCTCGACAAATCCAGCAGGAAACTGTACCTTTAACACCCCCTTTGGCAGATATTGTTACAACAGGATGCCATTTGGGATCATATCGGCTTTAGAAGTGTTCCACAGGATCATGGAACAAATGCTGGAAGGCATTGAAGGTGTTCGCGTCTATGTCAATGACATAATCATTTGGTCCACCACCCTGCAGGAGCATGTCAGTCGCCTCCAGCGCGTGTTCAAACGCATACGGGAGCAGGGCGTACGCCTCAACACAGCCAAATGCTCCTTTGGTCAGTCGGAACTCAAGTTCCTGGGGGACCACATCGCCCAGTTGGGTGTGCGGCCGGATGCGGACAAGGTGGCTGCTATCACAGCAATGAAAACGCCAGAGGACAAGAAGGCGGTCCTCCGATTTCTGGGCATGGTCAACTTCCTCAGGAAGTTCATCCCTAACTTCGTCTCTCATACCACGGCTCTCAGGAACCTGGTCAGGTAGACGACAGGCAAGCGCAAATGGAGAGAACTCAAAACCAAACTCACCACGGCCCCGGTCTTAGCTTTTTTTTATCCAGCGAAAGAGACAAAAATTTCGACCGATGCCAGCCAGTCTGGCATTGGGGCAGTGCTCCTGCAACGCGATGAGGCCTCATCATGGGCCCCCGTTGCATATGCGTCACACGCCATGACCCCCACGGAACAGCGCTACGCGCAGATAGAAAAGGAGTGCATGGGCCTTTTGACCGGTGTCGTCAAGTTTCATGATTATGTGTACGGCCTTCCCCAATTCACCGTCGAGACCGACCATCGCCCGCTGGCCAATATAATACAGAAAGACTTGAACGACATGACGCCTCGCCCCCAGCGTATTCTACTCAAGCTCCGGCGATACGACTTGCAGCTGGTATACACCCCGGGCAAAGACCTAATCATTGCCGACGCTCTCTCCAGGGCAGTCAACACTCCGTGAGACCCAGCGGGATTCGTCTGTCAGGTTGACGCCCATGTGGCCTTTGTGGCCTCCAATCTACCTGCCACGGATGAACGCCTCGTCCAAATTCGCCGCGAGACAGCAGCTGACCCTTTGCTACAGCGTGTCATGCGCCACCTAACAGACGGGTAGCTCAAGGGCCAATGTCCGCAGTTCTACAACATCAAAGATGATCTGGCGGTAGTTGATGGTGTTCTCCTGGAACTGGACCGCATTGTCATCCCGCACAGCATACGCCAGCTCATCTTGGAACAGCTACACGAGGGCCATCTTGGCGTGGAAAAGTGCCGCCGTTGGGCCCGAGAGGCTGTGTACTGGCCCGGCATCAATGACGACATCGTCAACACAGTGCTCAACTGCCCCACTTGTCAGCGCTTCCAGCCGACCCAACCACGTGAGTCCTTACAGCCCCATGTGTTGGTCACGTCCTCTTGGTCCAAGGTCGGCATCGACCTGTTCCACGCGCTGGGCAGGGACTATGTCTTGATTGTAGACTACTTTTCAAACTACCCGGAGGTGGTACGTTTACACAACATCACATCGTCTGCAGTCATCCGTGCCTGCAAGGACAGCTTTGCTCGACACGGCATCCCACTCACTGCGATGTCGGACAATGGCCCCTGCTTCGCAAGCCAGGAATGGTCCAACTTTGTCAGGAGATACAACTTTGTGCATGTGACATCCAGTCCCCTGTACCCCCAATCCAACGGCAAAGCGGAGAAGGGTGTCCACATAGTCAAACGGCTCCTCTGCAAGGCTGCCGATGCTGGGTCCGATTTCTACCTCGCCCTGCTGGCCTATTGCTCGGCCCCACTGTCGCCAGCCCAGCTGCTCATGGGTCGCACCCTGAGGACGACGGTGCCGTCCATTCATGTCCCAGACCTCGACCACGTTCCGGTCCTTCAACGAATGCAACTGTCTTGTGCACAGCACAAGGTGGCTCATGACTCCCGTGCAGCTGATCTCCCTGCTCTGGCTCCAGATGACAACGTCCGTATCCATCTTCCGGATGGTGGCTGGTCTGCAACGGCTGTGGTTCTTCGGCAGGTGGCTCCCCGCTCGTTTCTGGTTCATCTACCGGATGGCTCCATTCTGCGCTGCAATCGACGTGCCCTTCGGCTTGTTCCGCGCTCGCTGTGTGATCCTCCACCATTGCCACGCCCTCCTTTTCACCCTGACCTGGACTATGCAGAGATTCCGATCACTCTGCATCCTCCTCACTCTGACGCAGTCCAGCCCGCTCCTCAGCCGGCGGCTCCCGACCCACCCTTGAGGCAGTCAACCAGAATTCGTCGCCCACCTCAGAGACTTAATTTATGAACTTTGTGGACTTATGGACGTTCTAATTTGTTCTGTTCTTCCGTTTAATCGTTCAAGTGGTTTATATATAGTGTTCATCTTATTATTCTGTGACACACTGTTTTTCTGCACCAGGCACCTTCCCATGTAAATAGCTTAGTTTTTATGTACATAGTCCTGTAAATATTTCGCACACGCATAGTCAGGAACATTCACCATACACTATTTATTGCCACGCAGGTACATTTTTTATAAAAGGGGGATGTCGTAATATATACACCAGTATATCATGGTGCAGACACACACTGATGGACACACAGTGGGACCAATCAACACACACAACACAGCAGTCAATCACCAGTGAGAGCACACACACTATAAAGACAGGGGCATCAGAGTTCCCGCTCATTCGAGTTGCAGCTAGCTAGGAGGACAGAGCTCACAGCCTGCAACACAGACAATCACCATGTGCTGAATGCATCGACTGGGTAGGACAAGGCAAACGTCTTTAGTTAAAGTTAGTAACGTATTAACCCACAGTCTGAGTATGTTTAAACAGTTAATGATTCAATAAAATAGTGTTGCACTATTTCAAGTGTTGGTGACCTGTATGTGATCCAGAACACCCAACACATCAGTCGTATACTTGATTTTCAGTAGCTGCTCTCTCAGAGGATCAGAGTGAACTCCAAAAACCAAAAACGATTTGGTCTCTGATCATGGAGTCAGCAATATCACCAAAGTTGCAGGACAGCGCTAGCAGGCGGAGGTTAGTTAAGAAGGAGTTGAAAGATTCATCTTTACCTTGTAGACGCTGTTTGAATATGTAGCGCTCGAAGATTTCATTGGTGTCCACTTCACAGTAACTGTCAAACATGTCCAGGATGGGCTGAAACTTTGTCTTGTCCTGGCCTTCGGTGAAGTGAAAAGAGTTGAAGAGTTTGATGGCTTGATCACTCGCTGTTGAGAGGAGAAGCGCGATCTTCCTTGCATCAGACGCACTCACGAGGTCTGAAGCTTCGATGTACAGCAGAAACTTTTGCTTGAATGTCCGCCAGTTGGCACTGAGATTGCCGGAGGTCCTGAGCTGGTGAGGAGCCTGAATCTTCTCCATGGTGCGGGATACATTCGCTGGTCGTCATGGAATGGACTGAAGTAAACCATCTAGATTAAGCAGTCTCCTGGTAGCATGTTGTGACTCACTCTGTAGATGTTCATCAGTGGAAAGAGGTGGAGTGTTAGTGCCTCGTGCCTCTTATAGTGAGATACCATCCCTGGGTGTCCTGTCTGCTCATTGGTCATGTCCTGTTCTCTGTGTTCATTAGCTGCCTGTCTGTATATCATTATCTGCATGTCTGCATATCATGACAACCAGTGTAAAGTCCCAGGCAAGCGACCACTTGGAATCGATGACTGTAAGAAAACTACGTTATTGTACATATTATATTACACCTCCTAGCCCCAAAGGGTCCACCGTGCCCAGCTCACACTTGGGCTGCGGTTTTATGTCCCAGAGGCCCCTGACTTTAGGTGATGGCTCTGCCCCCCACTCATCTAAGGAGATCATACTCAGGTGAGGCCACAGGGACTCTGAGGTTGCAGGTCCCTTGGCCTCCGATTGGATAATAACAATGGTGAAAGTGTAGGTGATTGAGACACTGGGTGGGCTAAATATTGGTGCCGAGGTAGTATTCAACAGTCCGGCTATACTAAAAGCAGATAAGTCATGTGCAGATTAGATGAATCCAAGGATACTGATGAAACTAAGAGTGGAAATTGCAGAGGCATTGGCCATAATCGTCCCATTCTGCTTGCATACAGGGGCGATGCCAGTGGACTGGAGAATTGCAAATGTTAGATACTTGTTCAAAAAAAGGGTGTAAAGATAAAAACAAGAAATAACAGGTCAGTCATTTTCATCTCGGTCGTTGGAAAGCTTTGAGAAACAATAATAACCTATTTCACTGGCGCCCTATCCATAAACATTCACTCCCTCCACTGCCGACACAAGTTGGCAGCAGTGTGTATATCTACAAGATGCACTGCAAGAACTTACCAAGGCTCCTTACACAGCACCTTCCAAAACTCTGAGCGCTATCCTCTAGATAAAAGGACAAAGACACATGGGAACACTATCATCTGCAAGTTTCCCCTCCAAGCCACTCAACATCTTGTCTTGGAAATATATCACAGTTCCTTCACTGACTCTGGGTCAAACTCCTTGACCTCCCTTCCTAACAGCACTGTGGGTAGACCCAACACCACATGTAGTCTTATAACACCAGGTTAAAGACCAACAGGTTTGTTTCAAATCACTCGCTTTCGGAGCACTATTTCTTCCTCAGGTGAAGGAAGGAGCAGTGCTCCGAAAGCTAGTGATTTGAAACAAACCTGTTGGACTTTAACCTGATGTTGTAAGACTTCTTACTGTGCTCACCCCAGTCCTCACATCCAATGAATGAATTAAAAAATAATAAAGTTGTTTGTCAACAAAGTTAAAACCGTTGGAATAAAAGGAACAGTGGAAACATGGATACAAAGTAGGCTGAGTGACAGGAAGCAGAAAGTTGTGGTTATCATTTCTCGGGCTGGAGGAAGCTATCCAGTTGTGTCACCCGGGGGTTGGTATGGACAACTGCTTTTCCTGAACTGTATTGAGGACCTAGAATCGTGTGCACGGCATGATTTCAAAATCTGCGGATGATACTAGTTCGAAGCGTTGTGAAATGTGAAGAGTATATGATAGATTTCAAGGGCGGAACTTCCGGGTGCACGATTCGGCAGCTCCCGCTACGACGGACTTTCGGGCTCGCTAGAAGAGCTTCAACGGGATTTTTTTTTGGAAACTAACCCGTGGAAGGTAAGAGGGAGGTCCCCCTCCAACTCGCATGAAACGGACTCGAAGCGCAACGGCCAAAAAAGTGGCATTGAAGCAACGGGAAAAACCGAGGAAAAAAGAAAAATGGCGGCGGCCAGAGACAAAGGTGAGCTGCAGGAGCTGGAGCAACGGGAAAAACCGGGGAAGAAAGATGGAATGGCGGCGGCTAGAGACAAAGTGGAGATGCAGGAGTTTACTAGACACTGCTTCGAGGAGCATCGCGAGGAGATGCGTAAGGAAATGCTGGCGCCTATGCTTTCGGCAATCGAAGGACTAGGGATCACCCTGAAGGCCCACGAGGTTCAGATCCAGGAGGTACAAAAAAGAGTTGGTCAGAACGAGGACGAGATCTCGGGCCTGGTGGCGAGAGTGGAGCAGAGCGAGGCGCTGCACAGGAGGTGGGCGGGAAGACTCGAAGACCTGGAGAACAGGTCGAGGAGAAAGAATCTGCGGATCCTGTGTCTCCCTGAAGGAGCGGAGGGGGCCGATGCCGGGGCATACGCGAGCACGATGCTCGGGGCGATGATGGGCAAGGAGGCCCCTTCGAGGCTGCTGGAGTTGGACGGGGCACACCGGGTGCTGGCGAGGAGGCCCCGGGCAAATGAGCCGCCAAGAGCGATGGTGGTGAGGTTCCACCGGTTCACGGACAGAGAGTGGGTCCGGAAATGGGCCAAGAAGGAGCGGAGCAGCAAGTGGGACAATGCAGAGATCCGAATATACCCGGACTGGAGCACGGAGGTTGCAAAGCGGAGAGCGGGTTTCAACCGGGCCAAAGCGGTGTTGCACCGGAAAGAAGTGAAATTCGGAATGCTGCAGCCGGCGCGACTGTGGGTCACATACAAGGACCAACACTACTACTTTGAAATGCCTGAAGAGGCGTGGACATTTATACAAACCGAAAAGTTGGACTCTAGCTGAGGGTTTGTGAGGGTGGGGGGGATATTTGAGGTTTGATGTGTGATGGTTGTTGTATATAGGGGGTCAATCACAATCACGCGCAGGAAATGTTACATGGGCTGGGGGAGAGAGACAAGGCCGCGACAGGAGCTGCGCCAGAGGGGGCGGAACGGGCTTTGGAAAGCGCGGGGTTTGGTTTTTCCCGCGTGCGGGAAGAAAGGTGGGAGGGGGAACTCCCACACGGGGAGGTCAAAGGGATAGCGGGGGTAGCCGGGGTCAGCAGGTGTCAGCTGACTTACATGGGGGGAGCAAAAAAGCTAGACAGGGGTCTAGTGGGGGGGAGGGAAGGAGGGGGGGAAAGGGTTGCTGCTGCACTGGCCGAAAGGGAATGGGATATAGAAGAGGTGGGTCCCCCGTCTGGGGGACTGGAGGGTGACGGAGGCATGGACACGGGACTGGCCCAGAACAGGAGATGGCTAGTCGGCGGGGGGGGGGGGGGGGGGGGGGGGGGGGGGGGGGGGGGGGGCGGAGTGAGAGACCCTCCAATCCGGCTGATAACGTGGAACGTGAGGGGCCTGAATGGGCCGGTGAAGAGGGCCCGAGTGTACGCGCACTTAAAGCGACTGAAGGCAGACGTGGTCATGCTCCAAGAGACACATCTGAAGGTGGCGGACCAGGTCAGGTTAAGAAAGGGATGGGTAGGACAGGTATTCCACTCTGGACTGGACGCGAAGAATAGAGGGGTGGCAATATTAGTGGGAAAGCGGGTGTCATTTGAGGCCAAGACTGTTGAGGTGGACAATGGAGGGCGATATGTAATGGTGAGCGGTAGGCTGCAGGGGACGTGGGTGGTGTTGGTAAACGTGTATGCCCCGAACTGGGATGATGCAGGATTCATGAAGCGCATGTTGGGGCGCATTCCGGACCTGGAGAAAGGAGGCCTGATAATGGGAGGGGACTTCAATACAGTGTTGGACCCAGCACTGGACCGCTCCAAATCAAGGACTGGAAAGAGGCCGGCGGCGGCCAAGGTACTTAGGGGGTTTATGGATCAGATGGGGGGAGTGGACCCATGGCGGTTTGCAAGGCCGCAGGCCAGGGAATTTTCTTTCTTTTCCCATGTACACAAAGCCTACTCCCGGATAGATTTTTTTTGTTCTGGGCAGGGCGCTCATCCCAAGGGTGGAGGGGACGGAGTATTCGGCCATAGCCGTTTCGGACCATGCCCCGCACTGGGTGGAACTGGAGCTGGGAGAGGAGAGGGACCAACGCCCGCTGTGGCGGCTGGATGTGGGACTGCTGGCGGACGAGGGTGTGTGTGGGAAGGTGAGGGGGTGTATTGAAAGGTACCTGGAGGCCAACGACAACGGGGAGGTGCGAGTAGGGGTGGTATGGGAGGCGTTGAAGGCGGTGGTCAGGGGAGAGCTAATCTCCATTAGGGCTCACAGGGAGAAGTCAGAGGGCATGGAAAGGGAGAGGTTAGTGGGGGAGATTTTGAGAGTGGACAGGAGATACACAGAGGCCCCGGAGGAAAGATTACTTGGGGAAAGACGACGGCTCCAGACGGAGTTTGACCTGTTGACCACAGGGAAGGCGGAGGCACAGTGGAGGAAAGCGGACGGGGCGATCTATGAGTATGGGGAAAAGGCTAGTCGGATGCTGGCACACCAGTTCCGTAAAAGGATGGCAGCGAGGGAAATAGGGGGAGTCAAAGATGGAAGGGGAGCCACGGTTCGGAGTGCGACGAAAATAAACGAGGTATTTAAGGCCTTCTATGAAGAGCTGTACAGATGCCAGCCCCCAGCGGGGGAAGAGGGTATGAGACGATTCCTGGACCAGCTGAGATTCCCGAGGGTGGAGGAGCAAGAAGTGGCTGGTCTGGGGGCACCAATTGGGTTGGAGGAGCTGAGCAAGGGTTTGGGGAGCATGCAGGCGGGGAAGGCCCCGGGGCCGGACGGGTTCCCGGTGGAGTTCTACAGGAAGTACGTAGACCTGTTGGCCCCGCTATTAGTGAGGACCTTTAACGAGGCAAGAGAGGAGGGGACCCTACCTCCGACAATGTCGGAAGCGACAATTTTGTTGATGCTAAAGCGGGACAAGGACCCACTGCGATGTGCATCGTACAGGCCGATCTCGCTCCTTAATGTGGATGCAAAGTTGCTGGCAAAAGTGCTGGCCACGAGGATCGAGTACTGTGTCCCGGGGGTGATTCATGAGCACCAGACAGGATTTGTAAAGGGTAGGCAGCTAAACACCAATGTGCGGCGGCTCTTAAACGTGATAATGATGCCATCGGTGGAGGGAGAAGCGGAGATAGTGGCAGCTATGGACGCGGAGAAGGCCTTTGACCGAGTAGAGTGGGAATACCTCTGGGAGGTGCTGCGTAGGTTTGGGTTCGGGGGAGGGTTTATCAGTTGGGTTAAACTCCTTTACAGAGCCCCGGTGGCGAGTGTAGTGACGAACCGGCGGAGGTCGGAGTACTTTCGTCTGTACCGAGGGACGAGGCAGGGGTGCCCTCTGTCCCCCCTGTTGTTCGCATTGGCGATCAAACCATTGGCCATGTCATTGAGGGAGTCTAACAAATGGAGGGGGGTGGTCCAAGGGGGAGAAGAGCATCGGGTGTCGCTATATGCGGATATCCTGTTGCTGTACGTAGCGGATCCAATGGAGGGGATGGTGGAGGTCATGCAGACTCTAAGGGGGTTTGGGGAGTTTTCGGGCTATAAGCTCAATGTAGGGAAGAGTGAGCTCTTTGTATTACAGGCGGGGGACCAAGAAAGAGGGATAGGGGACCTACCGCTGAGGAGGGCGGAGGGGAACTTTCAGTATCTGGGGATCCAGATAGCCAGGAGCTGGGGGGCCCTACATAAACTGAATCTGTCGAGGTTGGTGGAGCAAATGGAGGAGGATTTTAAAAGATGGGACATGCTACCGCTATCGCTGGCGGGTAGAGTGCAATCGGTCAAAATGGTGGTCCTTCTGAGGTTTTTGTTTGTGTTTCAGTGCCTTCCCATCGTGATCACTAAGGCCCTTTTGAAGAGAGTAGGCAGGAGTATTATGGGGTTTGTGTGGGCGAATAAGACCCCGAGGGTAAGGAGAGGGTTCCTGGAACGCAGTAGGGACCGAGGAGTTGGCGCTGCCAAACCTGGGGAGCTACTACTGGGCAGCAAATGTGTCGATGATCCGCAAGTGGGTTATGGAGGGAGAGGGGGCGGCATGGAAGAGGATGGAGATGGGGTCCTGCAAAGGAACGAGTCTGGGGGCGTTGGTGACGGCACCGCTGCCGCTCTCGCCGACAAAGTATACCAGGAGCCCGGTGGTGGCGGCAACGCTCAGGATCTGGGGCCAGTGGAGACGGCACAGGGGTGCAATGGGAGCCTCGGTGTGGGCCCCGATCAGGGGTAACCATCGGTTTATCCCGGCGATGATGGACGGGGGGTTACAGAGCTGGCATTGGGCGGGGATCAGAGGAATGGGGGACCTGTTCATTGACGGAACGTTTGCGAGCCTAGGGGCACTGGAGGAGAAGTTTGAGTTACCCCCGGGAAATGCCTTTAGATATATGCAGGTGAGGGCTTTTGTAAGGCGACAGGTGAGGGAATTCCCGTTGCTCCCGGCACAAGAAATTCAAGACAGGGTGATCTCGGGCGCATGGGTTGGGGAGGGTAAGGTGTCGGAAATACACCAGGAGATGAAAGAACAAGGAGAAGCGCTGGTAGAAGGGTTGAATGGTAAATGGGAGGAGGAGCTGGGGGAGGAGATCGAGGAAGGTCTGTGGGAGGATGCCCTAGGTCTGGTTAATTCCTCCTCCTCGTGTGCCAGGCTCAGCCTGATACAATTTCAGGTGGTTCACAGAGCTCACCTGACGGGGGCGAGGTTGAGCAGGTTCTTTGGAGTAGAGGACAGATGTGGAATGTGCTCAGGGAGCCCGGCGAACCATGTCCATATGTTTTGGTCATGCCCGGCACTGGAGGAGTTCTGGAGAGGAGTGGGGGGAGCAATATCTCAGTTGGTGAAAGTCCGGGTCAAGCCAAGCTGGGGGCTAGCAATATTCAGAGTAGTGGACGAACCGGGAGTGCAGGAGGCGAAAGAGGTCGGCATTCTGGCCTTTGCGTCCCTAGTAGCCCGGCGAAGGATCTTGCTAATGTGGAAGGAGGCGAAGCCTCCCGGAGTGGAGGCCTGGATAAACGATATGGCTGGGTTCATAAAGTTGGAGAGGATTAAGTTCGCCTTGAGAGGGTCTGCGCAGGGATTCTACAGGCGGTGGCAATCGTTCCTAGACTGTCTCGCGGAGCGTTAGAGGAAGGTCGGTCAGCAGCAGCAGCAACCTGGGGGGGGGACGTCCGGGGAGGGGGGGGAGGGGGAGCTGCCTGGGGGGGTGGATGAGCAAGAGATAACATGAAGAGTTGGGGAAACTGGCACGTACGGGAGAGAGCCAGTGTACAAAGCTATGTAAATCTCCAATTTTGCCATGTATATATCTTGCTCTGCGCGATTTCTCGTTTCTTTTTTTTGTTACGGGGGGGGGGGGGGTTATTGTTTGTAAGGGAGAAAAATTGTGTCAAAAACTTTAATAAATATATATTTTTAAAAAAGATTTCAAGGGCTGGCAGACAGGGTGGTGGAATGGGCAGACAATTGGCAGATTGAATTTTATGCAGAGAAGTGTGAAATGATATATTTTGGAAGGAAGAATGAGGAGCGGTTCCACAACATACAGAATACAATTTTAAACGGGCTGCAGGAACAGAAGGACCTGTCTGTGTGCATAAATTGTTGAAGGTGGCAAGACAGTTTGACAAAGTGTTTATTCAGTCATATGGGATCCTGGGCGTTATAAATAGAGATGTAGCGTACAAAAGCAAGGACGTTATGGTGTACCTTTATAAAACACTGGTTTGACCTGAACTGCTCCAATTCTGGACAATACACTTTAGAAAGGATGTGACGGCTTTAGAGATGGTGCAGAAAAGATTTCCAGGGATGAGGAACTTCAGTTACGTGGGTAAAGTGGAGTAGCTTCTTCTTGCAGAAGAGAAGGTTGAGAGAAGATTTGATGGAAGTGATTAGGGCGGCAAGGTAGCACAGTGGTTAGCACTGCTGATTCACAGCACCAAGGACCTGGGTTCGATTCCTGCTTTGGGTCACTGTCTGTGCAGAGTCTGCACGTTCTCTCTGTGTCTGCGTGGGTTTCCTACAGGTGCTCTGCTTCCCCCCCGAAAGACGTGCTGTTAGGTGAATTGAACATTCTGAATTCTCCTCAGTGTACCCGAACTGGAGCGGAGTGTGGCGACTAGGGGATTTTCACAGTAACTTCATTGCATTGTTAATGTAAGCCTACTTGGATTGGATTTGTTTGGATTGGAACACTAATAAAAATTATTATCAAAACCACAAGGGATCTGAACAGAGTAGATAGAGAGAAACTGTTCACATTGGCAGAAGGATTAAGAACCATGAGGACAAAATAACCAAAGGTGACATGAAGAAGAATACTTTTACAGATGGTGTGGTTAGGATCTGTACTTCACTTCTCTAGAGCCTGGTGGAAGCAGATTGAATTGCAGCTTTCAAAAGGAAATTGTAGAATTATCTGTTGCACGGCTGTGGGGAAAGGGCGGAGGAGGGGGTACCTGAGTCGTTCTGAAGAGAGCTTGTACATAAAGGGTCAAATGACCTCTTTCTGTGCTGTTACCATTCTATGATAATTGCTATTTTTTGATTCATTTACAGGATGTGGGCATCGTCGACTAGGCCATCATTTATTGCCCATCACTTGCCCTAGAGAAGGTGGTGGTGAGCTGTCTTCTTGAACTGCTGCAGTTCCGTGGAACAAGTCCACAACCAGCGCTGTTAGGGAAGGTGTTTCAGGATTTTGACCCTGTGACACGGAAGGAATAGAATATTTCCAAGTCAGGATGGTGGATGACTTGAAGGGAACTTGCAGGTGCTGTAGGCTGTTACCCTGTATCTGCTGGCCTTGTCCTTCAATATTGCAGTGGCCATGAGCTTGGAAGGTGCTGCCGAAGGAGCTTTGTTGAGTTTCCGCAGTGCATCTTGTAGATGGTACACACTGCAGCCACACAGACATGGGGAGAATGTGCGAACTCCACAAGGACAGTGACCCAGGGCTGGGATTCAAACCTGGGTCCTCAGCGCCGCAGTCCCAGTGCTAACCACTGCACCACATGCCGCCCTACTGATGCCCCTGTTCATCGGTGGTGGAGGGTTTGAATGTTTGTGGATGAGCTTCCAATCAAGCGGGCTACTTTGTCCTGGATGGTGTTGAGCTTCTTGAGTGTTGTTGGAGCTGCACTCATCTAGGCAAGCAGAGAGTATTCCATTACACTCCTGACTTGTGCTTTGTTGATGATGGACAGACTTTGGGGAGTTAGGTGAGCAGAATTCCAAGCCTCTGACCTGTTGTTGTATTTATGTGGTAGGTCCAGTTAAGTTTCTTATTTAGTTAAGTTATTTACAGAAGAGAGTACCAAAACTCTACCATGAGTGCCGTCTGGTCCTCATTTGTTTTTTTTTATTCAAAAAAATATACTTTATTCATAAAATTTATCATAAGCATTACAGGACATTTCGAATTGTCTTGACTGTACATTTCCGTCAGAGTTACACATTGCCTTGACTTTCTTCCATTCAATTTTGATAATATTATACACATGTCACTCTTTACGTTTCAATTCCTTCTTAAATATTTACATTGTCATGTTTGTTTTATACATTGGAGTGTTGTTGGTGGCCCAAACCGAGGGGGGTTTACACTGTTACCCGCCCCTCAGTGTACATTTGCTGGAAGAACCTTCCACAGTGCTCTTTCCCCATTGCGCCTTGGCAGCAGCTGCCCCAAGCTTGAGTGCGTCCCTCAGCACGTAGTCCTGGACCTTGGAATGTGCCAGTCTGCAACACTCGGTCGAGGACAATTCTTTGCACTGGAAGATCAGCAAGTTTCGGGCAGACCAAAGAGCGTCTTTCACCGAGTTGATGACCTTCCAGCAGCAGTTGATATTTGTCTCGGTGTGTGTCCCTGAAAACAGTCCGTAGAGCACAGAGTCCTGTGTCACAGATCTGTTCGGGATAAACCTTGACAAATACCACTGCATCTCTCTCCAGACCTTCTTTGCAAAGGCACATTCCACAAGGAGGTGTGTGACCGTCTCATTTTCCCCACAGCCACTCCGAGGGCAGCGTGCATTGGCGCAGATCCTTCGGGTGTGCATGAAGAATCTGACAGGGAGGGCCCTTCTCACCACCAGCCAAGCTAGGTCTTGGTGCTTGTTTGAAAGTTCTGGTGATGAGGCGTTCTGCCAGATGACTCTGGCAGTCTGCTCAGGGAACCATCCAACGTCCTCCACGGTCTCCTTTTACCTGAGGGCCTCGAGGACATTACGTGCTGACCACTGCTTCATTGCCTTGTGGTCAAAGGTGTTTTTCTTCAAAAACTTTTCCACGAAGGACAGGTGGTACGGTACGGTCCAACTACTTGGAGCGTTCCGCGGCAATGAGGCCAGGCCCATCCTTCGTAACACCGGGGACAGGTAGAACCTCAGTATGTAGTGACACTTGGTGTTTGCATACTGGGGGTCCACGCACAGCTTGATGCAGCTGGACACAAAGGTGGCCAACAGGATGAGGGAGGCGTTGGGTACGTTCCGCCCTCCCTTCTCCAGAGGTTTGTACATGGTGTCCCTTCGGACACGGTCCATCTTGGATCTCCATATGAATTTGAAGATGGCCCGGGTGACTGCTGTGGCGTAGGGTCGGGTTATGGGCCAGACCTTCGCCACGTGCAGTAGCACCGAGAGTACCTCACACCTGATGACCAGGGTTTTGCCCGCAATGGAGAGGGAGCGTTGCTCCCACCAGCCCAGTTTCTGCCTTACCGTTGCTATGCGCTCCTCCCAGCTTTTGGTGCACGCCCTAGCAGCTCCGAACCATATCCCCAGCACCTTCAGGTAATCTGACCTGACAGTGAAGGGGACAAAGGACCGGTCGGCCCAGTTCCCAAAGAACATGGCCTCGCTCTTGCCACGGTTTACCTTGGCTACCGAGGCCAGTTCAAACTGGTCGTAGGTGGTCAAGAGCCTGCGTACAGACGCAGGAACGGAGCAGAAGACGGCAACGTCGTCCATGTACAGGGAGGCCTTGACTTGCATGCCTCCACTGCCTGGGATCGTCACTCCTCTTATACCCGGATCCTTCCTGATGGACTCGGCAAAAGGTTCTATGCAGCACACAAAAAGGGCAGAGGAGAGAGGGCAGCCCTGCCTGACTCCGGATTTGATCTGGAACTTTTCTGATTCCCACCCATTGATTGAGACTGCGCTATAGATGTTTGTGTAGAGCCGTTTGATCCAATTGCGAATTCCGTCTGGTCCTCATTTGTATGGACCAGTGCTAAACGGTGCTCGCCTGAGGTCTCTGAGGCGAAGGGGATGAATCCCAAAGCCTCAGGTACCTTGGGAATCTGCACATTAGAGTGATGCTAGCTGTCTTGCTCTAATATGCAGATTTTCCAAAAAGTGATCCCGTCCACAATGGACGGGATTTACATCACAACATCTCGCGAGAACGAATTAGATCTCGCGAGACATTGCTAGCTGGGTCTCCCGGCCTTTATCGGCCACGGCGAGCTGCTTTTCCGGCGGAGCATGACCAATGTATCGTGCCCGAGGTGTATAATATTGAAAGGTCTAGTCCTCTGGCACTACTGCCATAACTAAGGAGGATTGGAAAATTATGGCCAGTCCTTATATCCGTGAACAAGCAGATGCATTCCATCCAGACTAGACGATTTTTCTACTTAAAGTACCTCTTTATTATCTCCTCTATTTTTCACCTCATCTCAAGGGGCGTCATTCTCCGCCGGCGGGAGTCTCCGTTTTGCCGGCGCCCGGGGGTTTCCCGACGGCGTGGGGCTGCCCCACAATGGGAAACCCCATTGACCGGCCGGTGTTACGGAGACTCCCGCCGGCCGGTCGGGGCAGAAATGTGGCGGGGCGAGTAGGAGAATTTCGCCCCTGATTTCTTTACCATCTCTTTTATTTTGCCAGTCTTGGCAGCATCCTCTTCTTTAGTTAAGACAGATGCAATGTATTCATTTTGTACTTCAGTATTGCTCTCTGCCTCCCATACGAAGATATTTTTGGGTCCTTATCAGCCCTACTTTCCTTTTTCTGTTTGCACTTTAGGTTTCTTTTTATGTCACTCACCAATCTATTTTTATATGTTCTCTTTGCCTCACTTACTTCCCTTTTCTGTTCTCCCCTGTACTTTCAGTTTGGTTATCCACTCAATTATGAACCAATTTGTCATGAACCTCCTTCTGTTTCATTTAAATCTCTAGATCTTTAGCCATGCAGAGAGCTCTCTCTTTAAATGCCCTTATGTTCCAAACACCCCACCCTCCCACCCCCTCATTCATCACTAGTGAAAGCGCATCTAGAATATTTCCCAACCATCTTCTTTTTGAATGGCTCCCATTGCTAATTTATTCTTTTGCTTGCCAACCCCCTATTCCATTCCACCTGGAACCATAGAATCCCTCCAGTGCAGAAGGAGGCCATTTGGTTCATCGAGTCTGCACAGACCCGATGAAAGAGCATCCTACCTAGGCCCACTGCCTCCCAACCCCATAACTCCACCTAACCTTTGGACACTAAGGGCAATTTAGTGTGACCAGTCCACCTAACCTGCACTCCACCTAACCTTTGGACACTAAGGGCAATTTAGTATGACCAGTCCACCTAACCTGCACATCTTTGGACTGCGGGCGCAGTGGTTAGCACTGCTGCCTCATGTCACCGAGGATCTGGGTTCGATTCCGGCCCCGAGTCACTTTCTTATTAAAGTTTTTTAACACAATTTTTCTCCCTTACAAACAATAACCCCCCGCCCCCCCCCCCGCCGTAACAAGATAACAAGAAATCGCATAGAGCAAGATATATACATGGTGAAATGATATGTTTACATAGCTTTATATGCTGGCTCTCTCCCGCACGTGCCAGTTTCCCCAACCCTTCATGTTATGTCTTGCTCATCCACCCTCCCAGGCAATCCCCCCTCCCAGGACATCCCCCCCCCCCCCGCCCCCCCAGGTTGCTGCTGCTGACCGACCTTCCTCTAACGCTCCGCGAGATAGTCTAGGAATGGTTGCCACTGCCTGTAGAACTCCTGTGCAGACCCTCTCAAGGCAAACTTAATCCTCTCCAACTTTATGAACCCAGCCATGTCATTTATTCAGGCCTCCACGCTGGGGGGCTTAGCCTCCTTCCACATTAACAATATCCTTCGCCGGGCTACTAGGGACGCAAAGGCCAGAATGCCGGCCCCTTTCGCCTCCTGCACTCCCGGCTCGTCCACTACTCCAAATATTGCTAGCCCCCAGCTTGGTTTGACCCGGACTTTCACCACCTGAGATATTGCTCCCGCCACTCCTCTCCAGAACCCCTCCAGTGCCGGGCATGACCAAAACATATGGACATGGTTCGCCGGACTTGCTGAGCACCTTCCACATCTGTCCTCCACCCCAAAGAACCTACTCAACCTTGCCCCCGTCAAGTGCGCTCTGTGAACCACCTTGAATTGTATCAGGCTGAGCCTGGCACATGAGGAGGAGGAATTAACCCTATCTAGGGCATCAGCCCACAGACCTTCCTCAATCTCATCCCCCAGCTCCTCCCATTTACCCTTCAGCTCCTCCATCAGCGCTCCCCCCTCTTCTTTCATCTCCTTGTGTATTGCCGACGCTTTGCCCTCCCCGACCCATACACCCGAGATCACCCTGTCTTGAATTTCTTGTGCCGGGAGCAACGGGAATTTCCTCACCTGTCGCCTCACAAACGCCCTCACCTGCATATATCTAAAGGCATTTCCCGGGGGTATCTCGAACTTCTCCTCCAGTGCCCCTAGGCTCGCAAACGTCCCGTCAATGAACAGGTCCCCCATTCTTCTAATCCCCGCCCGATGCCAGCTCTGAAACCCCCCGTCCGTCTTCCCTGGGACAAACCGGTGGTTACCCCTGATCGGGGACCACACCGAGGCTCCCATTGCACCTCTGTGCCGTCTCCACTGGCCCCAGATCCTTAGCGTTGCCGCCACCACCGGGCTTGTGGTGTACCTTGTCGGCGAGAGCGGCAGCAGTGCCATCACCAACGCCCCCAGGCTCGTTCCTTTACAGGACGCCATCTCTATCCTCTTCCATGCCGCCCCCTCTCCCTCCATCACCCACTTGCGGATCATCGCCACATTTGCTGCCCAGTAGTAGCTCCCTAGGTTTGGCAGCGCCAACCCTCCTCGGTCCCTACTGCGTTCCAGGAACCCTCTCCTTACCCTCGGGGTCCTATTCGCCCACACAAACCCCATTATACTCCTACCTACTCTCTTGAAAAAGGCCTTGGTGATCACGATGGGAAGGCACTGAAACACAAACAGAAACCACGGAAGGACCACCATTTTGACCGACTGCACTCTACCCGCTAGCGAGAGCGGTAACATGTCCCATCTTTTGAAGTCCTCCTCCATTTGCTCCACCAACCTCGCCAGATTCAGTTTATGTAGGGCCCCCCAACTCCTGGCTATCTGGATCCCCAGATACCGTAAGCTCCCCTCCGCCCTCCTCAGCGGTAGGTCCCCTATCCCTCTTTCTTGGTCCCCTGCCTGTAATACAAAGAGCTCACTCTTCCCTACATTGAGCTTATAGCCCGAAAACTCCCCAAACTCCCTTAGAGTCTGCTTGACCTCCACCATCCCCTCCATTGGATCCGCCACGTACAGCAACAGGTCATCCGCATAAATCGACACCCGATGCTCTTCTCCCCCTCGAACCACCCCCCTCCATTTATTAGACTCCCGCAGTGACATGGCCAAGGGTTCGATCGCCAATGCAAACAACAGGGGGGACAGGTGGCACCCCTGCCTCGTCCCTCGGTGCAGCCGAAAGTACTCCGACCTCTGCCGGTTCGTCGCTACACTCGCCACCGGGGCTCTGTAAAGGAGCTTAACCCAACTGATAAACCCTCCCCTGAACCCAAACCTACGCAGCACTTCCCAGAGGTACTCCCACTCTACTCGGTCAAAGGCCTTCCCCGCGTCCATAGCTGCCACTATCTCCGCCTCTCCCTCTTCCGGTGACATCATTATCACGTTTCAGAGCCGCCGCACATTGGTGTTTAATTGCCTGCCCTTTACGAATCCCTTCTGGTCCTCGTGGATCACCCCCAGGACACAGTCCTCCATCCTCGTGGCCAGCACTTTTGACAGCAACTTAGCATCCACATTGAGGAGCGAGATCGGCCTGTACGATCCACATTGCAGTGGGTCCTTGTCTCGCTTTAGGATCAAAGAAATTGTCGCTTCCGACATTGTCGGGGCAGGGTCCCCTCCTCTCTTGCCTCATTAAAGGTCCTCACTAGTAGCGGGGCAAACAGGACTACGTACTTCCTGTAGAACTCCACCGGGAACCCGTCCGGTCCCGGGGCCTTCCCCGCCTGCATACTCCCCAAACCCTTGCTCAGCTCCTCCAACCCAATTGGTGCCCCCAAACCAGCCACCTCTTGCTCCTCCACCCTCGGGAATCTCAGTTGGTCTAGGAATCGTCTCTTCCCCCGCTGGGGGCTGGGATCTGTATTCATAGAAGGACTTAAATACCTCGTTTATTTTCGTCGCACTCCGAACCGTGGCTCCCCAACCATCTTTGACTCCCCCTATTTCCCTCGCTGCCATCCTCTTACGGAGCTGGTGTGCCAGCATCCGACTAGCCTTTTCCCCATACTCGTAGGTCGCCCCCTGCGCCTTCCTCCACTGTGCCTCCGTCTTCCCTGTGGTCAACAGGTCAAACTCCGTCTGGAGCCGTCGCCTTCCCCCACGTAATCTCTCCTCCGGGGCCTCTGCGTATCTCCTGTCCACTCTCAAAATCTCCCCCACTAACCTCTCCCTTTCCATGCCCTCTGTCTTCTCCGTATGAGCCCTGATGGAGATTAACTCTCCCCTGATCACCGCCTCCCATACCACCCCCACCCACACCTCCCCGTTGTCGTTGGCCTCCAAGTACTTTTCGATGCACCCCCTCACCTTCCCACACACCACCTCATCTGCCAGCAGTCCCACATCCAGCCGCCACAGCGGGTGTTGGTCCCTTTCCTCTCCCAGCTCCATTTCCACCCAGTGCGGGGCGTGATCCGAAACGGCTATGGCCGAATATTCCGTCCCCTCCACCCTCGGGATGAACGCCCTGCCCAGAACAAAAGAATCTATCCGGGGAGTAGGCTTTGTGCACATGGGAGAAAAAATAAAATTCCCTGGCCTGCGGCCTTGCAAACCTCCATGGGTCCACCCACCCCATCTGATCCATAAACCCCCTAAGCACCTTGGCCGCCGCCGGCCTCTTTCCAGTCCTTGATCTGGAGCGGTCCAGTGCTGGGTCCAACACTGTATTGAAGACCCTCCCATTATCAGGCCTCCTACCTCCAGGTCCGGGATGCGCCCCAAAATGCGCTTCATGAATCCAGCATCATCCCAGTTCGGGGCGTATACGTTTACCAACACCACCCACGTCCCTTGCAACCTACCGCTCACCATCACATATCGCCCTCCATTATCCACTACGATAGTCTTGGTCTCAAATGACACCCGCTTCCCCACCAATATTGCCACCCCTCTATTCTTCGCGTCCAGTCCCGAGTGGAATACCTGTCCTACCCATCCCTTTCTTAACCTGACCTGGTCCGCCACCTTCAGATGTGTCTCTTGGAGCATGACCACGTCTGCCTTCAGTCCCTTTAAGTGCGCGAACACTCGGGCCCTCACGTTCCACGTTATCAGCCGGATTGGAGGGGCTCTCACCGTCCCCCCCTCCCGCCCCGCCGCCGACTAACCATCTCCTTTTCTAGGCCAGTCCCGTGTACGCGCCTCCCTCACCCTCCAGTCCCCGAGCCGGGGGACCCCCGCCCCGACCACCTCTTCTATGTCCCATTCCCTTTCGACCAGTGCAGCAGCAACCCTGCCCCCCCCTTCCCCCCCTCCCCTCCCCCCCCGCCAGACCCCTGTCTAGCTTTTTTGCTTCCCACATATCACTCCCGTAAATCAGCTGACTCCTGCTGACCCCGGCTTCCCTCGCCGTCCCATTGACCTCCCCGTGTGGGAATGTCCCAATCAGTATGCGCTCCTTCGTTACCCTTCCCGCCTTTCTTCCCGCGCGCCGGGAAAAACCCCGCGCTTTCCAAAGCCCGCCCCGCCCCCTCTGGTGCAGCTCCTGTCGCGGCCTTGTCTCTCTCCCCCAGCCCATGTAACATTTCCTGTGCGTGATTGACCCCCTATATACAACAACCATCACACATCAAACCTCAAACATCCCCCCCACCCTCACAAACCCTCAGTTAGAGTCCAACTTTTTGGTTTGTATGAAGGTCCACGCCTCTTCAGGCGTTTCAAAATAATAGTGTTGGTCCTTGTATGTGACCCACAGTCGCGCTGGCCGCAGCATGCTGCATTTCACTCCTTTCCGGTGCAACACTGCTTTTGCCCGGTTGAAACCCGCTCTCCGCTTTGCAACCTCTGTACTCCAGTCCGGGTATATTCGGATCTCTGCATTGTCCCACTTACTGCTCTGCTCCTTCTTGGCCCATTTCAGGACCCTCTCTCTGTCAGTGAACCGGTGAAATCTCACCACCATCGCCCTTGGCGGCTCATTTGCCTTGGGCCTCCTCGCCAGCACCCGGTGTGCCCCGTCCAGCTCCAGCAACCTCGAAGGGGCCTCCGCGCCCATCATCGCCCCGAGCATCGAGCACGCGTATGCCCCGGCATCGGCCCCCTCCACTCCTTCAGGGAGACCCAGGATCCGCAGATTCTTTCTCCTTGACCTGTTCTCCAGGTCTTCGAGTCTTCCCGCCCACCTCTTGTGTAGCGCCTCGTTCTGCTCCACTCTCACCGCCAGGCCCAAGAGCTCGTCCTCATTCTCACTGACTCTTTTCTGTATCTCCTGGATCTTTACCTTGTGGGCCTTCTGGGTCATCCCTAGTCCTTCAATTGCCGACAGCATAGGCGCCAGCATCTCCTTCCGCAGCTCCTCGAAGCAGCGCTTGATGAACTCCTGCAGCTCCGGCCCGCACTCCGCTTTGTCCCCGACCGCCGCCATTTTGTTTTTTCCCCTCGCTTCTCCCGCTGCTCCAATGCCGCTTTTCTGGCCGTTTCACTTCTGGTCCGGTCCATAAAAGTTGGAGGAGGACCTTTCTCTTCCCTTCCTCATGGGTTGTCTTCGAAAAAAATTCCATTGGGGCTCCTCTAACGAGCCCGAAAGTCCGTAATCGCGGGAGCTGCCGAATCGTGCGGCTTAGCTCCGCATAGCCGCAACCGGAAGTCTTCCCGAGTCACTTTCTATGTGGAGTTTGCACGTTCTCCCCTGTAGCTATCTGGGATGGCCACTTACAAAGGATCCCGGGAAATATGGCCACCTGCAAAGAATGATGGGAATTATGGCCAGGTTTGGGACACAGACAAGCTGCAGCTTGTATCTTTGCAAACGGCAGCCCAGAAGTTTGCAGGAATTCACACCTGCAAATGGACCATTCAAGGCGATTAAAATAACAATGGGACCATCAGGTCCATCGCATCATCTTCCAGACTAGGCGGCACCGAGGTCCTGCTAGCAGCCCTCCCAGGATTGGCCACTGATGCCCACCCCAAATGTGATGTGGCAGCCCCTGATTGGATATGACCAATCAGAGGGTGGAGCCCTGAGGAATTGATTGACAGTGACCCAGAAACTGCCCACAAAAGGGGCGGGGAAAACTCAAGCCAGCTAAAAGACAATGCAGCCAGGATTTCTGTCTCTCTTGGCCCCAGCCTATGCCTAAAACCAAGTGTAGCATTACGACCAGAAGACAAGTTCAAGACCAACAATCGCTACCAGACGGATGAGCCCAGCAGAAACGAAGCCACTTCTACCCAGCCATGCAAGATCCGAACATAGGCCTTGTTCATCTGCAAAGAGCCGGTTGCCCTGAACTTAAGTATAGGTTATTGTAGTTGTTAGGTGTAGTTTAACTTGTGTTTTATGTTGAATGTCGAAGTAATCCTTGTGTGTAAATAAACTATCTTTGAACTTGAACTGACTAACTGGTTGTTTGGTCTTTGATCGATATCCGGTAAAGCCTTGTGGTGGTATCATTTGATACCTGGCGACTCTGAAAAGCAACATTATCATTAATAACTGCCATATCTAGTTAATTTGGCAACATTATTGGTGACGCTGGTGGGATAGTATTCCACTCATTAAAAAGAGCATCATTATTAATTGGCAACATTACTCCGGTGCCGATTGGCAACACCCCGTGTTTGTGTTGGAGTCACCCCTACAACCCAAAGATGTGCAGTGTAGGTGGATTGGCCACTCTAAATTGCCCGTTAATTTTAAAAAAAGAATTCAGTACTCAAAATTTATATTTAAAAAAATCTTTGGACTGTGGGAGGAAACCGGAGAACCCAGGAGGGAGAGGAAATATAGACTCCACACAGACAGTCACCCGAGGCCGGCATTGAACCTGAGTCCCTGGAGCAGTGCTAATGACTGTGCCACCGTGCCACCCTAGATTCCTTACTGAACTTACTGGACTAGATCCCTTAGTGAACTCACTCAAATTAGTCCTCAAGTTGAGTATATTTGCATCTGATTTTGCTTTTCCTTCTTCCATGACTAATATTGCGATCCAATTTTACCAAACGATCTCCACTGAAACATGCTCCAATTACACAATATAGTTCGCAGAACTTGATCCAGCATTGCTCCCTTTCTCATTGGGGTAGTAACAAACTGATCATATTCTCTTGTGCACATTTCTGAAATTCCTCCCCGTTTTCCCCCTTCATATTTTCCTATTCCCTATTCCCAATCTACATTAGGATAACTTAAAAAAAACTATTATTGGTAAAGTTTTTGCACCTTTCTGCATTTTACTTGAAAACTTTCTCCTCAATCACCTCTCCATTATTGATGGTTACACTATGTCCAGAAGCATAATAGCTCCCTAATTGTTCGTAATCCGAACCAAATACATTCTGTCTTTGAATTCAGTACAGCATCCCTGCAAGCAGTACCATTTCCAATCGTGCCACCCTATCTTCCTTTATGTCCGTCCTCAACTGAGTACATTGTAGCCAGGCATATTAAGAACCGATCCCTCTTCTTAAACCAGATTTCCATTGTTGCTGCAATACCATAATCCATCTGGCTACTTGCGTCTTTCCCTCACCAACATTTTTTTAAACCATTTTCATGTATTTGCATACAGGCCCTCTTACCTATTTTAGTCGCCCTTGAATTCCCCCCCACACACGGCCTTGCCTGATTCCTCTTATTTTCAAACTGCTCTTTATTCATTTTGTTTCATTAATCGTCAACCTGTCAATGACTACCTCACCCCCAATTTCCATTTATTTTGGTACTTTTCCATCCCGTTTCCCTGGAGGACATTTAATTTCAGTTTTGGGGGATTGTCAATAATCCATGAACATGGGTAAATGAGTTCTGCAGTAGATTTCCTGTGTGTGAAGCCACAGAGGTTTGACAAGAGAATCTTCAGGTATGGCAGGATTGATGGCAGTGTTAATTGGATTAAGTCTTGCAGACATAATTTAGTCTCGATTTTAAAGTTGCACATTACAACCTTATTTTATATTTATTATTATACTTATTGTGAAACAACCAATCTAAACTTGTCATCCTATAATTAAACTGTTGCTCGTTTTAGCCTTAGTTTATTTGCTCTAATTCTGCCACCTTTGCTCTTGAGTCGCCAGGTATCTTTCTGATACCGCACGTGGTTCAAGTCCGAGTAATGATTAATAATCCAACACACCGCTTAGTAAGAGTTAAATCAACACTCATTTTTATATACAGCAATTAATACTTATACAATAATTCTACTTCTAAACTACTACCTACCACTAACAGGCCAATCCTTAACTTTGGAAATGGCCCACCAGGTCAGGGAAACGAATGGCCTTTCGAATGGGTTCTGAGCCTGCGGGATTCAAAAGCTGGTACATGTCGATAGTCAGGAGTGTCTATTTGGTAGCGATCGTTGGAGTAAAACGTACGGTCTTGCAGAAGGGTCTCGAAGGGTGCGGAGCGGAGAAGAAGGGTCGATTTGAACTTGGCCCCTATTCTTATAGTTCCCAGGGGCTTCCCGCCTCTCGGGGCGGACCTTGTACCTGGTTCCAAGTGATTGGACTTGGTCCCAATCACTTGGTTCGATACTCTCCAATACTGGAGCGATTCCTTGATTGAGGGGTGGTCGTTTACCTTTCTTTGTGTCAGCTCCTGCTGGCGCTGAAAGGTCTGGGTCGGCTTTATGTTGCTAATGTGTAGCAATTGTTCCCGGGGATGGCTGATTAATATGCAGATGGCTGGGTTGTTGTGATATGGATGGCTGCAGGTATCGGTCTGGACTGACTTCCCCAGAGGCGAATACACTGTTTTACCTGCAGCTGTCTGTTTGAGTCCTGTTGGCTGATTTTCCCATCAGCCTCTTCCGTTCGCCATTTAAAATCGGGGTTTGACCATTCTAATCGGGAGTCAGCCATTTTACTTGGCTACAAAACCCTTCCATAAAGTGCCTCAATTTGAGGCGGAGGTGGAGAAAGATGTAATTACAGCATCACAATTTAACTTAATATATTGGAATTTATCATGGAAAACGTTGACCAAATGATATGTAGGTTTATGTTTTTGTTTAATTTTTAGAGACATCTCCGGCCCCATGGTCATTAAGTATCATACTACCTTTAAAGATTTGTCAATACCCAGTGTTGGCCCTTTTTCAAAACTGCTTGCCTGAAAGATATGGCTCACATTTATTTAAATGTTTCCTGCTGTCGTAATTTCATTCTGCGCATCATCTCGATAGTTATCTGTTTAAGGAACCTTTTGCATGTAAATTTGTTAAACAAGTACCTATGCCATGGCAACTTGCAATAGCTGAGTGCAGGTTGGAGACAGGCTTACAACAGTTTGCTTTTTTTTGTTGAACCTTCACTCCCTGCAAGTGCAGATCCTCACATGGCCGCTTCAGAGCAACTTTTACCAATACTGTATATCTTCGCAGCAACAAATGCAATATTTAAATTGTCGACGAGGATCAGGAGTAGGTTGGAATGGCCCTAATGGCCGGAAGCAGATTAAAATGGGGTGTGGGTTATTTGACAAGCACGGCAGTTACATATGCAACTTGGCAGTGGAGGTCTGACATTGGAATGGATACAGTTCTTGAATGTTTTTTATTTGTTCCCTGTCTTCCTTGTTCTTTTTGGGGGTTTGCACAGTAGTTCACTCCATTTTGTGCTCCCGCTTTTGCCTTTTGTTTTGCTTTGTTTCTCTCTCTTCTGGTTCTCTTTTCTCCCGCATCTCTTTGTCTCCCACAACCTTATCCTTTCACCTTTTCCCTCCTCTTCTGTTTAGTGAGGCAATGGACAAACCACTGAAAGAGCTAATTATCTCTGAATTATTCTTGGGATGTGAGCTTTGCTGGCAAGACCACATTTATTGCCTGTCACTAATCTGTAGGCCAGGCCAGGTAATGATGACAGATTGTCTTCCCTAAAGGGCATCAGTAAACCTGATTGGTTTTGACTTTGCTAAGGCTATTGATTATTATTAATGAGACTAATAGAATAGATTTAACTTTTGCCAGCTACCATGGTGGGATTTGAACTTTTGTTTTCAGACCATTCATCCAGATCATAGTCCAGTAACATTGACACTGTGCCACCATCCAGCAGGTGTTGGATGGCAAAAGAGAGTAACCTGAACAAAATGCACAAAAGGTATGTATGAGCTTGTGGTTAAAGATAGTGGGGAAAACAATGAATCAATAACCTAAATGCATTTGCCTTTATGCAGGTTGATTAGTTTGGCTTGCTGGTTGGCTAGAGTGTGATACAAAATAACATCAACAATGGATATGGGTTGAATCCCCACACCAGCTGTGGTACCGCATGGAAGAGCTGTCTCCCTGCCTTGCCCCATGCTTATTGCAGAGTCCTGGCCCTCAATTATTTATACTTGTCACTAACAGAGAGAGAAACTTACAGATCCTTGTGGACTATGGCTTACGAGACTTTATAAAACTGTGCCCTTTTAAATGAACCTCTGCATAACTTCAGAGGTCCAAACAGCTCTGAATGCCGATTGAAATGTACTTTATGTATGCTGCATGTCCTTCTTGAACAAATGTTGGAAATGTATGTACAGGATATCCCCACCCATAATTCTGCATTCAATTCCAATTCTTTCAGGAAACAATTTCCTGCCATAGGTTCCGTTCCCCTGAACATGTCAGTGGCCTGAAAGGAGCTGAGGCCCAGTGTTTTGAGTTTGATCGCTGTGGTCGGCAACATTTTTATTGTATTTGTACCACAAGATATGGAGCCGACTATTACAATTGATTCTATAAACTGAATTTTATAAGCCTGGACAAGGCGGATTTATTGAGATCAGATAGCCTTTCCCTATCATTGGCTGGCCGGGTGCAGACAGTTAAGATAAACATTTTGCCGCGGTTTTTATTTTTATTTCAGTGCGTACCGGTCTTATTGCCAAAGTCACTTTTTATTGGGGGTGGATTTTGTCGTTTGTGTGTGCAGGTAAGGTGGCTAGGAGAACGGTACTTCAGAGAGGGCAACAGTCAGGGGGCCTGGCCCTTCCAAGCCTGTTGTACTATTATTGGGCGGTGAACGCTGAGAAGGTGCAGAGCTGGAACAGAGAGACGGAGGCTTTGTGGGTGAGGGTGGAGCCAGGCTCTTGTAAGGGGTCGGGTTTGCGGGCGCTGGCAACGGCACGACTCCCATTTTCCCCAGGGAAGTATTTGGGAAGTCCAGTGGTGGTGGCCATACTGAAAATATGGAGGCAATTTCGGCAGCACTTTAGGTTGGGGGTGGGATCAAAGTTGGTGCCGATCCGAGGGAACCACGGATTTGAGCCAATGAGGGTGGATGCTAGGTTTCGGGGTTGGGAGGAGCGAAGGGTGATGGAAATGAAGGACTTATTTTTAGAAGGGTGATTTGTGAGTTTGGAGGAGTTGGGGGAGAGGTTTGGGATCCCCAGGGGGGAGGTTTTTAAATATATATGCAGGAGCGGGATTTCACAAAAAAGGTTTTCCTGACTTTTCCGGTAGCACCACTCTCCTCGTTACTGGAGAGGGTGCTATTGGTGATGGGAGTGGCTGGGGGTGGGGGGTCATCTCGGTGATCTACAGGAGGATTTTGGAAGAGGATGTGGCATCTCTGGAGGGGGTTAAGGCCAAGTGGGAGGAGGAGCTAGGATGGTGCTGTAAGGTGCTGTGGGGGGTGAATACCTTAACCTCGTGTGCGAGGCTGGGGCTGATACAGCTGTAACTTCGCTGAAGCCTACTTGTGACAATAAGCGATTATTAAAGGTGGTACATAGAGTGCACCTGACGAAGTCGAGGATGAGCCGGTTGTTTCAGGGGGTGGGGAACGGTATGGGAGGGGCCCGGCCAATCACGTACATATGTTTTAGTCCTGCCCGAAGTTGGAGAAATTTTGGAGGTCGTTGTTTTTTAAAATAAATTTAGTGTACCCAATTCATTTTTTCCAATTAAGGGGCAATTTAGTGTGGCCAATCCACCTACCCAGCACATCTTTGGGTTGTGGGGGCGAAACCCACGCAAACACGGGGAGAATGTGCAAACTCCACATGGATAGTGACCCAGAGCCCGGATCGAACCTGGGACCTATGCGCCGTGAGGTAACAATGCTAACCACTGCGCCACCGTGCTGCCCTGGAGGTCGTTCTTCAGCATCATGTCGGCGAACTTGCACATGGATTTGGAGCCCAGTCCCCTGGGGGCCATATTTTGGGTGTTGGATTTGCTGGAGTTGGGGCAGCACAGTGGCACAGTGGTTAGCATTGCTATCTCAAGGCGCCGAAGTCCCAGGTTCGATCCTGGCTCTGGGTCCCTGTCCGTGTGGAGTTTGCACATTCCCCCCGTGTTTGCGTGGGTTTCGGCCCCACAACCTAAAGATGTGCAGGGTGGGTGGATTGGCCACGCTAAGTTGCGCCTTAATTGGAAAAAATGAATTGGGTACTCTAAATTTATATTTTAAAAAACTATTAAAAAAACGATTTGCTGGAGTTGCTGACGGGAGAAAGGGCGGATGTTTTAGTATTCGCCTCGTTGATCGCTCGCAGGCGGGTCCTGTTGAGGTGTAGGCCAATTTCTCCACCCTGTGTCTTGGTGTGGCTGGGTGATCTAATGGAGTTTTTGTACTTGGAAAAGGTGCAATTTGCTTTGTGGTGGGGGGGGGGGGGGGGGGGGATGTGGATGTGGGGTTCCACAAGAGATGGGGTTTGTTCGTATTGCATTTCAAGGAGGTGGGTTTCCATCAACTGGTCAATGTGGGTTGTTTGGTTGAGGGTATCGGGTGGGGGGTGGGGGTTGTGCTGGTTTTACTTTGTCATGTGTGTTTCAAATGTTAAAATATCAAGAACTTGAATAAAAATTTAAAAAACAATTGATAATTGAGTTCTAAAGCAATGTGTACTCGCAAAAGCACATTACGTTCATGAAATACTTTAGAAATGTAATCACTGTTGTAATGTACCAAATGCAACACCTCATTGTACACCGTAACGTAAAGAAGAACAGTTTTGAATTAAATTCCAAACATGTTATAATGAATTTGAATTAGTTTGAATCACCCCCCTTAGTTTGAAATGTCAAACTTAATTTAGGTAGCTCGAGGAAGGGCGAGGGAAAATGATTTAAAATTTTTTTGGGGGGACTTACGGTTGCGGCATGTTAGGTGCAGGTCGCATGTTTGGTGGCTCCTGCCAGGTCTGTCTTTTATGGCCTTTTTAGCCCAGATTTTGGTGAAGATTTATTCGTGAGGAGTTGTGGGGAGTCTTAGGGCACTTATAGAATGGCAAAAGCCAGCAAGAAGAATCTTGGGAAGAAGCCAGTGAGCGAAGGTCTGCCACCGGCTGTGTCTAGGGGTGCAGCAGGAGGAAAGATGGTGGGAGAGAGTCCGTCGGGTGGAGTCGTGCCAATTACAGTGGCGAAGATGACGGAGATGATGGCTGGTGAGTTTGAACAGCTGTACTCGAAACATTTAGAAAAGCATCAGATCAGGGGCAGCATGTGGCGCAGTGGATAGCACTGGGACTGCGGCGCTGAGGACCCGGGTTCGAATCCCGGCCCTGGGTCACTGTCCGTGTGGAGTTTGCACATTCTCCCCATGTCTGCGTGGGTTAGGTGGATTGGCCATGCTAAATTGCCCCTTAATTGGAACAAAAAAATAATTGGGTACTCTCAATTTATTTTTTTAAAAGCATCAGATTGGCGCAATGGTTAGGCTGCTGCCTCATGCGTCGAGGTCCCAGGTTCGATCCCGGCTCTGGGTCACTGTCCGTGTGGAGTTTGCACATTCTCCCCATGTTTGAGTGGGTTTTGTCCCCACAACCCAATGATCTACAGGGTAGGTGAGAACTTTGACGACGGGGCAGGAGCAGAGGGAGAAAATCAAAGGGATGCCACAGGATAGTGATCATTTTACCTCGGTGGATGAGGAGTGTGGAGGGTGGCGGAGATTAACAGAGGGCTGAGAGCCAAGGTTGAAGACCTGAAGAACAGGTCGCAAAGGCATTACCTGAGGATCGTGGGTGTGCCCAAAGGGGTGGAGGGCCAGAGGCCTACAGGATATTTTGCTGGAATGATAGCCCTCCCAGTACGAGTTGGACAGGGCCCACTGGTCGCCCCAGCCTAAACCGAGGATGAATGAGCCACTGATGGTGGTGACCGTCTGTTTCCATCCTTTCCAGGTGAAGGAGAGAGTGCTGACATGGATGAAGCAAAGGCACGAGGTGGAGTGGGAAGGCAAGGATATGGGTAAATACCAGGACTTGACGACAGAGCTGGCAAGGAGGCGAATAGCCTTTGGATGGGCAAAGCGGTGTTGAAAAATGCAAAGTGCGGTTTGGTGTGGTCTACCGGGCAAAACTGAGGGTCACGTACAATGGCAGAGACTAATATTTCGGGATGGCAGCAGAGGTGGAGGCACTTGTGAAGACAGAAGGCCTGGGATTGGACTTAATTTGGACTTTAAAAAAGATATATTTTTATTCAAGGCATTTTCATATATACAAACAGAATCAGAAGAACAACCAAACAGTTCACGAAAAACCCCCACTCCCACCACTGCTCCTCTGATGCCAACTCCTCCTCACATCCCACCTTCCCCATTTTAACCCTCTTACAACCTCCCTTTGATTTCCTCTCAAATCTCCTTTAAAAAAATCAATAAAGGCTTCCACCTCCAGGTAAACCTATCTTCCGACCCCCTCAAGGCGAACCTAACCTTCTCCAGCCTCAGGAATTCCGCCAGGTCACTCACTCACACCCCTGCTTTTGGTGGCTCCAGCCCCAGATGCTGCCTCCAATTTCCCCACACCCTTAGAGCCAACACCACCACTGGGCCCGCGGAGTACCTGGCCAGCGAGAATGGCAAAGGAGCCAACAACAAAGCCCTTAAACATGTACCCCTACACAATGCTGCCTCCATACGTCCCCACATCGACCCCTCCCCCACAGCCCATTTCCTAACCATAGCAATATTGCCGCCCAGTAGTAATTCATCATATTCGCCAATGCCAACCCCCGCTTCAAGAAAGCCCTCCTAACCCTCGGGGTATTCCCCACCCACACAAATGCAGAGATCAGCCATTGACCTTCCTGGAAAACGACTTGTGTACGAAGATTGGGAGGTTCTGTAATACTGTTATGGGACAGGGTTTAGAGAACCCCAAAGTGTATCGTGGAGTTCACCTGACCCACAACTTTTAATAGATTGTGGTATGGGGAGCACACGGCCCACTCTACAGGTGTGGTACAGCAGAAATGGAAAAGTATTTTTTAAAGCAAAACAATGTTTATTCTCTGAACTCAAGTTAACCTTTGTAAAACATACAGTGAACATCTCAGCAACCATTAATTCAATACAACCCCCAAAGAATACAACACTAAGTAATTCTTAAGCTGTCTTTTTAACATCCAGAAGACTTTAAAAAAAACTTTCAGCAAAAGTCACTACTGAGTAGTTTAAGTCACTACTGAGAGCAGTTATTAGTTTTACAAGAATACAACATTAAGTAATCCTTAATAAATTCTCAAACAACATCCAGAAGACAAAAGAAACACTTTTTAACAGAAGCACATCAAGTTTAAGTTCACTCCTGAAAACAATTATAATTCTGAATTTACCAAATGATCAAGAGTTGAGAATACAGCAGTACACCTGCTTTGTCTGGCTACAGGTCCAACAGTGAAAACGAAACCAATAAAACACAGACACACCCAAGCTTTTCTCAAAGTGAAACGAAAAAGCAGAGTCAGAGCTCAGCTCCACCCACACTCTGACATCACTGCAGTAACATGAGCAGCCAAACATTTCTTAAAGCGACATTCTCATGACAAATACAAACAGAAATCTTGACAGCACCATCATTTTTACTGTCTGCACCCGCCCTGCCAGCGACAGCGGCTGTACAACCCACCTCTTAAAGTCCACCCTAATCTGCTCCACCAACCGAACCACATTCAGCTTGTGCAGCTGCGCCCAGCTCTGCGCCACCTGGATACCCAAATATCTAAAACTCGCCCCACCACCTTAAACGACAACTCCCTTAATCTCCTTTCCTGCCCCCTAGTCTCAATCGGGAATACCTCGCTTTTTCCTATATTCAATTTGTAGCCCGAGAACCGGCCAATCTCCTCCAGGATCCTGAATTTGGACTTTTCATAGTTTGGGTTTTTTCTTCTCTTTCTTTTCTCTCTATTTTTTTGAGTTGGGCTTTTTCTTGTATGGGTGTCTTGGATAACTTTGTTTTGCTGTTGGAACCTGTATGGGCAGGTTTTGATGCATCTGGGAGGTGTGAATGGTGGGCGGATGGGATCATTACTGGGTGAGGTCTCTTCAAGAGGCTATGATAGAGGTACTGCTTGGGGGCGAGGGGGGGGGGGTGGGGTGGCGGCAGTGACCAGGACCGGGGTGGGGTCCTGTTTGCAGGGCGGGGCCTGCAAGGATGGTCATGGTGGGCAGGAAGGGTGGGGGAGTGGAACGTACGTGGGTTGGGGGGATCGAAGAAGAGCGTATGCGTTTTCTTGCATCTGAAGGGCTTGAAGGTGGATGTGCTGATGCAGGAGACCCACCTGAGGTTAAAGGACCAGATGAGGCTGAGCAAGGGCTTGGTGACCCAGGTGAACCACTCTGCCTTCGATAGGGCGCGGGGGGTGGCTGTACTGGTGGGTAAACTGGTGAGGTTCCAAATGGAGACGGTGGTGGCGGATCAAGGGGGCAGGTACGTGATAGTAATGGGTGCACTGGAGGGAGGCTGGTGGTGTTGGTCTGTGTGTTTGTCACAAACTGGGACGTGCTGGGTTTGTGAGGTGAATGCTGGGAGCCATGCCGGATCTGGATACCCACCAGCTGATAATGGGTGGGGAATGGAATATGGTGCTCGACCCAAGGATAGAAGCGGTGCCCTGTAAGGGGTCAGGGTTGCGGGCGCTTGCAATGGCGCCGCTGCCGCTAGCCCCGGGGAAGTATTCTGGGAATCCAGTAGTGGTAGCCACCATGGGGGTATTGGGGGTTGGTTTTCAGCACCATGTCTGAGGCTCTGCATGTGGATTTGTCTTTTCCACCCTGGGAAAAAGCCTCCAACTATTCACTCTATGTCTACCCCTCAATTTTATAAACTTCTATCAGTTCGTCCCTCAGCCTCCGTCTTTCTAGGGAGACAATCCCAGTTTATTCAATCTTTCCTCATAGCTTTTTAAAAAATAAATTTTGAATAACCAATTATTTTTTCCAATTAAGGGGCAATTTAGTGTGGCCAATCCACTTAACCTGCACATATTTGGGTGTGGGAATAAAATCCACGCAGATACGGGGAGAATATGCAAACTCAGCACAGACAGTGACCAGAGATCGAACCCGGGTCATCAGCGCCGTAGGCAGCAGTGTTAACCACTGCGCCACCAGGTCACCCTTCTCCTCAAAGCGAATATCCACCATACCAGGCAACATCCTGGTAAACCTTTTCTGTACTCTCTCCAAAGCCTCCACGTCCTTCTGTTAGTGTGGTGACCAAAATTGGACACAATATTCCAAATGTGGCCTAACCAATGTTCTATATAACTGTAACATAATTTACGAGCTTTTATACTCAATACCCCATCTTATGCTTTCTTTACCACCATTTCCACCTGTGCTGCCACTTTTAAGGATCTGTGGACCTACACGCTCAGACCTCTCTCTGTGTCTATGCTCTTGATGGTTCTGCCATTTATTTTATAGCTCCCACCTGAATTGGATCTACCAAAATGCATCACCTCGCATTTGTCCGTGTTAAATTCCATCTGTCATTTCTCCGCCCAATTTTCCAGCCTATCTATATCCTGCTGTATTTTCAGACAAACTTCATCACTATCCGCAACTCCTGCAATCTTAGTATCATCCACAAACTTGCTAATCAGACCAGCTACATTTTCTTCCAAGTCATTTATATATATTACAAAGAGCAGAGGTCCCAGTACTGATCCCTGCGGAACACCACTAGTTACAGACCTCCATTCGGAAAAACACCCTTCCACTGCTACTCTCTGTCTTCTATGACCAAGCCAGTTCTGAATCCATCCAGCTAGTTCACCCCTGACCCCGTGTGATTTAATCTTTTGCACGAGCCTGCCATGAGGGACCTTGTCAAATGCTTTACTAAAGTCCATGTAGACAACATCCATAGCCCTTCCCTCGTCAATCATTTTTGTCACCTCCTCAAAAAACTCAATTGAATTAGTGAAGACATGATCTCCCTTGTACAAAACCATGCTGTCTGTCGTTAATAAGACCAAATGTGCATAGATCCTATCTTTGAGAATCTTTTCCAACTTTTCTGTGTGTGTATGTAGAGGGTCGGTGAGTTAAGGGGGGGGGGTGGGTGGCATTAAAGATTAGATAGTAGTTAACCAGTTGTATATGTTGCCTATTTAATTATAGTTATTGTTAAATAAAAAGTTAATTGTGTTTAAATTTACAAACCTGGTGACTGTAGTTATCGGGCAGCAAAAGACCGTGGGTATTTTAAAATAAAATTTCATTCAACTGTGTTGCAACTCTGGGTTAAGTAGGGCTGGAATTGACTACACAATAGCCCAGGGTGTTGGAACAATATATGATTACCATTTGAATCCTTCCAATTGAGTTTCTGCCCCTTCTCCATGACTGGAACAGCACTTAGCAAAATCACAAATGACATCCTATGTGACTGTGACGAAGGTAAACTTATGTCCTTGTGCTTCTCAACCTGTTTGTAGCTTTTGACACAATTGACCACACAATCCTCTTCCAATGCCTTTGCACTGTCAGCCAGCTGGGTGAGATTGCTCTCGCCTGATTCCATTCTCATCAGTCCAATTGTTGCCACAGAATAACTTGCAATGGCTTCTCTTCTTGGTCCCACAATTTCACCTCTGGTGTCCTTCAGGGCCTATCCTTGGCCCCCTTCTATTTCTCATCTACATTTTGCCCTCGGTGGCATCATCCAAAGACATATTTGTTTTCATGTGTATCATGGTGACACCCTACTCACCCTCACTACCATCTTTCTTGACTCCCCTACTTTCTGTCGCTAAGTTATCTGACATCCAATAAGGGAGGAGCCAAAATGCGTTCCAATGACATATTGGGAAGGCTGCTACATTATTGTCAGCCTCTGCTGCAATCTCCATTCCTTAACTATTTTTAAAAAATATATATTTTATTGACATTTTTCAAACAGAGATTTTCCGTTTTTACAACATAAAGGAATATGCATTAAACGTTATTTAAATAATATCTTAAACTACCAACAAATGAAAAAAAAAGATGAACAAAAAGCAAATATCAAATATCAACAACTGGCAAAAAACAAAAACACAGGATAATACCCCCACCCCCTCCCTCCCCCACCCTCCCCCCTCCCCCCTGGGTTGCTGCTGCTGTCCTTTCTGTTTTTCCATTATCGTTCCGCGAGATAGTCAAGGAACGGTTGCCACCGCCTGGTGAACCCCTGAGCCGATCCTCTTAACGCATATTTTATTCGCTCCAGTCTTATGAACCCTGCCATGTCGTTTATCCAGGCCTCCAAGCCCGGGAGCTTCGCTTCTTTCCACATAAGTAGAATCCTACGCCGGGTTACTAGGGACGCAAAGGCCAGAACGTCGGCCTCTTTCGCCTCCTGCACTCCCGGCTCTTCTGCAACCCCAAATATAGCTAACCCCCAGCTTGGTTTGACCCGGACCCCCACCACCTTTGAGACCACTCTTGCCACACCCTCCCAGAACTCATGCAGTGCCGGACACGACCAGAACATGTGGGTGTGGTTCGCCGAGCTTCCCGAGCACCTCCCACACATATCCTCCACCCCAAAAAACCTGCTCAATCTTGCTCCCGTCATATGCGCCCTGTGTAGAACCTTAAATTGAATCAGGCTAAGCCTGGCACATGAGGACGAGGAATTTACCCTGCTTAGGGCATCTGCCCACAGCCCCTCCTCAATCTCTTCCCCCAGCTCCTCTTCCCATTTTCCCTTCAGCTCCTCTACCATCGTCTCCCCCTCGTCTCTCATCTCCCTGTATATTTCCGACACTTTACCTTCTCCAACCCATGCCCCCGAAATCACTCTATCCTGGATCCCTTGCGTCGGGAGTTGCGGAAATTCCCTCACCTGTTGCCTCGTAAATGCCCTCACTTGCATGTATCGGAAAGCATTCCCTGGTGGCAACTTATATTTTTCTTCCAATGCTCCCAAACTCGCAAACGTCTCGTCCACAAACAGGTCCTTCAGCTTCCTAATTCCTGCTCGCTGCCAACATTGAAATCCCCCATCTATCCTCCCCGGGACGAACCTGTGGTTATTCCTTATCGGGGACCACACCGAGGCACCCGTCACTCCCCTGTGTCGTCTCCACTGGCCCCAGATCTTCAAGGTCGCCACCACCACTGGGTTTGTGGTGTACCTTTTCGGGGAGAACGGTAGCGGCGCCGTCGCCAGCGCTTTCAGGCTTGTTCCCTTACAGGACGCCATCTCCAGCCTTTTCCATGCCGCACCTTCCTCTTCCCTCATCCACTTACGGACCATCGACACATTGGCGGCCCAATAGTAGTCACTCAGACTCGGCAGTGCCAATCCCCCTCTGTCCTTACTGCGCTGCAGGAACCCCCTCTTTACCCTCGGGGTCATTCCCGCCCATACAAAGCTCGTAATGCTCCTATCTATTTTTTAAAAAAAGGCCTTGGTAATCAGGATGGGGAGGCACTGAAACACGAAAAGAAACCTCGGGAGGACCACCATCCTGACCGCCTGTACTCTGCCCGCCAATGACAGGGGCACCATATCCCACCTCTTAAAGTCCTCCTCCATCTGCTCTACCAGTCGCGTCAGGTTAAGTTTGTGTAGGGTTCCCCAGTTCCTGGCCACCTGAATCCCCAGGTATCGAAAATTCCCTGTCACTCTCCTCAGCGGCAAAGCATCTATCCTCCTGCCCTGTTCCCCGGGGTGCATCACAAAAAGTTCGCTCTTTCCCATATTTAATTTATATCCCGAGAACTCTCCAAACTCCCTAAGTATCTGCATTACCTCTGGCATCCCCTCTACTGTGTCCGCCACATATAGCAGTAAATCGTCTGCATATAGTGACACTCGATGTTCCTCTCCCCCTCTAAGCACCCCCCTCCACTTCTTAGAGTCCCTCAGCGCTATGGCCAATGGCTCAATTGCCAACGCGAACAGTAACGGGGACAGGGGGCACCCCTGTCTTGTACCCCTATGTAATCGGAAGTACCCTGATCTTTGCCTATTTGTAACAACGCTTGCCACTGGGGCCCCGTACAGGAGTCTAACCCATCTAATGAACCCCTCCCCAAACCCAAATCTCTTCAGCACCTCCCACAAATAGTCCCACTCCACTCTATCGAATGCCTTCTCTGCATACATCGCCACCACTATCTCTGCCTCCCTCTCCGGTGGGGGCATCATCATCACCCCCAGCAACCTTCGTATATTGGCGTTCAATTGTCTCCCTTTAACAAACCCTGTCTGGTCGTCGTGTACCGCCCCTGGGACGCACTCCTCTATCCTTGTCGCCATAACTTTGGCCAGCAGTTTGCCGTCTACGTTTAGGAGGGAGATGGGCCTGTATGACCCGCACTGCAGCGGGTCTTTGTCTCGTTTCAGAATTAACGATATCGTCGCCTCCGACATTTTCGGGGGTAGTGTCCCCCTTTCCTTAGCCTCATTGAAGGTTCTCGCCAGAAGCGGGGCCAGCAGGTCCATATACTTCCTGTAAGATTCCACCGGGAACCCATCTGGTCCCGGGGCCTTCCCTGCTTGCATATTCCCAATTCCTTTGATCACCTCCTCCACCCCAATCTGCGCCCCAAGACCTGCCATCTCCTGCTCCTCCACCCTCAGGAACTCCAGCTGGTCCAAAAAGTGTATAATCCCCTCCGGGGGTTGAGACTTATACAACCTCTCATAAAATGTCTTGAACACCTCGTTCACTTTCCCTGCTCTCTGCTCCATCTTTCTCGTTTCGTCCCTAACTCCTCCGATTTCTCTCGCCGCCCCCCTCTTTCGAAGTTGTTGGGCCAGCAGCCGGCTCGCCTTTTCCCCATATTCATATTGTATTCCCTGTGCCTTCCTCCACTGCGTCTCCGCCTTTCCCGTGGTCAGCAGGTCAAACTCCGTCTGTAGTCTTCGTCTTTCCCTGTATAGCCCTTCATCCGGGGCCTCCGCATACTGCCTATCCACCCTCAGAATTTCCCCAACCAATTTCTCTCTTTCTTTACCCTCTTGTTTCCCCTTGTGGGCTCTAATGGAAATCATCTCTCCTCTAACCACCGCCTTCAGCGCTTCCCATACTACCCCCACCTGGACCTCCCCACCATCATTGACCTCCAGGTATCTTTCGATGCATCCCCTCACCCTTCCGCATACCCCCTCGTCCGCCAGTAGTCCCATGTCTAATCTCCAAAGTGGGCGCTGCTCCTTTTCCTCTCCTAGATCCAGATCCACCCAATGTGGGGCGTGATCTGAAATGGCTATAGCCGAGTACTCCATTCCTGCCACTTTCGGGATCAGCGCCCTTCCCAAGACAAAAAAGTCTATCCGGGAGTACACTTTATGGACGTGGGAGAAGAAGGAAAACTCTTTCCCCATCGGACTAGCAAATCTCCACGGATCTACCCCTCCCATCTGCTCCATAAATCCCTTAAGCACCTTGGCCGCTGCCGGCCTTCTCCCGGTCCTGGATCTGGACCGGTCCAGCCCTGGGTCCAGCACTGTGTTAAAATCCCCCCCCATCACCAAGCTTCCCGCCTCCAGGTCCGGTATACGTCCCAGCATTCGCTTCATGAATCCCGCATCATCCCAGTTCGGGGCATATACGTTCACCAGCACCACCGCCTCACCTTGCAATCTGCCACTCACCATCACGTACCTGCCCCCACTATCCACCACTATGGTCTTAGCCTTGAACGATACCCTTTTCCCCACCAGTATTGCCACCCCTCTGTTTTTTGCATCTAACCCTGAGTGGAATACATGCCCCACCCATCCTTTCCTCAGTCTAACCTGATCCGCCAATTTCAGGTGCGTCTCCTGGAGCATAACCACGTCCGCCTTCAGTCTCTTTAAGTGCGCAAACACCCTTGCCCTCTTAATCGGCCCATTTAAACCTCTCACATTCCACGTAATCAGCCGGGTTGGGGGGCCATTTACCCCCCCCCCCCCCCCTCGTCGACTAGCCATCCCCTTTTTTAAGCCAGCTCCTCACCCAGGTCCCACGGACCCATCTGTCCCCCAGACGGCGCCCTCCCGTCCCGACCACCTCGTCTCGTATCAGCTCCCCCTTACCCTCAGCAGCAGCAACCCAGTTAATCCCCCCCCCCCCGCTAGATTCCCCTCTAGCTTGATTGCTCCCCCCATATTGCTTCCGGGAGTCAGATAACTCTGGCTGACCTCGGCTTCCCCCGTTTATCCTTTGACCTCCCTGCGTGTGAGGCCCCCTTCCTTCCTGCGCTCTTTTTCCCGCCTCCATTTCCATAGCGCGGGAAAAAACCCGCGCCTCCCTCTCGGCCCCGCCCCTGATGGCGCAGTTCCCTCATTCCCCTTCCCTGTCCCCTTTTCCACCGGCGCCCACATTTCTTCATGCCCTCCCCCCCCCCCCCGGGGTGGGGGGGGGGGGGAGAAAAAAAATTCCCCGTCCAACATTCTTACGTATTAGCCCCCCCCTCTCCCCACTTTACATTTCTGTGCCACCACCTCGCTACCTCTCTCCAGACATCAATTTCTCAAGTCTAGTCCAATTTCTCTTCCTGAATGAATGCCCATGCCTTCTCTGCCGTCTCGAAGTAGTGGTGTTTGCCCTGGTGTGTAACCCACAATCTTGCTGGCTGCAGCATCCCAAATTTGACTTTCTTCCTATGGAGCACTGCCTTGGCCCGATTGAAGCTCGCCCTCCTTCTCGCCACCTCCGCACTCCAATCTTGATAGACGCGTATCACCGCGTTCTCCCACTTGCTGCTCCGTGTCCTCTTAGCCCAACTCAGGACCATCTCCCTGTCCCTGTAGCGATGGAACCTCACCACTATTGCTTGTGGTGTTTCCCCTGCCTTTGGTCTTCTCACGAGGACCCGGTACGCTCCCTCCACTTCCAGGGGGCCCGTTGGGGCCTCAGCTCCCATTAGAGTATGGAGCATCGTACTCACATACGCCCCAGCATCAGCTCCCTCTGTCCCTTCAGGGAGACCTAAAATCCTTAGATTCTTCCTCCTCGAGCTGTTCTCCAGGGCTTCCAGCCTTTCTATGCACCTCTTATGTAGTGCCTCGTGCGTCTCCGTTTTTACCACCAGGCCCTGTATCTCGTCTTCGTTCTCGGCTGCCTTTGCCTTCACTCCACGGAGTTCCATCGCCTAGACCTTTTGTGTTTCCTTCAATCCCTCGATTGCCAGTAACATCGGCGCCAGCACCTCTTTCTTGAGCTCCTCCACACATCGTCGGAGGAACTCCTGCTGTTCCGGGCCCCATACCATCTGGGCTCCCTCAACTGCCATCTTGCTTCTCCCTTCTCTTCCCTGCCGCTGCTCCAGAGGATCCTCCGCAATCTGGACACTGTTGTCACTCCTTTCCATCCACACCCGGGGGGATTTCTTCCTTTGTCACCTCACACTGGGTTTGGCCGTAAAAAGATTCCGTTGGGGCTCCCGATAAGAGCCCAAAAGTCCGTTGAAACGGGAGGTGCCGAAACGTGCGGCTTAGCTGGTCATCGCCGCAACCGGAAGTGCATTCCTTAACTATTAACTTCATCTTTCTTCCTGGCAATAGTCTGACATTAAGCCCGTTTGTTTGCAATCTTGGGAGCCATGTTTGATCTCAAGATGAGCTTCATTTGTTCCATTACTAGGACCACCTATTTCCACCTGACTTATATCACCAGACTTCATCCTGTCTCAGCTCAACTCCAGATGAAGCCCTTATTCATGCCATCATTACCTCTAGACTTAACTAATCCAAATCACTCCTGGGTGGTGTCTCGCATTCTACCCTGTTTAACTATGAGGATACCCAAAATTCTGCTGCCCTTGTCTTAACTCGCAGCCAGCCTCATTCCTTTATCACCCCTGTGCTCGCTGACCACACTGACACCAGGCCAAACAATGTCTTAATTTTGAATTATGCGTCCCTGTATTCAAATCTCGCCACAGCTTTGCCCTCCTTACTTTAGTAATCTCTTCCAGCCGCACAACCCTCTGAGATCCCACTCCTCATTCTGGCTTCTTGTACACTAATGATTTTAACTGGAGGCTGCCTTGAATTGCCTTGGCTATAAACTCGTTCCCTCCCTACACCTCTCTACCTTGCTGATGTACCATCAATGACCACGAGACGAATGGTGAACTATTGTGGCTTTAGACTTCCGGTTGCGGCTATGCGGAGCTGAGCCGCACGATTCGGCAGCTCCCGCTACCACGGACTTTCGGGCTCGTTAGAAGAGCCCCAAAGGAACTTTTTTTGATACCAACCCGTGGGGAAGGTAAGAGGGAGGTCCCCCTCCAACTTTTATGAAACGGACTCTAAGTGTGACGGCCACAAAAGTGGCATTGGAGCAACGGGAAAAAAACGGGGAAAAAAGACAAAATGGCGGCGGCCAGAGACAAAGTGGAGCTGCAGAAGTTTATCAAGCACTGCTTCGAGGAGATGCGTAAGGAAATGCTGGCGCCGATGCTTTCGGCAATCGAAGGACTAGGGATCACCCAGAAGGCCCACGAGGTTCAGATCCAGGAGGTACAAAAAAGAGTTGGTCAGAACAAGGACGAGATCTTGGGCCTGGTGGTGAGAGTGGAGCAGAACGAGGCGCTGCACAGGAGGTGGGCGGGAAGACTCGAAGACCTGGAGAACAGGTCGAGGAGAAAGAATCTGCGGATCCTGGGTCTCCCTGAAGGAGCGGAGGGGGCCGATGCCGGGGCATATGCGAGCACGATGCTCGGAGCGAAGATGGGCAAGGAGGCCCCTTCGAGGCCACTGGAGTTGGACGGGGCACACCGGGTGCTGGTGAGGAGGCCCCGGGCAAATGTGCCACCAAGGGCGATGGTGGTGAGGTTCCACCCGTTCACGGACAGAGAGTGGGTCCTGAAATGGGTCAAGAAGGAGCGGAGCAGCAAGTGGGACAATGCAGAGATCCGAATATACCTGGACTGGAGCACGGAGGTTGCAAAGCGGAGAGCGGGTTTCAACCGGACCAAAGCGGTGTTGCACCGGAAAGAAGTGAATTTCGGAATGCTGCAGCCAGCGCGACTGTGGATCACATACAAGGGCCAACATTACTACTTTGAAACGCCTGAAGAGGCGTGGACATTTATACAAACCAAAAAGTTGGACTCTAACTAAGGGTTTGTGAGGGTGGGGGGAATATTTGAGGTTTGATGTGTGATGGTTGTTGTATATATGGGGGTCAATCACAATCACGTGCAGGAAATGTTACATGGGCTGGGGGAAAGAGACAAGGCCGCGACAGGAGCTGCGCCAGAGGGGGCGGAGCGGGCTTTGGAAAGCGCGTGTTTTTTTGTTTTTCCCGCGTGCGGGAAGAAAGGTGGGAGGGGGAACTCCCATACGGGGAGGTCAATGGGATAGCGGGGGTAGCCGGGGTCAGCAGGTGTCAGCTGACTTACAGGAGTGACATGGGGGGAGCAAAAAAGCTAGACAGGGGTCTAGCGGGGGGGAGGGAAGGGGGGGGGAAAGGGTTGCTGCTGCACTGGCCGAAAGGGAATGGGACATAGAAGAGGTGGTCGGGACGGGGGTCCCCCGTCTGGGGGACTGGAGGGTGAGGGAGGCGTGGACACGGGACTGGCCCAGAAAAGGAGATGGCTAGTCGGGGGGGGGGGGTGAGAGTCCCTCCAATCCAGCTGATAACGTGGAACGTGATGGGCCTGAATGGGCCGGTGAAGAGGGCTGGAGTGTTCGCGCACTTAAAGGGACTGAAGGCAGACGTGGTCATGCTCCAAGAGACACACCTGAAGGCGGCGGACCAGGTCAGGTTAAGAAAGGGATAGGTAGGACAGGTATTCCACTCGGGACTGGACGCGAAGAATAGAGGGGTGGCAATATTGGTGGGAAAGCGGGTGTCATTTGAGGCCAAGACTATTGTAGTGGACAATGGAGGGCGATATGTAATGGTGAGCTGGAGGCTGCAAGGGACGTGGGTGGTGTTGGTAAACGTATACGTCCCGAACTGGGATGATGCAGGATTCATGAAGCGCATGTTGGGGCGCAATCCGGACCTGGAGAGAGGAGGCCTGATAATGGGAGGGGCTTCAATACAGTGTTGGATCCAGCACTGGACCGCTCCAAATCAAGGACTGGAAAGAGGCCGGCGGCGGCCAAGGTGCTCAGAGGGTTTATGGATCAGATGGGGGGAGTGGACCCATGGCGGTTTGCAAGGCCGCAGGCCAGGGAATTTTCTTTCTGCTCCCATGTACACAAAGCCTACTCCCGGATAGATTTTTTTGTTCTGGGCAGGGCGCTCATCCCGAGGGTGGAGGGGACGGAGTATTCGGCCATAGCCATTTCGGACCATGCCCCACACTGGGTGGAACTGGCGCTGGGAGAGGAGAGGGACCAACGCCCGCTGTGGCGGCTGGATGTGGGACTGCTGGCGGACGAGGTGGTGTGTGGGAAGGTGAGCGGGTGTATCGAAAGGTACTTGGAGGCCAATGACAACGGGGAGGTGCGGGTGGGGGTGGTATGGAAGGCGTTGAAGGCGGTGATCAGGGGAGAGCTAATCTCCATTAGGGCTCATAGGGAGAAGACAGAGGTCATGGAAAGGGAGAGGTTAGTGGGGGAGATTTTGAGAGTGGACAGGTGATACGCAGAGGCCCCAGAGGAAAGATTACTTGGGGAAAGACGACGGCTCCAGACGGAGTTTGACCTGTTGACCACAGGGAAGGCGGAGGCACAGTGGAGGAAAGCGCAGGGGGCGATCTATGAGTATGGGGAAAAGGCTAGTCGGATGCTGGCACACCAGTTCCGTAAAAGGATGGCAGCGAGGGAAATAGGGGGAGTCAAAGATGGACGGGGAGCCACGGTTCGGAGTGCGACGAAAATAAACGAGGTATTTAAGGCCTTCTATGAAGAGCTGTACAGATGCCAGCCCCCAGCGGGGGAAGTGGGTATGAGACGATTCCTAGACCAACTGAGATTCCCGAGGGTGGAAGAGCAGGAAGCGACAATTTCTTTGATCTTAAAGCGGGACAAGGACCCACTGCAATGTGGGTCGTACAGGCCGATCTCGCTCCTCAATGTGGATGCAAAGTTGCTGGCAAAAGTGCTGGCCACGAGGATCGAGGACTGTGTCCCGGGGGTGATCCATGAAGACCAGACGGGATTTGTAAAGGGCAGGCAATTAAACACAAACGTGCGGCGGCTTTTAAACGTGATGATGATGCCACCGGAGGAGGGAGAGGCGGAGATAGTGGCAGCTATGGACGCGGAGAAGGCCTTTGACCGAGTAGAGTGGGAGTACCTCTGGGAGGCGCTGCGTAGGTTTGGGTTCGGGGGAGGGTTTATTAGTTGGGTTAAGCTCCTTTACAGAGCCCCAGTGGCGAGTGTAGTGACGAACCGGCGGAGGTCGGAGTACTTTCGACTGTACCGAGGGACGAGACAGGGGTGCCCCCTGTCCCCCCTGTTGTTTGCATTGGCGATCGAACCATTGGCCATGTCATTGAGGGAGTCTAATAAATGGAGGGGGGTGGTCCGAGGGGGAGAAGAGCATCGGGTGTCGCTATATGCGGATGTCCTGTTGCTGTACGTGGAAGACCCAATGGAGGGGATGGTGGAGGTCATGCAGACTCAAAGGGAGTTTGGGGAGTTTTCGGGCTATAAGCTCAATGTAGGGAAGAGTGAGCTCTTCGTATTACAGGCAGGGGACCAGGAAAGTGGGATAGGGGACTTACCGCTGAGGAGGGCGGAGGGGAGCTTTCGGTATCTGGGGATCCAGATAGCCAGGAGTTGGGGGGCCCTACATAAACTGAACCTGACGAGATTGGTGGAGCAAATGGAGGGGGACTTCAAAAGATGGGACATGTTACCGCTATCGCTGGCGGGTAGAGTGCTGTCGGTCAAAATGGTGGTCCTCCCGAGGTTTCTGTTTGTGTTTCAGTGCCTCCCCATCGTGATCACCAAAGCCTTTTGAAGAGAGTAGGCAGGAGTATTATGGGATTTGTGTGGGCGAATAAGACCCCGAGGGTAAGGAGAGGGTTCCTGGAACGCAGTAGGGACCGAGGAGGGTTGGCGCTGCCAAATCTAGGGCGCTACTACTGGGCAGCAAATGTGGCGATGATCCGCAAGTGGGTGATGGAGGGAGAGGGGGCGGCATGGAAGAGGATGGAGATGGCGGCCTGTAAAGGAACGAGCCTGGGGGCGTTGGTGACGGCACCGCTGCCGCTCTCGCCGACAAAGTATACCACGAGCCCGGTGGTGGCGGCAACGTTAAGGATCTGGGGCCAGTGGAGACGGCGCAATGGGAGCATCGGTATGGTTCCCGATCAGAGGTAACCACCAGTTTGTTCCGGGGAAGATGGACGGGGGTTCCAGAGCTGACATCGGGCGGGGATTAGAAGAATGGGGGACCTGTTCATTGACGGGACGTTTGCGAGCTTAGGGGCACTGGAGGAGAAGTGCGAGTTACCCCCGGGAAATGCCTTTAGATATATGCAGGTGAGGGCTTTTGTGAGGAGACAGGTGAGGGAATTCCCGTTGCTCCCGGCACAAGAAATTCAAGACAGGTTGATCTCGGGTGCATGGGTCAGGGAGGGCAAGATGTCGGCAATACACCAGGAGATGAAAGAAGAGGGGGAAGCGCTGGTAGAAGAGTTGAAGGGTAAATGGGAGGAGGAGCTGGGGAGGAGATCGAGGAAGGTCTGCGGGCTGATGCCCTGGGTAGGGTTAATTCCTCCTCCTCGTGTGCCAGGCTCAGCCTGATCCAATTTAAGGTGGTTCACAGAGCTCACTTGACGTGGGCGAGGTTGAGCAGGTTTTTTGGGGTAGAGGACAGATGTGGAATGTGCTCAGGGAGCCCGGCGAACCATGTCCATATGTTTTGGTCATGCCCGGCACTGGATGGGTTCTGGAGAGGAGTGGCGGGAGCAATATCTCAGGTGGTGAAAGTCCGGGTCAAGCCAAGCCAAGCCTAGCAATATTCGGAGTAGTGGACGAACCGGGAGTGCAGGAGGCGAAAGAGGCCGGTATTCTGGACTCTGCGTCCCTAGTAGGCCGGCGAAGGATCTTGTTAATGTGGAAGGAGGCGAAGCCCCCCAGCCTGGAGGCCTGGATAAACGATATGGCTGGGTTCATAAAGTTGGAGAGGATTAAGTTCGCCTTGAGAGGGTCTGTGCAGGGGTTCTACAGGCGGTGGCAAACGTTCCTAGACTATCTCGCTGAGCGGTAGAGGAAGGTCGGTCAGCAGGTCAGCAGCAGCAGCAACCTGGGGAGGGGGGGGGGGGGGGTGGAGGGGACGTCCCGGGAGGGGGGGGGGGGAGCTGCCTGGTGGGGTGGATGAGCAAGAGATAACATGAAGAGTCGGGGAAACTGGCACGTACGGGAGAGAGCCAGTGTACAAAGCTATGTAAATGTACCATTTTGCCATGTATATATCTTGCTCCGCGCAATTTCTCATTTCTTTTTTTGTTGCCGGGGGGGGGGGGGTTATTGTTTGTAAGGGAGAAAAATTGTGTTAAAAACTTTAATAAATATATATTAAAAAAAAAACTATTTTGGCTTTATTGTGCTAGATGTAAAGCCTTCGGCAGTTGGACCCAAGAATGGGGGCAGTGTAGGAGAGCGTACACTATTGCCGGAGATTTGCAGGCCAGGATTTACTGTAATGACTGGAGTACACTGGCAGTGTACCGTAATACACGTAATGTATGTTCAATGGTTTACCACATTCACCTCCTGTTTAAAAAAGAGTCCAGCGGGGGTGAAGCGAAGTTACAGGTTGAGTCTGTCGGGGGCTTGGACCTTCCGCCGCGATCACCTCAGCTCCGGCTATGGTGTGGGCGCCGACGTGGGTACCTGCGACTCCGGAAGTGTGTTGTCCTCTCCTTCACCCAGTAGTTGAGCCGGTAGGGGGATGGGCACCGCCGGGGCGGGGGTGGCAGTGATAGGCGCTGGTGGGGGGGAAATGGTGCAGGGGCGGGGGTGGTGGTGGTCGCCACCGGAGGGGGGGAGACGGTACCAGATCAGGGGTGGTGGTGATGGTGGATGGGGAACCAGCGGGTGCCAGGTCCCAGAGGGAGACTGTGTCCTGCCGCCCGTCATGGTGTGCCACGTAGGCATACTGCGGGTTTGCATGGAGGAGGAGGACTTTTTCGACGAGGGAGTCTGATTTATGGCTCCTCACATGCTTCCGCAGGAGGACGGGCCCAGGAACTGTCAGTCAGGTCGGGAACGAGACCCCGGAGGTGGACTTCCCGGGGAAGGCAAACACACGTTCGTGACGGGTCTCATTAGCAGCAGTGCACAGGAGCAACCGGATGGAGTGGAGTGCATCGGGGAGGACCTCCTATCAGTGGGAGACTGGGAGTCTCCTAGACCGAAGGGCCAGCAGGACGGCCTTCCAGACCGTCGCATTCTCCCTCTCCACCTATCTGTTTCCCCGGGGGTTGTAGCTAGTCGTCCTGCTCAAGGTGATGCCCTTGCTGAGCAGGAACTGGCGCAGCTCATCACTCATGAACGATGAGCCCCAATCACTGTGGATGTAGGTGGGGAAACCGAACCAGGTGAAGATACTGTGTAGGGCCTTGATGACAGTGGCATGGGACGGGATGGCAAAGGGAAAACGGGAGTACTCATCAATGATGTTGAGGAAGTACACGTTGCGGTCAGTGGATGGGAGAGGCCCTTTGAAATCGATGCTGAGGCGCTCAAAGGGGCGGGAGGCCTTCACCAGGTGCGCTCTGTCCGGCCGGTAGAAGTGCGGTTTGCTCTCCACGTAGACCTGGCAGTCCCTGGTCATGGTCCTGACCTACTCGATGGAGTAAGGCAGGTTGCGCGCCTTGATAAAGTAGAAGAACCGGGTGACAGAGGTCGTTGTGGAGAGCCTGAAGTCGGTCTACTTGTGCGCTGGCACATGAACCGCGGGATAGGGCATCTGGGGGCTCATTGAGCTTCCCCGGTCAGTACAAGATCTCGTAGTTATAGGTGGAGAGTTCGATCCTCCACCCCAAGATCTTGTCCTTCCTAATCTTGCCCCGCTGTGTGTTACTAAACATGAAGGCAACCAACCATTGGTCAGTGAGGAGAGTGAATCGCCTGCCGGCCAGGTAATGCCTCCAGTGTCGCACAGCTTCCACAATGGCTTGGGCTTCCTTTTCGACAGAGGAGTGCCGGATTTTGGAGGTGTGGAGGGTACGGGAGAAGAAAGCCACGGGTCTGCCCACCTGGTTGAGGGTAGCAGCCAGAGCCACGTCCGATGCGCCGCTCTCCACCTGGAATGGGAGGGACTCGTCGACTGCGTGCATCGTGGCTTTGGCAATGTCTGCCTTGATGTGGTTGAAGGCATGGCGGGCCTCGGCCGTCGGGGAAGGTGACATGATGAGTGGGCGGGCCTTGTCTGCATAATTAGGGACCCTCTGGGCGAAATATGAGAAGAATCCCAGGTATCACTTTAAAGCCTTGGGACAGTGAGGGAGGGGGAGTTCCAGGAGGGGGCGCATGCGGTCGGGGTCGGGCCCTAGGACTCCATTTTCCACAACGTAGCCAAGAATGGCTAGGCGGGTTGTGCGGAAAACGCATTTCTCCTTATTATAGGTAAGGTTAAGGAGTTTAGCGTTGTGGACGAATTTCTGGAGATTCACGTTGTGGTTCTGCTGGTCGTGGCTGCAGATGGTGACGTTATCCAGATACGGGAATGTGGCCTGCAGCCCGTACTGGTCAACCATTCGGTCCATCTCACACTGGAAGACCGAGACCCCATTGGTGACGAAGGGAACCCTAAGAAAATGGTAGAGGCGGCCATCTGCTTCGAATGCAGTATATTGGCAGTCCTCCGGGCGGATGGGGAGCTGGTGGTACGCAGATTTCAAGTCAATGGTGGAGAAGACGCGATACTGCGCAATCGATTGACCATGTCAGGTATGCGGGGAAGTGGGTACGCATTGAGCTGCGTATACCGGTTGATTGTCTGACTGTAGTTGATGACCATCCGGTGCTTCTCCCCAGTTTTCACGACCACCACTTGAGCTCTCCAGGGGCTGTTACTGGCCTCAATGACCCCCCTCCCGCAGAAGTCGTTGGACCTCCGACCTGATAAAGGTCCTGTCCTGGGCACTGTACCGTCTGCTCCTCGTGGCGACGGGCTTACAGTCCGGTGTGAGATTCGCGAAGAGCGAGGGTGGATCGACCTTAAGGGCCGTGAGGGGGGGCAGGGGTCCGCTGAACTTTAGGGTGGGGCTCTGGAGGTGGCACTGGAAATCGAGACCCAGTATCAAGGCAGTGCAGAGAAGGGGAGGACGTAGAGTCTGAAGTTACTGTACTCTACGCCCTGTACCGAGAGGGTCACGACGCAGTACCCCCGGATCTGTACGGAATGCGATCCGGAGGCCAGGGAGATTTTCTGGGTCACGGGGAGAACTTGGGAGGGAGCAGCGCCTTACCGTAGTTGGATGTATGAAACTCTCCGTGCTCCTGGAATCGAAGAGGCAGGTCGTCTCGTGCGCCGTTGTAGCGGTCGCGAGTTTGCGAGGCCGAGACTGGTTGAGGGCGATCGAGGCGAGCTGCGGAAGGTGGTGGGAGGTCTGGTCGGCGGTGGCAGAGGTATCGGCGGCCCGCATACGGCCAAGCGAGCAGGGGTCCTGGGGTGCGTTCCAAGATGGCGCCAAAGATGGCGCCGCCCATGGGGCGCACATGACGGGCGACATCCAAGATGGCGGCGCCCGCGCGCCGCATGTGGCGGGTGGCGGCGAAGATGGCGGCGCCTCTGGATCACACATGGGGGATGTAACGGTAGCGATGCTGGGCCTAGAAACGGCAGCGACCGATCGAGCCTGGCAAACAGTGATGAAGTGGCCCTTCTTGCCACACCCATTGCAGGTCGCGCTCTGTGCTGTGCAGCGTTGTCTGGGGTGCTTGTTCTGGCCACAAAAGTAGCATTTGGGGCCTCCGGTGTTAGCTGGCTGCCGCGCGACACAGGCTTGCGGTGCACCCGGGTCAGATGATGGCGGATCCCATGACTGCCACGAAGGTGCCGCGCGGTCAGAGGTGTAGGACTCCAGGTTGCGGGAGGTCACTTCTAAGGAGTTCGCAAGCTGTACAGTCTCTGTGAGGCCAAGTGCATACCCCCTTTTAATAAATGCTGGCGGATGTAGTTGGACTTAATGCCGGTGACATAGGCGTCCCTGATCAGCATCTCCCTGTGTTGGACTGCCGACACCGCCTAGCAACTACAGTTTCTGCCAAGTAGCCGCAAGGCACGCAGGAAATCGTCCTGAGACTCTCCGGGGAGTTGCCCTCTCATGGCCAGGAGGTGCCTGGTGAACACCTGGTTTACAGTCCTGATATACTGTCCTTTCAGTAGTTCTATAGCCTCCATGTGGTTGGAGCGTCCCGAAAGAGTAGGAAGACTTGTGGGCTCACCCATGCGTAGAGTAGTTGGAGCTTCTGTGGGTCTGAGATGACTTCAGTGGATGCTCTGAGATATCCTTCGAAGCAGGCTAGCCAGTGCTCGAAAGTCGCTGTGGCGTCGACTGTATGTGGGTTCAGCTCCAGGCGATACGGCCTGAGTAAGATGTTCATCTTCAAAATTCTAGCACAATAAATTGATGTACCATCAATGACCACGAGATGAATGGTGAACTATTGTGGCTTTATTGTGCTAGATGTAAAGCCTCCGGAAGCTGGACCCAAGACTGGGGGCAGTGCAGGAGAACATACACTTTTATACAGAGCCTGCTGGGTGGAGCCAGCAGGCCGGGATTTACTGTAATGACTGGAGTACGCTGGCAGTGTACCGTAATACATGTAATGTATATTCAGTGGTTTATCACACTTGCCTTCCGCCTTTAAGACACTCCTTAAAACCTACCACTTTGATCAAACTTTGAGTCATCTGACCTACCATCCCCCTTATGTGGCTCTGTGTCATGCTTGTTTTATAATCCCCTGTGAAACGCCTTGAGGAGTGTGGTAGTCACCACTGATGTATATATTGTATATATAGGATGTTGATATAGGTGCTTTACGGCAAGGCCCCTGTACTACAGGTATGGGGGTAGATCCCTGCCTGCTGGCTCTGCCCAGTAGGCGGAGTATAAATATGTGTGCTCCCAGTACAGCAGCCATTTTGTCAGCTGCTGTAGGAGGCCACACATCTCAGTTTAAAAAGCCTCGATTACATCCTGCTCTCGTCTTTGTGTAATTGATCGTGCATCAATTTATTACACTGAGTTTTCATAAGATGGACCTCCGCATCAAGCCAGATCTCCTGTAGCTGCATCCGCAAGCAGACAACGCCAAAAAGAACGCGCGACCTACGCAGAGGCCATGGCGCTACTGAAGGAAAACTACACTAACACACTCTACGTAAGGCACCTCCTCGCCACGCGGCGTTAACTTCCCGGTGAGTCGGTGGAGGATTTATGGCGCGCCCTGCTCCCCCAGGTAGAGACTGTGACTGTTGGGCTGTTTCGGCCATGGAACACTTGAATTTGCTAATGAGAGACGCATTTGTTACGGGCATAGGGTCTGACTACATCCGCCAGCGCCTCTTAGAGGTGTCACACTCGAACTCGCGGCGACCAAAAAACTAGCGCTTTCACTTACGGTCGCATCAAGCAACATTTAGGCCTATGCCCCCGACCGCACGGCCCACCCCCCCTGTGCATCGTGGACTCCGCAGACGGCCGCACCATCATGGACCCCATCAGTGACCGCCCTCAGCCAGTCCCACGCCTGTGCCGCACGGCAGCCAACCAACCCCGGGGGGCCCAAATGCTACTTCTGTGGGCAGTCAAAACACCCCCGACAGCACTGCCCGGTGCGGAGCGCACTCTGCAAGGCCTGTGGCAAGAAGGGACATTTCACTGTAGTGCCAAGCCCGCTCAATCGCCGCTATTGTCCCGGCACCCCCCACGTGCAGCCAGTGGGTGCCGCCATCTTCCCCTCCGAGGACCACGTGCAGCCACCTTTCTTGACTCGTAACACGTGCGGCCTGTGGGCACCGCCATCTTGTTCCTCCCAGGACGAACGGGCGCTGCCATCTTGCTTTCCCCATGACACGTGCGGCCCGTGGGCGCCGCCATCTTACCCGACTTAGGACCCAGGCCCGTCGGGCACCTCATTCGGCCGCTCATCGCCTGCATCTGCCAACGGCCAACCGTGTCTCGTCTCGGTCACGATTGACCAGTCTCGACCACACAATGTTGCGACTACTTCAACTAAAGTGAAAGTCAACGGGCACGAGATCTCCTGCCTGCTGGACTCCGGAAGCACTGAGAGCTTCATTCACCCCGATACGGTAAGGCACTGCTCCCTCGCGGTACACCCCACTAACCAGAGAATCTCCCTGGCCTCTGGGTCCCACCCCGTGGCGATCCGGGGGTACTGCATCGCCATTTTCACTGTCCAGGTCGTGGAGTTCAGCGGCTTCCGCCTCTACATCCTCCCCAACCTCTGCACTGCCTTGCCACTCGGCCTGGAGTGCAACCTCTTCCAGTGCAACCTCCAGAGCCTAACCCTGAAATTCGGCGGGCCCTTGCCACCTCTTACTGTGTGCGGCCTCGCGACCCTTAAGGTCGACCCACCTTCCCTTTTTGCAAACCTAACCCCGGATTGCAAACCTGCCACCAGGAGCAGACGGTACAGCGCCCAGGACAGGACCTTCATCAGGTCTGAAGTCCAGCGGCTGCTTCGGGAAGGCATCATCGAGGCCAGCAACAGCCCCTGGAGAGCCCAAGTGGTCGTGGTCAAAACTGGGGAGAAAAACAGGATGGTCGTTGACTACAGTGAGATCATCAATCGGTACACACAGCTCGACGCATACCCCCTCCCACGCATATCTGATATGGTCAATCAGATTGCACAGTACCGGGTCTTCTCGACAGTAGACCTGAAATCTGCCTACCACCAGCTCCCCATCCGCAAGGCGGACCGGCCATACACTGCGTTCGAGGCAGACGGCAGCCGTTACCACTTTCTTAGGGTTCCCTTCGGCGTCACCAACGGGGTCTTGGTTTTCCAACGGGAGATGGACCGAATGGTTGACCGGTACGGGCTGCGGGCCACTTTCCAGTACCTGGACAATGTCACCATCTGCGGCCACGATCAGCAGGACCATGACGCCAACCTTGCCAAATGTCTCCCCGCCGCCACTCTCCTCAACCTCGCGTATAACAAGGAGAAGTGCATGTTCAGCACGAACCGCTTAGCCATTCTCGACTATGTGGTCCAGAACGGAGTTCTGCGGCCCGACCCCGATCGCATGCGCCCCCTCCTGGAATTCCCCCTCCCCCACTGCCCCAAGGTCCTCAAACGTTGCCTCGGGTTCTTTTCGTATTACGCCCAGTGGGTCCCAAACTATGCGGACAAGGCCCGCCCACTCATTCAATCCACTGTTTTTCCTCTAATGGCCGAGGCTCACCAGGCCTTTGATCGCATCAGGGCCGACATCGCCAAGGCCTCGATGTACGCGGTCGACGAGACGCTCCCCTTCCAAGTCGAGAGCGATTCAACAGACGTCGCTCTGGCCGCCACCCTCAACCAGGCAGGCAAGCCCGTGGCATTCTTTTCCCGCACCCTCCATGCCTCCGAAATCCGGCACTCCTCCGTCGAAAAAGAGGCCCAAGGCATCGTTGAAGCTGTGCAGCATTGGAGGCATTACCTGGCCGGCAGGAGATTCACTCTCCTCACTGACCAACGGTCGGTTGCCTTCATGTTTAATAACACAGCGGGGCAAGATCAAAAACAATTAAATCTTGAGGTGGAGGATCGAGCTCTCCACCTACAATTACGAGATTTTGTATTGGCCCGATAAGCTCAACGAGCCCCCCGATACCTTATCCCGAGGTACTTGTGCCAGTGCACAAGTGGACCGACTCCGGACCCTGCACGACAACCTCTGTCACCCAGGGGTCACACGTTTTTACCATTTCATCAAGGCCTGCAACCTGCCCTACTCCATCGAGGAAGTCAGGACGATCACCAGAGACTGCCAGGCCTGCACGGAGTGTAAACTGCACTTCTACCCGCCAGACCGTGTGCGCCTGGTGAAGGCCTCCTGCCCCTTTGAATGCCTCAGCGTGGACTTCAAAGGGCCCCTCCCCTCCACCGACCGCAACACGTACTTTCTCAGTGTGGTCGATGAATATTCCCGATTCCCCTTTGCCGTCCCATGCCCCGACATGACGTCTGCCACCGTCTTCAAAGCCCTCAACACCATCTTCACTCTGTTCGGTTTCCCCGCCTACGTCCACAGCGGCCGGGGATCCTCATTCATGAGCGATGAGCTGCGCCAGTACCTGCTCAACAGGGGCATTGCCTCGAGCAGGGCGACCAGCTACAACCCCAGGGGAAACAGGCAGGTGGAGAGGGAGAATGGGACGGTCTGGAGGGCCGTCCAGCTGGCCTTACGGTCCAGAAATCTCACGGCCACCCGCTGGCAGGAGGTCCTCCCCGACGCATTTCAGTCCATTTGGTCGCTGCTGTGCACCGCGACCAACGAAACCTCCCATGAACGTCTCTTTGCCTTCCCTAAGATGTCCGCCTCCGGGTTTCACTCCCGACATGGCTGGCAGCTCCAGGGCCCATTCTCCTCCGTAGACATGTTCGACTCCACAAGGCGGGTGAGTTGGTTGAGAGGGTACAGCTACTCCACGCTAACCCGCAGTACGCCTACGTAGCGTACCCCAACGGCCGCCAAGACACAGTCTCCCTCAGGGACCTGGCACCAGCTGGTTGCACCCCCCCCGCAGACCCCGCTCCGGGACAATCCATCCTCCCCTTGCTCACACCCACGGATGAAGAGGATTTTGACATGCTCCCGGAGTCACCGAAGGCCAAGCAGCCGCCAGAGTCGCCACCAGCACTGCGGCGCTCTCAACGACAGATCAAGGCACCGGACTGCCTGAATTTGTAATATTATCTGTACTTTTAAAACACAATTTTCTGTATTTAGTTGATATAGGTGCTTTACGGTAAGGTCCCTGTACTACAGGTACGGGGGTAGACCCCTGCCTGCTGGCTCCGCCCAGTAGGCGGAGTATAAATCCGTGTGCTCCCAGTACAGCAGCCATTTTGTCAGCTGCTGTAGGAGGCCACACATCTCAGTGTAATAACGTGAAAGCCGACCTACTGTTCCTGCAGGAGTGCGGAATTCCTCACCTCAGCAACTCCAGGCGCTGGTCGAGCTGGTGGTCCCACAGGCCATCCATCTGGTCAGGAGGAAATGACTGTCGTTCCTCCGGCCTGGGTATCCTGCTACAGGGAGGCAGCTTCACCATCTCCGACGTTAAGGAGGTGGTGGGCGGACGCCTCCTCGTAACAGACGTCAAATACAAAAACGCCCCTCTCAGACTTATTAATGTGTACGCCCCGGCCATAAAGAGTGAGCAGCTGGCAGTCCTTCAGCAACTCGCACTGCTGTTGGCCACCTCCAAGCCGGTCATTCTGGGCGGTGACTTCAACTGCATCATCGATGCGGCTGGACGATCCGGCAGAGACGACAGCAAACTAGACACTACGTCCAGACTCCTGATGGAAACGGTAAAAGACGCTAAGCTCCTCGACGTCTTCAGCAACCTTGCAGACGGAGTGCAGGGAAGATGCACATGGTCACGGCCAGACAGGTCCGTCCGCTCCAGGATAGACTTTTTCTTTGTGCCCCGTGCTTTCACAGTCAGGTCCACCGACGTTAAGCCGATGTTCTTCTCTGACCACTGCCTCCTACTGGCCGACTGCCACCTGCAGGAAAACCAGGGGGCGGGTAGGGGGACATGGAAGCTGAACATTAAAACTGTTGACTCCAGAGAACCTTGAGGAACTTAAAAGGGATTACAAAGGTTGGAGAACCGTGAAACCCTTCCTTAAGTCTCCACATCTCTGGTGGGAAGCAATCAAGGGGACCATCAAAAGGTTTTTCATCCTCAAAAGCGTTCAAAAGGTGAGAGAGAGACGTGGGGCCATGTCCAGGCTCCAGAAAAGTATGCAGAATTTGCTCCAGCTGCAGTCAATGGGGGTTGATGTCAAGGAGGATCTCCAAGAGGTGAAGAGCCAGCAAGCCTCTCTCTACACCTCGGATGCCTCCAGGGTTATCTTCCGTTCCAGAGTCCCCTCTGTGGAGAAGGATGAAAAGTGCTTGCGCTTCATCTTCCAAAAGGTGCACAGAGAGACCTCTGATCAGCAGCCTGAAGGAAGAAGATGGCTCTGTAAAGTCATCGCAGTCTGACATCCTGAGAATCAACAAATCCTTTTATGCCGGACTGTATGATCTGAAGCCAACAGATAGCACTGTAGCCATCTTGGATGGCCACTTCCCGATTACAAAATGGACACTTGCAAAGAATGCAGGGAAAATTGGACAATACCGAAAAAGCAAGCAGGTGCAAGGTCTGTCTGTTGATTAGAGCTGTAGCTCTCAGACAGGACCGGTACTGCAGAACCATCTACATACTAATGAGCCATCCCCGGGAACAAAAGGCAACATTTAGGTAAACAATGCTAAGACAGACATCCCGGCGCCAGAGGAGACTAAAACAAAGCAGACCAACGGCCACCTAGGACACGCCCAGCAACCAGGGAACCCACCCCTCTATTGGAGGAAAATCGATAAGGACAATTGGGAAACGGCTCAATTAGTTGGGGCCATGTTCAAGGCCCGCCCAAAAGCGTGCAAAGCCCTTTTGGGGTATAAAAAGGATTCCCCTAGAGAGAATCTCCCTCTTGGCCTTGGCTCTCAGCAAGGAGAGACCCACCAAAGCTGCTCCAGACCAAGTAAGTTCCAAGTCAACGCACGCTACGAGATAGATGCTCCTAGTTGCTATCCTGTAAACAGCTCAACCCAGCAGCCTCAGACCCGAGCAACAGCCATTGTTCCTCTGACTGAGTGGGCACCCGTAGCTAAGTATAGGCTTTTAGTAATAGTGATAGTTTAGGTTGTAGAGTTTTATGCATGAGTAGATTTGACTGTGTGTAAATAAATGAGCATTGCTTTTGAACTTACTAACTGGTGTATCAAGTCTTTGATCAGTATTCGGTTTTGAACCTTGTGGCGGTATCGAAAGATACCTGGCGACACTTGAGCAAACGTAATTAAACAGAGCCAAATTAAGAGAGAACAGCAAGTTAGCAACAGCACTGTTTCCCAGACCTTCCTGTCGTCTATCACGGAGGTCTTAGGCGACAGTGAACGGGAAAACCTGCACTAACCGCTAACTCTGGATGAGCTGACAAAGGCCGTCAAGTCCTTTGAGACGAGTAAAACTCATGGAAGCGACAGCATACCGGCTGAGTTGTATTCGCCTCTGTGGGACTGGATCGGCCCAGACCTGCTGGAAGTGTACGAAAGTATGCTTCTGGACGGCAGCATGTCAGAACCCATGAGGAAAGGCATCATCACCCTCATCTACAAGCAGAAGGGGGAAAGGGAGGAAATTCGAAATTGTCGACCCATTTCACTGTTGAATGTGGATTACAAAATTCTAGCCAAGGTCATCGCCAATCGGGTCAAGTTTGCTCTGGAGTCGGTGATCCACCCTGACCAGACCTGTGCTGTACCCGGCAGGAAGATCTCTGATAGCCTCGCGCTACTCAGGAATACGATCGCCTACGTGCAGGACAGGAGGGTGGACACCTGCCTCATCAGCCTTGACCAGGAGAAGGCTTTTGACAGAATATCACACACCTACATGATGGATGTGCTCTCCAAAATGGGGTTTGGGGAGGGAATTCGCAATTGGATCAAACTGCTCTACACAAACATCTATAGCGCAGTCTCAATCAATGGGTGGGAATCAGAAAAGTTCCAGATCAAATCTGGAGTCAGGCAGGGCTGCCCTCTCTCCTCGGACCTGTTTGTGTGCTGCATAGAACCTTTTGCCGAGTCCATCAGGAAGGATCCGGGTATAAGAGGAGTGACAATCCCAGGCAGCGGAGACGTACAAGTCAAGGCCTCCCTGTACATGGACGACGTCGCCGTCTTCTGCTCGGATCCCGCGTCTGTACGCAAGCTCTTGAATGCCTGTGACCAGTTTGAACTGGCCTCGGGAGCCAAGGTAAACCGCGGCAAGAGCGAGGCCACATTCTTTGGTAACTGGGCATACCGGTCCTTTGTCCACTTCACCATCAGGTCAGATTACCTGAAGTTGCTGGGGATATGGTTCGGAGCAGCTGGGGCGTACACCAAAAACTGGGAGGAACGCATAGCCAAGGTAAGACAGAAACTGGGCAAGTGGGAGCAACGCGCCCTCTCCATTGCGGGCAAAACCTTGGTCATCAGGTGTGAGGTACTCTCGGTGTTACTGTACGTAGCGCAGGTCAGGCCCATTACCCGACCCTATGCCGCAGCAGTCACCCGGGCCATCTTCAAATTCATCTGGAGATCCAAGATGGACCGTGTCCGAAGGGACACCATGTACAAACCTCAGGATAACGGAGGGAGAAACATACCCAACGTCTCCCTCATCCTGATGGCCACCTTTGTGTGCAGCTGCATCAAGCTGTGCGTGGACCCCTGGTATGCAAACACCAAGTGTCACTACATACTGAGGTTCTACCTGTCCCCGGTGTTACGAAGGATAGGCCTAGCCTCATTGCCGCACAACGCTCCAAGTAGTTGGATCGTGCCGTACCACCTGTCCCTCGTGGAATTTATTTTAAAGAAAAACATCTTCGACCACAAGGCAATGAAGCAGTGGTCAGCACGCAATGTCCTTGAGGCCCTCAGGGAAAAGGAGACTGTGGAGGATGTTGGATGGTTCCCTGAGCAGACTGTCAAGAGTCACCTGGCAGAACGCCTCATCATCAGAACTTTCAAACAAGCACCAAGACCTAGCTTGGCTGGTGGTGAGAAGGGCCCTCCCTGTCAGATTCTTCATGCACACCCGAAGGATCTGCGCCAATGCACGCTGCCCTCGGAGTGGCTGTGGGGAAAATGAGACGGTCACACACCTCCATGTGGAATGTGCCTTTGCAAAGAAGGTCTGGAGAGAGATGCAGTGGTATTTGTCAAGGTTTATCCCGAACAGATCTGTGACACAGGACTCTGTGCTCTACGGACTGTTTCCAGGGACACACACCGAGACAAACATCAACTGCTGCTGGAAGGTCATCAACTCGGTGAAAGACGCTCTTTGGTCTGCCCGAAACTTGCTGATCTTCCAGTGTAAAGAAGTGTCCTCGACCGAGTGTTGCAGACTGGCACATTCCAAGGTCCAGGACTACGTGCTGGGGGACGCACTCAAGCTTGGGGGCAGCTGCTGCGAAGGCGCAATGGGGAAAGACCACTTTGTAAGGTCTTCCAGCAATTGTACACCGAGGGGCGGGTAACAGTGTAAAACTCCTCGGTCTGTGTCATTAGCACTCTAATGTATAACGGCATTGAAAGAAACATGACATGACAATGTAAATACTTACGAAAGAATTGTAAACAGAGAAACGTGCAGAATGTCATCCCAATTGAATGTAAGATAGCCAAGTGAATGTGCAACTTTGATGGAAATGTACAATCACGACAATTCAAAATGTTCTGTAATGTTTATTAGAGATTTTATGAATAAAGTATATTTTTTAAAAATAAAGCCTCGATTACATCTCGTCTTTGTGTAATTGATCGTGCATCGTTAAAGGCGCTATATGAATATCGATTTTTGTTGCTGATTAACTTGGAGGGGAACCTTACAGCGATGGTGTTCACACGTGTACTTAGTAACCTTCTAGGTGGTGCTAGTTGCGGGAGGGTGCAAGTTGCGGGAGGGAGCCTTGGCGCGTTCTTGTGCCGGCTAAGAAAAGGAATTCTTTCATGGTCCTAAGTCCCAATCGTTTCTGTTTTACTGGCGCAAACGAGGGGATCTAACATATCAGACACGTTCTTTTTTGTATCCAACTTTTGTACATTTTGAATTCTCTCTCGAACGAAAGCTGGAGAATAAATAAGAGGCAGCTGCTCCAGTACTGGAATCCACTGTAAATGTCTCGCAACGATTTTTTCTTCCCCGGTGCTTCCTGTTAACGTCACACCAAGAACTGTAATCCGTTATGTGTGGTATTGCAGACCCAGACAGACCTCTTCCTACTGCAGGATCAGCCATTGTGCTTTTTTTTGTCAACTCAGTCGCCTTGACTTTCCCTACTCTGTACCTTGCAATAGGCTTTTTTAAAAAAATCGCAATTTGCTACGTCTCTGGGGCAGGATCTTTGTTTTTAAACGTAACTTTTACATTGCCAGTCTCTGAACTACATTTACTGGGTTCGCGCGTGTGATCTCGGAGAAATAAACGTGCAACTTCCCTCTCCATCGTTGCCAAACATGCGTGGTCGGCCACAAATTTCATGCGACCAGCCTCACCATGTTTACCCGTTTAAAAAGTACCGAGCCTTGGGATGTGAAATGCTGCCGGGTGCAGAACAAAGTAAACAGGAAGAGAAGCTGTGTCAATGGTAACTAGGAATACACACAGACTTAGCAAATAATGTGGCAGCAATTTCAACTCCACCGGTACAGCATTTAGAGCCACAAACACACAATGATTTAATTTCTTTAGACGTTTGCTGGTGCACTGGCCCATTCGCATCTCTCTGCTTCTAACACAAAGAGCACGCCTTCAGTTTACAATTTGAATTGTGCACACCATTTAAAAAAAAATGTTCATTTGTTTCCTGCTGTGGCCACGACACTCGCCCTACTGAAAAGCGAGACGTCGACTGCTGAGCAAAAAAAAATTTGGGAAAAAAAATGCTTGGCTCATTTGTTTTTTCTTTTTCCCCCTCCCGACACACACAAACACACTTCTTCCGCGTTGGGTGCGCGCGCACGCCTCCCGCGGCATTCTGGGACTCGTAGTTCTCTCCGCCCGGCAGCGGGGGCACGTGACGCGCGCGGCGGAGCGCTAGGAGGAACTACAGCTCCCGTGGTGCAGCGCGGGATAGGCCCCGCCCCCTCCCCGGGTTTGGAAAGCTGGTAATGTATCAATGCAGGGGCATTATTTCCTGATTCCATTTGGAACGTTGGTACATGGTAACAGCTGTTCGCCAGAAGCAGCCCGAACACTGCAGTCAAAGTCTGCCTGCAGCGGGCGGAAGCCAATGTAATTTATTATATTTTGCTGTTTGTGTTTTTGTTTCCATTCTCTCCCCCTCCTTTTACATTTTTATTTGAAAAGGGGAGAAAAAGCGTGTGGAATACGTACGTTGCGTTACTATCCATTTAAGCTCGAGGTTTGTATTGTATGTGTGTCCAAGGCTGAATGAAAACACCATACTTTAATCCCGGTGGCTAATTTTCTTTTTCTTCTCCGCAACCCCCCCCCCCCCCCTTTAAAAAAAAAAAAATCTCCTCTACAAAGACGCGCATTATCGGCGCGAGAAAGCGAATAATTTGTTGTAAAGGGCTTCGCATTGAGCAGCTCGGCCATTGTGAGCTTCTCAGAGTTGTATTTTTTGTTTAAAAACAAGAATTAAACCCCCCTCCCTCCCACTGCGAAAGTTGCAATGTGAGTTCTTTAACCTGCCGTTAAAGAGACACTTTCTGCCATATTGAATTCTGTGTATATACATATTAGATATATATAGAAAGTGAGTTCTTTTTTTTTCGTTGTTGTGGAACTGAGAGTGCTGCCGCCGGTCTCGAACCCACACACTTGCATTGAGTTGATAGACCCGTTCTCTGAAAGGGGAGGGAGGTTGTTTGAGGGGGGAAAGAAGAAAAGGATTCAAAAGGAAGGAGGGGGGGTGTGTGTGGGGGAAAACAATGAACGGTTTTAGTACCGAAGAAGACAGCCGGGATGGCGGCGCCGGGGCTCCAGGATTTGGCCACATTTGTTGTCTGGTTGATGATGGAGAGAGGTGCAACCGCCCTGCCGGCAACGCCAGCTTTAGCAAGAGGATCCAGAAAAGTATTTCACAGAAGAAACTCAAACTGGAAACCGACAAGAACGTAAGTCTGTTGATTCTTAATTATTTATGTTATGCCAAGTGTCCAAAGTAACATTGTCAATAAAGGATGGGGATGGAGGGCGAGCAATTTTTATTTTCTTGTGATTGAGCAGTTTACAAGCTGATGTGAAACAAGACTTGTCATAAGGTCCATCAAAGGCCTGAAACATAGTAAATTTCAACACTCTGTGGCGACTTAACCTGCCAACAAGCGAATCCGTCTATTAGAAATTAAAAGATCCGGTCGGGATATGTAGCTCTGTTTATCCTATATTCTGGTTGTAAGCGAACAGATTTTCTACACGCTGCTGTGTTTAAACTCGCGTCAATTGTACGTCTGCTGTGACCTATAGTTTAACATTGGGGGAAATCTGGGGCCACAAGAGTGAACGTCGTCCTGACTTGAGTGAAGTAGTTTCCTCGAGGCAAGAACGGTACATTGGCAGAGTTGGTAAAATGTGGGCTGTCCGGTTTTGGAAAGAGATCATCGTAACAGATCAAGAAAGCTCTCCAGCTTTGATTCATGACTTGTTCTGCTTTAGCCAATGTCACCGAGGACGATAGTAAGCGAGGTGGTGGAGGCTTAACCATTGACTGGTATAAGAGTAGGGGAAATCACCCGAGGGGCTGGCTCCATGGTTGGTGCACATTGACCCCAATGGAACACAGGAACAGGAGAAGGTCATTAACCCCTCAAACCTATCGTCATCCACTTGAGGTCATGTCTGACCTGTGATCGAACTTAATAAATTTGCCTTTTCCCCATATCCCTGAATTCGTTTGGATAACGATCTAGTAACATTAAATTTTAAATCACAAGTGATTGGGGCAGATTTTGATAGATTTTTGATGTCAAGGGATATAGGGGGAGAGGGGGAATGTTGAGTTAAAGCAGATGGTGATCCATGATGATATTGAATGGTGAAGCAGGCTGGAAGGGTTGTACGGTCCAGGTTTCTTATGTCTAGAGTTCCAAACTTCTAGCACCCTTTTTGTGTAGAAGTGTTTCCTGACTAAGCTCTTGAAAGATCTGGATCTAATTTTCTGACTGTGCCTCCTAGTTGGAGGCACCCTAATGAGCAGAAGTGTCCGTGTATAAGAGATACTTGTGCTTGTGTTGCCCGACTGGTCAAATAGCCCACTGAAGCTCAATCTAGTCTCACACAGAAAGAGTTTTTTGGATTGGATTTTGTTTATTGTCACGAGGTACAGTGAAAAGTATTTTTCTGCGAGCAGGTCAACAGATCATGAAGTACTTGAAAAGAAAATACATAATAGGGCAACGCAAGGTACACAATGTAACTACATAGACACAGGCATTGGGTGAAGCATACAGGGGTGTAGTGTTAATCAGGTCAGTCCATAAGAGGGTTGTTTAGGAGTCTGGTAACAGCGGGGAGGAAGCTGTTTTTGAGTCTGTTCGTGCTTGATCTCAGACTTTTGTATCTCCTGCCCGAGTTACCACTTGTTTGAGCTGAATGCGGGCTATGGAACTCCAGTGAGACTGGGTGAGTTGGTTCTGTATGGGAGGTCTGGGGAAGAACCAAAGGAGGGCATTAGAATTTTTAGAAGTGATATTGTGGGGGAAAAAATAGAAGTTGCGTTGTGCTTTCCTGAGCTCGGGCCGGCCCAACGCACTTCATAGCCACTAAAGCACTTTTGAAGTGTCGTCACTGCTGCTGATCTACACGTGGCAAGGTCTCGTAGAAAATAATGTGCTGGTTTATTTTCGAGATGTTGGTTTGCGGTATGAAGATTGACCAAAGCACTGGTGACAAGGTCCCAATGTTTTGAGAAGTGCTGGGAAATCTTAAAGAATCACCTGAGAGACAATTGGCTTGCATCCACTTGGTTTATGTACTCCCGTCTCTGGAATGGGACTTGAACCCTCAACCTTCTGCCTCCAGTGTGGGAATACTACTCACTGGCACAGCTGCCACCTTGCTGAGTTACCGGGTTGGAGAGTGTGCTTGGTGAGAGATTATTTTTGTGAGGCGTGACGTGTTGTGTTTTGGGCGATTAAAGGAGGGATTGGCTTTTCTTGATCTCATTCGACTAGAGCTGCCACCTGCTTCCTTGGGGCAGCAAGGGTCATTTGAAAGCTTCCTTGTCTGGTAGTTTCTGATACAAGTTGGGATAGTCAATGGGGGACGAGCTATTTGATCATGAGGGCATCACTATGAAACCTGGACCAATCTGTTCTCTCCAACATTGTGCTATTCTGCCTAATGTTTCTCCTCTCTATCTAGAACATAGGGTTAGTAGACCTCCCTTGTGCTCCTTTTAGCCTATGCTGAAGGAAGAAAATGTTTAGGTAGAGCTGTCGAGGTAGTCTCATTCCCCTGCTTCATCCCACCCCCAGTGCCCTGCAAATTGTGCTGCTGACAATTTTATTATGTGTTTCCCTCCCAGAGATCAAATAACTCTTGGGCCACAGATTAATCCTGGCAGCTCCTGCTGCCTTGGGAAGTGGCTTTGAAAGGACTGGTCTCAACACGGGAGTTGAGCAGTCCCGGGGGCAATTTCCATCAGAAAAGTGTGTACCGAGAGTTTCTAGTGGTCGGAGCAGTGGTATGTCACATATATGGTATCTAGCATCAATAATGTTGATTTCTTGACAGTGAAGCACTTTTGAGGCCACCTGCTTCTTGAAGGCTGGATTTGGCAGGGATCAGGGGTCTAATATTTTTTATTACAACAAGGTGTTTATTGGACTGAGTGATTATTAGGAGAAACACTGGGCAAGAGTTGTTTACCTGTGGACGTAATGAGTAACAATAGGAAGTGTCGATATTTCAGTGATCATTTGTAGATCAGTGCTGGGAGGGATCACCTCTACCTGGGATGCTGTTACTGTGTGTGCCTGGCTCCCATCTCACAGTGCCTGTTTCTGATTGGTGAAATTCCTAACCAGCTTTTCCCCCTCCCCATTTCTGTAATCTTCAGCCAATATATAACCGTCTGTGTTCCTCAACTTCTACATCTGGTTTCTCTCACCTGATTATAGTGGCCATGACTTCACGTATCAATGTGACCAAGTACACGATAGTCACTGCAATGCCACAGCTATAGTTGGCATGGGCCACTGTGGTTGTCAACACAGTGAGTAGGATTGACAAACACTGGAGATAATGTAATATAATATATAATAACCCCCATTTGGAGTACTGTGAGCAGTTTTGGGCCCCGTATCTAAGGAATGATGTGCTGGCCTTGGAAAGGGTTCAGAGGATGTTCACAAGAATGATCCGTGGAATGAAGAACTTGTCATATGCGGAGTAGCTGAGGACTCTGGGTCTGTACTCATTGGAGTTTCGAAGGATGAGGGGGGGACCTTATTGAAACTTAACAGGATACTGAGAGGCCTGGATAGAGTGGACGTGGAGAGGATGTTTCCACTAGTAGGAAAACCTAGAACCCGAGGGCGCAGCCTCAGACTAAAAGGACGATCCTTTAAAACTGAGATGAGGAAGGATTTCTTCAGCCAGAGGGTGGTGCATCTGTGGAATTCTTCGCTGCAGAAGGCTGTGGAGGCCAAATTACTGAGTGCCTTTAAGACAGAAATAGGTTCTTGATTGGAGAAACATATCCAGGGACCCGGGTTCAATTCCTGGCTTGGGTCACTGTCTGTGCGGAGTTTGCACGTTCTCGGGGTGCTCCGGTTTCCTCCCACAAGTCCCAAAAGACGTGCTTTTAGGTAATTTGGACATTCTGAATTCTCCCTCAGTGTACCGAACAGGCGCTGGAATGTGGCGACTAGGGGCTTTTCACGGTAACTTCATTGCAATGTTAATGTAAGCCTGTTTGTGACACAGATTTTTTTAAAAATGATTGAATGGCAGAGCAGACTCAATTGGCCGAATGGCCCAATTCTGCTGCTATGCCTCATGGTCTTATAATAGTAGTGACCAGAACAAGATTTGTCCTCCAGCCATTGGAATGGGACTTGAACCCACATTCTGACTCCGAATGAGTGCAGCCACTGAGTCAAGGCTGCCGTCTCTGTGCATGAGGAATCTTGGCTTTGTATTGTATGGCATACTGCGCTTGAAACTAGGTTATTTTTGAAACTGATATTGTCTGATTCATGACCTAAAAATGTTAATTGTTTTGTTAAATCTTGAACGATGGCTGGATTAAAACAATAAACTCCCCTTGAGGTTTGTTGCCCAGCTTCAAAGTTTTCAACATGGTAGTATAGTGGTTAGCACAATTGCTTCACAGCTACAGGGTCCCAGGTTCGATTCCTGGCTTTGGTCACTGTTTGTGCGGAGTCTGCACGTTCTCCCTGTTTGTGCGTGGGTTTCCTCTGGGTGCTCCAGTTTCCTCCACCGTCCAAAGACGTGCAGGTTAGGTGGATTGGCCATGCTAAATTGCCCTTAGTGTCCAAAATTGCTGTCAGTGTTGGGTGGGGTTGCTGGGTTATGGGGATAGGGTGGAGGTGTGGGCTTGGGTTGGGTGCTCTTTCCAAGAGCCGGTGCAGACTCGATGGGCCAAATGGCCTCCTTCTGTACTGTAAATTCTATGATCTACGAAATATCGATACAAATCCTGTACGTTTACCACTGAGGAGCTGGCACAATCGTGCAGGATAGAGTGAGACCATTCGAACCATTGTTTCCTTGCTGGCTCTCTGGAAAAAGCTCCCATTAGTCCCAAATTAAAAGCAGGCTACCACGGATGCTGGAAATGTGAAATGCAATCCAGATATGCTGTGAAAATTCAGCAGGTCCAGCAGCAATCCGTGGAGGGAAAAACAATTCAAAGATGTCCTATATGACTCTTTGAAAGCGTTTCTCTCTCCACAGCTGCTGCCAGACCTGCTGAGCTCCCCCCCCCCCCCCCCCCCGCCGCCGCCTCCGCCAGCCCCTGCACCATTTATTAATATGATAGCTGATCTGTAATGTTTTGAATTCCACATTCCTTTTTTACCCCCCCCGGACAACCTTTGATTCCCTTGCCTCACAAAAATCCATCTACTTCTGCCTTAAAAATATTCTGTGACCCCTTCCTGAGGCAGTAAATTGCACAACCCTTGGAGGAAAAAAATTCTCGTCTTCTCTGTCCTAAAAGGGTAATTCCTAATTCTGGAATGGTGTCTTGATTCTCCCAGAAGAGAGAACAGCCGTACCACGTCTAACGTGTCAGGACCATTCGGGATCTTGTCTACTTCAATCAAGTCTCACCCCCCCCCCCCCCCCCCCCCCCCTCATTGAAACTCCAGTGGAACCGAGCTCAATCTGTCCAACTTTTCCCCATAAGATATTTCCAGGTGCCAATCTGGTAAATCTCCTCTGCACCGCCTCCAATGCACTCACAATCTTCTTTAAATAAGGAGACCAAAACTGCACACAGTGTTTGACATGTGGTCTCAGCAATGTCCTGTATAACTGAAGCATAATGTTCTTACATTTATGTCCAATTCTTCTCATAATAAAGTATAGCATTCTATTAGCCTCAATTGTTTGCTGTACTTGTATACTAACCTTCTGTAACCAGTGAAATGAAGAAATGAAAATGGCTTATTGTCACAAGTAGGCTTCAAATGAAGTTACTGTGAAAAGTCCCTAGTCGCCACATTCTGGCACCTGTTCGGGGAGGCTGGTACGGGAATTGAACCGTGCTGCTGGCCTGCCTTGGTCTGCTTTCAAAGCCAGCGATTTAGCCCTGCGCTAAACCAGCCCAAACCAGTGCATCAGACCACCTAGATCCCTCAGAACCTTAGAATCCTCTAGATTATGTGGTCATTGCTGTTGGTGAGATTTTGCTGTGTGAAAACGAGTTGTTGCATTTCCTAAGTTACAACAGTGACTACACTTCAAAAGTACTTGGTTGGCTGGGAAACATTTTCAGACACCCCGGGACCATGAAAAGCACCATTATTTTATTTATTTATTTATTATAAATTTAGAGTACCCAATTATTTTTTTCTAATTGAGGGGCAATTTAGCGTGGTCAATCCACCTCACCTGCACATTTTTGGGTTGTGGGGGCGAAACCCACGCAAACACAGGGAGAATGCGCAAACTCCACACGGACAGTGACCCAGAACCGGGATCGAACCTGGGACCTCGGCGCCATGAGGCAGCAGGGCTAACCCACTGCGTCACTGTGCTGCCCAGAAAAGCACCATTATTAATCCAAGTCATTCATTCGACTGTCTGAGTGGAAGGAACCAAGTCCCCAATGATTCTACCCTTCCAGATCCCATCAATGAACCAGGTTGTTTAGTCAGTCAGCAGTGTTCCGCAATGATGGAAGCCTGTTCTGGCTGAGATAGATGACTACTTAGGCTGCTATGGGGAAGTGTCAGGCATGTGGCTTTTGCAGTCAAATTAAATCCCAAAGAGTCTCTCTCTCTCTCTCTCTCTCTCTCTCTCTCTCTCTCTCTCTCTCTCTCTCTCTCTCTCTCTCTCTGTCTCTGTCTCTGTCTCCCCACACCCCACTTCCTTGCCCAACACAATTGAGACAGTTCCTGGTCGGTCAGGAGGGAACTTTGAGCCCAGCTAGATGAATAGGTGCTGGGAACTCGTTCACTGTGAACCTGGGTAAAGCTGATCTTAACTCTAGTTCAGGCACTTCAATCTGGCATAAGGCATTTATTATCTCTGAATAAAATGTGACTACCTTGGTGGAAAGGTGCTAACAATGATCTTACGCAGCATACTGTCCGTGTGGAGTTTACACATTCTCAATGTGTTTGAGTGGGCCTCACCCCCACAACCCAAAGATGTGCATGGTAGGTATTGGCCATGCTAAATTATCCCTTAACTGGGGGAAAAATAAGGGAAAAAACTGTAGTTCATGCATCACTGTTCTCTTGCTATATATGCCCCACCAGCATTCTGCAGTGTGTTTATTATTTCTTACAATTTTGAGTTGTAATTTATGCTTTTTCTTTCTTGTTACGTTTATTTCTCAGGTTCGACATCTGTACATATGCGACTTCCACAAAGGTTTCATACAAAGTGTTCGCAATAAAAGAAAGAGGAAAGGCAGTGATGATGATGGAGGTGATTCACCAGACCATGATGCGGAATCTCCAGAGGTAAATGTGTCTTAACGCTGGCAGTTTGGGTGTTTTCTTTAAAAAAAATGTTTAAAAAAAAATTTAGAGTACCCAATTCTTTTTTTTTCCAATTAAGGGGCAATTTACCTTTGCCAATCCACCTAACCTGTGCATCTATGGGTTGTGGGGGTGAAATCCACGCAGACACGGGCAGTATGTGCAAATTCCACACGGACAGTGACCTAGGGCTGGGGTTCGAACCTGCGTCCTCAGCGCCGTAGTTCCAGTGCTAACCACTGCACCACATGCCACCCGTTTTCTTTTATCTTTAGGGACTTTTCACAATCAAGTTTTAAAATTCTACTTGCAAATGTAGAAATTTAATATGAAAAGCAAGTGCGCTTGGGCGGCACGGTGGCGCAGTGGTTAGCACTGCTGCCTCACAGCACTGAGGACCGGGTTCGATCCCAGCCCCGGGTCACTATCCGAGTGGAGTTTGCACATTCTCCTTGTGTTTGCGTGGGTTTCACCTCACAACCCAAAGATGTGCAGGGCAGGTGGATTGGCTAGGCTAAATTGCCCCTTAATTGGGGAAAAAAATAGTTGGGTACGCTAAATTTGTTTTTAAAATAAGCAAGTGCACTCATCCAAATTTCCAACCTCCTCAATATTTTTAGCTATTCAACTGTGAGAGCAAAATATCTTAACTTGTGGTCTGTTAGCCAGATCTGAACTCCACTCCAAAGTTTTCTCAATGTCTGAATACCTGAGCTCCACCCAGCAATGATATCATCTCAAGCTGGAAACAAATTAACTCCCCAGGCTGAAAACTCCCCAGGGACTCCCCTCTAGTCGAACAACAGTGCATTAGCCCAGGCTTTTATGATGGTCAATTTCACCTCTGGCTCCTAAAAGCTTTCTGATCTTGCAAAACAAGATTCTTGGGTGGCATGGTAGCACAGTGGTTAGCACTGTTGCTTCACAGTGTTACAAACCTGCCTTTGATTCCAACCGTGGTTCACTGTCTGTGCAGAGTCTGCATGTTCCTCGCATTTCTGCGTGGGTTTCTTCTGGGTGCTCCGGCTTCCTCCCACAAGTCCCGAAAGCCGTGCTTGTTAGGTGATTTGGATATTCTGAGTTCTCCCTCAGTGTACCCAAATAGGCGCTGGAGTGTGGTGACTAGGGGATTTTCACAGTAGCTTTGTTGCAGTGTTAACGTAAGCCTACTTGTGACACTAATGAAGATTATTATTATTATTTTAAAAAACATGACTACTGCAGTCAAACACACTTGAACCAGGGCGTTTAACCATTAAATTGCCAAATAGTTATAATTTTACATATCGAAAATCCTGCATGCGTCACACCTTCCCCTTTAAAAACAAAAATGAACCAGCAATGTAAGCAGATTGGCTTAATTTTTCCAAAGCCATTTAACTCTAAACATTTCTCATGATTAAACACTACGGAGAGGCACGGTGGTGCAATGGTTAGCACTGTTGCCTCACAGCACTGAGGACCCAAGTTCGATCCCAGCCCCGGGTCACTATCCGTGTGGAGTTTGCACATTCTCCCTGTGTTTTCGTGGGTCTTACCCCACAACCCAAAGATGTGCAGGATAGGTGGTTGGCCACACTAAATTGCCCCTTTAAAAAAAATGATTAAACACAACTTATACTCTATAAGACACATATCATTTTATATTTAAACGTAAACATGATAGACCATTTCAGTCTTCTCCACCTTTGAACATTCCAGTTTTCTCTCACTTCACAGTCGTGATAAAACATCGGCAATCGCATTTTCTCTTCCTGCCACATGTAGAATTTTAAATTGAAGTGGTTGTAACAATAAACGCCATCTGAACAGTCTTGCATTTTAATTTTTAAACTTGTCCAAGAACATTAACTGAGTAGGTCTATATATACAATTGTCTCCGATGAATTGTTTCCAACATAATGTCAATGTTGTAACGCCAACACCAAACTGAATGTCGTCGTCTTGATGGTCAAATATTTCTTCCGATGAATATTTAGTTTCCGAGAAAAATAACCGATAGGTCTTTCAATTCTTTCGTGCAGTACAGCACGATCACCCACATCACGCATATCAATTGACACCTTAAATGGCTTGGCATAATTAGGTGTCATCAACACTGTGCGGTGGTTAACAGTCTTCAGATTATTGAGTGCCTCCTGGCATTCCGACGTCCTCTGAAATTTCTTGTGCTTTTTCAGAAGGGCAGTGGAGCAACCATGCTGCTGAAATTTAGCATGAATTTCTGGTAGAAATCACTTGTACCCAGAAACCTGAGAACATCTGGTGGTACTGGAAACACTCCAATAGCTTTCATGTTCACATTCTGTGAGGCCATCTGACCATGTCCAATTGTATGGCCTAAGAGTGTGACTTGGGCTTTCGCAAATTCACATTTAGCCAAATTTCATAGAATTTCATAGAATTTTTCATAGAATTTGCAGTGCAGAAGGAGGCCATTCGGCCCATCGAGTCTGCACCGGCTCTTGGAAAGAGCACCCTACCCAAGCCCACACCACCCTATCCCCATAACCCAGTAACCCCACTCAACCAACACTAAGGGCAATTTAGCATGGCCAATCCACCTAACCTGCACATCTTTGGACTGTGGGAGGAAACCGGAGCACCCGGAGGAAACCCACGCACACACGGGGAGAACGTGCAGACTCCGCACAGACAGTGACCCAGCCGGGAATCGAACCTGGGACCCTGGAGCTGTGAAGCAATTGCACTAACCGCTATGCTACCGTGCTGCCCGTACCACCAATCCAGCTTCCTATTGTCGAATAATTATGTTAAATGTTCTAAATGCTACTTTCATGTTTGACTGAACACAAAATTGTCAATGTACACTGCAGAATTGTTTAGTCCAGAAATTACCTTGTTGGTTTGTCTTTGGAATGTTGCTGACGCATTCTTCATTCCAAATGGCATTACTTTAAACTGATATAGACCATATGGCATCGCAAAAGCTGAAACCTCCTTTGCCTTGTCTGATAAAGGTACCTGCCAATATCCTTTGAGAAAGTCAAGTTTGGTAATAAAATTTGCTTGTTCCACCCAGTCTTCCAAATGAGGACTAAGATACGAATCTGACTTTATAACTGCGTTGACCTTTCTATAATCCACTCACAATCGTTTGTTTCATCGGGTTTTGGTACCATGACAATCAGTGAGCTCCAATTGCTGCAACCCACTTCGACGATATCATCCTTGAGCATGATATCATCCTTGAGCATGTTGTCAATCTCCTTTTTGTACCTGTGCCAACTTTAGTGGATTGAGCCTGTATGGATGTCATTTAATGGGGACAAGATTTCCTACATCTACATCATGCATAATTACTTTTGTACTTCCCAATTTAGTCCCACATACAGCTTTATGTGACTATAATAACTCTTTTAGGTCATTATGATTTTCCTCCGGGAGGTAACTCCCTAATTTATCCCAATTTCTTAATACGTAATACTTCCTCATTATCCAATTTAATTTGAGTAATGTCAAATTCAGAGTCATCTGAATTTAGCTCTTCTCTCCGTTACAACAGCTGACACTTCCTCCTTCTTTGCTATCAAAATTTCTTTTGGACTTATTAACATGACAGAGTTTTTGTTCTGTCTGGCGTTCTTATCAAATGATTCACCTCGCTCAATTTCTTTTCAATTTGATAAGGCCTACTAAATCTTGCTTTTAATGGTTACCTACCATTGGTCACAATACTTGTACTTTCACCCCACTAACAAAACTATGGATATTTGATTTCTTATCTGCCCTGTTTTTCATCATGTTGTGACAATTTTAAATGTTTCCTGGCCAACTCACCAGCCCTAGTTAATATCTCACTAAAGTTTGACATACTGTCCAACAACGTAGTCTCCAAATGCTGACTGCATCAATTTAAGTGGTCCTCTCACCTCATGACCAAAAATGAATTTGAATGGACTGAATTTAGTTAATTCATTAGGTGCATCCCTAATTGCAAATAGTACAAATGGAATTCCTTTATCCCAATCCTCTGGATAATCTCAACTATAGGCCCTCAACATGGTATTTAGAGTTTGATGCCATCTTTCTATTGCTCCTTGTAATTCCGGATGATCCGCTGTTGAGTTAAATTATTTTATCCATAACTTCGAGATAAAATTAGATCCCTGATCATTTTGTATTTCTTTTGGTAGACCATATCTAATAAAACATTGGGTTAACTCCTCTACAATCCTCTTTTTTTTTTTTTTTAATGTACTTTATTCCAAACGTGCAAAACAGCAACAAATTTTAAAAATACACACACCCCACAGAATCTACAATGTTCCCTTTTAATCTCTCTTCTCCCCCCCCCCCCCCCCCCCCCCCACCGTGCGAAGAACAAATCCTCAGTGTCATGAACAACCCCACCGCATCTCAAAGCCCTCCGCCCAACCCTCGACTCAAACTTAATCTTCTCCAACCGGAGAAAGTCGCACAAATCCCCGAGCCAGGCCGCCACCCCGGCGGTGTATCTGACCTCCAATTTGGCAGGATCCTTCACCGAGCAATTAGAGAGTTGTAGGCCACATCCTTCCCCTCTGGAAGCTCCGGCACTTCCGGTACACCAAAAACCACCACCATTGGGTCTGGCTTGATCTCCACCCCCACTATCTTCGATAACATCCCAAACACCGTCTCCCAGTATCTTTCCAGCTTCTCGCAACCCCAGAGCATATGCACGTGATTCGCCGGCCTCCACCCACACTTCTCGCACCGATTGACCACCCCCTGGAAGAATCCACTCATCCTCGCCCGATTCTTAGCTACCCGATGCACCACCTTGAACTGATTCAAGCTCATCCTCGAGCAGGAGGAGATTGAGTTCACCCATCATGTCACCTCCCACCTTGGCCCCCAGCCTATTTCCCCCCCCAACAATTCCTCCCATTTGTTCTTGATCCTCACCACTTGCGGCCCACTCTGCTCCCCCAACACTCGTATATATCTCCAATCCGACTGACCTCCAACTCATCCAGGAGCAGCAGTTGCTCCAATAAAGTGTACTCTGCAACCTGGTAAACACCCTCCCCTCCTTTCGCGCAAAGTCCCGAACCTGCATATATCTAAACTCACTGAACCTCTCACAGACCTTCTCTTCCGAGTACAAGTCCTTAACTTCCTCCACCTCCCTCTATTTCCCATACATCCCATTCATTGCCCCCAGCTTGAACTTGTGGTTCCCACACAGTGGCGTTAAACACCAAAATACCCTCCCAACTTGAAATGTCTCTTCGGCTGATTCCCCACCCTGACCACCGGCCTCGCCGTATACATCCCCAGAGCTAACGGCAGTGGTCCCGTCACCATGGCCCTTAGACTGGATACCCTGCAGGATTCCTCCACCATCTTGCCCCACTCTTTTCCCCCCCCCCCCCCCCCCCCCCCCCCCCTCCCATCGCCTCACCTCCGTATTCATCGCCCAATAATAGTACAGCAGGGTCGGGAGGTCAACCCCACTTTCTGCCTCTGCTGCAGAACCCTCTTCAGCCTCGGCACCTTCCCTGCCCATATGAACTCCGAGATCATGGTCTCCAATGTCGTGAAGAAGGCTTCGGGGAGAACGTTTGGGATGGTCTGGAAATCAAACAGGAAGCTTGGCAGCACAATCATCTTTACCACCTGCACCCACCTGGCTAATGTCAGGTGCCACCTATCCCACCTCTAAAAGTCCTCCCTAATCTCCTCCATTAATGTCAAATTCCAACTGTGAATCATTTTACACATCATCTAAATCCCCAAATACCTAAATCTTGCCCTTGTGTCCTTGAGTGGCAACGCCTCCAAATTGGCCCTCTGCCCCCCTGCATTCACCAGAAACTCCTCAATCTTTCAGACCTCTACCCAGTGAAGGCCCCATACCTCTCCAATAGTACCATAATCTTACCCATACTCTTCAGTTCCGACACAAACAGCACAGATCGTCTGTGTATAATGACACCTGATACTCCCTGCTCCCCCTCACAATCCCATGTCACTCCACAGACCCCTGAAGGGCCATCGCCAAGGGCTAAATCACCAGCATGAACAGCAGCAGCGACAACGGACACCCCTGCCTCTTCCCACTGTGCAGTCCCAACACTTGATGAACTCATCTCATTTGTACGTACACTTGCCACCGGGGATACATACAAAAGACGGACCCTCGCTACAAGCTTCATTCCAAACCTTTCCAAAATTTTAAATCGGTACTTCCACTCCACCCGATCAAAGACCTTCTCTGCATCCATAGAAACAATAACCTCCGGCACCTGCCCCCCGATGGAGTCATAATCACATTGCCAATATTGCGAGAGAGCTATTGACTCTTTACAAAACCTGCCTTATCCTCCAAAACCCACCCCTGGCACGCATCCTTCCATCTTCCCCACCAACAACTTAGCCAGTACTTTCACACCTGTATTCAAGAACGAAATGGGCCTGTACGACCCACATGCTAGCGGATCCTTCCTCTTCTTCAGGATTAGCATAATTGTGCCTGTGTCAGCATCTCTGGCAACTCTCCCTTCTCCAATGCCGCACTAAACATCCCCAACAAAGAGGGTCCTCTACTTCTCTCTTGGTTGTAATGTTTCTTAATGAAATTGCCTCCGGAAATCTAGTCGACACATCCATTATGGTGAACAGACACTGATTCTCACATTTTGTTTTAGCCAGATGTCCCAAGCAATCAATTAGGACCCTAGTAAAAGGTTCCTCAAATGCTGGAATGGGTATTAAAGGTGCTGGTTTGATTACCACCTGTGGTTTCCCTATTGTCTGATATGTGTGACATGTACTGCAATATTCAACTTAATCCAGGCCAGTCCAATAAAAATATTTTTGTATTTTTACTTGAGTTTTCCTTACTCCTAAATGACCCCCTACTGGAACTTCATGCGCTACCTGCAAAACCTCCTTTCTGTCACTCACCGGTAATACCACTTGATGAACTTCTGCCCATTACTCATCTGATTGAATATGTAAAGGTAATTTTCTCATTAATTCTCTAATGTATACACTCAATTCTATTTCCGTATATGCTTTCTGATAGAACTGCTTTATCTGTGAATCTTCCTGGCGTAATTGAACCAAACTGCATGAACTAAAGATATCCGCTTCATCCACTACCTACTCTTGTTCTTTACCAACCATCTGATCAAACATGGTTTCTGACAACTGAACCTCAATCTCCCGATCAGTGCTCCTCAAATTCTCTTCCCCCTGTCTCAGTCTGTGGCTTTGTGATCTTGTCACCTCACAATCAGGAAACACTCCTGGATATGCAACAGGTGTTCTTTCAACATCTCAGTTGTTTGACTTTCCACTGACTATTCAACCACAGTAGGCTGCACTCCCACCTGTGATCCAGCTGTACCATTACCTTGGACAAATTGTACCCCAGAAAAAGGAAATTTATCTATTATCCCTACCAACACTTCACTTTAACCTTGCCTTATATAGTGGCACGCTTCTCCTCTCACCACTAATTCCACAAATTACCACCACTTCTGGGCGCTACTCCTTCCAAACTACATATCTCCTCTCTCACCATTAAAGATTGACTTGCTCCTGTCTCCCTCAAGATCTTGCATCTCCTTATCTACTCCACCATGTACACACAAATAAAGCTTACCCTGACAAATAAAATCCATAAAAGGTTCTGGCACCTGCTTATGCACCAACCTCTGAACAGGCTGTACACTTTGCTGCACCTCTCTCATTGGGACAATAGTTTTTCTTCCCACTTTAATAAACTCCACTGGCGTATCCGCTTTTACCAAGTCTGTACTCCCAGCACTTTTCTTATGCCACCAGCAGTGTGACTTCATGGCTAACTTTATCTTATCTCTTTTCCACTATCATAGGTTTCCTTTTCACTCTGAGGAAGACTCTCCTTAAAATCACCAACTATACCTCCTTTGCATTGACTACCTGTGAAGAAAATTTCCCCCGTTTCTATCCTTCACAGATTGAAATTGATGTCGAAAACCAGACCTTGCTTTGTGAACAAATTCAAAATCATCTGCCAATTATGCTGCTAGTCTAGCAGTTTTAACTCTTTGCTCTTATAGAATCCCTAGAGTGCATAAGGAGGCCCGTTGGCCCAGCGGGACTGCACCGGCCCTTGGAAAGAGCGCCCTACCTCTGGCTGGATGTTTTCGAAAAACTGTTTCAGTGGTTTGTTTCCGCTGCCTCTTGTCCTCAGACAAGTCTACACTACTTTTAATAATATTTCACTTTTTTTTAACTATCCTACTGTGAGAGCAAAAGATCTTTCTTGTGGTCGTGGTCCAGGTGTTAGTCAGATCAGAATTCCCCCCCCCCCCCCCCCTCCAATGTATTAGCCCAGGCTTTTAAGATGGATAATTTCACCTCCGGCTCCTAAAAGCGATCTGGTCTTGCAAAAAACACACTAACCCAGGATTTTAACCCTTAAATTGCCAAATATTTACAATCCAATATATCTGAAATCCTGCATTCATCACAGTAACATTCACACACTGGAGGACAATGGTTTGCACTGTTGCTTCACATCCATTCCTGCTTGGGTCACTGTGCGGAGACTGCCACTGTGCGGAGACTATGCCCTTCCCATGTCTGCGTGGATTTTCTCTGGGTGTTCCAGTTTCCTCCCACAAGTCCTGAAAGACATGCTTGTTAGGTGAATTGGACATTCTGAATTCTCCCTCAGTGTACCCGAACAGGCGCCGGAGTGTGACAACTGGGGGATTTTCACAGTAACTTCATTGCCGTGTTAATGTAAGCCTAGTTGTGACACTAATAAAGATGCTGCTCAGTACAGGTGTGGCATCACAACCAAGTCCAATCACATCGGTGTTCAATCTGCCAGATGCGTGCATGGCCTATTGAGATCACTGCATAATTGATTCAGAGCATGTGCACTGACTGGCTTACGAAGGCAAATTGTAATGCCCTGTTTTAATTATGCCCCTTACTGGAACTTCCAAGGCCAATTGTCACACAACCACTGCCCATATTGAGAGTTGCAAACACAACACTGACGTGGATTGAAGCTTGGCCTTTGCTAATCTCTGATTCAGCTACGCGATGGGTCAGTTACTTGAAAAGTCTTATTTGCAAATTTCCACAACGTGCTCCCTCTAGTTTTCCTGCCCTAGGGCATTCCTGCATAATTTATTGGTAACCAAGAGAACAATGCTTCACCATCTGATCTGATTTGATCTTGAGAAGAAGAACACGATAGTGATTAAACGGGTATGGTGTCTATTTGTGCATTAGTGCTATCCTCCAAAGCTTTAGCTTTTCAGGGCAACATGGTGGCGCAGTGGTGAGCACGGCGCCGAGGACCCGGGTTTGATCATGGCCCGGGTCACTGTCCGTGTGAAGTTTGCACACTCCAAAGATGTGCAGGGTAATTGGAAAAAAACATTTAAAACATTTTTTTTCTAAAAAAAAGCTTCAGTTTTTGCAAATGCTTGCAGAGGGGATGCAACATTTGAGGTTTATTGTTTATTTGTCACTTTACCCCTTTGTTTTTAAAAATAATGCTGATTATCACAAATAGAAGTTCCCATTGTCTTGATTCACCTCCATCACCTTGATGAGGACAAACATTTATTTTTAAACCTAGCTGTCAGATTGTCCTTCAGATATCATTAAGAACAAATAAAATTAATTGTGTATTCAAACTTTTCTTTTCTTATTCTCCCTCTTAAAGAAAAACCTGGAATTGTTATACTGCATTTCACAATCTCAGAGCTTCCTAAACCATTTTACAACCAATTAAGTTGTCTTTGCTGTTTAATCACTCTTGTAATCAGTTTAAGTGATGTTGGTTGCGACATAAATATTGCCCTAGTACCCGAGGACTAACCTCCCCTGCTCCTGTTCAAAATAACGCCAGAGGATCTTTTACATCTACCTGGGAGGAGAGATGGGCCTCGGTTTAATATCTTAAAATACCTGGAGAGACCGATAACTTTTATAAAGATATCTGAACGGGATCAGAGGTTAGCTGGCAAGGTGGATACAGAACTGGCTCGGTCATAGAAGGCTGAGAGTAGCAATGGAAGGGTGCTTTTCTGATTGGAGGGCTGTGACTAGTGGTGTTCTGCAGTGATCAGTGCTGGGACCTTTGCTGTTCGTAGTATATATAAATGATTTGGAGTAAAATGTCTGATTAGTAAGTTTGCGGACGACACAAAGGTTGGTGGAATTGTGGCAGAGTCATGGCAGATGGAGTTTAATCCGGACAAATGTGAGGTAATGCATTTTGGAAGGTCTAATACAGGTAGGGAATATACAGTGAATGGTAGAACCCTCAAGAGTATTGACAGTCAGAGAGATCTTGGTGTACAGGTCACTGAAAGGGGCAACACGGTGGAGAAGGTAATCAAGAAGGCATACGGCATGCTTGCCTTCGTTGGCCGGGGCATTGAGTATAAAATTGGCAAGTCATGTTGCAGCTGTATAGAACCTTAGTTAGGCCACACTTGGAGTATAGTGTTCAATTCTGGTCGCCTCACTACCAGAAGGATGTGGAGGCTTTAGAGAGGGTGCAGAAGAGATTTACCAGGATGTTGCCTGGTATGGAGGGCATTAGCTATGAGGAGACTTTGAATAAACTTGGTTAGTTCTCACTGGAACGAAGGAGGTTGAGGGGCGACCTGATAGAGGTCTACAAGATTATGAGGGGCATAGACAGAGTGGATAGTCAGAGACTTTTTTCCCAGGGTAGAGTGGTCAATTACTAGGGGCATAGGTTTAAGGTGCGAGGGGCAAGGTTAGAGGCGATGTACGAGGTAAGGTTTTTTTTTTTGTTTTTTTTTTTGCAGACGGTGAACCCGCTGCCGGAGGAGGTGGTGGAAGCAGGGACGATCGTGACGTTTAAGGGTCATCTTGACAAATGCATGAATAGGATGGGAATAGAGGGATACGGACCCCGGAAGTGTAGAAGATTGTAGTTTAGTCGGGCAGCATGGTCGGCACGGGCTTGGAGGGCCGAAGGGCCTGTTCCTGTGTTGTACTTTTCTTTGTTCTTTGAATTTCCCCTGAGTGATTGGGAGGTTCACAACTATGTAGGAACTTGAGAGTAGGCCATCGAACCTGCGCCGACATTTAATACGATCATGGCTCATCATCCACTTCAATGCCTTATGCCCAGAGTATCTCCAAAACCCTTAATATCATTGGTATTTAGAAATCTAACAAACTTCTGCTTTAAACATGCTCCATGACTGAGCTCCCATGACACTGGTGTTGAGAATTCCAAAGATTCATCATCTTCAGAGGAAAAACAACTCTCTTCATCTCTCCTAAGTGGCTTTCCCTGATTTTGAAATTGTATCCCCTGGTTTCAAGTGTCAAGATTAAGTTTTTAAGACTTTTAATGTATCAAATAAATCAATTGCAACATAGGCTATTTCAGTAGGCAATTTATCTAAACTGCACAAAGCTTTTCCCCATTTAACTTTTAAAACAGCTGAAAATCCCCTGTTATACTTTACTCTGTCTCTTGAGTGGACATTGTATTCTTCAGGACCTAGTCCAAAGCTATTCTCAGCTTCCAATGGCTTGTTTCCTTTTTCCTTTACCAACCAGATAACGTCTAATCCCTGAACAGAATTTTATAATGAGGGACACCATGGAGATTCCTCCCCCCTGCCAAAGCTTCCAGTCTCGTTAAATCCATGAACTTGATCATCTCAATCCAACCGCTAACTCCCAACCACGTTCTGTGTGGTGAACAATAGAGACCAGATACTTCTAACCCTCTGCTCTCTCAGGTTCTTCCAAACCTTCCTGTCTTTTGGGTTCAGTGATATCTTAAGACAGGGCAGCACGGTAGCCTTGTGGATAGCACAATTGCTTCACAGCTCCAGGGTCCCAGGTTCGATTCCGGCTTGGGTCACTGTCTGTGCGGAGTCTGCACATCCTCCCCGTGTGTGCGTGGGTTTCCTCCGGGTGCTCCGGTTTCCTCCCACAGTCCAAAGATGTGCAGGTTAGGTGGATTGGCCATGATAAATTGCCCTTCGTGTCCAAAATTGCCCTTAGTGTTGGGTGGGGTTACTGGGTTATGGGGATAGGGTGGAGGTGTTGACCTTGGGTGGGGTGCTCTTTCCAAGAGCCGGTGCAGACTCGATGGGCCGAATGGCCTCCTTCTGCACTGTAAATTCTATGAAACTGAGATAGCACTGCAATGGCTTTCTATGGCTCATTTCCCCCTCAAATGTTGACCTCCATGGCAATGTGAATCACATGGGCCTTGTATCCATGTAGAAATGCTGATTAACTATCTTCTCACCCCCAACTCCATTCTATCTTTAAATTAAATGGAGTTTAAAGTATAATCGTTTTTTAAACCTGGCGTTCCTCGCATCTCTGAGCCTTGGAGACTTAACATCCTACTCTCAGTCAGCACAGATGCCCTTGCCATTGCCAACAAGCGTGAACATCTTGCACTTTCTTCCCAATAAAAACGACCTGAACGCCCAAGCCCGATTCAGAGCAAGCCTCGCGACCTCTCATTCCTCCATGGAGACGGTCCAAAAACATAATCTAATTAGCAATTAACGTCATATTTGTAAAAAAACATCTAATCTAAAAGACAGTGTGTTTGATGGTGCAGCATTCCTTCAGTCAGCGTGGGTTGTGTGCCCGGGTCTCTGGAGTCCTGGCCGAGTGATTCTCCTAGCGAGGCACTGGTTCATGCTGATGCATTCTTTTCTTCACCACAGGCCAATTTCTTTCCAAGTTATTTAATGAGGGAGCATGACTATTGACTCAAATTTGTACTTGTTAATGTTGCAGCAGTCCATAGTTTGAGTAACAGTAAACATTTGGAAATTAGCCTTTTAATAACTCTGTTCCCAAAAGCATTAGATAAAATGGTGAATATATGATATGATTTGGTTTAGTTAAGGGCGTATCAGCTGTGGTTTGGTAGAAGCACTTTGCTTGAGTCACAAGGCAGCACAATAGCACAGTGGATAGAATTGTGGCATGCTAAATTGCCCTTAGTGTCCAAAAAGGTTAGGAGGGGTTATTGGGTTATGGGGATAGGGTGGAAGTGAGAGAAGTGGGTCAGTGCAGACTCGATGGGCCGAATGGCCTCCTGCTGCACTGTGTTCTATGTATGTAAGGCTATGGGTTCAAGTCTCTCTCCCTTCCCATAGAGTATGAAATCTATGCCAATACTCCAGTGCAGTACCGAGCGCTGCACTTTCAGAGGTGCTTTTCTTTTAGATGAGACACAAAACTGAAGCCTGTTGTGCCCCTTCTGATGGGCATAACAGATTCTATGACACTATTTTAAAGGGGAGCAGTGCAATTCTCCGCTCTGACCTGGCTAACATTTATCCCATCACCAACATGACTTAAAACCAAGAATTATCTCGTCATTGCTATTTGTAGGACCTTGCTGTGCACGAATTGGCCGCCATATTTCCGTACATTGCAGCAGTGAATATAGAACATAGTGTAGAAAGAGGCCATTCAGCCCATCGTGTCTGCACCGACCCACTTAAGCCCTCACTTCCACCCTTTGCCCCAACACAATAACCCCTCTTCACCTTTTTGGACACTAAGGGCAATTTAGCATGGCCAATCCACCAAACCTGCACATCTTTGGACTGTGGGAGGAAACCGGAGCATCCGGAAGAAACCCATGCAGACACTGGGAGAACGTGCAGACTCTGCACAGACAGTCACCCAGCAGGGAATCGAACCTGGGACCCTGGTGCTGTGAAGCCACAGTGCTAATCACTTGTGCTACCATGCTGCCCCTATGCAGAATATACTTTGAAGTATTCAGTAAAGTGTAAGGTGCTTTGGAATGTCCAGAGGTGGTGGATGTTATGATATAAATGCCAAGTCTTTGTCCTTTGCAGTGACCCATGACATTGTAAGTCACTGAGCTATCCTAGCCAGAAGGATTAGTGGTTTAGTACTAGGGACAGATTATTTTCCTTAACTGACCTAAGCGTGGAGTTTGTAGGTTCCACCTTTGACCCTGATAATAGTGTTCCTGGAAGTCAGTGATACATGCAGAATTGTAGAAACGTAGAGCAACAAATCTGGCTCATCGTGCTCTTTGGAAGAGCAGTCCAATTAGACCCTCCACCATCGAAAATAAAAGCAAACTACTGCAGATGCTGGAGTCCGAAACAAATACCCAAAATGCTGGAAAGACTAGGGAGGTCTGGCAGCATCGGCTAAGAGAGAAAATCAGAGTTAACTTTTCAAGCCTACATGACCCTTCAGAGCTTAAGAGAGTGAGACAGACATCGTGGAGGCCATTCGGCCCTTCGAGACTGCTCTGCCATTCATTAGCATGGCTTTTTTAAAAACTATGATAATGAATGGTGGAGCAGGCTTGAAGGGCCGAATGACCTCCTCTATTTTCTATGCATGTTTCTATGTATGAATCCCAGGAAGCAGCCTGGTAAATCTTCATTGCACTCCCTTCATAGCACGAACATCCTTAATCAGACAAGGTCACCAAAACTGCACTCAATACCCCAGGTGTGGCCTCACCAATGCCCTATCCAGTTACAGTAAAACCTCTCTATTCCAATACTCGAATCCTCTCTCAATGAAGGCCAACATACAATTTGCCTTCATTACTGCCTGCTGTACTTGCGCGCTTACTTTCAGCGACGGGTGTACGAGGACACCAAGGCCTCGTTGAGTACCCATCTCTCAACTAATGAAAGGGAAATCATGCTTGACAAAAAATTATTTGGAGATGTAAGTAGTACAATTGACCAGGGAAACATGAGATGGATAATATACTATATAAGAGAGGGTGGACTCTCAACCTCACTCTTTCCCTGGAGCCAAATTTATTTTTTCCAAGTGTAAATCTTGTGATTAGGATTACCTGCAATCATTCCTCTAACCAATGTCGGTTTACTGGAACATTGATCAGCAGTTTTTCCCCACTTGCCAGTTCAAAATGGTGCTCTTTAATTACCTGGAGTAACATATTGAGAGGTTGCAATGAGATGTCACAACCTGCAATTCAGTAAAGAACTGTAGAATTTTGTGGTTGTGAGATTTGGGGTGAAGTCTTGTTCACATCCATAAGCTTTTACTTTCTTCAATTCTTGCCTTGTGAATTAACCTCCTACACATACTGTCAATCACCATTTCTGTATTTTGCGATTATTTCTGAATTATGTTTTGTGATTGTCAGCTTGATTTGCCGAAAGATGCTCAACCTTTTGTAAAAATTTATTTAATTTTAGGTTGATTTGTTTCAATTGCAAGTCAACACGCTGAGGCGTTACAAGAGACACTTCAAACTGCAGACCAGACCTGGACTAAATAAAGCTCAGCTAGCTGAGGTATTATACACCCTCAGTGATATATTTGTTCCAAAGTATTTATTTTCTTGTTATTAGGCGATGATGGCAAAAATAAGCCGACAGCAGAATGGGTGATACTTGTATTAAAATTGCTTTGCCAAGTTTCAATTGTGAATGGAGTGCTGCACAATCACACTCCTTTTATAAATCTTCCCTTTGCTCAAGTCCCCAATATTCTGTTATTGTAAGTTTACTTCTAGATTCATTGAACCCCTCTGGTTAAGTCTCAAAGTGGGGGGACGACATTTACATTTACTCTAGAAGTGATGTTGCTGGAGGCAAAGGTCTTTTGTTCAAAACCATTTATTTAGACAGTAACTATTTACAAAGATTAGATAAGATCAAGACACAGCGGGGCAGCACGGTGGTGCAGTCGGTTAGCCCTGCTGCCTCACGGCGCCGAGGTCCCAGGTTCGATCCCGGCTCTGGGACACTGTCCGTGTGGAGTTTGCACATTCTCCCCGTGTTTGCGTGAGTTTCGCCCCACAACCTAAAGATGTGCTGGGTAGGTGGATTGGCCACACTAAATTGCCCCTTAATTGGGAAAAAATGAATTGGGTACACTAAATTTATTTTAAAAAAAGATCAAGACATAGCTGGAGCTACTGTCTGAGAAATGTCACACTCCGCTCCTCTCAGTAAGTGTCATCACTGTGTAACTCCCTATGTACACGCTCCGTAGCTACCATTATAATTAGTCCTTTACTCTACAACCAGGGGGTTAAAATTATTACTTCTTAGCATGGTGCTCACGGCAGGAAAAATGTAAGACTATATGGTACTAACACAAGTACCAGATAGAATAGAGATATGGGTAATTGTCCCATCATCATCCCTGAAGATAAGTGATTGGGTTTTATTTTATGCTGTAATTTATATTGTGTAACAATCCTCCACTCATTGCACTTTATTGGCAGATGTTGCTGTAGTTTCTTTCAACTGGGCATTCTGTTTGCTGTAGTTCATAGTTACTGTCTTAAATAGATCCTGTTTGATGTAGTTTGTAGAGACACTGTTTAAATAGACTGTTTACTGAGTAAGTGGGCTTTGTGCTGTCTGTCCCATCACTCCTTCAATTCAGCATTTTCAATATGTACGCTGGAAAAAAAATATTTGCACCGAATCTGTTTAATCACTGGGTGAAAGAGCTGACAAAAAGCAATGGGGGTGGATGGCAATTCCGTACTAACGTTAACAATATTGCAACACGAGGTTTGTGTGACCTTCAGCGACAGTGACCTGGGGCCGGGATCAAACCCAGGTCCTCGGCGCCATGAGACAGCAGTGCTAACCACTGTGTCGCCCTGCTGCCCAAAGAGGTGCAGAGTTAAATGATATTTGGAATTTGGTTACAGATCAGCTAATATATCACCAAATGGTGGGACAGGCTGGAGGGGCTGAATGGCCTACTCCTGCTCTTATGCTCCCATTGAAGTGTGTTTTAATCTATCTTGCTGAATGAATTTGATTCATGCTCTTTTCAGCTAAGTTTTATAATCTGTTGCTATGTTGTCTAGTCAGAGAAATTTGAATGCGTAGTGAGATCCAGTGCTACTTTCAGTGCATTCATTAATTATTTAAAAAGAATATTAATTGTTTGTGCGCCAGCCACTATCTCATGCTGTGGGTCATGGTTAGGTTCCTGAGGGGGTGTGGGGGAGGGGTGGGTGGGGGTTAGTGGGGAGAGAGCTTAGGGTTGCCCATGAAAGCAAGTGACGGGTTACACCCAGGAGGAAGGTATCTGAATTCGGCTTAACACACACATTGAATGACGATGGCTACATGTATTCTAATTTAAAATTTTTTTTTTTTTTTCCCCCAGACAATCAGTCGTCATTTTAGGACCATTCCAGTCAATGAAAAGGAAACCCTAGCCTATTTTATCTACATGGTGAAGAATGACAAAATCAGGCATGATCAGAAACCTGACAGCAGCATACACTGAAACAGACATTAACTCTGCTTTTATTGATCACATGATGATGCAGTGACAAGAGTTCCACTTCTAATGTCAGTCTTATTTAAACATTTTATTCTTTTGAAGCGTCAGCTGAAATTGGCAAATGTTTTTTTTTTACATAAAAAGATTTCAATTTGCAATTATGATTTTCCTGTCTCTGAAATTTAATGTCGACAATATGTTAGTTAAAAAGTCACAAAAAACAAAAGATTCCCTTTGTGGGTTTTTTTGCCCTTGAATGAAGTAGTGTTCTGAGAGAGAAAATGACACTTTAAAGCAATGCTTTTAGGAGGCGTTGCAGTGACCTATTTGCTGTTCTGATTTTATTTTTGGGTCCCCTATTGGAAACCACTGGGTTCCAATTCTGTGCACCCCCTGCACACTCAGAAGGCGGACAATGTTACAGAGTGCAGGAATTCAGCGCTGCACCGAGGCAACGTCATGGCAACCGCGCATACCGTGGTTTTAAAAAACCTGGGCTCTCTCGGGAATCCGTAGCAAAGAACCCCCGAGTCTGGGTAATGACTGCACGCAATCAAGAATGTAGTAGCGCTTAATTGATCTTTGATTTTTGTGTGCTGTAAAACATTTGCCATCGTTGGAAGTGAACCATTGTCTGTCTGCAATACGGTGATCAATCTGTAAAGTTTGAACTTTCCTGCACAGCGGGTTTCTCTTAAGATTGATTACAGTGTTAATTTTTGTTCCCCGTGTTAACAAATATACAATATACTGTATAATGACACACAAACTTTTGTAATATTTACACTTGTCAGCTTCAGTGGGGTGGGGTGTGGCTGCACAGGTATCGGTTTGTTACTGCTATACCTTGCAGGCCACTTACAACATTGTCAATTTTGCATTAAACAGATGTGCACAAATTAATTGCTTTTTTTTTGGTTATTTGACAAGCTCAGGAAATGCAGTTAATTGTCAGTGTCTAGTCATCTTCTCCCTTTCCGCAACCCCCCCCCCCCCCCAAATAATTTCTGTTAAAAGGATCGAAATAATTGGGATTGTTGAAAGTGCATAGCAGTTCCTGAAAGGGAATGTTCAGACAACACTTGCCCTTCAGTAGTACAGGTGTGGTCAGGTTGAGAATGTGTCTTTTCGTTGACTGCTCTTTACATGCCCAAGAAAGATCAACCCGGTGAGAATTTTAGCAAGAGACCTTGTTGTCACCTTTTACGATGGATTAAAAATAAGTGTTCATGGGATCGGGGCATCACAGGCAAGGTCAGCATTTATTGTCCATTGCTAATTGCCCTTTAAAGAGTTGGTGAGCCACCTTCTTGAACCTGTGCAACCCATCTAACATTGATACACCCACAGTACTGTTTAGCGAAAGGTGAGGAAATTATCCCCACACCCAAGACAGTGGCAGATTCGGAATATAGTTTTGCAAGAGCTGCAACCTCGTTACTTTTTTTGTTGATTTACGAGATATGGGCGTTGCTGGTTAGATCAGCATTTGTTGCCCTTCAAAGGTGATGGGGAGTTGCCTTCTTGAACCGCTGCAGTCCCTGAGGTGCAGGTACACCCACAATGCTTTGGGAAGGGAGTTCCAGGATTTTGCTCCAGCAACAGTGAAGAAACGGCGATATACTTCCAAGTTGGGGTGGTGAGTGTCTTGGAGGGGAGCCTCCAGGTGGTGGGGTTCCCAGGCACCTGCTGCTTTTGTCCTTCTAGGTGGTGGTCGTGGGTTTGGAAGGTGCTGCCTAAGGAACCTTGGCGAGTTCCTGCAGTCGATCTTGTGTAGATGAGACACAAGGCTGCCACTGGTCGTCGGTGGTGGAGGGTTTGAAGGTTTGTGGAAATGGGATCAATGAAGCGGGCTGCTTTGTCCTGGATGGTGTCGAACTTCTTGTGTAGTTGGAGCTTCACTCATCCAGACAAGTGAAGAGTATTCCATCACACTTGTGCCTTGTAGATGGTGGACAAGCTTTGATGGGGGTGTGGGGGAGGCCCGAGAGGTGAGTTACTCCCTGTAGGACCCCTAGCCTTTGACCTGCCCTGCACTGTATTAATATGGCTAGTTCAGTTTCTGATCAATGGTAACCAACAGGATGTTGAGTGTGGGGATTTAGCAATAGTAATACCATTGAATGTAAAGGGATGGTGGTTAAATCCTCTCTTGTATTAGGTGGTCATTGCCTGGCACTTGTGTGGTGCAAATGTAACTTGACACTTGTCAGCATAGGCTGGATATTGTCCATGTCTTGCTGCATTTGGACATGGACTGCTTCATTATCTAAGTCGTGAATAGTGCTGAACATTGTGCAGTCATCTGAGAACATCCCCATTTCTGACCTTATGATGGAAGGGAGGACATTGAAGTAGCTGAAGATGGTTGGGCCTCGGACTTTACCCTTAGGAACTCCTGCAGTGATGTCCTGGAGCTGAGATGATTGATCTCCAATCACCACAACCATCTTCCTTTGTGCCAGGTATGACTCCAACCAGCAGAGAGTTCTTCCCCCTAATTTCCATTGACTCCAGTTTTGCTAGAGCACCTTGATACCACACTAGGTCAAATTTTGCCTTGATGTCCAGGGCAGTCCCCCTCCCCTCAGTTTTACCATGGCTCTCCTGTTGTGAGCCAAGTTAATGACATTTGACAGGACTGTGCTGCCCTGGGAGGTGGCCCTAATGTATCGAGACAGTCTGAAGATCAAACCTGGCTTTCTTCCCATTCTGAGATGGACACTCTAGAAATTCACCTATATTAGAATAAACTAGGGTGGCATGGTTGCTGCCTCACAGTGCCAGGGACTCTGGTTCAATTCCAGCCTTGGGTGACGGTGTGGAGTTTGCACATTCTCCCCGTGTCTGCCAGTTTCCTCCAGGTGCTTCGGTTTCCTCCCACAGTCCAAAGATGTGCAGATTAGGTGGATTTGCCATGCTAAACAGCCCCTCAGTGTCCAAAGGTGTGCAGGATTGGTGGGGTTACGGGGAGACAGGGTGGGGGAGCGGGCCTAGTTAGGATGCTCTTTCAGAGGGGCACTTATGAACTGTAGGAATTCTATGGTTCTAACAATAGTATTCTTAGAATTAAGATGTAGTGAATCACGCAGAGCCAAAAGATCCAGATGTCATTTGCTGTATAAAAGTGATCTTGTTTCGGATTTAATGAGGGGCCTATAATGGTTTTTAATGTCCTGCCTAAAGAAGGGAAATAACCACCCAAAGAGCTATTCCTGGTGTTTGGTGATCATTGGTCTAAAGTGTGCGTGTATGGACGTGAAGAGGAGGATTGGGATGAAGTTATCCACTCCCACTGTCGCTGTTGAAGATTTGGCTCATTATTAAAATTTGGTGCTTCGGGGGGAGGGGGGGAATAGCCACAACAAAACGATTGATGCAGAGAGTTACTTGCTTGAGTGTAGAAAAGGAAAACATTTGGGAGTTGACAAAGGTATTGTAACTTTCATCATAATTTCCACGGGTTAATTTGAATGACGTGCTACAATTGTGGAGAAGCGTGAAATTTGAGTTGAATTAGCTCAAACAAGTGCCTTGTACCAGCCAGATTGAGGCGCCCTTTATGGATTATTTCCTGGCCACTTGACTGTTGCACATTTCGTAGTGCTTTTACTTCAAGGTTGCAGACCGTGCCTCTTAGAAGATTAAATGGTTTTTGTGCAGTGAATGACCGCCTTCGAGGTCAAGACTGCTCAAGTGTGGCTTCCAGTTTGTGCTGAACTTGCTGATTTGAAGCAGGAGTGCTATAATTAACCATCTACTTTTTGAGGTTGGAGAGAGGAGGTGGAGGAGCAGAATTCTGGATTCCTGCTCTGGACTGCAATATACCTAACTGACAAAAATAGCCGGGCTAACACATAGGTCAACGTTTGCAAGGTACCTGGTACGTTTTTTAATTTTACTCATTCACAGAATGTGGGTCTCGCTGGGAAGGCTCACATTTATTGCCCAGCCCCAGTTTCCCCTGAGAAGATGGTAGTGGTGGTGAGTCATCTTCTTGATATGAATGGTTTGCTAGGTCATTTCAGAGGGCAATGACAAGTCAACCCCATTTCTGTGGGTCTGGAGCGACAGAGGTCAGACCATGGAAGCACAGGAGATTTCCTTCCCCAAGGAGCATTTATGAATTGGATTTTTTTTTGACAGTCTGGTTGTTACATGATCGCATTGAATAAACCTAAATAAATAAAGTTAATTAATACAATTCTCCACCTGCAATAGGTTTTAAACACGTCCCTGGATCATAAGTGCAATAGCACTACAGTCTTGATTATTAGGGGATCCGGGGTTATGGGGAGAAAGCAGGGCAATGGGGATGCAAAACATATCAGCTATGATTGGATGGGCCGAATAGCCTAATTCTGCTTCTATGCCATGTGGTCTAATCCTCTGTCCTTCTCGGAGTTGGTTAACGATTAATCACTCGGAAACCTGCATGTTGCTTGAAAGTATATACACCGGACATTGGAAAACTCAGCAAGGAAAAGCAAGACCAAGGATCAGACTAAACTGGCAGGATCTGCATTTTAATTTTAATTGAAACTTAAGCATTAAAAAAAAAACTTTATTTTACACGCAATAGTTTAATTATATATAGAGACCATATAAGTGTTAAAATGTATTACTGGCACACAAAACCTTAGAGTGACTAAATGAAGACTGAGGCCACTTCTGAAAGGTTGCCGACTCCTGGGTTGTACCTATAATAAAGGTTGAACAGACTGGAGATCTTTTCTCTAGTTATGAGAAAATTGAGGGATGATCAGATAGTGTCTATGCACATTCTGTTCAATTGTTTCATTAGCATAAACAAATTGTTTCCTTTTGTGATCAAGGTCACAATAGATTCAGGATAAACTTCTGAACTTAAAGCCTGGTTGGAACGTTGTTGCTCTGTTTATCTGGTTATAAATATGGCGGTCAATATGGTCGCCTTTCTTAATCCTAATTATGTTTCTACTTTCAGAGACGGCAGGTATCTCTCGATACCGCCACAACATTCAACCCGAATACCGATCAAAAAGCCAATACACAAGTTAGTTCAAAGTCAATACTATTTATTTACACACACAGTAAGATCTACTCATGCACAACAGTACTACAAACTAAACCATCTCTAACGTTAACGCCTATACTTAACTTCAGGTGCCCACTTAGTCAGAGGAACAATGGCCGTTGTTCGGATCTGTTGGGTTCGAAGAGATACAGGAGAACAGCTAAGGTCGTTCGTCTGGTAGCGAGCGTTGACCTTGAACTTACTTGCTTCTGGTGATGATGGTGGATGGGTCTCTGCCTGAGCGCCAAATCCAAGAGAGCCAATCTCTCGTGAGGGTTCCTTATTATACTTGGAGGGGCTTAAACTTGGTCCCAATTAATTGGGCAGCATCTCGATCATTGTTATCGATCTTAACCAATAAAAGGGATGGGTGCCGTGATGGCTGGGAGTGTCTTAGGTGGCCGTTGGCCTTGCTTTGTTTGTCTTTCTGGCGCCGTGATGTGTGTAACAGTATCAACTACCTCGGTGTTAGTCCCTTTGTTCCTCGGAGATGGGCCATCAATATGCTAATCGACCCAGAGTTTCGATTCCGTCTGGTAACTGCTTCCCAAATGTACATTCAGGAACTGTGCCTGCTTGTGTCTAGCATTGTCCACATTTCCCTACATTCTTTATGAGCGTCCATTTTGTATTCTGGAAGTGGCTATCCCAGATGGCTGCACTCCCTCCTTGTGATCCTCAACGTGAAGCGTGAAGGATCATAATACTGCATCTTCTTTGTTCACTTCCTAAGTCGAGCACCCGCAATCAAGGACAGGCTATACTCTACTCTGTCCTATGGATTGGAACTTTACCTAAATTGTTTTATATACACATTATTATAAAATTCTACGAGGCGCTATGACATTCAGGCATGCATTACAATTAAACACGGAAACCTCTAACTATTCTTATCTAAATTATCCTTAGTCACTTAAAAGAATTTACAACAGTATAAACTATACAGTGGCAGCAATACAGGTCGCTGTAGCTTGGCAGTCAAGTACAGAGTTTTACATCTTTTTATTAGAACAAACAAAAAAAGTCGATGCACTTTAATTCACTTAACGAGAGAGGGGGGTTTGCTGAAGTCTGAAAATAGGGGGTCTGAATGTATATACCGGAGTGCGGGAGGCTTTCCTTCGCCATTTCCTAAGTCTCAGTGTCTGGATGACGCTGCAGAGTATTGCAATAACTAGTAGTGTTTCTACAACATAGGACAGGGAATACCAGGTGATGAACTTGTCACACCAGGTTGGTGTATCAGTTGCTGTCTCTGGGTGTAGTGTATGGCAGGGATGGGAAACATTCACGGCCTGTGGGGTAGGAGTCGGGGGGGGGTCGCGTCCGCGCGCAACTGTAGGGATCCCGCGAAGATCCAAATGTAGACCATGATGTCTGTCTTCATGTTCTCTTCTTTCCGTGGTCTTCCTGTGGCTTCTGTGGTTCTGGATTTTTGTGGACACAAGCATAATATCTGTTATTATCTTGCTTAAAATCTCGTATGTCTGTCTGTCCTTTTATTAACAATTATAATTGGTCACCATCTCTGACTCCCTCGTTTTTTTTAAACCAAATATTTTGGGACAAGACATCCGAGAAGAAAATACTGTCACAGCGTGAGCAGTCTCGCAGCCTGTGCGATCGATGCAGTGAGTGTACCATCCCAGTGTTTGAGGATGTAAATAGCATATGGAGATCTGGAAAACAAACAAAAGAGTTTTGAACCAAAAGTTCCGAATGGGGTGCGTATGGGCCGTGGCGGGTAAGAATGGGTGGAATCCCCGGGTAGGGCGGTGACCAGTATGTGTACTACCTGAGCGTAGCTGACCAGATGGGGGTCCTCAGGCAGGGCGGGGACCAATGCCGTTTCTCCATTTCCTGAGCAACCGGACAAGAACGGAAAGAATTTGTGTTCGCCGTGGATGTTGCCTCTTGTGATTACCTTCGAATCAGAAGAGTAGCTATGATCGGTTGTCTGCTGACAAACTAGTTCCTTTAATTGCCGGTGGGCGTTAAAAGAGTGGTGGCGTGGGACCATGAAACTTTTAAGTGAACAAACAACATTCAACATGTACAGTAACAAACATTTAAAACAACAAACTAACATAACAAAAATCATGCAGGTTCCATCAGAAAGGACACTGTAAATCTCCATTGGTTCCTTTTTAACCATCATCTGGACACCTCATTGCTCTATCGTGAACAGAGTCACAAAGGGGCTCATCTGGTGGGAGTCAGACTCTAAGTCATCATCTTCTCCCGGTTGCCACACTCGTGACTGGAGTAGCTGTGCCAAAGCTGCTTGGGGCGAATTGGGGTCCATCTCATCATTCCGGCTGAGTCTGTATGAATTGTCTCGGTGCCAGTGTTTCGTGTCGTGGTTGGAGGTGGTAGTGGGCAAGCCATAGTCGTCGGGCGGTGGGTCCGGATCAGGGGCTTTAATGTACGTGGTCTCAAAGGGGTCTCGAGAATCTTGTTCAGAGTCACTGGGAGTGGGGCCTGGTGCAGGGGTGTAATCGTGTCCCGGTGCAATGGAGCTGTCGTTATCGCTGTCGCTGTCGCTGCTGGTTGAATGAAGGGAGAGGTGGAGTCATACCTCCTGGGGGTGGAGTCGGAGTAGTGTCTGAGGATGGGCTGGACTGGTTAGGGGAGGGTAGGAATAGGTCGTCCGTGGGTGGGGCGTGTTCATCTGCTGCTGCAAGTGAGATGTGGTGTGAATGGTTGTTCTGTGTGCCATAAGCCTTAAGCTGGTTTAATTGAAACCATGCAGACTTGCCATTGGGATAAGTAATTTTATATACGGAGGGGTTGACTTTATCAGCAATGGAGTACGGTCCTGCAAATTTGGGGGAGAGGAATGAGCTGGGGGTTGTACAGGGATAGCATAACCTGCTGCCCTGCTACAAATTCTGTAGGGTGTACTGTTTTGTCAAAGCAAACTTTACTTTGCTTCTTCGGCTAAACGTTCCAGGATTTAGATGTTTCAGGCGGGATAGAGGGGGATGTAAAAGGGGAGGCGGAGTTGCGCTACTTGTTCGGGAGAATATCACCGCTGTACTCCGGGAGGACACCTCAGAGGGCAGTGAGGCTATATGGGTAGAGATCAGGAATAAGAAGGGTGCAGTCACAATGTTGGGGGTATACTACAGGCCTCCCAACAGCCAGCGGGAGTTAGAGGAGCAGATAGGTAGACAGATTTTGGAAAAGAGTAAAAACAACAGGGTTGTGGTGATGGGAGACTTCAACTTCCCCAATATTGACTGGGACTCACTTAGTGCCAGGGGCTTAGACGGGGCGGAGTTTGTAAGGAGCATCCAGGAGGGCTTCTTAAAACAATATGTAAACAGTCCAACTAGGGAAGGGGCGGTACTGGACCTGGTATTGGGGAATGAGCCCGGCCAGGTGGTAGATGTTTCAGTAGGGGAGCATTTCGGTAACAGTGACCACAATTCAGTAAGTTTTAAAGTACTGGTGGACAAGGATAAGAGTGGTCCGAGGATGAATGTGCTAAATTGGGGGAAGGCTAATTATAACAATATTAGGCAGGAACTGAAGAACATAGATTGGGGGCGGATGTTTGAGGGCAAATCAACATCTGACATGTGGGAGGCTTTCAAGTGTCAGTTGAAAGGAATACAGGACAGGCATGTTCCTGTGAGGAAGAAAGATAAATACGGCAATTTTCGGGAACCTTGGATGACGAGTGATATTGTAGGCCTCGTCAAAAAGAAAAAGGAGGCATTTGTCAGGGCTAAAAGGTTGGGAACAGACGAAGCCTGTGTGGCATATAAGGAAAGTAGGAAGGAACTTAAGCAAGGAGTCAGGAGGGCTAGAAGGGGTCATGAAAAGTCATTGGCAAACAGGGTTAAGGAAAATCCCAAGGCTTTTTACACGTACATAAAAAGCAAGAGGGTAGCCAGGGAAAGGGTTGGCCCACTGAAGGATAGGCAAGGGAATCTATGTGTGGAGCCAGAGGAAATGGGCGAGGTACTAAATGAATACTTTGCATCAGTATTCACCAAAGAGAAGGAATTGGTAGATGTTGAGTCTGGAGAAGGGGGTGTAGATAGCCTGGGTCACATTGTGATCCAAAAAGACGAGGTGTTGGGTGTCTTAAAAAATATTAAGGTAGATAAGTCCCCAGGGCCTGATGGGATCTACCCCAGAATACTGAAGGAGGCTGGAGAGGAAATTGCTGAGGCCTTGACAGAAATCTTTGGATCCTCGCTGTCTTCAGGGGATGTCCCGGAGGACTGGAGAATAGCCAATGTTGTTCCTCTGTTTAAGAAGGGTAGCAAGGATAATCCCGGGAACTACAGGCCGGTGAGCCTTACTTCAGTGGTAGGGAAATTACTGGAGAGAATTCCTCGAGACAGGATCTACTCCCATTTGGAAGCAAATGGACGTATTAGTGAGAGGCAGCACGGTTTTGTGAAGGGGAGGTCGTGTCTCACTAACTTGATAGAGTTTTTCGAGGAGGTCACTAAGATGATTGATGCAGGTAGGGCAGTAGATGTTGTCTACATGGACTTCAGTAAGGCCTTTGACAAGGTCCCTCATGGTAGACTAGTACAAAAGGTGAAGTCACACGGGATCAGGGGTGAACTGGCAAGGTGGATACAGAATTGGTAGGCCATAGAAGGCAGAGGGTAGCAATGGAGGGATGCTTTTCTAATTGGAGGGCTGTGACCAGTGGTGTTCCACAGGGATCAGTGCTGGGACCTTTGCTCTTTGTAGTATATATAAATGATTTGGAGGAAAATGTAACTGGTCTGATTAGTAAGTTTGCAGACGACACAAAGGTTGGTGGAATTGCGGATAGCGATGAGGACTGTCTGAGGATACAGCAGGATTTAGATTGTCTGGAGACTTGGGCGGAGAGATGGCAGATGGAGTTTAATCCGGACAAATGTGAGGTAATGCATTTTGGAAGGGCTAATGGAGGTAGGGAATATACAGTGAATGGTAGAACCCTCAAGAGTATTGAAAGTCAAAGAGATCTAGGAGTACAGGTCCACAGGTCATTGAAAGGGGCAACACAGGTGGAGAAGGTAGTCAAGAAGGCATACGGCATGCTTGCCTTCATTGGCCGGGGCATTGAGTATAAGAATTGGCAAGTCATGTTGCAGCTGTATAGAACCTTAGTTAGGCCACACTTGGAGTATAGTGTTCAATTCTGGTCGCCACACTACCAGAAGGATGTGGAGGCTTTAGAGAGGGTGCAGAAGAGATTTACCAGAATGTTACCTGGTATGGAGGGCATAAGCTATGAGGAGCGATTGAATAAACTCGGTTTGTTCTCACTGGAACGAAGGAGGTTGAGGGGCGACCTGATAGAGGTATACAAAATTATGAGGGGCATAGACAGAGTGGATAGTCAGAGGCATTTCCCCAGGGTAGAGGGGTCAATTACTAGGGGGCATAGGTTTAAGGTGAGAGGGGCAAGGTTTAGAGTAGATGTACGAGGCAAGTTTTTTACGCAGAGGGTAGTGGGTGCCTGGAACTCGCTACCGGAGGAGGTAGTGGAAGCAGGGACGATAGGGACATTCAAGGGGCATCTTGACAAATATATGAATAGGATGGGAATAGAAGGATACGGACCCAGGAAGTGTAGAAGATTGTAGTTTAGTCGGGCAGTATGGTCGGCACGGGCTTGGAGGGCCGAAGGGCCTGTTCCTGTGCTGTACATTTCTTTGTTCTTTGTTTGTTCTTTGTTCTTCTGTGTCCCAAGCCTAACATTCTGGACAATCTGCTGAACTGCTTTCTCATGGGTGAGGGCGGTGACTGTGGGGCTGGCCAAATCGAGTCCTAACAAATATTCTGTCCCCTTCATGGGTCGTCCGGTCATGAGGGTGTGGGGGTTTTATCCTGTCGACATGGATACCGTGTTCCTTATGAACATTAATGCAAAGGGGAGAACTGTGTCCCAGGTGCTATTGTGCTGTTGCACCATTTTCCTTAGGGTTGCTTTGAGAGTCCTATTCATTCTCTCAACTATTGCGCTTGATTGGGGGTGATATGCAATGTGGAATTTTTGTTTGATTCTGAAAATTGTGAGGACTTTTTTCATCACTCGTCCTGTAAAATGTGAGCCTTGGTTGGACTCTATGCTGCGGGGAAGACCCCATCTTGTAAAGATGTGCTGAGTGAGGATCTTGGCTGTCGCTTTAGCCGTCTTCGTTCTGGATGGAAAAGTTTCCACACATTTTGTGAAGGTGTCGATGACCACCAACATATACTTAAAACCATTCTTGCAGGGGGGTAGGGGTTCTATATAATCAATCTGCAAATTCGTCCAGGGGCCATTAACAGGGCGGGTGTGACTAAGTTGACTTTTCCTTGCATATCTGTCGGGATTGTTCTGGGCACAGATTAGACAGTTTTCAATGTAGTGCGTTACATTGGATTTTAAATTGGGCCAGCAGCAGGAGGTCTGAGGTGGGCGAGGGTTGCTTCTATGCCTTGATGTCCATGGTTGTCATGGAATTAACAAATCATTTGATTTCTGTCCTGAGTGGGGACTGCATAAATACCTTTTAAAATTATACTGTCATGTGTCGTCAACGTGTTCTTGTATTTATCGTAGGGCGCTGGGAAGTTGCCTTTTAAAACTTCCCTGAGCTGTTCATCTTTTTGGGCCTGCGCTAAATCCTGAATGTTGGTCTGTGAGACCTGAACCACGTGTACTGGGGCACTCTTGGGAGGATTCCAAAAATGACCGTGTCTGGAACCTGCCTTTGCTAGGGCGTCTCCCTTAACGTTACCGGGGAGGGGGGTGGGGGGGGGGAAGAACGATGGTGGCTATGAACTTTAATAATACCATATTTCCAATCTTTAGCTGTCCTTAGAATATGCTGGAGTAATGGGGCTGAGGGTAGGGGTTTTCCATCTGTGGAGACGAAACCTCTAGATTCCCACAGGGGTAGGAATTCTGTTAAACTATTACAGACTTATAGACTGTCGGAATATATGTTGGCTGGGGTCGGGAACGAGTCGGGGTGCTCTACAATATACGCTACGGCTGCTAGTTCTGCTGCCTGTGAGCCTAAATGTCCGGGCAATTTCAAAGATATCTCCTCTAACGCGCGTCCCTGCGCATCCTCTACATATATGCCACAACCGGTAATCCTTTTACCGTTCAAAACTGTGGAGGAGCCATCCACATAAATCTTTAAGGGTGCGCCTATGTCTGTGGGCTGGGGTCTCTGGGGTGTAGTACCTGGTTTCGGGGGAGCTGACTTTGGTACAAAGGGTCCTGTGTTGTGTTTGGTGGAGATGATTTCACACTCGTGGGGTGCCGGCATAGTGCAAATTGTCTGTGAGGAAAGTGTGTGTTCGTGTCCTCTTCACTGTTATGTCCCATCCCTGTAAGAGAAGGGTCCATCGGGCAGCGTGAATTTGGCTGACTGTGCCGTACTTTAGTCTACCATCCAGGAGAAGTTGTGTTGCGGTGTGCTCTGTTAAAATGGTGATGGGGTTCAGTCCTGTTATGCAGGCGAAGTATTGAACTGTCCAAAAAACTGCGAGCAGGTACCTTTCGCAGGCAGAAAATCATTGCTCAACTGGATCAAGTACTCATGAGGCATATGCTGCGGGGCCTAAACGGTCGTGTCTTTTTTGGAGGAGCACGGCCGAAAGAGTTCGGTCGGTGGTTGCAACCTCAATTGCGTATGGGGAGAGTGGATCTGGGACCTGTAATGTGGGAGCTGTGCTGAGGGCTCTTTTTAATGCATCCACGGCATCCGTGTGCTGTGGAAGCCATTCCCATGGTGCGTGCTTCTTTAGGAGTTCGGAGAGGGGAGCTGCCTTTGTGGCAAAACCGTCGATGTGATTCCTACAGTAGCCAACCAGTCCTAGAAATGACCGGAGGGCTGTGACATTATGGGGCAGGGGTAATTTGACAATGGAGTTGATGCGTTTCTGCTCGATCTCGCGTTTGCCATGGGTGATGACTGTTCCTAAATAAATTACTTTTTCTTGTAGAATCTGAGCCCTTTTTGGGGTTCACTTTACATCCAATTTGTTGAAGGAGTCCTAATTTGTTGAGAAGCGAAATGTGCTCTCCCTTAGTGTCCGTCTGCAGTAGCAAGTCATCTACATACAGGACAAGGCAATCGGGTCAGGAAAATTTGGCTAAACCATTCGCCAGCTGTCGGTGGAAAATGGAGGGGGGAGTTGTGGAAGCCTAGTGGAAGGCACGTCCACGTGTATTGCTGTCCCTGGAAGGTGAAAACAAATTTATATTGGCACGCTTTATCCAATGGAATGGACCAAAAGTCATTGCTAATGTCCAAAACCGAACAAAATGTTTGACTGGAGTCCCTGTTTTAGCATTGTCTCGGGACTCGTAGCTATGGTGGGGGCTGCTACTGGGGTTACTTTGTTTAGTTCCCGGTAATCGATGGTCAGTCGCCATGATCCATTGGGTTTCCTGACGGGCCAATTGGGGCATTGTTCGTTGAGGCAGTGCCCCTTGGTCAAGCAGACTCTGGATAACCTTTGAGAGTTTTCCCTCTGCTTCTTGGGGAAAACAATACTGCTTTGGGGGTTTGGGGTCGGGACCTGTAATGTTCACTAAGCCAGCGATCTTGCCACAGTCGTGCTTGTGCTGGGCAAAAGCTGCTTTGTGTCGCTGCAAAACATCTCTAACCTCTGTCCTGACTAATGGATCGAGGGTCGAACCAGAAGTCTCCTACTGCGCTAATTCTGTTTTTGTAGTCTCCATCTGTGAGCGTGGCGGGTGCTCATGCTGCCTTTGCCATTCTCCACACACATTTGTTTACGGGGTCGAACGATAGATTGTGGGAGCTCATAAAATCTATACCTAAAATGTGTTCGGCTGTCTGGGGTAGATCGACTAGAACTACGGGGTGTTTAGTTTTAATGTTCCCTATCTGAATCACTACAGGGGCTGTAATGTGTCCCTGCTGCAAGTGCCCTGCAAAACCGCTGAGAGTAATGGTGTCTGTGGTGGGCCATGTGTCTCGTTGAAACATTGTGGAGGAGTTGAGCGTGGCGCGGGACCCTCCTGTGTCCCAAAGAAATTCTACGGGGTGTCCCCGGACTGTGTCTGCCACTACCGGTCTTCCGGATGTGTCCCAAAGGGCGTCACAGACCCAAGTTAGGGAGTCCAAACACCATCAATCGGTGCCGTTCATATCTGCGTTCTCAGAACAGGCGGTAACACTATGCATTGGCCTGGCTCTATTCTTATTCAGAGTGCCTGCCTGCTGGTTGCGCTGCTGCTTCTGGGGGGCTTGACATTCTCGTGCGTAGTGTCCTAATTGTCTGCAATTGTAACATTCTTGGGATTTAGGCTGCTGTGGGCTGTTTCTTCCCTCATTTACCCATGTGGGGTTCTGGTGTGTCCTAACTGGATGCATGTTAGCATCTGCCTGCTCTTCCTCTGCTTTGCGCAAGCTGATTTTCCCTGAACGGACTGTTCCCATAGAACATTACAACGCAGTACAGGCCCTTCGGCCCTCGATGTTGCGCCGACCTGTGAATCCACTCTAAAGCCCATCTACACTATTCCCTTATCGCCCATATGTCTATCCAATGACCATTTGAATGCCCTTCGTGTTGGTGAGTCCACTACTGTTGCAGGCAGGGCATTCCATGCCCTTACTACTCTCTGAGTAAAGAACCTACCTCTGACATCTGTCTTATATCTATCTCCCCTCAATTTAAAGCTATGTCCCCTCGTGCTAGAAATCACCATCCGAGGAAGAGGTCTCTCACTGTCCACCCTATCCAATCCTCTGATCATCTTGTATGCCTCAATTAAGTCACCTCTTAACCTTCTTTTCTCTAACGAAAACAGTCTCAAGTCCCTCAGCCTTTCCTCATAAGATCTTCCCTCCATACCAGGCAACATTCTGGTAAATCTCCTCTGCACCCTTTCCAATGCTTCCACATCCTTCCTATAATGCGGCGACCAGAATTGCACGCAATACTCCAAATGCGGCCGCACCAGAGTTTTGTACAGCTGCAACATGACCTCATGGCTCCGAAACTCAATCCCTCTTCCAATAAAAGCTAACACACCGTACGCCTTCTTAACAACCCTCTCAACCTGGGTGGCAACTTTCAGGGATCTATGTACATGGACACCGAGATCTCTCTGCTCATCCACACTGCCAAGAATCTTACCATTAGCCCAGTACTCTCTTCCTGTTATTCCTTCCAAAATGAATCATCTCTCACTTTTCTGCATTAAACTCCATTTGCCACCTCTCAGCCCAGCGCTGCAGCTTATCTATGTCCCTCTGTAACTTGTAACATCCTTCCGCACTGTCCACAACTCCACTGACTTTAGTGTCATCTGCAAATTTACATCCTTCTACACCCTCCTCCAGGTCATTTATAAAAATGATAAACAGCAGTGGCCCCAAAACAGGTCCTTGTGGTACACCACCAGTAACTGGACTCCAGTCTGAACATTTCCCATCAACCACCACTCTTTGTCTTCTTCCAGCTAGCCAATTTCTGATCCAAACTGCTAAATCTCCCTGAATCCCATGCCTCCGTGTTTTCTGCAGGAGCCTACCGTGGGGAATCTTATCAAACGCTTTACTGAAATCCATATACACCACATCAACTGCTTTACCCTCATTCACCTGTTTGGTCACCTTCTCAAAGAACTCAATAAGGGGCGCGATTCTCCGACCCCCCGCCGGGTGGGAAAATCGCCGGGGGCTGGCGTGAATCTCGCCCCCGCCGTGTCCCGAATTCTCCGCCACCAGAGAATCGGCGGGGGCGGGAATCGCGCCGCGCCGGTCGGCGGGCTCCCCCCCCCCCCCAGTGACTCTCCAGCCCGCGATGGGCCGAAGTCCCGCCGCTGTCAACCCTCACCAGCCGGCTTCGATTGAACCACATACCTTACCGGCGGGGGCAGACAGCGAGGGCGGGCTCCGGGGTCCTGGCGGGAGGGCGCGGGGTGATCTGGCCCCGGAGGGGTGCCCCCACGGTGGCTTGGCCCGCGATCAGGGCCAACCGATCGGCGGGTGGCCCTGTGCCGTGGGGGCACTCTTTTTCTTCCGCCTTCGCCATGGTCTCCACCATGTCGGAGGCGGAAGAGACCCCCTCCACTGCGCATGCGCGGGGATGCCGTGAGCGTCCGCTGATGCTCCCGCGCATGCATTGCCCGCGAAGTCCTGTCGGCGCCGGCTGGCATGGCACCAAAGGACTTTCCCGCCAGCCGGTGGGGCGGGAATCACTCCAGTGCGGGCCAACCCCTCAAGGTGCGGAGAATTCCGCACCTTTGGGGCGGCCCAACGCCGGAGTGGTTCCCGCCACTCCATTACGCCGGATTTCCCTGCTCCGCCGGGTAGGGGAGAATCCCAGCCAAGGTTTGTGAGGCAGGACCTACCCTTCACAAAACCATGTTGACTATCTCTAATCAAATTATTCCTTTCCAGATGATTATACATCCTATCTCTTATAAATCTTTCCAAGACTTTGCCCACAACAGAAGTAAGGCTCATTGGTCTATAGTTACCGGAATTGTCTCTACTCTCCTTGAACAAGGGGACGACATTTGCTATCCTCCAGTCTTCTGGCACTATTCCTGTAGACAAAGATGACTTAAAGATCAAAGGCACAGCAATCTCCTCCCTAGCTTCCTAGAGAATCCTAGGATAAATCCCATCCGGCCCAGGGGACTTATCGATTTTCACACTTTCCAGAATTGCTAACACCTCCTCCTTATGAACCTCAAGCCCGTCTCGTCTAGTAGCCTGAATTCAGTATTCTCCTCGACAACATTGTCTTTTTCCTGTGTGAATACTGACGAAAAATATTCATTTAGCACCTCTCCTATCTCCTCGGACTCCAAGCACAACTTCCCACTACTATCCTTGACTGGCCATACTCTTACCCTCGTCATTTCTTTATTCCTGACATATCTATAGAAAGATTTAGGGTTATCCTTGATCCTACCTGCCAAAGACTTCTCATGTCCCCTCCTGGCTCTTTCTAGCTCTCTCTTTAGGTCCTTCCTAGCTAACTTGTAACTCTCGAGCACCCTAACTGAAACTTCATGTCTCATCTTTACATAAGCCTCCTTCTTCCTCTTGACAAGTGTTTCGACTGCTTTAGTAAACCACGGTTCCCTTGATCGACCACTTCCTCCCTGCCTGACAGATACATACTTATCAAGGACACGCAGTAGCTGTTCCTTGAACAAGCTCCACATTTCCATTGTGCCCATCCCCTGCAGTTTTCCTCTCTATCCGATGCATCCTATGTCTTGCCTCATCGCATCATAATTGCCTTTCCCCCAGATATTACTCTTGCCCTGCGGTATATACCTATCCCTTTCCATCACTAAAGTAAACATAATCGAATTGTGGTCACTATCACCAAAGTGCTCACCTACCTCCAAATCTAACACCTCTCCTGGTTCATTACCCAGTACCAAATCCAATATGGCCTCTCCTCTCGTTGACCTATCTACATACTGTGTCAGGAAACCCTCCTGCACACATTGGACAAAAACGGACCCATCTAAAGTACTCGAACTGTAGCGTTTCCAGCCAATATTTGGAAAGTTGAAGTCCCCCATAACAACTACCTTGTTGCTTTCGCTCCTATCCAGAATCATCTTTGCAATCCTTTCCTCTACATCTCTGGAACTTTTCGGAGGCCTATAGAAAACCCCGAATAGGGTGACCTCTCCTTTCCTGTTTCTATCCTCAGCCCATACTACCTCAGTAGTCGAGTCCTCATCAAACGTCTTTTCTGCCACCGTAATACTGTCCTTGACTAACAATACCACCCCTCCCCCTCTTTTACCACCTTCCCTGAGCTTACTGAACTATCTTAACCCCGGCACCTGCAACAACCATTCCTGTCCCTGCTCTATCCATGTCTCCGAAATGGCCACAACGTCGAAGTCCCAGGTACTAACCCATGCCACAAGTTCACCCACCTTATTCCAGATGCTCCTGGCATTGAAGAAGACACACTTTAAAACACCTTCCTGCCTGCCGGCACACTCCTGCAACTTTGAAACCTTACTCATGACCTCACTACTCTCAACCTCCTGTGTACTGGAGCTGCAGTTCAGGTTCCCAAGCCCCTGCTGAACTAGTTTAAACCCTCCCGAAGAGCATTGGCAAATTTCCCCCCCAGGATATTGGTACCCCTCTGGTCCAGGTGTAGACCATCCTGTTTGTAGAGGTCCCACCGACCCCAGAATGAGCCCCAATTATCTAGAAATCTGAAACCCTCCCTCCTGCACCATCCTTATAGCCACGTGTTCAACTTCTCTCTCTTCCTATTCCTCGTCTCGCTATCACGTGGCACGGGTAACAACCCAGAGATGATAACTCTGTCCTAGATCTAAGTTTCCACCCTTGCTCCCTGAATTCCTGCCTTACATCCCTACCCCTTTTCCTACATCCCTTTTCCTACCTATGTCGTTGGTACCTATGTGGCCCATGACTTGGGGCTGCTCCCCCTCCCCCTTAAGGATCCCAAAACCACGATCCGAGACATCATGCACCCTGGCACCTGGGAGGCAACACACCAACCATGAGTCTCTCTCATTCCCACAGAATCTCCTATCTATCCCCCTAACTATGGAGCCTCCAATGACTAATGCTCTACTCTCCCCCCTTCCCCTCTGAGCAACAGGGACAGACTCTATGCCAGAGACCTGTACCCCATGGCTTACCCCTGGTAAGTCCCCCCCCCAACAGTATCCAAAGCGGTATACTTGTTATTAATGGGAACCACCACTGGGGATCTCTGTACTGACTTCTTCATCCCAGCCCCTCTCACCGTCACCCATCTATCTTTATTCTTTGGAGTAACTACATCCCTGAAGCTTCTATCTACGACCACCTCTGCCTCCCAAATGAGCCGAATTCATCCAGCTCCAGCTCCAGTTCCCTAACGGTTTCTGAGGAGCTGGAGATGGGTGCACTTCCCACAGATGAAATCAGCAGGGACACTGATGGCGTCCCTCACCTCAAACATTCTGCAGGAGGAACATTGCACTACCGTCCCTGCCATCCCCTCTAGATAAAAAAAGAAAAAGAAAGAAAGAGCTTACCTGTTATTCACTCCCCTTCTCAGCAAGCACTCACTCAGCAACCTCTGCGTCCCGCACAATAACACCTGAGGGAAAAAAAAGAAAAACTACTTACCAGTCACCAGCCAATCCCTTACCTGCAGGCCGTGACATCACGGTTCAACTTCTTTCTACTTCTACCTGCCCTCGCCCCTTCCTCTTGATCTTTACAGCGGTTGTTTGTTTTTTTTTGGTTAGAGGAGGGGATAGGGAGGGAAACACTGAAGAAGTGTTTCGGGTTTAAGTGTCACTTGACAACAGCTCCTCCACAAACCACCTTCAAGTTACGGTGAGCACAACGACGTCTGCAAATTCCCCCCACAACAGCCAATCAGCAGCTCCGCTCTACTGTCCTCTGCTGGATGCTTGTCTTCCAAGCTCGGGACAATCTCTTTAGTATGCATTTCTCATTGTGGGTCTCGTCTGAGGAGTTGTAATTTGTGCAAGCTCTCTGTCCTGCTTCTGTCGTGTGAGAGACTACGATTCGAGTCCATTTGGCCATATTGTCTGGGATCAAGTGGTTGCGGGCTAACTCTCCAAATACCGCTGTGAAATGAATCCACAGGCGTCCAGGAAATGCTGTGGGGTGCTCTGTATTTTTCTGCCTACATTTGTTGAGGCCTTCTACGAGGTCTCCTTTGTTGTAGACGATCGCATCGAGGATCGTTGCATGCATTTCTTCGAGTGTGCCTCCTCCTATATTTTGTGGGTTGGGAAGGGCTGCCACGACTGAAAGGTCGAGGCACAAAACTGTGAGCTTCACTTGCTCTGTTTCATTCAGGCCGTACATGGTCGCCTGTTGTTTTACTCTTGCGAAATAATGGTGTGGGTCCGATGTGGGTAGGAACGGTGTTATTTTATCGCACGCGTCCCTTAATTGAGTTACGGTTAATGAGGTGGTGTACAGAAAATCTGCGTCTCCGTTTGTTGTGTCCCTGCACTATGTGGTGACAGGGTTCATAGGGTTGTGTTCTGCCTGTGCAGTCGGGGGTGGGGGTACTTTTCTTTTCTGTGGTTTGTCCTGAGTACATGTGCCATGTACATATCAATGGGATGTCACATTGAACTCCTGCCAATCGGAGCCATTTTCTTGGTCTAATTGGGGTCCAAATGTGTCCTGGAATCCATTTTGTACAGATGGCAGAGATTGACGGTCTGCAATTTGCTTTCGGCACTTGGCATGATCTACCGAGCTCTGCCTTTGTTCCGTGTGGAATTGTGGGGTGCTCGTAGGGCTGCTTTTAAATCATTCCATTGTTTCTGTAACTGCTTGACTTAGTGTTCTGTTTCTTCTCTTACCAACACCGCGCGTTGCGTGTCTTGGTAGGCCTTATCATATTGAACTGAAAGCTGCTTAAATGGGCAAGACAAGATTGGTGTGCCCGTTTGACATCCACCATCTCTTTGTCCTTCGCCGCTCTCTCAGTTCCCTGTTAACTTTCTCGTACTCACTCACGTCTCCCTCACGATTGTTATCTCTCTCTTCAATCTCTCTGCAGAGCGTCCTCACGACCTCCTCTGTGCCTCGCAATTGTGCCAAGCAGGACAAGATTGCCTTCGGCTTACGAGCTTTCCCTAAGCTCTTCATCTGGATCTCTGTCAGATTCTCCCACCAAGTATGTCCTATACTTCCGGGAACTGCTTCATCGTTCGCACAAAATTCATTCCAAAGGGGCCATCCTTTCCCTTTGAGATGTTTTCTGATTTCCTCTTCCCATATGGGACACTGTCCTACACTACTGGTTGCTGCGACCTCAAATTCCTGGGGGTTCATAAGGCGTTCCATTGTCATTTCTATCACTATCTCTGGGGTTTCTACCGAATTTGGAACAGGGGGGAATAAAGTGGTGATGTAAACACGGATACGGCTTACGCTATGTATCCGGTCTACAAAACTCCCGGCAGTTTTATGTAACAATATCTCTTAAGTTTACCTTATATCCCTGTTAGTACGCATGCAAATAACACACTTCCGAATCTTGGAGGTTTGATCGGTATTGGTCTTACGCTTGTGGTTTTTCTTTTTCCAATTGGGTTTCTAATTCAAATTTGGGTTCTCTCGGAGTGACAAAGCCACTTCTAGGTCGAGTCCCACCAGTTGCCAGTAATGTTGCTCTATTTATCTGGTTATAAATAAGGTGGTTAATATGGTCGCCTTTCTTTTTTTTTTTTTTTATAAATGTTTTATTGAAAATTTTTTCCCCAAACAACAATTTTTCCCCTCTTACAAAGCAAACGCAACAATAACAATACAGAAATTTTAAACAATACACAAGTAACAAAACCCCTTTATCTTTGACCTAAACTAAACCCCCCCTCCCCCCCCCCCCCCCCCCCCCCCTCCCCCTGGGTTGCTGCTGCTGGTCATCTGTCTTCCCTCTAACGTTCCCCTAGGTAGTCGAGAAATGGCTGCCACCGCCTGGTGAACCCTTGAGCCGATCCTCTCAGGGCAAACTTTATCTGCTCCAGTTTAATGAACCCCGCCATATCATTTACCCAGGCCTCCAGTCCGGGGGGTTTCGCCTCCTTCCACATGAGTAGGATCCTGCGCCGGGCTACTAGGGACGCAAAGGCCACAACGTCGGCCTCTTTCGCCTCCTGCACTCCCGGCTCTTCCGCAACTCCAAATAGAGCTAACCCCCAGCCTGGTTTGACCCGGGCCTTCACCACCCGCGAAATCACTCCCGTCACTCCCTTCCAATACCCTTCCAGTGCCGGGCATGCCCAAAACATATGTGCGTGGTTTGCCGGGCTCCCGCCACACCTCCCACATTTGTCCTCCACTCCAAAGAACCTGCTCAATCTTGCTCCCGTTATGTGTGCTCTATGTAGCACCTTAAATTGAATCAGGCTAAGCCTGGCGCATGAGGAAGAGGAATTTACCCTGCTTAGGGCATCAGCCCACATACCCTCCTCTATCTCCTCCCCTAGTTCTTCTTCCCACTTTCCTTTTAGTTCGCCCACCGACTCCTCCCCCTCTTCCCTCATCTCTCGGTAAATCTCTGACACCTTGCCCTCTCCGACCCACACCCCTGAAAGCACCCTGTCCTGTATCCCCTGTGTCGGGAGCAATGGAAATTCCCTCACCTGTTGTCTAGTAAATGCCCTCACCTGCATATATCTCAAGAAATTTCCCCGGGGCAACTTATACTTTTCCTCCAATGCTCCCAAGCTCGCAAAAGTCCCATCTATAAATAAATCTCCCACCCTCCTAATTCCCAACTGGAACCAGCTCTGAAATCCTCCATCCATTCTTCCTGGGGCGAACCTATGGTTGTTCCTGATTGGGGACCCCACCAGGGCTCCCCGCACCCCTCTCTGTCGCCTCCACTGTCCCCAGATATTCAATGTTGCCGCCACCACCGGGTTCGTGGTAAACTTTTTAGGTGAGATCGGTAGCGGCGCCGTCACCAGTGCCTCTAAACTCGTCCCTTTACAGGACTTTCTCTCCAGTCTTTCCCACGCCGCTCCCTCACCCTCCATCATCCATTTACGTATCATTGCCACATTGGCGGCCCAATAGTAATCGCCCAAGTTCGGTAGTGCCAATCCTCCTCTGTCCCTACTACGCTGAAGGAACCCCCTCCTTACTCTCGGAACTTTCCCTGCCCACACGAAGCTCGTGATGCTCCTGTCTATTTTATTAAAAAAGGTCTTAGTGATTAGTATAGGGAGACATTGAAATACAAATAAGAACCTCGGGAGGACCATCATCTTAATTGCTTGCACCCTGCCCGCCAGCGATAGAGGCTGCATGTCCCACCTCTTGAAGTCCTCCTCCATTTGTTCTACCAACCGTGTCAGATTAAGTCTGTGCAAGGTTCCCCAGCTCCTAGCGATCTGAATCCCCAGGTATCGGAAGTTTCTTTCCACTTTCCTTAGAGGCAAGCCTTCTATCTCTCTACTCTGGTCCCCTGGATGTATCACAAATAATTCACTCTTTCCCATGTTTAGCCTATACCCCGAGAAATCCCCGAACCCCCTCAAAATTCGCATAACCTCTATCATTCCCCCCGCTGGGTCCGACACGTATAACAATAGGTCATCCGCATATAACGAGACTCGGTGTTCTTCTCCCCCTCTAATCACCCCTCTCCATTTCCTGGAGTCTCTCAACGCCATGGCCAGAGGTTCAATTGCCAACGCGAACAACAATGGAGACAGCGGGCATCCCTGTCTTGTTCCCCTATATAGTCGGAAATACTCCGATCTATGTCGACCTGTAACTACGCTTGCCGTTGGAGCCCCATAAAGAAGTCTAACCCAGCTAATAAACCCGTTCCCAAACCCAAACCTCCTTAACACTTCCCATAAATACTCCCACTCCACCCTATCAAATGCCTTCTCTGCGTCCATTGCCGCCACTATCTCTGCCTCCCCCTCCACTGGGGGCATCATTATCACCCCTAATAGTCGTCGCACGTTAACATTCAGTTGTCTCCCTTTTACGAACCCTGTCTGATCTTCGTGCACCACCCCCGGGACACAGTCCTCTATCCTCGATGCCAGTACCTTTGCCAACAATTTGGCGTCCACGTTCAACAATGAAATGGGTCTATAGGACCCGCACTGCAACGGATCTTTATCCCTCTTCAAAATTAACGATATCGTCGCCTCCGACATCGTCGGGGGTAGAGTCCCCCCTTTCCTGGCCTCATTGAACGTCCTCACCATCAACGGGGCCAACAAGTCCACATATTTTCTGTAATACTCCACCGGGAACCCGTCTGGTCCTGGGGCCTTCCCTGCTTGCATGCTTCCCAGTCCCTTAATAACCTCGTCCACCCCAATCGGTGCCCCCAGGCCTACCACCCCCCGCTCCTCCACTTTCGGGAACCTCAATTGGTCCAGGAACTGCCGCATCCCCTCCTCTCCCTCTGGGGGTTGAGACCTATACAGTTCCTCATAGAAGGTCTTGAACACCTCATTTATCTTTCCTGCCCTTCGCACCGTGTCTCCCCTTTCGTCTCTAATTCCTCCTATTTCCCTCGCTGCTGCCCTCTTTCGCAATTGATGAGCCAACAGGCGACTCGCCTTTTCCCCATATTCATACCTCCTCCCCTGTGCCTTCCTCCACAGTACCTCCGCCTTTCTGGTGGTCAGAAGGTCAAATTCCGTCTGGAGTCGTCTCCTCTCCCTGTACAATTCCTCCTCCGGGGTCTCTGCAAATTCCCTATCCACCCTTAAAATCTCCCCCAGTAATCTTTCCCTTTCCTTGGCCTCTGTTTTCCTTTTGTGGGCCCCAATGGAGATCAGCTCTCCTCTGACCACCGCTTTTAGTGCTTCCCATACCACTCCCACAGGGACCTCGCCGTCGTCATTGACCTCCAGGTATCTCTCAATACACCCCCGCACTCTTGCACACACTCCCTCATCCGCCATCAGTCCCACATCTAATCGCCAGAGTGTTCTCTGCTCCCTTTCCTCTCCTAATTCCAGGTCCACCCAATGTGGGGCATGATCCGAAACCGCTATGGCTGAGTACTCAGCTTCTTCCACCCTAGAGATCAACGACCTTCCCAAAACAAAAAAATCTATCCGGGAGTACACTTTATGGACATGGGAGAAGAAGGAATACTCCCTAGCCCTAGGTCTAAGAAATCGCCATGGATCCACTCCCCCCATTTGGTCCATAAACCCCTTAAGTACCTTGGCCGCTGCCGGCCTTCTTCCGGTCCTTGAGCTGGATCTATCTAGCCCCGGGTCCAGCACCGTATTAAAGTCCCCTCCTAAAATCAAGTTTCCTACCTCCAGGTCCGGTATACGCCCCAGCATCCGTCTCATAAATCCCGCATCGTCCCAGTTTGGGGCATACACGTTAACCAACACGACCTCCATTCCCTCCAGCCTGCCACTCACCATTACATATCTACCTCCGCTATCTGCAACGATGTTCTTTGCTTCAAATGCGACCTGTTTCCCCACCAAAATGGCCACCCCTCTATTCTTTGCGTCCAGTCCTGAGTGGAACACCTGTCCCACCCATCCTTTCCTTAGCCTAACTTGGTCCGCCACCTTTAGGTGCGTCTCTTGGAGCATAACCACGTCTGCCCTTAGTCCTTTCAAATGCGCGAGCACTCGGGCCCTTTTTATCGGTCCGTTCAGGCCTCTCACGTTCCACGTGATCAGCCTCACTAGGGGGCTACCTGCCCCCCTCCCGTGTCGACTAGCCATTACCTTCTCTAGGCCAGTCCCATATCCCGCCTCCGCGCTCCCGCTCGCTCCCCCAGCGTCGCACACCATCCCCGCCCACCCACTCTTTAGCCATTTCCTTTTGGATTTCCGCAGCAGCAACCCAGTTGTCCCCCCCCCCCTTCTCCCTCCCTCCTCCCCTCCCCGCTAGATCTCTTTCTAGCTTGATTGCTCCCCCCATATTACTTCCGTAAGTCAGCTGACTTCAACTGACCCCGGCTACTCCTGCTCACTCCTCGACCTCCCCATGTGGGGAACTCCCATCCGCCTTGCGCCTGTCTTCCCGCCTTATATGGTCGCCTTTCTTAATCCTAATTATGTTTCTACTTTCAGAGTCGCCAGGTATCTCTCGATACTGCCACAAGGTTCAACCCGAATACCGATCAAAGAGCCAATACACCAGTTAGTTAGTTCAAAGTCAATACTATTTATTTACACACACAAGTTCTAATCATGCACAACAGTACTACAAAATAAACTATCTCTAACGCTAACGCCTATACTTAACTTCGGATGCCCACTTAGTCAGAGGAACAATGTTGTTCGGTTCTGTTGGGTCCGAAGAATTACAGAACAGCTAAGGTCGTCCGTCTGGTAGCGAGCGTTGACCTTGAACTTATTTGCTTCTGGTGATGCTGGTGGATGAGAGCCAAATCCAAGAGAGCAAATCTCTCGTGGGGGTTCCTTCTTATACTTGGAGGGGCTTTGTGTGCTTTAAGGCGGGCCTTAAACCTGGTCCCAATTAATTGGGCAGCTTCTCGATCATTGTTATCCATCTTAACCAATAAAAGGGGTGGGTGCCCTGATGGCTGGGCGTGTCTTAGGTGGCCGTTGGCCTTGCTTTGTTTGTGTCTTTCTGGCGCCGGGATGTCTGTAACAGTATCAACTACCTGAGTGTTAGTCCTTTGTTCCTCGGAGATGGACCATCAGTATGCTAATCGACCCAGAGTTTCGATTCCGTCTGGTAACTGCTTCCCAAATATACATTCAGGCACTGTGCCTGCTTGTTGTCTAGCATTGTCCACATTTCCCTACATTCTTTGTAAGTGTCCATTTTGTATTCTGGAAGTGGCCATCCCAGATGGCTACAACATGGAACTCATCGCTTCTCGGCTAAGAGTGTGAGGTCAGGTGTGATGCCTGGAAACGGTATGACTCTCTTGTGGGGACCATGAATTGGATTAAATCTGAATTGTTTTTTGGAGCAGGCAAGGAGCTGGATTAGGGGTTTGCCCCTGTCCACACTCTGAGCTCTGGCTTTGTACTCTGATAAAGCAATTTTAAAAAAAGAATGTGGAACTCGTTACCACAAGAGGTAATTGAAGCAAGAAGTATGCATGCATTTATGACAGTTAGAATAGCTCGAGGGAGGAAGAAATAGTGTGGTACTATGAGATTAGATGAAGACCTTACCTAATGCACGATTAAAAAAATGTTGCTCAGCATGTCCATGCCAGCGTCTCGGCTCCCCACAAGCCAAGGTCCATGCCTGTGTATTAATTAATAGGACAGTGCTGCAAACTGAAGCTATACTTACTGTAAAGCAATACTTATAAAAATACTCCTTTAGTTAGTGAAAGATGTAGGGGTGGAGAATTCAGGCTTTGATTTAAAAAAAAAAAAAATTATTGTTCAGGTTAACCAAAACTGAATTTCAGCTTTTATAACAGCTGGGCAAAGGTACAAGCAGCATTATTTCTTTATTTGGCTTTATTGTTTAACTGGAGTGTGTAAGCATAAGAAAATAACAGCTGTACTTGGGCTGTACATCCACTACACTACTACCCTGGACCCCACTGGAGTATTCAGACAGGCAGATGCTCTGCTGAGGAAAGAATCGTAAGTCGCCTTCGAGGAAGGTGTTAATTGGGGTGAGAACCTTCTTATCTGTTCATTTGTAAATTGTTTAGGAAAAATAATGTTTGTTGCTTCTAAGTTGATCATGCTCTCTCTTTTTAAATCATCTACAAATGCTGATGTTACCACAACTTCACCTATTTCCTGATTATTGAGGCATATGTAGAAGAGTAATGGACTCAACACTGACTATTGGAGGATTCCATTGTTTCCCTTGTTTTGATCCACAAGGGAGCAATAAGATCCTCCTTAACAGCACTGGGTGTACCTACACCACGGACTGCAGTGGTTCAAGAAGTTGGCTCACCTTCACCTTTAGAAGGGCAATTAGGAATGGACAATAAATGCTTGGTCTAACCAGCGACACCCACATCCTCTGAACAAATAAATAATTAAGAAAAAGAAATAGGAGCAGTAGGCTTTTGGCCCATTGAGCATGCTCTGCCGTTCAGTTAAATCATGGTTGATCTGATTGTGGCTTGTAACTCCACTTTGCTGCCTGTTCCCATTGCCCTTGACTCCCTTTGTCGATCATAAACTGTCTAACGCACCCTTGATAATATCCAATAGGCCAGCCTCCACTGCTCTCTGTTGAACAGAATTCCAAAGACTGTAGACCTGAGGAGAAATTCTCTTCATCTCCCTCTTAAATGGGACATCCTTTATTTTGAAATTGCGTGTCTCCCCCCTCCCCCCCCCGCCCCTCCCCGCCGTTTTAGAGTCCCCTTTCCTCATAAGACAACTTCTTCCCAGGAATCAGCCAAGTGAACATTCTCTGAACTGCTTACAATATAAGGATGTCCCTTCTTTATGTAAGGAGACCAAAACTACACAGTACTCCAGGTGTTGTCTCACCAGTATCCCGTACAGCTGGAGCAAAAATTCCTTATTTTTATATTCCATCCCCTTTGCAATAAACAAAAACATTCCATTTGCCTTCCTACCTACTTGCTGTACCGGCATGTGAATGTCTTGTGATTCATGTACAAGAACACCCTCAGCACTCCATTCTGCAGTCTTTCTCCATTTAAATAATATTCTGCTTTTCTATTCCTCCTGCCAAAGTGGACAACATTTTCCCACATTATATTCCATCTAGCAATGGGCAGCACGGTGGCGCAGTGGTTAGCACTGCTGCCTCATGGCTCTGAGGTCCCAGGTTTGATCCCAGCTCTGGATCACTGTCCGTGTGGAGTTTGCACATTCTCCCCGTGTCTGCGTTGGTTTCGCCCCCACAACCCAAAGATGTACAGGGTAGGTGGATTGGCGATGCTAAATTGCCCCATAATTGGAAAAAATGAATTGGGCACTCTAAATAAAATTTAAAAATTCCATCTAGCAATTGTTTTCCCCATTCACTTTATCTTTCTATATCCCTTTGTAAATGGTGTCCTCACAACATTCGTAACTATCTTTGTATCGGCAGCAAATTTGACTACAATACAGTCTGCCCCTTCATCCAAGTCATTGTATAGATCTCAAGTAGTTAAAGCCCCCAGCACTGATCCCTGTGGCACTCCCATAATCACAGTTTTCCAAGCTGAAAATGACCAATTTATCCTGACTCTGTTTCTTGTTGGTTCATCAATCCTCGATTCACCCTAAGATATCACCCCCAATACCTTGAACCTTTTTTGTTCAAACATCTCATAAAACACCATTTGGAAATTCATTTTCAAAAAATTCAGAGTACCCAATTCATTTTTTCCAATTAAGGGGCAATTTAGCTTAGCCAATCCAAGTGGTCTGCACATCATTGGGTTGTGGGGGTGAAACCCACGCAAACACTGGGAGAGTGTGCAAACTCCATACGGACAATGACCCAGAGCCGGGATCGAACCTGGGACCTCGGCGCCGTGAGGCAACAGGGCTAACCCACTGCGTCACCGTGGTGCCCTCAAATTCACCATCTACAGGTTTCCTTTTATTCACCCTGTTTCTTACATCCTCAAAAATAAATTTGGTAAACACAATTTCCCTTTCACAAAACCATGTTGAGTCAGCTTGATAGCATTATGATTTTCTAAACGCTGTATATGCGGCATGGTAGCACAGTGGAAAGCACTGTTGCTTACAAGCTCCATGGTCCCAGGTTCGATTCCCGGCTTGGGTCATTGTCTGTGCGGAGTCTGCACGTTCTCCCCGTGTCTGTGTGGGTTTCCTCCGGGTGCTCTGATTTCCTCCCACAGTCCAAGGATGTGCAGTTTGGGTGGATTGGCCATGCTAAATTGCCCTTGGTTTCCACAAAAAAGTTAAGTGGGGTTATGGGGAAAGGGTGGAGGTGTGGGCTTAAGTAGGGTGCTCTATCCAAGGGATGGTGCAGACTTGATGGGCTGAATGGCCTCCTTCTGCACTGCAGATTCTATGATCTATGACCTCCTGAGCCAATGCACAGTTAATTCCAGCCCAACTTGACCCGGAGTCACAACACAATTGAAATTAATAAATAATTCTGGGAAAAACACCCAAAGTCTTTGGCCCTTAGTTGCCCAATGCTACAGTCACCAGGTAAATTTAAACACAAATAGGTTTATTGATAACTGTAACTGTAATTAAATCTGCAGTAACTACAGGCTAGCTATTATCTAATTCCAACGCCCCACTTAAACTCGCCCCACCCTCTATATACACACACACACACACACACACACACACACAGGAGAAGAGGGGTGTAAAATAATAACGAAAGTAAAAAGCTTAATACTTGTTTCAGAGGGTTGTTTCGAGCATCTTTCTTCAATCTAGACTTTCAGTTTGAGGTTTTCTGTTTCCAGTCTGTAATGGTTCTCACTGTAGATTCATTCAGGTCTTTGCAGTTGCAGAAAAACATCAGCTTTACAGCTTTTCTGGAGAAAACAAGAGAGAGAGAGAGACTCATACAGCTCCTTTCCTCCAAGTGTCCAGGACCCCAACTTTTCTCCTTGGTTCTCTGAAAATTCAACCCACGTGGGCAGGATCCAATCACTGCCTGTTCACGGGCAGAATATGGCCTTTTGGGTGATTTATTGGCTACCAGCCAACCAATTGAACTGAATCTCACCAATCTCTCGGGTGCCGAAAAGTCTGAGTTCTGCTGTCCGAAAGCTAGCAGAGTGTTCTATTTTGTAACTTTTGAATTCCTCATTTCCCCTGCTCGACTTAAAGACACATGTCCATTAAGCATCCATGGATCAACAATGATAACAGCAAAAATAAAGAAAGGGGAAAAAGGCAATCAACAGGAAGGGCCTTAAAACACTACTACTATTACTTTAATAATGGATTCTATAATTTTCCCAATGACAGATGTTAGACTAATTGGCTTATAGTTTGCTGTTATCTGTCTCCACCTTTTCTTGAATAGTGGTGTTACATTTTTTGTTTTCCCATCACTGGGACCTTTCCAGAATCTAAGGTATGTTGGAAGATTACAATCAATGCAACCACCAATTCTGCACCCTCTTCCTTTAAGACTCTATGATGTGTTATGGACCAGGGTTTAGAAAACTCCAAAGTATATCATGGCGTTCACCTGACCTACAACTGCTTATCAATTTTGGTTACGATGAACACAAGGGCCTGCCTTTCAGATGTTATTCAACAGAGACCGTAAGCACTTTTAACAAAAACAAGCTTTAGAACATAGAACATAGAACAATACAGCGCAGTACAGACCCTTCGGCCCACGATGTTGCACCGAAACAAAAGCCATCTAACCTACACTATGCCATTATCATCCATATGTTTATCCAATAAACTTTTAAATGCCCTCAATGTTGGCGAGTTCACTACTGTAGCAGGTAGGGCATTCCACGGCCTCACTACTCTTTGCGTAAAGAACCTACCTCTGACCTCTGTCCTATATCTATTACCCCTCAGTTTAAAGTTATGTCCCCTCGTGCCAGCCATATCCATCCGCGGGAGAAGGCTCTCACTGTCCACCCTATCCAACCCCCTGATCATTTTGTATGCCTCTATTAAGTCTCCTCTTAACCTTCTTCTCTCCAACGAAAACAACCTCGAGTCCATCAGCCTTTCCTCATAAGATTTTCCCTCCATACCAGGCAACATCCTGGTAAATCTCCTCTGCACCCGCTCCAAAGCCTCCACGTCCTTCCTATAATGCGGTGACCAGAACTGTACGCAATACTCCAAATGCGGCCGTACCAGAGTTCTGTACAGCTGCAACATGACCTCCCGACTCCGGAACTCAATCCCTCTACCAATAAAGGCCAACACTCCATAGGCCTTCTTCACAACCCTATCAACCTGGGTGGCAACTTTCAGGGATCTATGTACATGGACACCTAGATCCCTCTGCTCATCCACACTTACAAGAACTTTACCATTAGCCAAATATTCCGCATTCCTGTTATTCCTTCCAAAGTGAATCACCTCACACTTCTCTACATTAAACTCCATTTGCCACCTCTCAGCCCAGCTCTGCAGCTTATCTATATCCCTCTGTAACCTGCTACATCCTTCCACACTATCGACAACACCACCGACTTTAGTATCGTCTGCAAATTTACTCACCCACCCTTCTGCGCCTTCCTCTAGGTCATTGATAAAAATGACAAACAGCAACGGCCCCAGAACAGATCCTTGTGGTACTCCACTTGTGACTGTACTCCATTCTGAACATTTCCCATCAACCACCACCCTCTGTCTTCTTTCAGCTAGCCAATTTCTGATCCACATCTCTAAATCACCCTCACTCCCCAGCCTCTGTATTTTTTGCAATAGCCTACCGTGGGGAACCTTATCAAACGCTTTGCTGAAATCCATATACACCACATCAACTGCTCTACCCTCGTCTACCTGTTCAGTCACCTTCTCAAAGAACTCAATAAGGTTTGTGAGGCATGACCTACCCTTCACAAAGCCATGCTGACTATCCCTGATCATATTATTCCTATCTAGATGATTATAAATCTTGTCTCTTATAATCCCCTCCAAGACTTTACCCACTACAGACGTGAGGCTCACCGGTCTATAGTTGCCGGGGTTGTCTCTGCTCCCCTTTTTGAACAAAGGGACCACATTTGCTGTCCTCCAGTCCTCTGGCACTATTCCTGTAGCCAATGATGACATAAAAATTTATTCTACAAATTTAGTTAACATTTTTATAAACACTCACAGTATGCATTTTTATGCAAACGTAAATACCCCACGCAGCTACAGTAATCTATGTATAACCCTTAATAAATTCCCCCCTTTAACTGTTCCAATTTAAAAACAAGATCCCATAAACCAGTAACCCCATTTTAAAGGTGTGGCTCAACATACAATACTCTTACTATCTTTAAGACTTGGTATGGATACACCTATTTCCTTTCCAAAAATTGAATTAATTCCAGAAAACAGTTAGCACTTTTAAGTTATCAAGTAATCTGGAAACAGCTTTTAAACTGAAGATAGAGAGACACACCAAGATACTTCTCTTTCTGAGTACAGCAGCCAAAATATGAAAATGAAAGCACAAAACTCAGAGCCACAAACCAGCCCCAAACCAAAGTGAAAATAAAACCAACTCCCAGAGCCACAGCCCATCTCCACCCACACAATGACATCACTGAAGCCCTGTTATAAGACAAAAACATTTCTTGATGCAAACCTTCAGGTCAAGACAGCTTGTCAGCCTTTAGTCCCATTAATCTTTTTGGTATTTTTCCTTTGGTAATCATGATTGCTTTAATTTCCACCCTCCTTTTTGCCCCTCGAGTTTCTCCTATTCCTGGGATGCACTTATTTCTTCTACTGTGAACATAAATACAAAATATATCTCAAAATATTTACTATTTCCTTGCTTCCCATTATCAATTTGCAATTAATTCACCCACTAAGGGACCAATGCTTATTTGAGCTACTCTCTTCCTTTTATATACACTTTGAAGCTTTTACTATCTGTTTCTTTATTTCTTTCTAGTTTTTTTCTTGGACTCTAATTTTGCCCTCTATTATTTTTTTAAAAAGTTATCCTTTTCTGATTTCTATAGTTTTCCCAATCCTCTGGCCCAGTGGTGGGCAACGTTTGACCAGGGGGCCACATGCAGCCCATCTGGGTTCTGAGTGCAGCTCACAAGAAATTTGTTAACCGTTACCCACTTGCAGCGTTGCCACATTCTGCCAATTCCCATCTGCATAGTTTATTTTCCTACCGGTATAATAATAATAATCTTTATTGTCACAAGTAGACTTCCATTGCAATGAAGTTACTGTGAAAAGTCCCTAGTTGCCACACTCCGGCACCTGTTCGGGTACATGGAGGGAGAATTCAGAATGTCCAATTCACTTAACAGTATGTCTTTCGGGACTTGTGGGAGGAAACCAGAGCACCCGGAGGAAACCCACGCAGACACGGGGAGAACATGCAGACTCCGCACAGACAGTGGCCAAAGCCGGGAATCGAACCTGGGACCCTGGCACTGTGAAGCAACAATGCTAACCACTGTGCTACTGTGCAGCCCATGACTGAAGTGATATGCATGTAAAGCAAGGGCAAGTGAAATGAGGTGCATGCTGATTGCACACAGCATTGAGTGTGAGAGCTGTGCAATCCTTTGCATCCAAATTTTAAATAATTATTTTATTTTCCCCATTTGAAGTTTATGATAGTTCTATTCATATATAAATGGTTAAGCATTTTCTGTAAAAATGAAATATTTGTTGTATTTAATTTGAATCATGGGGTCATGGTTAGTGAACAATTGCCTGATTTCAATCTTGCGACCCACTGAGGTGAAAGAGGGCCACTCTTGTGACACACACACTAGCTCAGGTTGCCCAACACTGCTCCGACCTATCACTAATCATTGCAGCATTGACCCTCTTTTCTTTCAGTTTGATACCATCCTTAACTTTCTTCATTGGCCACAGATGGTGCACCCGTTGTGTAGTGTCTTTATTTCCCAATGGAGTATATCTTTGTTGTGGGTTATGGAATACCTCCTTAAATGAATGCCACTGCTTCTCTACCATCTTACGTTTTAACCTATTACCATAGCCGACTCTGACTTCATTATCCTTGTGATTTCCTTTATTCAAGTTTAAGACACTAGTTTAATACCCAAATTTCTTGCACTGAATGTGAAATTCTGTGATGTTATGCTCACTCTTATCTGGAGGATCCTTTACTATGAGATCATTAATTAATCCTGTCTTGTTACACATTATCAGTTCTAAACTAACCTGCCCCCTAGTTGGTTCCGAACATATTGTTCTAAGAAACTGTCCCAAATATATTCTGTGAACCCATCCTCTGCGCAACTTTGCAAATTTAATTTGTCCAATCCATATGAAGATTAAAATCTTCCACAATTATTGCAGTACCTTTCCTTTAATCCCTGTTATTTTTGACTTAGTGTCTGCCCTACAATGTAGCTAATGTCAGGAGATCTACAAACCACTCCCATCAAAGGATTTATTTCCTTTACTATTTCTTAGAACCATAGAATTTCTACAGTGCAGAAGGAGGCCATTCAGCCCATTGAGTCTGCACTGCTCTTCTGAAAGATCATCCTAACTATGCCCACTCCCCAACCCTATCCCAGTAACCCCACCTAACCTGCACATCTTTGGACTGTGGGAGGAAACCGGAACACCTGGAGGAAACCCACGCAGACATGTGGAGATGTGAAAACGCCACACAGACAGTGACCCAAGGCTATAATTAAACCCGCGTCCCTGGCGCTGTGAGGCAGCATTGCTAGCCACTGTGCTGCCGTGCCGCCCCGACTCCACCCAAACAGATTCTACATTTTGATCCTCTGAACCAAGATCTTTCCTCACAATTATACTGATCTTACCCATTATTATGTTATGGGCCAGGGTTTAGAGATCCCCAAAGTGTATCATTGAGTTCATCCGACCCACGACTTTTACTGGATTGTGGTATGGGGAGCACACAGCCAATTCTACATGTGTGATGCAGCAGAAATTTAAAAGTAATTTTTAAAGCAAAACAATGTTTATTCTGTGAACTCAGTTAACCTTTTTAAAACATACAGTGAACATCTTAGCACCCATCAATTCAAATACAACCTCCAAAGAATACAACATTCTAAGTAATACTTAAACTTTCCTTTTAACATCCATGAGACAACAGAACCCTTTGTACAGAAAGACATCAGGTTTACCTTCACTACTGAGAACAGTTACCACGTTGAAATCACCAAATGGACATTCATAAGCTTGCAGAGATTCACACACATCCTGCTGTGATTGCAGCTTCTCTAAAACTATAAAAACTAAACTAAAAACACAGACACACTCAAGCTTTTCCTGAAAGCGAAACTAAAAAGCAGAGCCAGAGCTCAGCTCCACCCACACTCTGACATCACTGCAGCCACTTGAGCAGACAAACATTTCTTAAAGTGACATTCCCATGATACCTCCCCCCCCCCCCAAGAAACCCCCCCCCCATCAACTTCAAGATGGTTTCCTTTTTTCACCTTTTCACTTTCCTTTAAGAAATGCAGACAGTAAATATACTTTTTAGTTTAAAAAAACAACACACGCAAACAGGCATAATAACATAGTCCATTTCAGTTCTTCTTCCTGTAACTCGTCATCACATTCTTGACAAAGCATCGGCTATCACGTTTTCTCGTCCAGCCACATGTATTATTTTTAAATGAAATGGCTGTAACAATAAACTCCATCGAAACAGTCTGGCATTGTTATTCCGGAATCGCGCCAAAAACGTCAGTGGATTATGATCAGTATAGATAATTGTGTCAGACAGATTGCTGGTCACATAAATTTGAAAATGTTGCAAAGCCAGCACCAAACTCAGTCTCCTTCTCAATCGTGGAATACTTCTTCTGGTGAGAATTACATTTTTTTGAAAAATAACCAATAGGCCGCTCTAGCCCTTCGTTGTCATCTTGTAGAAGCACCGCACCTATGCCCACATCACTCGCATCAACAGCCAATTTGAATGGTTTTGCATAATTTGGGATGACTAACACAGGAGCAGTGGTTAACACAGCCTCCAGGTCATCAAATGCCTGCTGACACTCTGCTGTCTACTGAAAGTTTTGACGTTTCTTCAGCAAGTCCGTCAGTGGAGCGACCACACTGCTAAAATTCGGTACAAATTTCCGGTAAAATCCACTCATACCCAGAAATTGCATTATTTCCCTTCACGTTGAGGGGATTTGAAACTCCCCAATAACTTTTTTTTTCACATCCCGTGGGACCAATCGACCCTGTCCGATTGTATGGCTAAGGAAAGTGACTTGGGCTTTTCCAAATTCACTTTTGGCTAGGTTTATCACCAAACCCACCTCCTGAAGTCGATCGAATAACTCCATCAGATATTTGAAATGTTCTTCCCACGTCTGGCAGAAAATTACCAGATCATCGATGTATACCGCACAATTGGGTAATCCTCAAACGACTTTGTTAGTTAACCGTTGAAATATGGCTGGGGCATTTTTCATGCCAAATGGCATCACTTTGTATTGGTATATACCATCTGGAGTCACAAAAGGTGAAATATCCTTCGCCCTTTCGGATAAAGGTACCTGCCAGTAACCTTTAAGTAAATCCAATTTGTAAATACAAGCTGATTGCATTCTCAATGCAATCCTCCCACTTTCTCAATGCAATCCTCCAAGCCTGGGATAGGATAAGAGTGCGTTCTTGTAACTGCATTAACCTTTCTATAGTCCACACACAACCATTGGATACTGTCCGGTTTTGGTACCATCACGATGGGTGAGCTCCATTGGCTGCAACCCACTTCAATTATGCCATTTTTAAGCATACTTTGAATCTCTTGTTAACCCTTTAAAATTGGCACAGGTTAAGTCTATATGGATGTTGTTTTATTGGAACAACATTTCCCACATCTACATCATGTATACCCATTTTAGTGCTTCCCAACTTATCTCCACAAACTTGCCCATGTGACATCAATAACTCTTTCATGTCAGTCCGTTTTTCCTCTGGAAGGTAACTCAACAGTTTATCCCAATTTTCAAGAACATCCTCGTTTTCCAATTTAATTTGAGGTATGTCAACTTCACAGTCATCTGGATTTGGTTTGTCTCTTTGAGTTAGAATCATTAAAACCGCCTCCTTTTTCTCTCCTTCCCTTTCAAAGTACCTTTTAAGCAGATTGACATGATACACTCGGTGAGTTTTCCTTCTATCAGGCGTTCTTACCACATAATTCACCTCACTTAATTTCCTTTCAATCTGATTAGGTCTATAAAACCTTGCTTTTAAAGGTACACCTACTACTAGTAACAATACTAAAATTTTATCTCCACAGGCAAAACTACGAACTTTGGATTTCTTGTCCGCTACCTGTTTCATCACATGTTGTGTAACTTTTAAATGTTGCCTCGCCAATTCCCCTGCTCTATTTAATCGTTCCCTAAAATTTGACACGTAATTCAATAATGTATGTTCTGATTTCTTACTCACCAATTTTTTCTTAATCAATTTAAGTGGTCCTTTTACCTCATGACCAAAAATTAGTTCAAAAGGACTGAATTTGGTTGACTTATCAGCTGCATCCCTAATTGCAAACAGTACAAATGGAATTCCTTTATCCCAATCCTCTGGATAATCTTGACAATAAACATTGTCTTTAATGTCTGATGCCACCTTTCTAATGCTCCCTGCGATTCTGAATGGTATGCAGTTGATTTAAATTGTTTTATTCCTAAGCTATCCATAACTTCTTTGGATAACATTGAGGTAAAATTTGATCCTTGATCTGATTATATTTCTGTGGGTAGTCCACATGGGTAGTCTAGTAAAGAATTTAAGTAACTCCTCCACAATCCTTTTAGCTGTACTATTACGTACTGGAATAGCCTCTGGAAACCTAGTAGACACATCCATTATAGTCAAAAGATATTGTTTTCCACTTTTTGTTTTAGGAAGTGGTCCTATGCAACCAATTAGGACCCTTGTAAAAGGTTCCTCAAATGCTGGAATGGGTATTAAGGACGCTTGCAGTTTCCCTATCACTTGACATGTGTGACATGATTAACAAAATTTAACTACATCTTTATGATACACATGTGTAAACTTTACCTACACAAGTAAATTCTTTAAAGAGATCTGGTATCTTCTTATCAATCACCTCTTGATCAGGCTGTACAATCTTTTGCACCTCCTTCGCTTCACTTGGGCTTTCCTTGACCACTTTAACAAACTCTATTGTCTTATCCTGTTTTACCACATCAGCCTTCCCAGTGCTTTTCTTCCACCACCAACACTGTGACTTTACATGGCCTTGTTTATTACAGCGAAAACATTCTAAACTTTTCATGTCTCTTCTACCCTCCTGGATTTCCTTTTTAATCTGAGGTACTCTCTCCTTATTATCTCCCATCAGATCACCTTTACCTTTACCACTTGAGTATTTCTCATGTTCCCAGTTTCTATCCCTCACAGGCTGAAACTGATGTTGAAAACCAAACTTTGATTTATGAACTAATTCATAATCATCTGCCATTTCTGCTGCTAGCCTCACAGCTTTAACCCTCTGCTCTTCCACATGAGTTCTCACTACATCAGGAATTGAATTTTTAAACCCCTCCAAAAGTATAATTTCTCTGAGAGCTTCATACGTGTGGTCTATTTTCAAAGCCATTATCCATCTATCAAAATTACTCTGTTTGATCCTTTCAAATTCCATGTATGTTTGACCAAATTCTTTCCTTTAATTTCTAAACCTTTGTCTGTAAGCTTCAGGCACTAGTTCATGTGTACCTAAGATGTATTTTTTCACCTCCTCATACGACTCAGATACCTCCTCCGGTAGTGATGCAAACACTTCACTACCCTTACCTACCAGCTTTGTTTGAATCAGTAATACCCACATGTCCTGTGGCCATTTCATTTGTTTAGCTACCTTCTCAAATCAAATGAAAAAGGCTTCTACCTCCTTCTCATCAAACCTTGGCACTGCATGGACATATTTAAAAGATCCCCACCAAGCCTTCGACTATGACGCTCTTTCTCACAATCCTCATCACTATCCTCCAACTGTCCGTTTCCCTTTACGTCCGCCAATTTTAACTGACTATCATGTTTCATGGCCATTTTCTGAAGTTCAAACTCTATCTCTTTATCTTTTTCCCTGATCTGTATCTCCCTTTCTATTTCTTTTTGTTCTGCTAGGGTTATTCTTCCTGTTTTCCTTTCTTCTCTCTCTTTTTCTTTTTCCTCTCTATCTCTTTCTTTTTCCTCTCTCTCTCTTTCTTTCGTATTCAAGCTGCTTTAATTCTTTCTCATGTTCCATTTGCTTAATTTGTAACTGAATTTTTGCTATTTCCAATGAGTTAAACTGTATCTCAGGCAATTTTAAATGCTTAACCACCGCCATAATTACCTCATCTTTTTGCATTTTGTCAGGAAATGTTAACTGCAAAGTTTTTGCCAACTCTAAAAGCTTGTTTTATGTCTCTGTCCGCAAGGTACTGCGTGTAACCGTCTCCACCCCCAAAAACTTCAGAGCCTCTGAAAGAGCCATTGTCCATAACACACTCCCTAATTAAACTGAAATACCACACCTGAAAAGCAACCACAATATGCTCACCCCTCACGGTCTTTAAGTTCACAAAGCCAATCCACTGGATAGACTTTTATACCGGATGAGCCCCCAATTTGTTATGGGCCAGGGTTTAGAGAACCCCAAAGTGTATCATGGAGTTCACCTGACCCACGACTTTCACTGGACTGTGGTATGGGGAGTACATGGCCCACTCTACAGGTGTGATGCAGCAGAAATTTAAAAGTAATTTTTAAAGCAAAACAAATGTTTATTCAATGAACTCAGTTAACCTTTTTAAAAACACCCAGTGAACATCTTAGCAACCGTTAATTCAAATACAACCCCCAAAGAATACAACATTCTAAGTGATACTTAAACTTTCCTTTTAACATCTGTAAGATAACAGAACCCATTGTGCAGAAAGACATCAGATTTAACTTTGCTACTGAGAACAGTTACCACGTTGAAATCACCAAATGGACACTCGTAAGCTTGCAGAGATTCACGCACATCCCATGACAATTAACAGAGCCACCCCACCTGCTTTTACTTTCTTCCTATCCAAATGTGTTAAAAAAGATCATTGAATATTCATGTCCTAGCTGTGGTCACTTCGCCATCATGTCTCTGTAACTGCTCTCATATCATACTCATTTATTACTATTTGTGCTGTCAATTCACCGGTCTTGTTAAAGATGTGTGCATTCAGATACTGAGCCTTTAATTATGTCTTCTTACCATTTTTCCTTCCGACCATATTTGCTGGTACACTCTTATGTTTCTACATTTTATCCCTTCCTGTTACACTCTGATTACCACATTGCCACCCTGCATTATTGCTGTATCCTTTCTCTTTTACTTTCAAAATCTATCCTAACACAAATACCACCAACTAGTTAGTGTAAAGACTACAGCCCTAATTATATAATTCACCAATGTCCTGGTCCTAGCATGGTTCAGGTGAAAGTCATCCTAATTGGTACAGCTCTCTCTTGATGTGTTGGGTGTTCTGGATCACATACAGGTCACCAACACTTGAAATAGTGCAACACTGTTTTATTGAATCATTAACTGTTTAAACATACTCAGACTGTGGGTTAATATGACACTAGCTTTAACTAAAGACCTTTGCCTTGTCCTAACCAGTCGATGCACTCAGCGCATGGTGAATATCTGTGTTGCAGGCTGTGAGCTCTGTCCTGCGAGCTAGCTGCAACTATAGTGCAGGTGCTCTCACTGGTGATTGGCTGCGGTGTTGTGTGTGTTGATTGGTCCCACTGTGTGTCCATCAGTGTGTGTCTGCACCATGATATACTGGTGTATATTATGACATCCCCCCCTTTTATAAAAATGTACCTGCGTGGCAATAAATAGTGTCTGGTGAATGTTCCTGACTACGCGTGTGCGAAATATTTACAGGACTATGTACATAAAAACTAAGCTATTTACATGGGAAGGTGCCTGGTGCAGAAAAACAGTGTGTCACAAGAATAACGAGATGAACATTATATACAAACCATTTGAACGATTAAACGAAAGAACAGAACAAATCAGAAAGTCCATAAGTCCACAAAGTTCACAAATTAAGTCTCTGAGGGGGCGACGAATTCTGGTTGACCACCTCAAGGGTGGGTCGGGAGCCGCCGGCTGAGGAGCAGGCTGGACAGCGTCAGAGTGAGGAGGATGCAGAGTGACCGGAATCTCTGTATAGTCCAGGTCAGGGTCAACAGGAGGGCGTGGCACTGGTGGAGGATCACGTAGACGGTGAATTGGGGAAGGCCATACACATAATCATGAAACTTGACGACACCGGTCAAAAGGCCCAGGCACTCCTTTTCTATCTGCGCGTAGCGCTGTTCCGTGGGGGTCATGGCGCGTGACACATATGCAGCGGGGGCCCATGATGAGGCCTCATCGCGTTACAGGAGCACTGCCCCAATGCCAGACTGGCTGGCATCAGTCAAAATTTTTGTCTCTTTCGCTGGATCAAAAAAAGCTAAGACCGGGGCTGTGGTGAGTTTGGTTTTGAGTTCTCTCCATTCGCGCTCATGGGCAGGAAACCATTGGAAGTCTGTTGTCTTCCTGACCAGGTTCCTGAGAGCCGTGGTATGAGAGGCGAGGTTAGAGATGAACTTCCCTAGGAAGTTGACCATGCCGAGAAATCGGAGGACTGCCTTCTTGTCCTCTGGCGTTTTCATGGGTGTGATTGCAGCCACCTTGTCCGCATCCGGCTGCACACCCAACTGGGAGGTGTGGTCCCCAAGGAACTTGAGTTCCGTCTGACCAAAGGAGCATTTGGCTCTGTTGAGGCTTAGGCCCTGCTCCCGTATGCATTTGAACACGCGCTGGAGGCGACTGACATGCTCCTGCGGGTTGGTGGACCAAATGATTATGTCATCGACATAGATGCGAACACCTTCAATGCCTTCCATCATTTGTTCCATGATCTTGTGGAACACTTCTGAATCCGATATGATCCTAAACGGCATCCTGTTGTAACAGTATCTGCCAAAGGGGGTGTTAAAGGTACACAGTTTCCTGCTGGATTTGTCGAGCTGGATTTGCCAGAAACCTTTTGAGGGGTCAAGTTTGGTGAAGAGCTTGGCACGAGCCATCTCGCATGTGATCTCTTCGTGCTTGGGAATTGGATAATGCTCCCTCATGATATTGCGATTCAGATCCTTGGGATCAATGCAAATTTTCAGCTCACCAGAAGGCTTTTTTACGCACACCATGGAACTGACCCAGTCGGTTGGTTCCGTAACTCTGAAGATCACTCCTTGGTCCTGGAGGTCCTGCAGCTGCTGCTTGAGGCGGTCCTTGAGGGGTGCTGGGACTCTGCACGGTGCATGCACCACAGGCGTGGCGTTCTGTTTGAGTAGGATCTTGTAAGCACATGGGAGCGTGCCCATGCCTTCGAAGACGTCGCGGTGCTGGTCGATAATGGCGTCGAGTTGCGCCCTGAGGTCAGCGTCCTGGAAGGCAGACGTGTCATCAGGAGAGAGAGAGAGTGAACTCTTTGAACAAGGTTCAACAGCTTGCACGCCTGTGCGCCAAGCAGGGAGTCCTTCGAGGAGCCCACGATCTCGAAAGGAAGGATGGCTTTCCGTGACTTGTGCGTCACTTCAAGTTGGCATGAGCCGGTAGCAGGAATGATGTTGCCATTGTAGTTCAATAGCTGGCACGCCGATGGAAGGATGGCTGGTTTGACACGAAGGCTTTGGAAAGGAGACCACGCCATGAGATTGGCGGAGGCACCAGTGTCCAGGCGGAATCATATTTGGGACCGGTTGACCGCCAGGGTGGCACACCACTCATCGTCTGGGTCGATGCTGTATACCGACAGCGGCTGGTGTCTTTGCTTCGGGGACAGCCTGTTTTTCGTTACGACACCGACTCGAAAAGGCGCCTTCGGGTCCTTGGTGTCACTGCTGTGTGGGAGGTCCGTATCGGACTCGATGACTGTAGGTTGAATTGCCCGAACATTCCTGCGAGGCTGGCTGAAGCGATATGAATTGGCAGGCTGAGCTGCTTGACAGAAGGCAGCAGGGTGGCCAAGTCTTCCACATCGTAGGCATTGTACAGATATTGCGCGGCATTGCCGCTTTAAGTGGGTGGAGCCACATTTGCCGCACGTCGTGACGTCAGCACGTTCGTTGCGCCACCGCGCCTGCGCATTACGTTCCTCAACGTCACCGTCCCCTCGTTTGGTGCGTACAAGCGCGGGAATCCGCGAAAAGCGCACGTAATTGCCACCCTCATCCAAGCTGAGGCCCTGGAGGTGCTCAATCACTTGGACCCGTTCCGCCTCATGGGGACCTTGCCGTGCCGTTTCAGCCGCTTGTATATGGGAATACCGACTCGTGGCGTTTTCATGTCAGACACAGGTCTCGATGGCGGTCGCTAGGGTGAGTTGCTTTGCTTTGAGGAGCTGCTGAGGTAGGGCGTCTGACTGAACACCGAAAACGATCTGGTCGCGTATCATGGAGTCGGAGGTGGGCCCGTAGCTACAAGATTGCGCAAGGATGCGGAGGTGCATGAGAAAGTATTGGAAAGATTTATCCTTACCCTGCAAACGCTGCTAGAACACCTAGCGTTCGAAACTTTCTTTCACCTCTCCGCTGCAGTGAGTGTCAAACTTGAGGAGGACCGTCTTGAACTTCGTCTTATCTTCGTCATCTGCAAAGGTGAGAGAGTTGAAAATGTGGATGGCATGGTCCCCGGCCGTGGAGAGGAGAAGAGCAATCTTTCTGGTGTCCGAGGCGCCCTCCCTGTCCGTGGCTTCGAGGAAGAGCTGGAAGCGCCGTTTGAAAATCTTCCAGTTGGCCCCGAGGTTGCCGGCGATGTGGAGCGGCGGCGGCGGGCTGATGTTGTCCATGCTGCAGGATGACGGAATGCTGGCAGAAGGCAGATCACTTGCAGGTAGGTCTAAGAAGTGCTAATATCCCACCACTCCTGGTACCATGTGTTGGGTGTTCTGGATCACATACAGGTCACCAACACTTGAAATAATACAACACTATTTTACTGAATCATTAACTGTTTAAACACTCAGACTGTGGGTTAATACGATACTAGTTCAACGAAAGACCTTTGCCTTGTCCTAACCAGTCGATGCACTCAGCACATGGTGAATGTCTGTGTTGCAGGCTGTTTGTCCTGTCCTGCTAGCTAGCTGCAACTCGAATGAGCGGGAACTCTGATGCCCCCTGTCTTTATAGTGCGGGTGCTCTCACTGGTGATTGGCTGCGGTGTTGTGTGTGTTGATTGGTCCCACTGTGTGTCCATCAGTGTGTGTCTGCACCATGATATACTGGTGTATATTATGACACCTCTTTCCCTAGTATTGGTGCCAGTGCCCATGAATTGAGAGCCATTTCTCCCTCACCAATCTCTGAGCCATACATTCAACTCTCTGATCATATTTAACCTATGTCAATTTGCTCAGGGCTTTGGTAGGCCAAAATTATCATCTTTTTAGTTTTATTCTTTAATTTCTCTAGATGCTCATACTCCCTCAGCAGATTCTCTTTCTTGCTGCTGCTAATGTAGTTGGTACCCATTTGCAATATGACAACTGGGTCATGTCCTTCCTACCCCCGAAGGTTCCACTCTCCTGAGGAAATGGACCTTACCATGGACCAGGCAGGCAACACAGCCTTCAGGATCCACGCTAGTGACTGCAGAGAACAGTATCTACTGTTCCAGGAATTTCTACATAATAATAATCTTTATTATTGTCACACGTAGGCTTACATTAACTGCAATGAAGTTACTGTGAAGAGCCCCTAGTCGCCACACTCTGACGCCTGTTCGGCTACACAGAGGGAGAATTCACAACATCCAATTCACCTAACAACACGTCTTGCGGGACCTTTGGGAGGAAACCGGAGCACCCGGAGGAAACCCACGCAGACACGCGGAAAACATGCAGACTCCGCACAGACAGTAATCGAACCTGGAACCGTAGCGCTGTGAAGCCACAGTACTAACCACTGTGCCACCATGCCGTCCATTTCTTTTTACTCCCCTATTTGAATTTCTCCCCGCACTGCCATGCCATGGTCTCATCCCCACACATTCTAAGGACCTAGACAATTGTAAGGGTGAGGGATCCTTCATTGCTACCTTCCAGATCTCCATACCCGCCTCACTTGTAGTCACAACCTTCTTACCATGGACCAAGTATGAAGTCCCTATCCTACAGTGTGTGGTGATCTCCTTCAACAACTAATTATGTTTCAAGTTTAGAAATTTTACTCAACAGTTGTCTGTAATTATGCTAAGTAGTTTAACTCATTAAGCTATAAATTTAATTAAATCCTGAGATCATCCCATTACCAGTTTAAACTACTGCTTGTGTTTGGAGGGATAACATCTTAAAAACCTCTTTAGACAGGGGTTGGTTTAGCACAGTGGGCTAAACAGTTGGCTTGTAATACAGAACAATGCCAGCAGCGCGGGTTCAATTCCCGTACGAGCCTCCCCGAACAGGCGCCGGAATGTGGCGGCGAGGGGCTTTTCACAGTAACTTCATTGAAGCCTACTTGTGACAATAAGCGATTATTATTGTACAATCACCTACCTTCTCACCTCATTAAAGCCGTGAACATTCACCAGTTACTGGAGGCTGAAAGATTTCAAAAGCAGCACCTTCTGCCCTTCCTGTGCTGAATTCACACCTGCACAAAATTCCCAAGTTAGTGTTCGTACCTCATCACATTCCGGCCTTATCATACTCTGTGTGATGGGAAAACCCCCTTCTGGAAGTTTCCTTCCAAGTCATTCACCAACCTGACTTGGAAATATACCGTGATACCTTCACTGTCACTGGGTCAGAATCCTTGAACTCCCTCCCTAACAGCACTGTAGGTGTAAGTACAGAACATGTACTGCAGCGGTTCAAGAAGGCAGCTCACCACCACATTCTCAAGGGAAATTAGGGATGGCAATAAATGCTGTCCATATCCTGTAAATGAATAAAAATAGCACAACCTGCCTACTTTTATAGACAGCTGAGTCAAGCATTATGGGTGGTTCCGGGGGGTGGGGGGGGTGATGCAAAGAGAACTTAAGTCCACAGTCAGACTAGCTATGATCATATCGAATGGTGAAGCAGCTCAAGGGGATGAATGCCTTACTGCTGTTCCTAATTCTGATGGTTTTATGATCCTTTCAACCCCAAATCATTTCTTAACCACGACTCCATTAAAACCATTTTTAAAAAAAATTTAGAGTACCCAATTCATTTTTTTCCAATTAAGGGGCAATTTAGCATGACCAATCCACCTAGTTTGCACATCTTTGTGTTGTGGGGGCGAAGCCCATGCAGACATGGGGTGAACGTGCAGACTCCACACGGACAGTGACCCAGAATCGAACCTGGGATTTTGGCGCTGTGAGGCAGCAGGACTAGCCACGGCGCCACCGTGCTGCCCTCGTTACTCCAGTTTCTGTCATTTTAACCAATTTCTTATGAACATGAAACAGTATTCTGCATTTCCAGTAGAGGTCACACATTAGCAGTCCGGAGCAAGAAGCCTGGACATATTTTTCCAAAGAAATCAAGGCGAATTGTGGTCCAGTTTCGGATTGTTCAACAACTCGGCTGATTTTCAAAACACTGAATCTCAGTTTCACTCAACCCCTTGGGCGGGATTCTCCGATCGCCGACGGCAAAATCATGTTTGGCGATCGGCCGGAGAATTCACTTATACGCTGGAATCGGGGGCGGTGCTGCTTTTGCGATGCTTCGCACCCTTCAAAACGGCCTAGCATGCCATATGGATGATATCAAGACATCACGCGATGTGTTCTCCTGATCCTCCGCCCCCGATGGGCCGAGTCCCCGATGGTGTGGGAAGCGTGGCTTCACAAACTTCTGGGACCTCCCGTGGCGGCTGCGGTCTGTGTCCAGCACCACCACAGTCGCGGGGGAGCCGTTCTGCTGGCAGGGGTCTTCGGCGGGGACTGGTGGGGGTTGGTCCGGGGGTGGTGAGGGTGGTTCCAGGGGGGCAGCTTTTGGCAGGCTAGGTCCTCTCCTGCTCGGCGCCATGTTGCACGGCGCGGCCGCCGCAGGCCGTCGCTCTGCGCCTGTGCGGTCATCGACCCTGTCATTCTGCGGCCGTATCCGCAGGTAAAGCCGGGGGCTTTATGCTGCGTGGCTGCTAGCCCCCCATCGGGCTGAGGATCGGTGCGGGGGCGGTGCCGGCTCTCTAGGCCTAAGACCAGATGGATCCTGCAGACATAGCCACAGAATTGGAGAATGCAGCCCCTTGTGCCCACATTTAACCTCGTTTATTCAAACTCATCCTGACCCCAGAAATAGTGACCTGCGGAATCGTAAAAATAATTTGCCTTTCTTTATGACTCGGGCAAGTGTACAGAGAGAAAATAAATCTATAATTAGGATTGGCTTGTTCATACAATAAAATAAACTTTGACTAGCTGGAACTGTTCAAGTATTTTTATTAAATCATGTAAAACAATGACAATAAACAAAAAATTGCTTTAATATACAGTAAGAGAATCTATAAAATGGGGTGTTAAATGGTTCTTATTCAAGTTTTAAGACGCCACAAATAGTATCAGTACTTATAAGTGTTACTCGATTGTACATCTTGGAATAGATAAATTCATAGGTTCGAGGAAAAGAAGCTGTGCAGGATCAGTACAGGATTACATAATTAGTTTGGATAAATATCAGTATTTTAAGTGCATTTGAGCTTGTTCTTTCAGCATCAAGAGATTAAATGTATTTCTTTAAAAAAAGAACTGCTGTTAAATAGCATTGTACGGCTAATGGCCAACAAGAGCTGTTGATTCACAGGTTAGGTTGAAGAAGATTGTATACAAATGAGTGCGTTTTAGTGCTTACGCTATCATTTTTTGGGGTCTACAAACATAGAAAATTATTTTACGATTGCACACAGGAAATAACAACTTTTGTGTTGTGAGTCACATTCTATAAACGTTTCGAAAAGAAAATGTTAGAAGTAATCTGAACACAGGGAAGCACGTAATCCTCCACTTGATTCCAGACAGTAATTGGTTCTGCTCCTGCTGCTGTTAAGTTTCCTTTTCATTGAGAATTGCAAGGAATCACAAAAGAAATCTTTGGTCCGAAGAATATGTCCCTGAAAGAGAACAAGATTGGTACAGTCATGTGAAAAGCTGCTAAATGTCAGCAGTTCCTTTAAGGTCCCATTTTAGCTTTGACAAATGCTGTCAGCGATAGTCTAGTGGTGCTGGTTAACAAGTGGCGCTAGTTAATGATTGGTGCTAATCACTGCCAATCAATGAGTGGAGCTAGTTGACGAGTGGTGCTAGTTTTAAAAAAAAAAAATTTAGTATACCCAATTAATTTTTTCCAATTAAGGGGCAATTTAGCATGGCCAATCCACCTACGCGCCACATCTTTGGGTTGTGAGGGCGAAACTCACGCAAACACGGGGAGAATGTGCAAACTCCATACAGGCAATGACCCAGAGCCGGGAGAGTGGTGCTAATTAATGTTAGCAGACCTATCCCACTTGAAACGGTCTGACAACAATGCTACCTTCATGCTGCATCCACACAACACACGCACAAATAATTCCTGCTGTGAGCTTGCAATTATGGGGGCTCTGACTGATTTCTCCCTTCTCCTGCACAGTGTCACAAATAATTGTCCTACCCAAGGTTAGCAAATTCAATATTGGAGGGGGCGAGGGTCTTCGAATGGGACCTTTATGCTCGCGTGATGCAGAGTGGGTGTGGCAGGCGGCTGACAAGGTCTAAAAATACCAATCGCAGTTCCCAACGCCATTCCTGGTGCCGTCTGTTGTAGAGGAGGCAGGTTGAGGTGACATGTCTCCATACAATGGCCAATGAGCTCACTTGTTGAGTCTAAGTTGTTATTGAAAATATGGAAAGATGTGTCATTTGAAACATGGAAGTCTGGCAATATCTGGTCTGAGAGAAAAATGAGAGAATACAGGGAAAGATCCCACAAAGGGTTAACAGCAGCTGCAAAGAGCAGGATTGTAAAATGCAGATATCCTTGGTCAAGCAGGCTTAGCAAACAAGATGAACAAGATTTTGAATGAAGCCAAAAACAATGGCTCACACCTTCATTGAAAGTAACTATCTTAGGAAGGATCTAGAAAAGGGAAGGATGAGGTTCAGTTGAATTTGGGACAATTCTAGGTGTGAAATTTTGCTAATACCAGGTAAATTAAAGAAATCTGGAGACTATCAGTCTACGAGAAACATAATTCAAAGCCAAAATCAAAGTCAACATTATGAGCTGAGGACACAATTGGAAAATAAAACTATAGAAATGACAGGAATTAAAAGTAACACCTCTTGAAGTCAAAGCATTTTGAACATCACAAAGGAAACATTGTAACCAGAGACCTGAGAGCTGAGGTCATGTCAAAATGAGTACTTAGTTGGATTAGAATGTTTAGATCAAAGATACTTTTTACAATCAAAGTTAAATAAGAGTTACTTTACAATAAAGTCATAAAAACGTAACTGTTAGAAGGAGAATATAAACCCGAAGAAAGGGAACAGCAGGCAGAACCAGAACCAGAACTCAGCGAGAGAGAGAGAGAGAGAGAGAGAGGTGAGAAGCAGAGAAGGAACAAGCAGCTCGGAGTCAGATTACAGTCAGCTCGGCCATATGAAAGAGACAGGGCAGAGCAGCCGAGCTAAAATAGCTAATACATCTAAGGAAGACTAAAATTTAAAGAGGAGGCAGAGTCAGCTCAGAGATAGCCAGCAGAGCCAGCTCTCACAGCTCGGTACATGGGAAAGATAGGACACAGCAACCGAGCTAACCAGCGAATACATCTAAAGAAGACCAGACTTTAAAGAAGATTGATTGTCAAGGTGGGCCTGAAGGTTCCTTCAACCAACCAGAAGGATCCAGAAGCAAGATCTTTTTACCTTTCTGTAAAGACAGTAATTGCAGCTTTTAAAAGAAAAAATATAATAATAAAATAACTTAATTTAACCTGAATTAGTGGTTATTCCAAAGTCTACTTTACTTACTTAGCAATGCAGGACCCAGGATCGGTGCTACTAAGTGGTAAGTAGATGAAATCTTCGGTGAAGGTATGGGTTATACCGGGGGATAACTTGAAAACATCGTTTGACCTGAATAGCACCCACCAAAGCCTGCATCGGAGTCAGGGAGTGAGAATTCCTGTTCACCATTTAGAATATCGACCCTTTTTTGGTATAGGGGGAATTCTAAGAATAGTGGTGAGTTTTCAAAAATAAAGTAAAGAAGGGCCACTGGAACTTTCCCCTCGATGTCAGTTTGCCATATTGGTGGGGACAGTTTAAGTGACTGGGACTGGCGGTTGGTCAGGGTGCAGTTGTCCAGCCAGGCACGGGGACCTTCACCTTGGATGAGAGAGCAGGTTGCCCTGTCGAGGTGCTGCCCCCACGCTGTGGCAGCCTCATTGCAAGAACCAAATTTTATTTAAAGTTTCAAAGAAGTTGGTGAAAGGGCTGATATGCTCTCCCTGTTACCTGCCACCAAAGCCTGGTGCTCTTCCTAAGCCGGAAGGCATCAGTTGAGCCTCCAGCTTCGAGGGCCTACCCACCAAACTCAATTAGACTGGGAACCTGCCTCCATGCCAATTAAGAAGGCACCTCTATGAATATTACAATGAGTGACTGTTTCTTCCTGGGAGCAGTTTGGGGACCCAGAACCAATCCTGACTTCTGTTTTCTGTGCCGAGAGAGAAAATCAAGCTCAATAACGATATCTTCATCGAGGAGATACTGCATATATCTATGTACAGTAAGAAGTCTTACAACATCAGGTTAAAGTCCAACAGGTTTGTTTCAAACACTAGCTTTCGGAGCACTGCTCCTTCCTCAGGTGAATCACCTGAGGAAGGAGCAGTGCTCCGAAAGCTAGTGTTTGAAACAAACCTGTTGGACTTTAACCTGGTGTTGTAAGACTTCTTACTGTGCTCACCCCAGTCCAACGCCGGCATCTCCACATTATATCTATGTAAGAATAGAATAACTTGGATTTTCATTTATTCAGTCAAATAAAAGTAAACAACTGAAATATAATTGTGTTGTACATTCCAGATGGACTAGCTATAAACTAATGCGTGTTCGCTCAATTTGTAGCATCATGTAATCTATTTTATTCGATCGTGGTAGCTGATTACTCTGTATTCAATTATTCAGTTAAATTCTGTTTAACTCGTTTCAAGGTTGAATCTGTTGACAGGAGACATCTGCTGGGGAAAGAAATAATTCGACATGCAAATATTTATTTGTGGAGAGCATGTACGATTGTTGTGTTCTGATTTGGAGCATTTCATATGTGATTGATCTATCTGTTATTATTATCGACAGCATATCATGCGGACGGTCTACATCTGAATGTCACTTGGACTAGTTTTCTACTGAGCTGCATAACTAGGGAAGTAGAGCCGATATAACACTAAATAGCAGTGGAAAGGGATCGAATTTGGGAGGATGTGGCAAATCAAAGCACGGAGGCTAGGCGAGAGTGAAACATATTAACATCGAAAATGATAGGCAGACCGTGACAGGATGGGATAGAGAGTACAAATCTAAGAGTAAATTCACAAAACTAAAAGCTCTGTATCTGAATGCACATAGCATTTAAAACTAAACACATGGGGCGGGATTCTCTACTTGCCAATGCCGAAATCGCGATACACGATTGGGTGGAGAATACCTTCCGATGCCGAAATCGGAGTAGGCGCCGGTATGACCCCAAATCGGGATGCTCTGCCACCCCGAAAATGGGGTAAATGCGTCGCTCGCCGTGCGGGGTAAAAGTACAGGAGGCATATCATTAGCGGGCCTGACACCCTACTCCGGGGCCTCTGCGGTTCACAGCCTCCGATGGGCCGATTTCCCGTCGCCGTGGTTCACTTGTGGTTTTAAAAATCATGAACCTGACGTCCTGGCTGCTGAACGAGAGAGAGAGGAGGTAGGAAATGGCGTAGAGTGACTGTGGGCTGCTGGCCCTGTGTTGTCAGCAGCGGTGGGGTCCCCAGCCAGGGCCGGTGGAGGGGGAGGTGGAATGGGGAGGTGGAATAGGGGGGGGGGGGGGGGGGGAGGGCAGGCCGGGCAGCTGGCGTGCCCCCCCACAGGACTGGGGCGGTGCCCAGGCACTGACCGACATCTTGCTCAACACCCACTGACCACCCATCTCTGCCCCTGATTCTACACAGTGGCACTGCCCCCCCCCCCCCCCCCCGGGACCCGAACACCCCACCCAACCGGCAGCCAGCCACCGGGGGATCATCCAGGGCCATACGCAAGGCAGCCCCCAGTGATGGCAGTGCCAGCCAACAGTGCCCCTGACAGCAGGGACAGGCGGTGGGACCACCGACGGGGCAGGGTGCGGAGGGGTGGGGGGGACTTGTGTGGGCGGGGCCCGCAGTGCCAACCGGGGCCACCGTGTATTCCATGGTACCCAGATGGGCATGGGAGTATGCGCCATGCTAACATATTGGCCTTTCACCCCCTGCAGACAATGGCATTCAGAGACCAACCTGCGATGCTGGCCGCTGTGGTGATGGCTGCAGCCCGGCAAGATACCATGTGGCCACGTGAGCCTGGGCCTCTTGGAGAGGAAGGGGAAGCTGCAGCAGAGGATTGGGCTGCAGATGGTGGCCGCACAAGCTGGCGGGCCGTCCGCCCAACAATCCGAGGAGGAGGAGGAGGAGGTGCCATGGAGGCACCGCGTGAAGCCTCCGCGTGTACCGGCGCCGCATGTCGTTCGAAAACTTACTGGACCGGGTATGCTGACGGAGACTGCAGATGAGCAGAGGGACTGTACAACACATCTGCTAGATGATGGCACATCTGGCACCGCAGGGGTATGGGGGAGGACACCCGCTCCCAGTGGCTGTCAAGGTGACAGACGCCCTCAACTTTTGTGCGACGGGGTCCTTCCAGGCGCCGAGTGGAGACCTGTCCGGGATCTCCGCTCCATCACGGATGCCCTATACGCCCAGGCGGACCAGTACATCCAGTCCCATATGGACCAAGCTCACCAAGATGTCCGGGCAGCGGGGTTCATTGCCATCGGCGGGATGCCCTGGGTCCAGGGGGTGATCGACGGAATGCATGTCGCCCTACGGGCACCGGCATATAACAGGCCGCTGTACACCAACTGAAAAGCGTTTCACTAAAAGCTTGGTCAAAAAAGGCTTCAAGGAGTATCTTAAAGAAAGAGAGAGGTCGAGCAATTTAGAGCTCAGAGTCTAGACGGGGTCACTAAGGGTAGAGTGATTAAAGTTGGGGATGTGCAAGAAACCAGGCGGACAGATCTCGGAGGTTTGTAGGAAGGGTTTGAGCCAGTGTATGGACATTGGATGGAGAAAGGCCTTTGGAGATGCTTTGAAACATGAATAGGAATTTTAAAATGGAACATTGCTGTAGTGATATACGATCATGAGCTCAAGTTGGTGCGAGTTAAGATACAGGCAGAAGAGTTTTGGATGAGGCCAAGTTTACTCAATGTGCAAGGTGGTGGGCCAGCCTTACATAGATACACAGATAGGAGCAGGAGGCGGCCTTTTGGCCCTTCGAGCCTGCTCCGCCATTTATCACGATCATGGTTGATCATCCAACTCAATAGCCTAATCCTGCTTTCTCCCCATAGCCTTTGATCCCATTCTCCCCAAGTGCTATATCTAGCCGCCTCTTGAATATATTCAATGTTTGAGCATCAACTACTTCCTGGGGTAATGAATTCCGCAGGCTCACCACTCTTTGTGTGAAGAAATGTCTCCTTATCTCTGTCCGAAATGGTTTACCCTGAATCCTCAGATTGTGATCCCTGGTTCTGGACACACCCATCATTGGTAACATCATCCCTGCATCTACCCTGTCTAGTCCTGTTAGAATTTTATAAGTCTCTATGAGATCCCCCCCTCATTCTTCTGAACTCCAGCAAAAACAATTCTAACCGATCAATCTCTCCTCGTATGACAGTCCCGCCATCCCTGGAATCAGTCTGCACTCCCTCGAGAGCAAGAACATCCTTCCTCAGAGAAGGAAACCAAAACTGCACACAATACTCCAGGCGACACCAAGACACTGTACAATTGCAGCAACACATCCCTGCTTCCATACTTGAAACCTCTCGCAATGAAGGCCAACATGCCATTAGCCTTCTTTACCGCCTGCTCCACCTGCATGCTTACCTTCAGCGACTGGTGCACAAGGACACCCAGGTCCCGCTGCACACTCCCCTCTCCTAATTTATAACCATTCAGGTAGTAACCTGCCTTCTTGTTTTTGCTTCCAAAGTGAATAACCTCACTCTTATCCAAATTATACTGCATCTGCCTTTGATTTGCCCCCTCACCCAACTTGTCCAGATTATGCTGTAGGATCCTTGCCTCCTTGTCACAATTCACCTCCCACCTAACTTGGTATCATCTGCAAATTTTGAGATGTTACATTTTGTTGCCTCATTCAAATCATTGATATATATTGTGAATAGCTGGGGTCCCAGCCCCGATCCCTGTGGTACCCCACTAATTACTGCCTGCCAATTTGAAAAGGACCCATTAATCCCTACTCTTTGTTTCCTCTCTGCCAACCAGTTTTCTATCCACCTCAATACATTTCCACCAATCCCATGCGCTTTAATTTTACACAATAATCTCTTATGCGGGACTTTGTCAAACGCTTTATGAAAGCCCTTGAGGGTATTTGTGATACACCATCAATAATAGACGACGAGTGATAAACGTAACTGAGGCTTTAATACACAAACAGCAAGCCTCCTGCCTCTGGACCCGAACTGGGTCTGGAGGCGGAGACTTGCCACTTTTATACAGAAGCCTAAGGGGAGGAGCCACAGGCGGAGCCAGCCTGGACAAGCCCAGGCATGGACAATATCGCACCATGCATATAATACAATAATGCGGTTTACCACATTCACCCCCTGTTTAAAAAAAGTCCGGTGGGAGTGAAGTGGTCTTAAGGGTCAAGTCTGTCGGGGGCCTTGACCTTCCGCTGTGACCGCCTCAGTCCCGGCTGTGGTGTGGGCGCCGGCGCCGAGACCTGCACGTCCGGGAGCGTGTTGTTTTCTTCTTCATCCAGATGTTGAGTCGGCGAAGGGGGGTGGGGGGGCGGTGTACGGGTGGAGGTGGTGTTGCTTGTTGCCGGTGGCTTGCGGGTGTCAGTTCGTGAGGGAGGTGGGCGGAGGTGGTGGAAGACGGTGTAGGGTGGGGGTTGGTGGTGATTGTTGCCGGGGAGCCTCCATGAGCCAAATCCTGAAGGGAGACTGTGTCCTGCCACCCGTCCTGGTGTGCCACGTAGGCATATTGGGGATTTGCATGAAGGAGCAGGAGCTTCTCGACGAGATGGTCGGTTTTATGGCTCCTCGCATGCTTGCGGAGAAGGACTGTCAGCCAGGACGGAAGCGAGACCCCGGAGGTGGACTTCCTGGGGAAGGCAAGCATCCGTTCATGAGGAGTCTCGTTAGTGGCTGAACAGAGGAGCAACCAGATGGAGTGCAGCGCATTGGGGGGGGGGGGCCTCCTGCCAGTGGGAGACTGGGAGGCTTTTCGACCGTAGGGTCAGGAGGACGGCCTTCCAGACCGTTGCGTTCTCCCTCTCCACTTGTCCGTTTCCCCGGGGGTTATAGCTGGTTGTCCTGCTGGAGGCGATGTCTTTGCTGAGCAGGAACTGACGCAACTCGTCGCTCTTAAAGGAGGAGCCCCAATCACTGTGGATATAGGCAGGGAAACCGAACAGGGTGAAAAGACTGTGCAGGGCCTTGATAACGGAGGCAGAGGTCATGTCAGCGCAGGGGATGGGGAAGGGGAATCTGGAGTACTCGTCAACGATGTTGAGGAAGTACACGTTAAGGTCGGTGGAGGGGAGGGGCCCTTTGAAGTCCATGCTGAGGTGCTCTAAGGGGCGGGAGGCCTTGACCAGATGTGCTCTGTCTGGCCGATTGAAGTGCAGTTTGCACTCTGCGCAGACCTGGCAGTCCCTGGTCACGGACCTGACCTCCTCGATGGAGTAGGGTAGGCTGTGAGCCTTGATGAAATGGAAAAACCGGGTGACCCCCGGGTGGCAGAGGTCATAGTGGATAGCCCGGAGTCGGTCTACTTGTGCGCTGGCACATGTACCACTGGAGAGGGCATCTGGGAGTTCATTGAGCTTCCCGGGACGATACAAGATCTCATAGCTGTAGGTGGAGAGCTCAATCCTCCACCTCAAGATCTTGTCGTTCTTGAATTTGCCCCGCTGTGTATTGTTAAACATGAAGGCAACTGACCGTTGGCCAGTGAGGCGAGTGAATCGCCTGCCGGCCAGGTAATGCCTCCAATGTCTCACAGCTTCTACAATGGCTTGGGCTTCCTTTTCGATGGAGGAGTGTCGAATTTCGGAGGCATGGAGGGTACGAGAGTAGAAAGCCACGGGCCTGCCCGTCTGGTTGAGTGTAGCGGCCAGAGCAAAGTCCGACGCATCGTTCTCCACTTGGAAAGTGATGGACTCGTCCACAGCGTGCATTGCGGCTTTGGCAATGTCTGCTTTGATGCGATTGAAGGCCAGTCGGGCCTCAGTTGTCAGGAGAAAAATGGTGGATTTGATCAGTGGGCGGGCCTTGTCCGCATAGTTGGGGACCCACTGGGCATAGTAAGAGAAGAACCCCAGGCATCTCTTCAGGGCCTTGGGGCAGTGGGGGACGTAGAGTCTAAAGTTGGTGCACTCTACGGCTTGCACAGTGAGGGTCGCGACACAGTACCCCCGGATTTCCACTGCGTGGGATCCGGAAGCCAGGGAGATTTTCTGGGTCGCAGGTAGGACGGGGAAGGAGCAGCACCTTACCGTGTCTGGGTGAATGAAGCTGTCTGTGCTCTCGGAGTCGAAGAGGCAGGCCGTCTCGTGCCCGTTGATCCGGACGGTCATCGTGGACTTCGCGAGGTGGTGCGGCCGGGACTGGTCGAGTGTGACGGAGGCGAGAGTCGGAAGGCGATTGGTAGGCCAGTCGGAGGTAACGGCGGCAAGCATACGGTCGGGTGAGCAAGGCTCCCGGGAGGCTGTGGAGGGGTCCCAAGATGGCGGCCTCCATGAGTCGCACGTGGCGGGGGACGTGCAAGATGGTGTCCAATAAGGTGGCCCCTGTTGGTCGCACGTGGTGGGTGAGGTCCAAGATGGCGGGGGAGGTGCAAGATGGCGTCCAAGATGGCGAGCCCGTGGGTCGCACATGTCGGCCAAAGTGAAAGATGGCGGCACCCACAGGTCGCACATGGCGGGTGGTGTGGCAGCTGAGGGTGGCCCCGACAGGCAGCAGGCAGCGCTGCTGGGCTTAGAAGATTTGGGGGGGTCGGGCCTGGCAGGCTTTTGTGAAGTGCCCCTTCTTCCCACAGCCGTAACAGGTTGCGTTCCGTGCCGTGCAGCGTTGTCGGGGTGATTACTCTGGCCGCAGAAGTAGCACTGTGGGCCTCCGGCGTTGGCGAGTCCGGCGGGGGTGGTGGAAAAATAAATTTACAAGTTCAGTCTGTCGGGGGCCTTGATCCTCCTCTGCGATTGCCTCAGTCCTGGTGGTGATGTGGGCGCCGACTTGGTCACCTGTGACTCCGGGAGCCTGTTGACCTCGTCTTCGTCACCCCTGAGTGGAACCAGTGGGAGGGCGGATCCTCCTGGGGCGGGGGCTGCGGTGAGGTTCGCTGGGGGGAGGGTGAGTGGCGCAGGGGTGAATGAGGCAACCAGAGGTGGGTGGGGTGGGGGGTGTCAGGCAGGGGCCGTGGGATCAGACTGAGGCCCCCACCTCCCCACTGCCGTCTCCACTGCCCCCAAATCTTCAATGACACCGCCACCACCAGGCTCGTGATGTGCCGCATTGGTGGGAGCGACAACGGTGCCATCACCAGTGCCCCCAGGCTAGTACCTACACAGGACGCTGCCTCTAGTCTTTTCCACACCGCCCCCTCTCCCTCCATTACCCATTTCCGAATCATTGACACATTTGCTGCCCAGTAGTAGCTGCACAGGTTCGGCAGCGCCAGCCCCCCCCTACCGACTGCGCTCCAAGAACAGTCTCTTAACCCACAGGGTCTTATTTGCCCACAAATCCCATAATGCTCTTGCTCACCCGCTTGAAAAAGGCCTTAGGGATGAGAATGGGCAGGCACTGAAACACGAACAAGAACCTAGTAGGATCGTCATCTTAACGGACTGCACCCTGCCCGCCAGGGAGAGTGGCAGTACGTCCCACCTCTTGAAGTCCTCCTCCATCTGGTCCACCAACCGCGCCAGATTGAGCTTATGCAAGACCCCCAATTCTTGGCCACCTGGATATCCAAATACCGAAAATTCCTCTTGAGCGGCAGCTCCTCCAGCCTCTTTTCCTGGCCTCTCGCATGCACCAGAAAGAGCTCGCTCTTCCCAATGTTGAGCTTGTATCCCGAGAAGTCTCCAAACTCCCTAAGGGTCTGCATGACCTCCCCCATCCCCTCCACCGGATCCGCGATATACAGAAGCAGGTAATCAGCGTGCAGTGAGACACGGTGCTCCTCCCCTCCCGGACCAGCCCCTCCAGTTTCTGGACTCCCTCAGCGCCATGGCCAGCGGCTCAATCGCCAGGGCAAACAGCAGGGGGGACAGGGGGCACCCCTGCCTCATTCCACGGTACAGTCTGAAGTACTCTGACCTCAGCCGGTTCGTCGATACACTCGCCACTGGGGCCTGGTACAACAATTTAACCCACCCTATGAACCCCTCCCCGAACCCAAACCTGCCGAGCACCTCCCACACGTCTCCCACTCCACCCGGTCAACGGCCTTCTCCGTGTCCATTGCCGCCACCACTTCTGCCTCCCCCTCCTCCGAGGGCATTATAATCACATTCAGGAGCCTCTGCACATTTGCATTCAGCTGCCTGCCCTTCACAAACCCCGTCTGATCCTCATGTATCGCTCCCGGGACACAATCCTCAATCCTAGTGGCCAGGACCTTCGCCAACAACTTAGCATCTGCATTGAGGAGCGAAATCGGCCGATATGAGCCACACTGCAGCGGGTCCTTGTCCCGCTTGCGGATAAGCGCGATCAGAGCCCGCGACATTTTCGGGGGAAGAATCCCTTTTCCTTCGCCTCTTGAAGGTTCTCACCAGCAAAGGGCCCAGCAGGTCCACAAACTTCCTGTAGAACTCAACCGGGAACCCATCCGGTCCCGGGGCCTTGCCCGCCTGCATGCTCCCCAACCCCTTAACCAGCTCCTCCATCCTGATCGGGGCCCCCAAACCTTCTACTTGCCCCTCCTCCTCCCTCGGAAACCTCAGTTGGTCCAGGAACCGCTGGATCCTCTGGGGGTTCTGACTTGTACAAATTCCCATAGAAGTCCCTAAAGACCTCATTTATTTTGGCTGGGTTCCGCACCGTGTTCCCCACCCCCCGTCCCTGATTCCCCCAATTTCCCTAGCTGCCTCCTTCCTTCGCAGCTGGTGCGCCAGCATCCGACTCGCCTTCTCCCCATACTCGTACGCTGCACCCTGCACCTTCCTCCACTGGGCCTCAGCTTTCCCCGTAGTCGGCAAGTCAAATTTTGTTTATAGGCTCCGGCGCTCCTTCAGCAGCTCCTCTTCAGGGGATTCCGCGTATCTCCTATCCACCCTCAGTATCTCCCCCACCAATCTCTCCCTCTCCATCCTCTCCCTGTGAGCCCTGATTGAAATTAGCTCCCCGCTGACCACTGCCTTCAGCGCCTCCCAGACAACACTCACCGAAACCTCCCCATTGTCATTGGCCTCCATATACCTTTGAATGCACCCCCGGACCCACCCACAGACCTCCTCATCCGCCAACAATCCCACGTCCATGCACCACAGTGGGCGCTGGCCCCTCTCCTCCCCCAACTCTAGCTCCACACAGTGCGGGGCGTGATCCGAGATCGCAATGGCCGAATATTCCGTCCCCTCCACTCTCGGGATCAGCACCCTGCTCACCACGAAAAGGTCTATCCGTGAGTAGGCCTTGTGCACGAGGGAGAAGAAGGAGAACTTCCTCGCCCTTGGCCTAGCAAACCTCCTCAGATCTACTCCCCCCATCTGATCCATAAACCCCCTCAGGACCTTGGCCGCAGCTGGCCTCTTGCCCGATCTCGACCTAGACCTATCCAGTGCCGGGTCCAGTACCGTATTAAAGTCCCCCCCACCCACATTATCAGATTCCCTGCCTCCAGATCCGGGATCCGGCTTAACATGCGCTTCATTAACCCTGCATCGTCCCAATTTGGGGCATATACATTCACCAGCACCACCTGGGTCCCCTGAAGCCTACCACTCACCATCACATATCAGCCCCCTTTATCCGCCATGATACCCGCCGCCTCAAAAGTCACCCGCTTGCTCACCAAGATTACGACCCCCCTGTTCTTCGCATCCAGCCCAGAGTGAAAGACCTGCCCCACCCATCCCTTCCTCAACCTGGTCTGATCCGCCACCTTCAGGTGCATCTCCTGTAACATGGCTACGTCTGCCTTTAGTCCCTTTAAGTGCGCAAACACCCGGGCCCTCTTGACCGGCCCATTCAAGCCTCTCACGTTCCACGTGATCAGCCGGATCGGGGGACTACCCGCCCTTCCCCCCCCCCCTTGCCGACTAGCCATCTCTTTTTTTAGGCCAGCCACGTGCCCACGCTTCCCGCGCCCTCCAGCACTCCAGGTGGAGGCACTCAGCCCCGACTCTCCCTCTTACCTCCAGCTCCCCCTCAGTCAGTACAGCAGCAACCCAGTGCCCCCCCCCAACCCTCCCCCCCCCAACCCCCTCCCTCCCCTGGCCAAGCAATTGCTTCACCCCCCCAGCTTCCCTTTTTTGAACACTTAAGGGTAGTTTAACCTGGCCAATCCACCTAACCTGCACATCTTTGGACTGTGGAAAGAAACCGGAGCACCCGGAGGAAACCCACGCACACACGGGGAGAACGTGCAGACTCCGCACAGACAGTGGCCCAAGCCAGGAATCGAACCTGGGACCCTGTAGCTGTGAAGCAACTGTGCTACCGTCCTGCCCCGTGCTGTCTCGTTTCCAATTAATTTCTTTTCATAAGTTTAGAGTACCCAATTCATTTTTCCAATTAAGGGGCAATTTAGCGCGGCCAATCCACCTAGCCTGCACACCTTTGGGTTGTGGGGGTGAAACCCAGGGAACACGGGGAGAATTTGCAAACTCCACACAGACAGTGACCCAGAGCCGGGATCGAACCTGGGACCTCGGCGCCGTGAGGCAGCAGTGCTAATTACTGCGCCTTTCAAACAGAGATGAGGAGGAATTTCTGGTGAATCTGTGGAACTCATTACTGCTGCCCTCATTTTCAATTCATATTGATCTCTGGATTTCTTGAAACACAAATAAACATAAAATTTAAAAATTGTATTAGCTGCGAGAGGGACAGGTAGTATTGAGGAAGCAGGGGGGCTGCAGAAGGACTTGGACATGCTAGGAGAGTGGGCCAGTGGCAGATGGAATACAATGTGAAAAAGTGTGAGGTTGTGCACTTTTGTAGGAAGAATAGAGGCAGAGACTATTTTCTAAATGGGAAAAGGCTTCGGAAATCAGAAGCACAAAGGGACTTAGGAGTCCGAGTTCAGGATTCTCTTAAGGTTAACATGCAGGTTCAGCTTGCATTCATTTTGAGGGTTCCAGAATACAAGAACATGGATTTACTGCTGAAGCTGTATAAGGCTCATTTTGGAATATTGTGAGCAGTTTTGGACCGTGTATCTAAGGAAGGATATGCTGGCCTTGGAGATGGTACAGAGGAGGTTCATAAGAATGATCCCTGGAACGAAGGACTTGACATATGAGGGTCAGTTGAGGACTCAAAAATAAGGGGATGAGGGTAGAAGGTAGGAGAATGGGGATGGGAAACATATCAGCAATGTTTTTTTTTTAACAATAAATTTAGAGTACCCACTTTTTTTTTTTCCCAATTAAGAGGCAATTTAGCGTGCCCAATCCACCTAGCCTGCACATCTTTGGATTGTGGGGGTGAGACCCACGCAAACACGGGGAGAATATGCAAACTCCACACGGACAGTGGCCCGGAGCCGGGATCGAACCCGGGTCCTCAGTGCCGTGAGACAGTAGTGCTCACCACTGTGCCACCGGGCTACCCCTGTCAGCCATGACTGAATGGCAGAGCAGACTCAACGGGCCGAAGGGCCTGATTCTGCTCCTTTATCTTATGGTCTTTTGTGAGAAATTAAAAAGGAGTAATTCAATGAAAACCCGTGTATGGAATCTTGGAATGTTAGATTCTGTATATCTTTACAGGCTGAAGGGTCAGCAAGTTGTGTGTCCGGCTACTCAAGGCACAGGTCCCCTGTGCAATGTGCCCCTGCTGTAAAAGATCCCTTGTAACTGCAGGCCAGAACTTCCGAGGAAAGCCAATCACAGCTGGATTGACAATCTGCTCGTTTTTACTTACATGTTACTTACAGCTGCACATCTCGCACCCGAGCTTCTGACTGAGGCCTCCTCAGAAAGGTGCATTGCAGCGGATTCCTGAGGCCTTCAGTGTGGTGCAGCACGAGTAAAGGAAGTGGGTACTTTTAAAGGTCGCAGCCACTTTGAGAAGCCAGCGGGTAAACGTAGTGGGTGGGAGTTGGGAGGGTAGTTGGGGCTGTATGGGCGATGATTCTGGGGATTGGGAGGGTGGTGGCGGCGGGGAAGGTTATGGGTGTTAGTTGTTGGGGTAGTCACATGGTCCAGTGGGGTTTGGGGGGGGGGGGTCACTGGGTAGGTAGGGGCATCAGGAGTGTAGTCAGTTGGATGAGTTGGGGCATGGGGATTAATTGCGGGTTGGGGGTACTTGGGTGTCCATTGGGGGGGTTAAGGTGGGGGTCAATGCTGTAGTTACCCAGGAGTTGGAAGTTGTTTAAATTCTTCTATCTTTTTCTGTGTAACTATTCTGCTAAGACAGTCAGGACTATCAGAAGTCTCCGATTTAAATTGAAGTTTCAGATGGTGGCAGGGTAACTGTCCATTGGAAGTTTAGCCTTCCCAAGCCAATTCCTATCCAGTCCTTGTGTGGGGGCTTCCGGCCTGTCCCCCGGTGAATCATCTGGGGCACCTTCTGGGTACCACTCATGTGGAGCTTGGAAGTTCTGGGCCTGTAATTTCACGCTCAAATGACCATTAAAAGTCTGAGTTCAGCTCTGTGCATGATCAAGAGCAAGAGCCATACCTTCAGCACTGATCACAAAATTTGGGCTGGTGACTTCATGTAGATTTTTAAAAGTTCATTTACAGGATGAGGGCACTGCTGGCTCGGCCAACATTTAATGCCCATCCTTAGTTGCCCTTCAGAAGGTGGTGGTGAGCTGCCTCTTGAACTGCTGCAGTCCCTGAGGTGTAGCTACACTCACTGTGCTGTTTAATCATCTTTGTTGTCACAATTTGGCATACATTAACACTGCAATTTAGTTACTGTGAAAAGCCTCCAGTCGCCACATTCCAGCGCCTGTTCGGGTACACACAGAGAGAATTCAAAATGTCCAAATTTTTAAAAAATATATAAATTTTATTCAAGATTTTTTGGCCAAACATAACAGTATGTAGTGTTTCTTTTAAACAACAATAAAGCAATATAAATAACAGTGGCCAGTTTTAAACAAATAAATAAATAATATATGAACAGAAACAAAAACCAAACTAAATGGCAACTACCTGGTCAAAAATAAATACTCTCCAAAGATACAATCCAACAGTCCAATATACATTACCTAAAACAAGTGCCTATACATATACAATAACATCCCTGAGAGTCCGTCCGATTCCTTCCCCCCCCCTGGGTTGCTGCTGCTTCTTCTTTTCCATTCCCTCTATCTTTCTGTGAGGTAGTTGACGAACGGTTGCCACCGCCTGATGAACCCTTGAGCCGAACCCCTTAGTACGAACTTAATCCGTTCTAACTTTATAAACCCTGCCATGTCGTTTATCCAGGTCTCCACACCCGGGGGTTTGGATTCCTTCCACATTAACAATATCCTGCGCCGGGCTACTAGGGACGCAAAGGCCAAAACATCAGCCTCTCTCGCCTCCTGCACTCCCAGCTCTTCTGCAACCCCAAATATAGCCAACCCCCAGCTTGGTTCGACCTGGACCCCCACCACCTTCGAAAGCACCTTTGCCACCCCCACCCAAAACCCCTGTAGTGCCGGGCATGACCAGAACATGTGGGTGTGATTTGCTGGGCTTCTCGAGCAACTCGCACACCTATCCTCTACCCCCAAAAATTTACTGAGCCGTGCTCCAGTCATATGCGCCCTGTGTAACACCTTAAATTGTATCAGGCTTAGCCTGGCACACAAGGACGATGAGTTTACCCTACGTAGGGCATCAGCCCACAGCCCCTCCTCAATCTCCTCCCCCAGCTCTTCTTCCCATTTCCCTTTCAGCTCATCTACCATGATCTCCCCCTCGTCCCTCATTTCCCTATATATGTCCGACACCTTACCATCCCCCACCCATGTCTCTGAGATCACTCTATCCTGCACCTCCTGCGTCGGGAGCTGCGGGAATTCCTTCACCTGTTGCCTCGCAAAAGCCCTCAGTTGCATATACCGAAATGCATTCCCTTGGGGCAACCCATATTTTTCCGTCAGCGCTCCCAGACTCGCAAACGTCCCATCTACAAACAGATCTCTCAATTGTGCTACCCCTGCTCTTTGCCATGCTCCAAATCCCCCATCCATTCTCCCCGGAACAAACCTATGGTTATTTCTTATCGGGGACCACACCGAGGCTCCCGTCTTTCCCCTATGCCGTCTCCACTGCCCCCAAATTTTCAATGTAGCCACCACCACCGGGCTTGTGGTGTATTTCTTCAGTGAGAACGGCAACGGTGCCGTCACCATAGCTTGTAGGCTAGTCCCCCTGCAGGACGCCATCTCCAATCTCTTCCACGCCGCTCCCTCCTCTTCTCCCATCCACTTACACACCATTGAAATATTGGCGGCCCAGTAGTACTCACTTAGGCTCGGTAGTGCCAGCCCCCCCCTGTCTCTACTACGTTGCAAAAATCCCCTCCTCACTCTCGGGGTCTTCCCGGCCCACACAAAACTCATAATACTCTTCTCGATTCTTTTGAAAAAAGCCTTCGTGACCACCACCGGGAGGCACTGAAACACAAAAAGGAATCTCGGGAGGACCACCATTTTAACCGCCTGCACCCTCCCTGCCAGTGACAGGGACACCATGTCCCATCTCTTAAAGTCCTCCTCCATCTGTTCCACCAACCGCGTTAAATTAAGCCTATGTAATGTACCCCAATTCTTGGCTATCTGGATCCCCAAGTACCGAAAGTCCCTTGTTACCTTCCTCAACGGTAAATCCTCTATTTCTCTGCTCTGCCCCCCTGGATGCACCACAAACAACTCACTTTTCCCCATGTTCAATTTATACCCTGAAAAATCCCCAAACTCCCCAAGTATCCGCATTATCTCTGGTATCCCCTCCGCCGGGTCCGCCACATATAGCAACAAATCATCCGCATACAGAGATACCCGGTGTTCTTCTCCTCCCCTGAGTACTCCCCTCCACTTCCTGGAACCCCTCAATGCTATGGCCAAGGGCTCAATCGCCAGTGCAAACAATAACGGGGACAGAGGACATCCCTGCCTCGTCCCTCTATGGAGCCGAAAATAATCAGACCCCCGTCCATTCGTGACCACGCTCGTCATCGGGGCCCTATACAACAACTGTACCCATCTGATATACCCATCTCCAAAGCCAAATCTCCTCAGCACCTCCCACAAATAATCCCACTCCACTCTATCAAATGCTTTCTCGGCATCCATCGCCACCACTATCTCCGCTTCCCCCTCTGGTGGGGGCATCATCATTACCCCTAGCAGCCTCCGTATATTTGTATTCAGCTGTCTCCCCTTCACAAACCCAGTTTGGTCCTCATGAAGCACCCCGGGACACAATCCTCTATCCTCGTTGCCATTACCTTGGCCAGAATCTTAGCGTCCACATTCAGGAGGGAAATAGGCCTATAGGACCCGCATTGCAGCGGGTCTTTTTCCTTCTTTAGGAGGAGCGATATCGTTGCCTCTGACATAGTCGGGGGCAGCTTCCCCCTTTCCCTCGCCTCATTAAAGGTTCTCATCAGTAGCGGGGCCAGCAAGTCCATATATTTCCTATAGAATTCAACTGGGAATCCGTCTGGTCCCGGGGCCTTCCCCGCCTGCATGCTCCCAATCCCTTTCACTACTTCCTCCGTCTCAATCTGTGCTCCCAGTCCCGCCCTCTCCTGCTCCTCCACCTTAGGAAATTCCAGCTGATCCAGAAAGCACATCATTCTCTCCTTCCCATCCGGGGGCTGAGCTTCATATAATCTTTCATAAAATGCCTTGAACACTCCATTCACTCTCTCCACTCCCCGCTCCATCTCTCCCTCCTCATCTCTCACCCCCCCTATCTCCCTCGCTGCTCCCCTTTTCCTCAGTTGGTGGGCCAGCAACCTGCTCGCCTTCTCCCCATATTCGTACTGTACTCCCTGTGCCTTCCTCCATTGTGCCTCTGCATTACCCGTAGTCAACAAGTCAAATTTTTCATGTAGCCTTTGCCTTTCCCTGTACAGTCCCTCCTCCGGTGCCTCCGCATATTGTCTGTCCACCCTCAGAAGTTCTTTCAACAACCGCTCCCTTTCCCTACCCTCCTGCTTTCCTTTATGTGCCCTAATAGATATCAGCTCCCTCTAACCACTGCCTTCAGCGCCTCCCAGACCACTCCCACCTGAACCTCCCCATTATCATTGAGTTCCAAGTACCTTTCAATACACCCCCTCACACTTAAACACACCCCCTCATCTGCCAATAATCCCATATCCATTCTCCAGGGTGGACGCTGTTCTTTTTCCTCCCCTATTTCCAGGTCCACCCAATGTGGAGCGTGATCCGAAATAGCTATAGCCGTGTACTCCGTCCCCGTCACCTTCGGGATCAGTGCCCTTCCCAAAACAAAAAAGTCTATCCGTGAATAAACTTTGTGGACATAGGAGAAAAACGAAAACTCCTTACTCCTAGGTCTACTAAATCTCCAGGGGTCTACTCCTCCCATCTGCTCCATAAAGTCCTTAAGCACCCTAGCTGCAGCCGGCCTCCTTCCGGTCCTGGGCCTCGATCTGTCCAGCCCTGGGTCCAATACCGTATTAAAATCTCCACCCATTACCAACTTCCCCACCTCTAGGTCCGGGATACGTCCTAACATACGCCTCATAAAGTTGGCATCATCCCAGTTCGGGGCATATACGTTCACTAAGACCACCCCCTCCCCTTGCAATTTGCCACTCACCATCACGTATCTGCCCTCACTATCCGCCACTATGGTCTTTGCCTCAAACATTACCCGCTTCCCCACTAGCATAGCCACCCACCTGTTTTTTGCGTCTAGCCCCGAATGAAACACCTGCCCCACCCATCCTTTGCGTAGTCTGACCTGGTCTATCAGTTTCAGATGCGTCTCCTGCAGCATAACCACATCTGCCTTAAGTTTCTTTAGGTGTGCGAGTACCCGTGCCCTCTTTATCGGCCCGTTCAGCCCTCTCACATTCCACGTGAACAGTCGGGTTGGGGGGCTCTTTACGCCCCCCCCCCCTTGTCGACTAGCCATCTCCTTTTTCAATCCAACTCCTCACCCGGTTCCTACGTAGCCGTATCTCCCCCCAACGGCGCCCTCCCGCCCTGACCACCCCACCCCTTACCAGCTCCCCCTTCTCCCCAGCAGCAGCAACCCAGTTAACTCCCCACCCCCCCCCCCCCGCTAGATCCCTCACTAGTGTAATTGCACCCCCCATGTTGCTCCCAGAAGTCAGCAAACTCTGGCCGACCTCGGCTTCCCCCCGTGACCTCGGCTCCCACTGTGCGAGGCCCCCTCCTTCCTGCTTCCCTGTTCCCGCCATGATTACCATAGCGCGGGAACAAAGCCCGCGCTTGCCATTTGGCCCCGCCCCCAATGGCCGGCACCCCCAGCTCCTCATCCTCCCTCCCCCCCCTCCCCCACGACATGGGGAAGAGAGAAAAGTTACAGGGTCGCAGGATTGACAACTTGGGAAATCATCTCTTCCCCCTTTTCCCCCTCTTCAACCCACATATTCGCTCCACCACTTTGTCCCAAACGTTCTTTTTCTAGCCCGCTTATTCCAGTTTCTCCTCGACAATAAATGTCCACGCCTCTTCTGCCGTTTCAAAGTAGTGGTGTTTCCCTTGATGTGTGACCCACAGTCTTGCCGGCTGCAGCATTCCAAATGTAACCTTCCTTTTGTGCAGCACCGCCTTGGCCCGATTAAAGCTTGCCCTCCTTCTCGCTACCTCTGCACTCCAATCTTGATATACTCGGATCACCGCATTCTCCCACCTACTGCTCCGAGTTTTCTTTGCCTATCTGAGGACCATCTCTCTGTCCTTATAGCGGAGAAATCTCACCACTATGGCTCGAGGAATTTCTCCAGCCCTCGGTCTTCACGCCATAACTCGATAGGCTCCCTCCACCTCCAACGGGCCCGTCAGGGCCTCCGATGGTACACACAGCTGTCACTGTAGTCAGTGGTGGAGAGATTGAATGTTTGTGGAAGGGGTAGCAATCAAGTGGACTGCTTTGGTCTGGATGACGTTGAGCTTCTGTTGTAGGAGCTGCACTCACCTAGCAGGTGGAGAGTATTCCTGCACACTCCTAAATTGTGCCTTGTACATGGTGGACAGACTTTGGGGGTCAGGAGGTGAGTTACTCACCACAGGATTCCTAGACTTTGACCTGTTCTGGTAACCACAGGATTAATGTGGCTAGTCCAGTTCAGTTTCTGATCAATGGCAACCCCCAGGATGTTGATTGTGGGGGAATTCAGTGATGGTAATACCATTGAATGTCAAGGGTGATGGTTAGATCCTCTCCTGTAGGAGTTGGTCATTGCCTGGCACTTGTGTAGCGTGAATGTTACTTTCCACTTGTCAGCCCAAGCCTGGATATTGTCCAGGTTTTGCTGCATTTGGACATGGACTGCTTCATTATCTGAGGAGTGGCGAATGTTGCTGAATATTGTGCAGTCATCCGCAAACATCCCCACTTCTGACATGATGGAAGGGAGGCTATTGTTGAAACAGCTGAAGATGGTTGGGCCTAGGGCACTACCCTGAGGAACTCCTGCAGTGATGTCCTAGAGCTGAGATGAGTGATCTCCAACCACCATAACCATGTTCCTTTATGCCAGGTGTGACTCCAACCAGCGGAGAGTTTTCCCCGATTCCCTTTGACCCCAGTTTTGCTAGCGCTCCTTGATGCCATACTTGGTCAAATGTGACCTTGATGTCACGGGCAGTCACTCTCACCTCACCTGTGAAGCTCAGCCCTTTTGTTCATGTTTGAACCAAGGCTGTAATGAGGTCAGGAGCTCTGACCTTGGTGGAACCCAGACTGAGTGTCCGTGAGCAGGTTAATGCTGAGTAAGTGCCGCTTAATAGCATTGTTGATGACTCCTTCCATCACATTACTGATGATTGAGAGCAGACTGATTGGTGATTGGCCGGGTTAGATTTGTCCTTTTTGTATACAGTACACACCAGGGCAACTTTCCACATTGCCGGGTAGATGCTAGTGTTGTAGCTGTACTGAAATAGCTTGGCTAGGGTGCGGCAAATTCTGGTACGCAAGTGTTCAGGGCTATTGCCTGAATATTGTCTGATCCGTTGGTTGTGAGATCGGTAAGCTCTGTCTACCATTTGCTACTTAAGCTATTTGGCGCGCAAGTAGCCCTGTGCTGTAGCTTCACCGGGTTGACACGGTGTGGACACCATGGGCCAAGTTGGCCTCTTTCTGTGCCGTGAGCTTTTAATGATCCCCTGGTCATTCATCTCATTGCTGTGTGGGATCTTGCTGTGTGCCAATGGGCAGCTGTTTCCTGCATTATAACAGTGGCAGCCCCTCAGGAGTATTTCATTGGCTGGTAAACGCTTCGGGAAGTGAAAAGCACTTTATAAATGCAAGTTGGCTGGTTTCAGGCAATTTATGACATGTGAAAGGCTTGGACACAGTTCTCGAGGTGATGGGGCTGGATGCCACATGTCACTCCTCAGAGGTGCCTCTGGATGTTGTTCCTCAGCTACAAGCCGCCCCCCCCCCCACCCCCCCCCACCCTGAATACACGTTTCTGGTGTTGGAGCGAGTATTCAGTATCTTTATTAAGCTAGATTTGGCGGTATTTAACAGTGAATCCCAGTACGGTGCAGGGAAAATAGTGCACTAGTTTGCTAAGTGACTCATTCACTCCTGGCACTGTGTGCAAGTCAGGTTTCAGTGGCGTGTTAAAGCTGCTCCCCCTCCCGGCGAGTCCGGGTGGTGGAATGAGAGCTCACTTACTTGGGGCAACAAAGCAATTCTTGGACATTGCAGTAGCAGACGATCTCGCAGTCGTTCCCCGCCCAGAAGTGATCCACCAGCCCCTTGTCTATGGGGCGCAAGTGCTCGGTGCCATCGGGGATGTTGTGGCAACTTCGACCCTTCAGGAGCTTTTTGTAACATGACAGACGATCAGCCGGCATGGCTTGGGTCAGGAACAGAGAGCTCAAAAGCAGAGATACAATTAGCCTCTTCATCCTTCACTCAGGCTGTGGGGCAGAAGATGGCAGGGTTCTTCATCGACAATTTTATCTTAGACACACACAGATACATAACATAATATGTTACACATAACCTGCTACATATCCGATACAAAACAACCTGGAGGATTTAGCAATTTGTGGGCAAAAAAAACCGTTCATTTCAATTTTCTTATTTTCTTGTCACACTTTATTCGAAATGTTTACCTCCAAAGCAATAAATGTCAGAATAGTTCCAACGTGAATTCAGTTTCCACACCCACCAACTCAGACGTGAGCTCTCCAGACGAAACAAGTCATTGAATTCTATATTTTTGGATGCGAATCTATTTACACAGGGCTCGTCTCACAATCCAGGAATCACTGTATATAGTCAGCCATTCTCAGCCAGACAGAGTGGTTGCTATGTTACCAATTCATATAGTAATCCAGATTTCTTTAACAAACAAAAATATATATATTTTAAAAATGTATGCATCTGACTGCTGTGAGAAATTTAAAAAGGTGGGGGGTCACATTCGATGGCTGGCTAGCCATATATGGAATCAAGGTGTTTTTTTAAAAAATCAGCATAGTTGAATAAATCCCATTAGCTTTGACCATTTAGATATTGTGCAGATTAAATAGATACTCGCTTTGGAGCAGAGAGATATATCACAATGAAGATTAGTCGCTAAGATAATGCTGCCCCCGCCCCAGGATTTTGAATACAGATTTGTTTATATTTAAGAATAACTGTTTAAATGTGCGGTTTAAAGCTCACTTACCTTTCTCGAGTGGTGTGTGTGTGTACAGCTAAGGGAGGGGAGATGTGGGCGCTGACACTCTCTCCCTCAGTGTGGATTGCACAAGGCACACACAAACGGGGCTTTGTGTTTGGTGGGGTTGTAGCCAAGGCTTGCTCGCTACCCACTCCCCCCCCCCCCCCCCCGCCCCCACTCCTCCCCCAGCTTTCCAGGGATTAGAGCTAGCTCACTTTTAACAGCCACCATCCAGGGGTGGGCGCAATACGTGTTAAGGGAGAAAAGGAACAATCACTTCAAATTGGAAGGAAACAGCAGATGCACAGAGCGGGGGAGCTGACGGACTGCCTCCACCGTGTGGGGGGATCTGAATTCTGTGCAACACTTTTTGCATCTCCTGCTCAAATGACCTGCCTCGATGCAGGTTGCAGTTCAGGTTTAGAAGGTAGAATTGAGACCCCCCCCCCCCGCCCTTCCAGGTCAAAGCTTGCCTTTGTTTTCTCAGCCCTGTCCCTCTCTCCATTGAAATGAAAGAAAACACCTACTTTAAAAAAGGGAGGGCGTGGGGTAAAGAGGAGTTGGGGCTCACCGCAAGGGTGAGCCAGTAGCGGGCCGAATGGTCTTCAGCGCTGCGCGGTCCTGCTATGATTTAAATAATTCCGTCTGACGGAATAGAGTGGGATTTTAGTTTTTTTTTTAAAACGAGGGGTTAATTTAACAACAGTGCGAACCAAGTTTCACCTCGCCCACGTGTTTCTATTTGAAGTTATTTTACTTTTTTTCTTTTCTAATGCGTTCTCCTTGGCGTCACCAGTTATTTTCTGGTCGTTTTAACCTCACCAGGCGTGAAACACAATATTTGGTGTGACTGCAGAATGTTGACTCTTTTTCCCCCTGAACAGGGCACGGGCGGGGGGGGGGGGGGGGGGTGGCGGGACTGTTTCCCTGATCCATTACTGACTGGCTGGCAAGTGGGAAGATGGCAGCTAGTGGGAGAACTTTGCACAAGGCACGTTTCGTGCAAGTGTGGAAGCAGAATCTGCAAGGGGGGTGAGATCAATCATAGAGGTTACAGTGCAGAAGGAGGCCATTCGGCCCATCGAGTCTGCACCGACCCTTGGAAAGAGCACCCCACTCAAGCACACACCTCCTTCATCCCAACCCCTTAACCCAGTAACCCCAATTAACCTTTTTGGACGCTAAGAGCAATTTAAAATGGCCAATCCACCTAACCCGCACATCTTTGGGCTGTAGGAGTGTAGCACGATCAATCATTCATGAGACGAGAAGAGATGAGTCAATCGATGGCTATTTTACGCAGACTTGTTCCCCAGCAGCACAGTTACAGAATGCGGCTGCTGGGAGAACCCGGGCTCTTATACTCCGCCTTACTGGGTGGAGCCAGTAGGCGGCTGATCCAATCGGGACCCAGCGTCTCTCCACCAATAGCCTCTCGGCATCACAGGGTACCGTAATATCCCTAATACATACCACCACATTCACCCCTTGTTAAAAAGGAACCCGGCGGGAGTAGTGGGCCGTATGGTGGTCAGGGTTTACAGAGTCGGTACCTAGGATGCCACTAACACAGCGGCTTTGCTCCAATATCAAACTACCAGTGCTATTTACAATGCCACTTTTACTGGGCAACTGAATTATTTACAGAGGCATTTCTTGCTTAGTTATACGGATTCGATGAGTCGAATGGGTGCCCTGGTTGTCCTCGCCAATCATCTCAGCCCCGGAGGTGATGCAGGCGCTGGCTCGGGCACCGTCGTCTCTGGGAGCGTAGCGGCGCCTCTTCCTGCTCCACTACCCCTAGTTGCGACTGGGGGGCGGACCGATCCACCCGGGAAGGGGGCGGCTGTGGGGTGCACCGGTGGGAGGGAGGGGGTGATTGATGTTGGGGGGGTGTGTGGAGCTCCGGAGGGGGCGGCTGTGGGGTGCGCCGGTGGGAGGGAGGGGGTGATTGGTGTTGGGGGTGTATGTGGAGCTCCGGCAGGCGCCAGGTCCCGCAGGGAGACCGTGTCCTGTCGGCCGTCGGGGTACGCCACGTAGGCATATTGAGGGTTCACGTGGAGGAGATGAACCCTCTCGACCAACGGGTCCGATTTGTGCGTCCGCACATGTTTTCGGAGCAGGCTGGGTCCCGGGGCTGCCAGCCAGGTCGGAAGTGACGTTCCGGAGGAGGACTTCCTAGGGAAGACCAGGAGGCGTTCGTGAGGTGTTTGATTCATTGTTGTACAAAGCAGCGACCGGATGGAGTGGAGAGCGTCCGGGAGGACTTCCTGCCAGCGGGAAACTGGGAGACATCTGGACCGTAGGGCCAGCAGGACGGTCTTCCAGACCGTTCCGTTCTCCCTCTCTATCTGACCATTTCCCCGGGGGTTTAACTGGTCGTCCTGCTCGAGGCAATGCCTTTGCTGAGCAGGAATTGACGCAGTTCGTCGCTCATGAAGGAGGACCCCCTATTGCTAAGTATGTAGGCGGGGCAACCGAACAGTGTAAAGATGGTGCAGAGGGCTTTAATGACCGTGGCCGTGGTCATGTCAGGGAAGGGGATGGCGAAAGGGAACCGGGAGTACTCGTCAATCATGTTCAGGAAGTACGTGTTGCTGTCGGTGGAGGGGAGGGGGCCTTTGAAGTCCAGACTGAGGCACTCAAAGGGACGGGAAGCCTTTATCAGGTGCACTTTATCTGGCCTGTAGAAGTGTGGCTTGCACTCTGCGCAGATTTGGCAGTTCCTGGTGGCTGTTCTGACCTCCTCGATGGAGTAGGGCAGGTTGCGGGTCTTTACGAAGTGATAGAACCGAGTGACTCCCAGGTGGCAGAGGTCCTCGTGGAGGGTTCGGAGATGGTACACTTGTGCATTGGCACATGTGCCGCAGGATAGGGCATTGGAAGGCTCATTCAGCTTTCCAGGACGATACAAGATCTCATAGTTATAGGTGGAGAATTCGATCCTCCACCGCAAGATCTTGTCATTCTTGATCTTGCCCTGCTGTGCATTATCGGACATGAAGGCAACCGATCGTTGGTCAGTGAGGAGAGTGAATCTCCTACCGGCCAGGTAATGCCTCCAATGTCGCACAGCTTTCACTATGGCCAGGGACTCCTTTTCCACTGAGGAGTGGTGGATTTCTGAAGCGTGGAGGGTGCGTGAAAAAAAGGCCACGGGTCTGCCCGCTTGGTTGAGGGTGGCCGCCAGAGCTACGTCGGACGCGTCGCTCTCGACTTGGAAGGGCAGGGATTCGTCGATCGCGTGCATCGTGGCCTTTGCGATATCCGCTTTGATGCGGCTGAAGGCCTGGCGGGCCTCTGTTGACAGGGCAAAAACCATGGGCTGGATTAGCGGACGGGCCTTGTCTGCGTAGTGGGGGACCCACTGGGCGTAATAAGAGAAAAAGCCAAGACAGCGTTTCAGGGCCTTGAAACAGTGAGGGAGGGGGAACTCCATAAGGGGGCGCATGCGTTCAGGGTCGGGGCCTATAACTCCATTTCGCACTATGTAGCCAAGGATGGCTAGACGGTCGGTGCTAAACACGCATTTTTCCCTGTTGTACGTGAGATTCAGGGCGTTTGCGGTCTGGAGGAATTTTCGGAGGTTGGCGTCGGGGTCCTGCTGATCGTGGCAGCAGATGGTGACGTTATCGAGGTATGGGAATGTAGCCCGCAAACCGTACCGATCAACCAGTCGGTCCATCTCCCGTTGGAAGACCGAGACTCCGTTAGTGACGCCGAATGGAACCCTTAAGAAATGATAGAGCCGCCCATCTGCTTCAAAGGCAGTGTATTTGCGGTCACTCGGGCGGATGGGGAGCTGGTGATATGCAGACTTAAGCTCCACCGTGGAAAAGACCTTGTACTGTGCAATTCGATTGACCATGTCGGATATGCGGGGGAGAGGGTACGCATCCAGCTGTGTGTACCTATTGATGGTTTGACTATAGTCTATGACCATCCTCTGCTTCTCCCTGGTCTTTACAACTACCACCTGAGCTCTCCAGGTACTATTGCTGGCCTGGATTATGCCTTCCCGCAGCAGCCGCTGGATAAAGGTTCGGTCCCGAGCGCTGTACCGTCTGCTCCTAGTGGCGACGGGTTTGCAATCCGGGGTGAGGTTCGCAAACAGGGAAGGCGAGTCGACCTTGAGGGTCGCGAGGCCACAGATAGTGAGTGGGGGTATACGGCCGCCGAGGTTGCACTGAAAATCCAACCCCAGGACTGTGGCAGCGCAGAGGTGGGGGAGGACGTAAAGCCGGTAGTTCTTGAACTCCCTGCCCTGCACCGTGAGGTTCGCGATGCAGAACCCTTTGATCTCTACGGAATGGGATCCTGCTGCCAGGAAAATATTTTGATTACTCGGGTGGAACGGAAGAGAACAGCGTCTTACCGTATCGGGATGTATAAAACTCTCCGTGCTCCCAGAGCCGATCAGGCAGGGCGTCTCGTACCCACTGACGAGTACCGTCGTTGTTGCCGTTTGGAGCGTTCGGGGCCGCGACTGGTCCAGGGTCACCGAAGCCAGTCGCTGTTGCTGCATCGGGCCGTTTTATTCAGGCCCCGTGAAGTCGTCCATTCCGGGGTCCTTGGCCGTCAGCCAAGATGGCGGCGTCCACGGGTCACACACGGTCGGGGGTGGACAAGTTGGCGCCGCCCATTGATCGCACGTGGCCGGGGGAGCACAAAATGGCGGCGCCCATCCTTCCCGCATGGAGTCCGGGACCCGAGATGGCGGTGCCCCTCCCACCCGCATGGAGTCCGGGATCCAAGATGGCGGCGCCCCTCCCTCCCGCATGGAGTCCGGGACCCAAAATGGCGGCGCCCGCTGGCCGCGCAGCTCCAGGGTCCCAGGTTCGATTCCAGGCTTGGGTCACTGTCTGTGTGGAGTCCACACGTTCTCCCCGTGTCTGCGTGGGTTTCCTCCAGGTGCTCCGGTTTCCTCCCTCAAGTCCCAAAAGATGTGCTGTTAGGTAATTTGGATATTCTGAATTCTCCCTCCGTGTACCCGAACAGGTGCCGGAATGTGGAGACTAGCACTTTTCACAGTAACTTCATTGCAATGTTAATGTAAGCCTACTTGTGACAATAAAGATTATTATTATTATTAAGTATATCATTGGGAAGAGGATAACCAGGGAAAGAGCAGGGCCCATTAAGGACCAAGGGGGAAATCTGTGGGTGGAGCCAGAAGACGTTGGTAGGGTGTTGAATGAATATTTCACATTTGTCTTCACCCAAAAGAATGAGGAGATAGTTACGGAACTCGGGGAGGGAGATTCTGAGGCTCTTGAGCAAATTGTCACAGGGAGCAACAAGATATTGGAGATATTGGCAGGACAAATCTCGAGGTCTGAATGAACTGTGTACCAGGCTGTTATAGGAGGCGAGGGAGGAGATAGAAAGGTTCTAGATTTAATAAGGGGATCAGGGGTTATGGGGAGAAGGCAGGAGAATGGGGATGAGAAAATATCGGCCATGATTGAATGGCGGAGCAGACTCGATGGGCCGGGGCTCTGACCTAAATGTTTTATTCCTCTCTGGCCACAGGGGAGATGCCAGAGGACTGGAGAACAGCTAAATTGGTCCCACTGTTTAAGAAAGGTTGTAGAGATAAGCCAGGGAACTATAATCCAGTGAGTCTTGTGGTAGTCACCACTAGTAGTATATGTGGTGGTATGTATTAGGGGTAATGTGGTACCTGTGAAGCCGAGAGGCTATTGGCTGACAGGTCCTGGGTCCTGGTTGGATCTGCCGACTTCTGGCTCCGCCCTGAAGGCGGAGTATAAGAGCCCGAGCTTCTCCCCGCAGCCTCATTCTGTTGCTGAACTGCTGGGGACAAGTCTCGCTTAATAAAGCCTAGATCGACTTCATCGCTTCTCGTCTCGCGTAAGTCATTGTGCGCTACAGTAAATTATAATTATTACGGCACTGCCCGTCTATTAGAGGTACAATGGTAAATCCCTGCCTGCTGGCTCCGCCCAGTAGGCGGGGTTTAAATGTGTGTGCTCGCCGGTGCTGCAGCCATTCTGGTTCCAGCTACAGGAAGCACAACATCTTGCTCAATAAAACCTCGATTGTTCCACTATTGTCGCCTTTGTGGTAATTGATAGTGCATCAATTTATTGAGCAAGATTTTTTAAATGATGGATCTCCGCATCAAGCATGGTCGCCTACAGCTGAGCCCTCAAGCAGCCAACGCTACGTCCGCCTTTGACCACTGGCTAGCCTGCTTCGAAAGCTACCTCAGGACAGCCGCTGAAGAACCCTCGGACTCGCAGAAGCACCAAGTCCTCTATTCGTGAGTGAGCCCTGACATTTTTCAACTCATCCGGGATGCGCCCACCTACTCCGAAGCGATGGAGCTCCTGAAGGGACATTACGTTCGACCAGTAAATCAAGTATACGCCAGGCACCTCCTGGCCACGAGACAGCAACTCCCCGGGGAGTCCCTGGATGATTCCTGGCGTGCCCTGCACATCCTAGGTAGGAACTGTGACTGCCAGGCAGTTTCGGCAGTCCAGCACACAGAACGTTTAATTAGAGACGCTTACGTCACGGGCATGAAGTCTGCGTACGACCGCCAGCGGCTACTCAAAGGGGGTACGCTCGATCTTGCGGGAACTAGGCAGCTCGCTAATTCGTTAGAAGTGGCCTCCCGTAACGTTCAGTCATATGCCCCCGACCGTGCGGCACCCTCGTGGGTATCGTGGGCCCCACCAGCTGCCGACACCAGCTCACCGCAAGCCTGCGCCGCGCGGCAGCCAGCCAACTCTGGGGAGCCGAAGTGTTATTTTTGCGGGCAAAACAAACACCACAGGCAGCGCTGCCCGGCGCGGAGCGCGACATGCAACGGGTGTGGGAATAAAGGACATTTTGCTTCTGTTTGCCAGGCCCGGTCGGTGGCCGCTGTTTCCAGGCCCGGCGTTCCTACAACCCCACGTGCGACCCAGGGGCGCTGCCATTTTCCCCTTCGCAAGCCACGTGCGGCCTGTGAGCACCGCCATCTTCCTCACTGCAAGCCACGTGCGGCCCATGGGCGCCGCCATCTTTGATGCCACCCGCCATGTGCGCCCCGTGGGCGCCGCCATCTTCGGCGCCATTTTGGATGGCGTCTCAGGATCCCTGCTCGTCTGGCCGTTCACCGCCTGCCGCTACCTCCGCCACCGCTGACCAGCCCGGGACCTCCCAGCATCTACAGCAGCTCGCCTCTATCACCCTGGATCAATCCCAGCCCCGCAATCCCGCGACCGCGACGACAACGGTGAAGATCGATGGGCACGAGACGACCTGCCTTTTTGACTCCGGGAGCACAGAGAGCTTCATCCACCCCGCTACGGTAAGGCGCTGCTCCCTCCCGGCACACCACATCACCCAGAAAATCTCCCTGGCCTCCGGATCCAATTCCGTGGAAATCCGAGGGGTACTGCATTGCGACCCTCACCGTCCAAGGCGTAGAGTTTAGCAACTTCCGGCTCTACATCCTCCCCCACCTCTGCGCTGCCCTGGTACTCAGCCTGGACTTTCAGTGCCATCTCCAAAGGCTAACTTTAACATTTGGCGGACCACTACCCCCCCTCGCCGTCTGCGGCCTCACGATCCTTAAGGTCGATCCACATTCCCTGTTTGCGAACCTCACCCCGGATTGCAAACCCGTCGCCACCAGCAGCGGATGGTACAGTGCCCAGGACAGGACCTTCATCAGGTCAGAGGCCCAACAGTTTCTGCGGGAAGGGGTCATTGAGGCCAGCAACAGCCCCTGGAGAGCTCAAGTGGTGGTAGTGAAGACTGGGGAGAAGCACAGGATGGTCTTTGACGACAGTCAGACCATCAATCGGTACACGCAGCTCGACGCGTACCCCCTCCCACGCATATCTGACATGGTCAATCAGATTGCACAGTATCGAGTCTTTTCCACAGTGGACTTGAAGTCTGCCTACCACCAGCTCCCCATCTGCCCGGAGGACCGCCAATACACTGCATTCGAAGCAGATGGCCGCCTCTATCACTTCCTTAGGGTTCCATTCAGCTTCACTAATGGGGTCTCGGTCTTCCAGCGAGAGATGGACTGAATGGTTGACCGGTACGGACTGCGGGCCACTTTCCCGTACCTAGATAACGTCACCATCTGCGGCAACGATCAGCAGCACCACAACGCTAACCTCCAAAAATTCCTCCAGACCGCCAAGCTCCTTAATTTCATACAATAAGGAGAAATGCGTGTTCCGCACCAACCGCTTAGCCATCCTTGGCTTCGTTGTGGAAAATGGAGTCCTAGGACCCGACCCCGACCGCATGCGCCCCCTCCTGGAACTCCCTCTCCCCACTGCCCCAAGGCCCTGAAACGATGCCTGGGGTTTTTCTCATATTACGCCCAGTGGGTCCCTAATTATGCAGACAAGGCCCGCCCACTCATTCAGTCCACAGTTTTCCCCCCTGGCGGCTGAGGCCCGCCAGGCCTTCAACCGCATCAAGGCAGACATCGCCAAGGCCACGATGCACGTGGTCGACAAGTCCCTCCCCTTTCAGGTGGAGAACGATGCATCGGACGTAGCTCTGGCCACCACCCTCAACCAGGTGGGCAGTCCCGTGGCCTTCTTTTCCCACACCCTCCATGCCTCCGAAATCCGGCACTCCTCTGTCGAAAAGGAGGCCCAAACCATTGTGGAAGTTGTGCGACATTGGCGGCATTACCTGGCCGGCAGGAGATTCACTCTCTTCGCTGACCAACGGTCGGTTGCCTTCATTTATACTAATACACAGCGGGCAGGATCAAAAATGACAAGTTCTTGAGGTGGAGGATCGAGCTCTCCACCTATAATTACGAGATTTTGTATCGCCCTGGGAAGCTCAACGGGCCCCCTGATGCCCTATCCCGCGGTACATGTGCCAGAGCACAAGTGGACAGACTCTGGGCTCTCTACTATGACCTCTGCTACCCGGGGGTCACCCGGTTCTTCCATTTCATCAAGGCCCGCAACCTGCCCTACTCCATTGAGGAGGTCAGAACCGTCACCAGAGACTGCCAAGTCTGTGCAGAGTGCAAGCCGCACTTCTACCGGCCAGATCGAGCGCACCTGGTGAAGGCCACCCGCCCCTTTGAGCGCCTCAGGGTGGACTTCAAAGGGCCCCTCCCCTCCACCAACCGCAACACATATTTTCTGAACGTGATTGATGAGTACTCCTGGTTCCCTTTCGCCATCCCATGCCCCAATATGACTTCTGCCACAGTAATCAAAGCCCTGCACAGCATCTTCACTCTGTTCGGTTTCCCCACCTACATCCACAGCGATCGGGGATCCTCTTTCATGAGTGATGAGCTGGGTCAGTTCCTGCTCAGCAAGGGCATCGCCTCGAGCAGGACGACCAGTTACAACCCCTGAGGAAACGGGCAGGTGGAGAGAGAGAACTGGATGGTCTGGAAGGCCGTCTTGCTGGCCCTGCGGTCTAAAAATCTCCCAGTCTCCCGCTGGCAGGAGGTCCTCCGCGACGCACTCCACTCCATCCGATGACTCCTCTGCATCGCGACAAACGAGACCCCTGACGAACGTGTGTTTGCCTTCCCCAGGAAGTCCACCTCCGGGGTCTCGCTCCCAACATGGCTGACATTTCCTGGACCCGTCCTCCTCCGGAAGCATGTACGGACCCATAAGTCGGACCCCTTGGTCGAAAAAGTCCACCTCTTACATGCTAACCTGCAGTACGGCTACGTGGCACACCCCGACGGGCGCCAAGACACAGTCTCCCTCCAGGACCTGGCACCCACCGGATCCCCACCCATGACCTGATACCACCCCCCCCATCCCCCGGCTGCCTCATTCACCCCTGCACCACTCCCCCTCCCCCCAACGAACCTCACCGCAGCCGCCACTCCAGCAGGATCCATTCTCCCACTAGATCCACTCAGGGGTGACGAAGATGAGGACAACATGCTCCTGGAGTCACAGGTGACCAAGTCGGCGCCCACATCACCACCAGGACTGAGGCGATCGCAGAGGAGGGTCAAGACCCCCGACAGACTTAACTTGTAATGTTTTCCACCACCCCCGCCGGACTCTTTTTTTAACAGGGGGTGAATGTGGTCGTCACCACTAGTAATATATTATATGTATTACGGCACTGCCCGTATATTAGAGGTACAATGGTAAATCCCTGCCTGCTGGCTCCGCCCAGTAGGCGGCGTATAAATGTGTGTGCTTGCCGGTGTGCAGCCATTCTGGTTCCAGCTACAGGAGGCACAACATCTTGCTCAATAAAACCTCGATTGTTCCACTATTCTCGTCTTTGTGGTAATTGATAGTGCATCAAGTCTCACGGCAGTGGTTGGGAAACTACTGGAGAAGATTCTGAAGGAGAGAATCTATATCCACTTGGAGAGGCAAGGATAGTCAGGGATAGTCAGCATAGCTTTGTCAGAGGGAGGTCATGCCTAACAAATCTGATTGAATATTTTGAGCACGTAACCAAGTGTATAGATGAGGGCAGTGCAGTTGATGTAGTTTACATGGATCTCAGCAAAGCCTTTGACACTGTACGTTTGCGGATGACACAAAGATTGGCCGGATGGTTAACAGTGAGGTTGAGTGTCTTGTATTATAATAAAATATAGACGGGATGGTCAATTGGATGGATAAGTGGCAGATGGAATTAAATCCTGAAAAGTGTGAAGTGGTACACTTTGGAAGGAGTAATTAAAAAAAATAATTTAGAGTACCCACTTCATTTTTTCCAATTAAGGGGCAATTTAGCATGGCCAATCCACCTAACACGCACATCTTTGGGTTGTGGGGGTGAAACCCACGCAGACTCCACACAGACAGTGACCCAGAGCCGGGATCGAACCTGGGACCTCGGTGCCGTGAGGCTGCAGGGCTAATCCACTGGAAGGAGTAATTTGACAAGGAAGTATACTATGAAAGGTCTGACACTGGAAGTTCCGATGAACAAAGGGACCGTGGTGTGTTTGTTCATAGATCTCTGAAGGCAGAAGGGCAGATTAATAGGGTGGTGAAATAGGCATTTGGGATATTCGCTTTTATCAATCGGGGCATAGATTACAAAAGCAAGGAAGTCATGTTGGAGTTATGTAGAACATTGGTGAGGCCACAGCTGGAGTACTGTGTGCAATTCTGGTCGCCACATTATAGGAAGGATGTGATTGCACTGGAGAGGGTGCAGAAAAGATTCACCAGAATATTGCCTGGGATGAAACATTTAAGTTACGAATCGAGGTTGGATAGACTCGGGTTGTTTTCTCTGGAGCAGAGAAGACTGAGGGGCGACCTGATTGATGTGCAAGATTATGAGGGGCATGGACAGGGTGGATAGGGAGCAGCTGTTCCCCTTAGTTGAAGGGGCAGTTACAAGGGGACACAAATTCAAAGTGAGGGTCGGGAGTTTTAGGGGGGATTTGAGGAAAAGCATTTTTACCCAGAGGATGGTGACGGTCTGGAACGCACTGCCTGGGAGGGTGGTAGAGGCGGGTTGCCTCACACCCTTTATAAAGTACCTGGATGAGCACTTGGCACGTCATAACATTCAAGGCTATGGGCCAAGTAAAGGTAAATGGGATGAGGTAGACAGGTCAGGCCTTTCATGTGTCGGTGCAGACTCGATGAGCTGAAGGGCCTCTCCTGCAGCGTAGTATTCTGTGATTCTGTGTATCGCTAATCTGGGTCCCCGGATTATTAAATATTTCAACAATTAAGGAAGGTTGTGGGGCCCTTTGTCTTAGCAATCAAGCAGACACCTATTGGCCAGCTTGGGTTATGAAATGCAGATGGCCTTTGGCAACCCATAGTGCATCAATAGTGGCTCCCCAGAGGTAATGAGGTTTGAGTTTCCTGAATACTTCAAGGTAGCTAATGTCACACAGACATAAATTCAGCCATTTTTAAAGGTGTTATTACAGTTTTTAGAAAGAATAGTCATGAGGACATCTATATATATTTTAGAAAAGTATCCCAGTGTGAAGACTTATCCACCTCACACATGTGACTGATGAGTAATCTTATCGTGTTCCATGATGTTGTCACCAGCCCACCTTAATGGTAGAGTTCAAAGAGTCAGTCAGCACTGTTGAAATAAGCTTCAAGAAGGCAGCTTACCACCGCACTCTCCAGGGCAGTTAGAGATGGGCAATACAGTCTGACCTAGCCAGCGAAGCCCACATCCCATGAATGAACAACAAAAAAGTGATATTTATTTCCATTGTCCTGGCCAATATTTACTCCTCAACCAACATTATTACAAAGGGAGAAAAGAAAGACTTGCATTTATATAGTGCTCTTCCCGAGGATGTCTCAAAGCACTTTACAGCCAATGAAGTGCTTTGGAAGTGTAGTTACTGTTGTAATGGAGGGAACACGTCAGCCAATATGTGCACAGCAAGATCCCAAAAACAGACTTGTGATAAGGCCCAGATAATGTGTTCTTGTCATGTTTCTTGAGGGATAAATAATTGGCCTGGACACCAGGGAGAACTCCCCTGCTCTTTTTTGAAAAAAATGCCATGAGATCTTTTACCATCCAAATGGACCGATTAGGCTTTGGTCTGTTGCATCATCTGAAAGACAATACACTGAGACAATGTAGCACTCCGTCAGTAATGCACTGCAGTATCAGCCATGATTTTGTGTTCAAGCCCTGGAATGGGACTAGAAGTTGAGGTTGCGGAGAAAGTACAAACTCCACACAGACAGTCACCAGAGATTGGGATTGAACCCGGATCCCTGGTGCTGTGAGGCAGCAGCGCTAGGTAATTTGGACATTCTGAATTCTCCCTCTGTGTGCCCGGGCGACTAGGGACTTTTCACAGCATCTTTCATGTAAGCCTACTTGTGACAATAAAGATTATTATTATAACAACTGTGCCACCATGCCACCCCAAAAGATCCTTTAGCATTATTTTAGTGAAGAGGAGGGGCGTTCATTCCAGGTGCCCTGGCCAATATTTATTCCCCAAACAACGTCACAAAAATACGATTATCTGGTCATTATCGCATTGTAAATCTTTGAATGCCATTCTTTTTGATGTTATCTGGTGGGTTTGCTAATTTGGAATGCCAAAGTGAAGGAATGCTTTATTGCCATGTTAACTGTCTCTGTTCTAAAAGAGTAGACGTTACCCAGGTGGGCTGGGGGTGCGGGTGGGAGGCAGTGGGAGCTGAGATACAGATCAGACATGATCTAATTTGGTGTTGGAATGACCTCTTCATGTCCATAAGTAACAGCAAACAAGCAAGAAGATACAGCTTCTGCATAACATTTGCAGAAGATATTAAGTTATAATTTGTATGCTGCCTCACGGCGCCAAGGTCGCAGGTTCGATCCCGGCTCTGGGTCACTGTCTGTGTGGAGTTTGCACATTCTTCCCGTGTTTGCGTGGGTTTCGCCCCCACAACCCAAAGATGTGCAAGGTAGGTGGATTGAACACGCTAAATTGCCCCTTAATTGAAAAAAATTAATTGGGTACACTAAATTTATTTTAAAAAAAGTTATAATTTGTATGGGGAACACGGCAGCATAGTGGTTAGCAGTGCTGCCTCATGGCGCCGCCATTATTTTTAAAACATTTTAATTTGTACAATGCGTATGGATTTGCAATCCAGAGTAAAATAATCCACGAGTTTCTTGTAAATTAGGAATTCCATTCATGTACTTTTATAAACCAAGATTTTTATTATGGGATATAATGGGATAAATTGATAAACATGCAGAATATTATATTTTTGATGGTGTAGATTTGAAGTAGCAATTTGTTGAATTAATTCATGGGACGTGGGTAACTTCATACTTGTGACAATAAAAGGTTATTATTATTATTATTATTGGCCAGACCAGTGTTTGCCTAATTGCGCTTGAGAATGTGTGGTGAACTGCCTTCGTGAACCGCTGCAGTCCATGTGATATATGTAGGTGGAAAAGTAGACACATAGAAAATATGAACAGCAATAGATCATTCTGCCCTTTGAGCCTGCTATGCCAGTTAGTATGATCATGGCAGATCTTTCATCTTAACAGCACTCTCGCCCCATACCCCTTGCTGCCTTTAGTGTCCGGAAATCTATTTATTTCCGTTTTTATACAGTGACTTGACCGCCGCAGTCTTTTGCAGGTTTACCATTGGGTGGCATGGCAGGACAGTGGTCAGCACAATTGCTTCACAGCTCCAGGGTCCCAGGTTCGATTCCCGGCTTGGGTCACTGTCTGTGCGGAGTCTGCACGTTCTCCCCGTGTCTGCGTGGGTTTCCTCCGGGTGCTCCGCTTTCCTCCCACAGTCCAAAGGTGCGCAGGTTAGGTGGATTGGCTATGCTAAATTGCCCTTAGTGTCCAAAAGGATTGGATGGGGCTGCTGTGTTGCGGGATTAGAGTGGATATGTGGGCCTGGATGGGGCGATCTTTCCGTGGGCCGGCGTGGACTCGATGGGCCGGGTGGCCTACTTCTGCATTGCAAATTCTGTGATACCAGCACCCTCTGAATGAAGAAATTTCTCTTCATCTCAGTTCTTAATGGCCCAACCAGTGATCTGAGACTGAGATCGCTTGTTCCCCAGTCAGAGGAAACAACATCCCTGCATCCAGTCTGTCCGGCCCTGTCAGAGTTTTATACATTTCAATGAGATCCCCTCTCATTTTTCTGAACTCCAATGAATACAGGCGAATCTCTTCTCATATGACAATCCTGCCATCTCTGTATTCAGTATGGCGAACCTTCCCTCAAAAAAGTATATATTTTCTCGGGTAAGAAGACCAAAACTCCACACAATACTCCAGGTTGAGCCTGTACCCATTTAGAAGAATGAGAGGAGACCTTATTGAAACATTAAAAAAATTAATTCATGGGGCAGTTAAGAGTCAACCAGGTTTCTGTGGATCAGGAGTCACATGTAGGCCAGACAAGGATGACAGATTTCCCTCCCGAAAGGACATTAGTGAACCAGAAGAGCTTTTCTGACAATTGTTTTATGGCCATTATTAGACTTTTAATTCCAGATTTCTATTGAATTCTAATTTTGCCATCTGCAGTGCAGGATTTGAACCTGGGTCCCCAGAAGCATTACTCTGGGTCTCTGGTTTACTTGTCCAGTGACAATACCACTAGACCACTGCCTCCTCAAGGATAGGGTACTCAGGGGGCTTGACAGGGTAGGTGCTGAGAGGTTGTTTCCCTTTTGGGAGATGATAGAACCAGAGGGCATGATCCCAGAGTAAGGAGTCACCCATTTCTTTTCTCAGAGGGGAGTGAATCTGTGGCATCTTTTACCTCAGAGGGCTGCAGATGCTGGGTTGTTAAGTATGTTCAAGGCTGGGATAGACAGATTTTTAATCAGTGAGGGAATCAAGGGTTATGGGGATAAGGCAGGAACGTGGATTGAGGATCATCACATCAAGCCATTCATCATCTCTTTGAATGGCAGAGCAGACTCAATGGGCCGAATGGCCTACTTCTGTTCTGAGACCTTACAGTCTTAAGGTCTTATGGGTATGGTCTCGCCAAGGCTCCAGACAGCTGCAGTAAGACATCCTTGCTCCTGTATTCAAATCCTCTTACAATGAAGGCCAACAAACCATTTGCCTTCCTACCTTGTTACAATTGCATGCTTGCTTTCAGTGATTAGTGCACAAAAACACCCAGGTCCCTCTGTATATCAGCACATCCCAATCTATCACCATTTAAATAACACTCTGCCATTCTGTTTCTCTGTCTGAAGTGGATAACTTCACACTTATCCATGTTATACTGCATCTGCCATATAACTTGTCGAAATTGTCTTGAAGCCTTTTAACATCTTCCTCACCACTCCTATTTCCACCTACGTCTCATCAGCAAAGTCAAAATATTACATTTGCTTCTCTCATCCAATTCAATGTTTTATATTGTGAATAGCTGGCACCCAAGCACTGATCCCTGTGGTACTCCACTAGTCACTGTCTGTCACTTGCGGCGGCACGGTGGCACAGTGGTTAGCATTGTTACCTCACAGCACCAGGGACCTGGGTTCAATCCCGGCCTCGGGTGACTGTCTGTGTGGAATTTGGATGTTCTCCTCATGTCTATGTGGATTTCATCTGGGTGCTCCGGTTTCCTCCCACAGTCCAAAGGTGTGCAGGTTAGATGTGGTTACGGGGATAGTGTGGGGGAGTGGACCTGCACAGGGTGCTCTTTTGGAGGACCGGTGCAGACTTGATGGGCTGAATGGCCTCCTGCTGCACTGTAGAAATTCTAAGATTCTATCCGAATCTATGATTCTAAAAATACTCATTTATTCTTGCTGTCTCGTTCCTGGCTGCTAACCAATTCTAAATCCATGACAATATCTTACCGCCAATCCCATGTGCTTTAATTCTGCACGCTAACCTCTATGTGGAACTTTATTAAAAGCTTTCTACACACACAGTGCTGTTAGGAAAAGAATTCGAGGATTTTAATCCAGGGAAAGTGAAGGAATTGGATATATTTCCAAGTGGGGATGATGAGTGAGTTGGAGGGAACTTCCAGATAGTGGTGCTCCAAGGTATCTGCTGCCCATGTCCTTCTGGATGTAGTGATCATGGGCAGCATGGTAGCATAGTGGTTAGCACTATGGCTTCACAGCGCCAGGGTCCCAGGTTCGATTCCCAGCTTGGGTCACTGTCTGTGCGCAGTCTGCACGTTCCCCCTGTGTCTGTGTGGGTTTGCTCCGGTTCTCTCCCACAAGTCCCGAAAGACGTGCTATTAGGTAATTTGGACATTCTGAATTCTCCCTCGGTGTATCTGAACAGGCACTGGAATGTGGCGACTAGGGGCTTTTCACAGTAACTTCACTGCAGTGTTAATGTAAGCCTACTTGTGACAATAAAGATTATTATTATTATTAAAGGTGCTGCCAAAGGACCCTTGGTCAATTCCCGCATTACATTTTCTCGATGGTACACATACCTGCCACATTCATTGGTGGTAGAGCGATTGAATGTTTGTGGAAGGGGTGCCAATCAAGCGGGGCTGCTTTGTCCTGGATGGTGTCAAGCTTCTTGAGTGTTGTTGGAGCTGCACTTATCCAGGCAAGTGGAGAATATTCCAGCACACTCCAGACCTGTACCTTGTAGATGGTGGACAGGGTTTGGCGTGCTAGGAGGTGAGTTACTTGCCATGGGGTTCTTAGCCTCTGAGCTGGTGTTTTGGCTCCACTGTTTATACGGCTAGTCCAGTAGAGTTCCTGTTCAGAGGTGGTCCCTCCTTTCCCCAAGATGACTGGGGATACAGCTTTGGTGATGCTGTTGAACATCAAGAAAACATGATGAAATTCTCTCTTTTTGGAAATGGTCATTGTCTGGCGCTTGTATGACGTCAATGCTATTTTCCACTTCGTCCAGGGCTGAATGTTGTCCAGGTCTTGTGGCATGTCAGCATGGACTGCCTCGATATCTGAGGAACTGTGAATGGAGCCGAACAATCATTCCCACTTCTGACCTCATGTTGGAGGGAAGGGAGCTAACGTTTCGAGTCTGGATGACTCTTTGTCAAAGCTGGAGGGAACTGGAAATAGGGTCAGCTTTATACTGTTGTGAGGGTGGGCAAACGTGGAGCAGTGGGGCTGAGTAGAGGGCCAGCGATCGGTGCAGATTGACAAAGATGTCGTGGACAGAAAGACAAAGGGAACGTAAATGGCGGTGATTAAGCCTAAGAAGGGTGTTGATAGTGGCACATAAAGAGATTAGCGTGTGCCAGAGGACATCTAGGAACAGGGAATTTCCAGTTCTCTCTAGCTATGACAAAAGGGAATCCAGAATCAAAGTGTTAGCCCTCTGCTATCTCCACAGATGCTGTCAAATTTGCTGAGATTGTCCGTATTTTCTGTTAATCCCATTTAATTGCCCTCTGCTATTTACGACTGGATGTGGAAGAACTGTGGATCACTTCAGATATCTTGGTTGTTGGATCATTTAGCTCCTATTAACACTGCCACTGTTTAGATTGTGTATAGTCCTATGTTGTAGCGTCACCTTGTTGTTTGTGTAGCTTTTGGCTGTGAACAGGGGTCTTCAGCACTACAGCCAGGATGTTGTTAAGGCCAATAGTCTTTGCTCTGTCTTGTGCAGCCAAGCACTTCTTAATGCCATGAAGAGTGAGCCAAATTGGCTGGGTAATGACATCTATGCTGGAAATCTTGGAGGCAGCCGAGTCAGGATCATTCAGTTGTCATGTTTTGCTAAAGGTTCTTGTAAACACTTTAACTTAGTCTGTTACAGACATGTACGGGTCCTACAAACGTAATCACATTCCAGTCTCAACAATAATGCAGCACCTTATATTCCTCCATCTATCCAATTCTCTTCCCACACCTAGAACATAAAACATAGAACATAGAGTGCAGAAGGAGGCCATTCGGCCCATCGAGCCTGCACCAACCCACTTAAGCCCTCACTTCCACCCTATCCCCGTAACCCAATAACTCCTCCTAACCTTTTTGGACAGTAAGGGCAATTTAGCACGGCCAATCCACCTAACCTGCACCTCTTTGGACTGTGGGAGGAAACCGGAGCACCCGGAGGAAACCCCCGCACACACGGGGGGAACCTAATGGTTCACTAAGGCAGACCTTTGTCTTCTTCCATAGCAGTCATTCCTAGAACAAGTCGCTGGTCTGTCTCCAGCGGTTTATAGTTTAAGGGGCACCACTCTACATCAAGTGTGGCTGACCAGGAGTCTCTCCCACTCTCACCGCCACCTATCGGCGTGTTTGGAAGGATTTGCAGGTTGTCGCTCGACCTGCTTGATTGTGTTATTCTTATAAAGGTAAGGAGGAGGCCACACTGTGTAGTTCAAATAAACTTAGTTTATTTGCAATTATATCACATGGTAGATCCCTACTGGGTCTGCCTTGCCAGTGCCTAACTGACTGGCTTTATGCACCAAACAACTATTCATTGTTTAGAGGTCGCCCGCCCCCTTAATGGGGGAGCTCGTATTCTGCAATGTCCAGAGGGAAGTTAATTGTTCCCACCCTGTAAGGTACTTGCAGATTGTAACATCCCTCCCCCGCTCAAAGTCTGAAGAATCCTCCCATGTCTGTGGGGACGGAAGGTGCCAGACTCACTTTGTGTCTGGTTCGACGTCGCTCACCCGAAGCTCCAGATCAGGCGGCGTGAATCCGGAAAGCGAACGCTGCTTTGAATGTTGCGGTGCCTGCTCTGCCAATGGCTTCTGAACTATGGAGATGTCCGACGCTTGAGTTTCCATCTCTGAATCGGTGTCCAAGACCTCAGACATCTCAGCGTCTTGACCCCCTAGGGGTCCTGTTACGGGCTGCTTCGGTACCAGAGGTGGCTGGATGAGGATGTTGTGTTCACGAGGAAGCTGACGAAGAAGTGATCGCCTGGACCTAATATGATTAAGGTGCTTTCGCATGATCCATAGAACCATAGAAAAGTTACTGCACAGCAGGAGGCCCTTCAGCCCATCTTGCCAATGCTAGCCCAAGGACACCCAGGTGCCCTTTCTAATCCCACCTTCCTGCATCCGGTCCATAGCCCTGTAGCTTACAGCACTTACGGTGCAGATCTAGATCCCTTTTAAAAGAGTTTAGGGTCTCTGCTTCCACCACCAACTCGCGCAGTGATTTCCAGACTCCCACTACCCTCTGAATAAAAACGTTCCCCCAGTCAATGGAGGCCCGCCAGGCCTTCAGCTGCATCAAAGCAGATATTGCAAAGGCCACGATGCACGCCATCGACAAGTCCCTCCCCTTCCAGGTTGCGAGCGATGCGTCCGACGTAGCTCTGGCGGCCACCCTCACCCAAGCAGGCAGACCCGTGGCCTTCTTCTCCCGTACCCTCCATGCTTCCGAAATTCGCCACTCCTCAGTCGAAAAGGAGGCCCAAGCCATAGTAGAAGCTGTGCGACACTGGAGGCATTACCTGGCCGGCAGGATTCACAGAGATTCACTCTCCTCACTGACCAACGGTCGGTGGCGTTCATGTTCGATAATGTACAGCGGGGTAAGATAAAAAACGACAAGATCTTGTGGTGGAGGATAGAACTGTCCACCTACAACTACGAGATCTTGTATCGTCCCGGAAAGCTAAATGAGCCTCCTGACGCCCTGTCCTGCGGCACATGTGCCACCGCACAAGTGGACCGCCTCCGAGCCCTCCACGAGGACCTCTGCCACCCGGGGGTCACTCGCTTTTTCCACTTTGTTAAGACCTGCAACCTGCCCTACTCCATTGAGGAGGTCAGGACAGCCACCAGGGACTGCCAAATCTGCGCGGAGTGCAAACCGCACTTCTACCGGCCAGAGAGGTTGCACCTGATAAAGGCTTCCCGTCCCTTTGAACGCCTCAGCATGGACCTCAAAGGCCCCCTCCCCTCCACCGACCGCAACACGTATTTCCTGAACGTGGTTGGCGAGTACTCCCGGTTACCATTCGCCATCCCCTGCCCAGACATGGCCGCAACCACAGTCATCAAGGCCCTCCAGGGTATCTTTACACTGTTCGGTTTCCCCGCGTACATACACAGTGATAGGGGGTCCTCCTTTATGAGCGACGAACTGCGTCAATTCCTGCTCAGCAAAGGTATCGCCTCAAGCAGGACGATCAGTTACAACCCCCGGGGAAACGGGCAGGTAGGGAGGGAGAATGGAACGGTCTTGAAGACCGTTCTACTGGCCCTACGGTCCAGGACCCTCCCAGTCTCCCGCTGGCAAGATGTCCTCCAGGAGACCCTCCACTCCATCCGGTCACTGCTCTGTATGACCACCAATCAGACACCTCACGAACGTCTCCTTGTCTTCTCCAGGAAGTCCTCCGCCGGGACCTCGCTCCCAACCTGGCTGGCAGCACCCGGACCCATCCTGCTCCGAAAACACGCGCGGGCACACAAGTCGGACCCGTTGGTTGAGAGGGTCCAGCTGCTGCACGCTAATCCCCAGTACGCCTACATGTCGTTCCCTGACGGCCGACAAGATACGGTCTCCCTACGGGACCTGGCGCCCACCGGAACCCCACGCGCACCCCAACCACCACCCCCACCCCCCCTCCACAGCACCTCACAGGAGGGTCAGTCCTCCTGCCGCCCCTGCCTGGGCCCTTCCACCCACCGACGCCCCCCCTCCCAGGTCAACCGCTTTCCCCACCAGCGCCGTCTCGGGGTGACGAAGCTGCCATGGAGGCTGTAGCCACGCTCCCGGAGTCACAGATGCCTGGACCCCCACCGGAATCAAACCGAGGCTCAGACGATCCCAGAGGACGACTAGGGCACCCGACCGACTGATTGCTTCATTTTAACCGATCTGGAACTGTAAATAATAAACACTGACTGTATATATCTGCCATGACTGTAAATAGCCTCTAAACACTGTAAGGAGGTATCACGGTACCTCCATATCTGATCATACCATGTTGAATACAGTTGTAGCCGCTGGCCACCACCCCTGCCAGACTCCTTTTTAACAGGGGGTGAATGTGGTATTATCGGGTATTGCAGTACCCGAGAGGCTGAAGTTCCATTGGTTAAACCTGGGGGTTTACCATTGGCTGTATAGTATGTAGCTCCGCCCTGATAGGCGGGGTATAAGAACCAGTGCCATCCAGGCAGCCCTTATTCTGTACCTGAGCTGCTGGGGAACAGTTCTAGTCTATTAAAGCCTTCAGTTGTGCTACAACCTCATTTTAGTAGTTATTGATCGTGCATCACACCTATGACTGGGAAGTCAGACTAAGCCTACGCCCCATCAGCATTTCAGCCGGGGCCTCCTTGGTCACAGCATGCGGAGTGGTCCCGTAGCAAAGAAAGGAGCAGCCTAGTCGAACCTGAAGACTGCTTCTTGAGGCCTCTTTTGAACATCTGTACCGCCCGCTCCGCTAAACCATTAGACGTCAGGTGCTGCACCCCATTCGCCTTCAAAAACCCCGAGAACCCCTCAATCGTGAAAGGGGTCACGTTGTCAGAGATGCTGTCTGTGCAAAACGACAAATACATTTTCTCGATGGCCAGACTTCATATTTAATTTGGCAGAAATTTCTGATCATCCTGTACAGGATGTCAGACAAGCAATCCATCAATTTAGAGACAGTGGCTGTGGCAGTGGTGGTGTGGTAACGGTGTGTGTGATTAACGTGTTTTCGGATGATGTTGCTCAGGAGCAGCATGTTGATAAGAAATAGGAGGGCAGCAAGGACAGATCCTTGGGGGCACCGGAGGTAATGATGTCAAATGTTTAAACTATTTCCTGGTAAGAAAAGATTAAAAGCAAATTAAGATATACATTTTGAAAATCCATCCCCAGGATGGGGCATTGGCATAGTGACCAGCATTTATTGCCTACCCAAAGAGTTATGCTATGCCATTTATTTGAATTGCTGCATTCGATAGGATGAAGATGCTTCCGTAATACGGTTAGAAAATGAACTGCAGGGATTTGACAATAAAGGAATAGTGAATGTAAAAATTAGGATGGTGTGTGTCTTTGAGGGGAACTTGGGGGTGATAGTGTTACCATACACCTGCTTTGTCCTTCCTGTTAGGAAGTTGTGGGTTTGGGAAGCCTTAGTGAGTTGCTGCAGTTATTGTGTGGATAGTGCCCATGGCAACCAGAGCGCGCCAATGGTGGTTGAGGGACTGGATGCTTGAGGTGCCAGATGTGCTGACCATGGAATCCCTACAATACAGAAGGAGGCCTTCAGCCCATCGAATCTACACCAACCCTTTGAAAGACCATCTTACCTAGGCCCAATCCCCTGCCATATTCCTGTAACCCCACCCTAAGGGGCAATTTATCATGGCCAATCCACCTAATCTGCACACCTTTGGACTGTGGGAGGAAACCGGCGGGAGAATGTGCAAAATCCACATGGACAGTCACCCAAGGCCGGAATTGAACCCTGGTGCTGTGAGGCAGCAGTGCTAACCACTATGAATTCACACAGGCAAGCAGAACGTACTCCATCACATTTGTGACTTGTGCCTTGGAGAGTGTAGAGAGCCGGTAGAAAGGCTGAAGGTGAGTTACTTGTTGCAGAATAATCAGCCTCTGACCTGCCTTGGTTACCATGGCATTCACGTGGCTGGTCTAGCTCAGGTTCTGGTTAGTGCCGATCATTAGGAAGTGATGAGATTGGGGTGTGAATGTCAAGGAAGCTTAATAAATTGTAGCGCACAAAGACTCCGTGAGACGAATAGAGTGAAGTCGATGAGGCTTTATTAAGCGTGTCTGTTCCCCCGCAGCTCGATAGTAGAATGGCCTGCGGGGGAGGACTCCGGCTTCTTATACTCCGCCTTCAGGGCGGAGCTAGAGGTCAACGGCCAACCAGGACCCGGGATCTGTCAGCCAATGACATTAGGGCTTCCAGTCCCACATGACCCCTAATACATACTACCACATTTATGCTCCCTCATTTTGGCGTTAATCATTGTCTGACGTTTATGTGGCATAAACATCACTTGTCATTTTTCGGTCCAAGTCTGGATTCTGTAATTAACTGAATAGTGAGGACATACCGAAAATAGCAAAGTAAACAATTAGTTAAGGTATCAAGGCAGAAAATTGTGCCTACATCACAGCAGTCATTCAACTTCAATATAATTCATTTGACCTGAAAAGCGTGGAGCTGTCAGGGTTGTTGTCATAGAGGCCGACAGCACAGAAAAGGCCCTTCAGCCCATCGCATCTGTGCCGGTCAAAAACAACCACCTAACTATTCTAATTCCATTTTTCAGCACTTGGCCCATAGCCTTGGCATCGCAAGTGCACATCTAAATACTTCTTAAATGATATGAGAGTCTCTGCCTCCACCATCCTTTTAGACAGTGAGTTCCAGACTCCCACCATCCTCTGGATAAAAAAGATTTTCCTCACATCCCCTCTAAACCTCCTGCCCCTAACCTTAAATCTATGTCCCCTGGTCATCGGCCCCTCCACCAAGGGGAAAAGTTTCTTCCTGTCTACTCTATCTATGCCCCTCGTAATTTTATACATCTCAATCATGTCTCCCCTCAGCCTCCTCTGCTCCAAGGAAAACAACCCCACCAATCCAATCTCTCCAAATACATATTTTGTTTAGAGTTACATGGCTCAAAAGCTGAAGAAAAATTCAACATTTTATTAGCTTAATTCACAAATTAATTTATTTCACATTGTAATATGTTAAGCTGTTCAAATAAAACTCTGTAAATTAGCACTGCCGTCTCCCTCCTATTCCCTGGAACAGCTGTTCTTATTTTTGCCAACAGAAATCACAGTTAATTGAAACATTTAACAAAAAGCTATGCTGTGTTGAAGTGTAACCGTTGCCGAGGGGAGTAGTTGCATTCTGGGAATAAAGTTTAAAATCTTAAATTTCAACTTGGCCACGAAACAATGATCATGACTAATACGCTGGTCCCATCTAATCCCTGTTTCCAATTGATGAACTTTCAGGAACGAGGGGAAGAGTGAAAGAGGCTGTGCAAAATGTTCCATGTATTTGATTCATGCCTTTAAAATAAAAATGCCTTTGTATACTTCAGCATTACGAAACAAAATAAGACATTGGATGTAAGGACGGGGTGACCATAAACTTGGTCGAAGAGATAGGGCTGAGCTTTCCGGCCCTTCCTGCCAGTGGGATTTTCCAGCCCTGCAGATGGCCACCCCCCTCCGTGGTAGGTTCCCCAGCGGCGGAGGGTGCAAGCCATGCAAAACGGCAGGGGCATTGGTGGGACAGGAAGACCCCAGTGGTGAGTCATTGCTTTACGGAATGTCTTAAAGGAGGAAATCAAGCTGGAGAGTGTCATGATATTCAAACACACACATCATGATAGACACACCAACAGACAAATCAGAACACACACCACCAGAACCAATCACAGAAAGATATAAAAGCACAAACACGACACCTGGTGGTCAGTATTAGCTGGAGAGGAGTACCAGGACAGACCTGCTACACGACATACTCAGGGAGACAGCACGTGCAGAGTATCCAGAACGAACTGTATTATAAGAGTTAAAATAAAATAGAGTTGTACCACATACAACTGTGTTGGCTCATCTGTGCACCAGAGCACCCAACACCACATGGTACAGGAGTGGATCGATACCTGCCGGCATACCTCAGTGTACACAGACAACCAGCAGTGCCCAGGCAAAATGATAGCGCTCCCGGTTCCGCAGCCGCTCCAGTGCTACGGCGATCTCCGCGAAAACTGGCGGCGATTCCGGCAAGTGTTCGAATTGTTCCTGGTGGCAGCTGAACTCCAAGACCTGGATGATAGCGAAAAAATTGAATTTCTCCTCACCATCACCGGTGCAAGGGCAAGAGAAATATTCACAAGGTTCAGGTTCTTCAGGAGGCAGCAAAGGTACGATTACCAGGCAGTCCTGGACAAATTCTCCAAGTACTGTGAAGAAAACGCAATCCAATCGGCAAGTAAAGGTAAGAAAAGCGGCAATACTCACCTCGTGGCTGGGATCCCGGAGCCCGAATTCCCAGAGGCCGAAATCCCGGGCCTGAGAGAGGGCTGGGTCGAGGTCGGCGGCCATCTTGCTAAAGGTATCACGCTAGCACAGTTGCACGAGCAGTGCGCAGAACCGGAAGTTTTGTTTGCGCATGCGCGAGATGCTGCGCATGCGCAGTCAAGAAAACGGCCATCGGTAAAGGAACAGCGATCTGAGCATGCGCAGTCGCTTCCTACGTGCTACATACCGAGCGTCAGGATGTCAGAGGCCCCAGACTGCACCAATTTAAAGGGGAAATGTCCCAAATCCAATTTAAAAGGGAAACGTCCCAAATCAAAAAAACAAAAATCTGTTAAAGACGTAAAACAACCTTCCCTCACCTGGAATGACAGCACATTGCCGCAAATTGACCCAGGAGATTAATTTGACCTCCGAAGAACCCTCCGACAAGCAGTTACCTACGCACAAGCCGATGATTCCGACCTTGAATACTTCGATGACGATCTTTACAGTGTTTCCGGACCTCGCGAGCCCAATGATAGCTCCGTGGTCCTATACGACTATGACTCGGACGAACCTTTCGTGTTGCACATTGGCGGCCCCCACATTGAATCCGACGCAGATGCGGATTCATTTTTCGGATTTGAGGATCTTCAATCCAGCAGACATGACGCCCCAACTTATCAGTACCGGATGATGCTGCAGCCTGACATTAACAGACAGGGAGCGGTGCAAGCACACGGAGAGCGCCCTGCTGCCACACAGAGCGTGGTCCACGTCCCGCTCAACGTTCCCGACTCTATGAAAGAAGACATGCAAGACTCCAGAGCGCAGTCCTCGCATGAACCAGAAGTGACTCCAGTGTCACAAGCCTCCACAGCAAGCTCGTGGACAGACTCCACAATTGCAGAAACGCAAGACTCCAGCGCGCAGTCCTTGCATGAACAAGAAGTGACTCCAGAGTCACAAGCCTCCACAGGGAGCTCGTGGACAGCCTCCACGATAGAAGCAACGCAAGACTCCAGAGCGCAGTCCTTGCACGAACAAGAAGTGACTCCAGTGTCACAAGCCTCCACAGAGAGCTCGTGGACAGCCTCCACGATAGAACCAACGCAAGACTCCAATGTGCGGTCCTTGCAGGAACAAGACCATGAGGGTCTAGCAACCTCTCCTGACCAACCAGCGGCAGACGATGCAAGTCTGCCATGCTCACGTGAACAGCAAGAAGGCTATAACAGCCTACCATGCTCCACTACACAGCAGCATGACCATGACGGTCTCTCATGCTACAATGAAGGGCACAGCGCTGAAGACTGTTCAAGCCCAACTGAAGACAAGCCAAAGGAATCGCCCCTTCCAAGCCCGAAGAAAAAAGGTTTATGTGCTGACCTTCAGGATCATTATAGCCGAACAGAGATTAATAATGCTGCACGGTCACAGAAGGATGCTGAGGATTTGCTAAAGAAATTAATTGAATGTTTAACTTGCAAGGAGCAGACTGAGAATTGCCAGTGTTTTAGTACGGATCGAAAAAATGGACAAGACATTGATCCTCAGGTAATGGAAATAACACAACCTGAATCATATCTACAGCAGGGACAAATGTCTCCCTTCAACACAACGCCGCAAAGTCCCAACTTCGGAGACCAGCAGTTAGTCAGTAATGACTCTTCAAACCTTGAGGGGAACATTAATTGCATTGAACCTATACACACTCCACTGATAAATGAGCAGGACATTGGAGCAAGAATCCTGAGGACACCGACATCGAGTAGCCAGATAACGAATTTAAAACCCGCAGCAGTTTCAAGTGAACCAAGTGTGCTTTCCACTAATGGTGAAGATGCAGATAAGGTCGACCCGATTATCCATTGTACCACACTAACCCCAGTGATTAAGCAGTTATGTATGGGGAGTATAATGTGGGCAATTGAGAACAGTAAAAGAGAGACTGTGACCATGCCAGTCCCAGCAAAATCAGACCCAGAGACCATGAAGGCATGTACATTAGACAAAGATACATATGAGGTACCTGAGAAGAAAAGTGAAACGGAATGTTCTTTGGAAAATAGTACAATGTCGATAGAAACATTGGATCCTATATTCGAGACCATACATATGGGAGAATTTGGGGGTAATAAACAAGGTTCTGCAATGTCTGGGGGAAGATTTAAAATTCCAAAGAAGAAAAGCCCAAATGAAGGACAACGGCAAGACAATGACAGTCCACCGACATGTTGTGCACCACCAGATGAAAACTCTGACAATTTACCCAACCCTAGTGAACAGCAAGCTGCTAATGAGGATCTATCCACGGGATGTGAGACGAGTGACGACAGCATCCCACTTCCCATGCAAAAGGTGCAAGGTGACAGACCTCGCCTAGTGCGTACCGAGGCACTCGACGATCACGGTGGGACCACTGACGACTGCGGTGGCGGCGCACCGCTTCCACCCTCGATGGCTCGAGCCTCTCCACTGGTTGGTGCATTCCTGCATGTTCCGACTCCAGAAGTGCAGCTTCAGGGAATCTCGGCTGCCTCCAGTGAACCTGTTGGTACTCCGGACGGGGAGCATCGACGGAAGGCAGACCGGACTCCAGATGGGGAGCAGCCAAGCGCCGACTCTGATTCGCGCACGCCAGACCTTGCTCTGGACGGGCGGTGTCGCGGCCTCGGTGATGGCACGCTCAGGGTGACGGCGGATGCCACGGCGACAGGGAATGGATCGCGTGGCAGTCCCACTGGGCGGCAGTGGCGACCAGCACCGGCGGTCCAAGACGGTCACACCAATTCGCGCCATCGCCAGACGTTGATGCGAGCAACAATTCTCTCTCCAAGGCGACATGCTTCGACGTTTCTCTGCGGAGTCGCCCTTCCGGCACAGCAGGTGGCCGGAACCAGCGTGCACGGTCTCGGCCAACTTCCACATCTGGCACAGTCATCGCCTTGCATGATATTAGTGATGGTGCTACTTCGATGGCAACGACCCATCGGCTACAAGATGCCGTCCACCACAAACATAAAAAGAAAAAAGACTCCACCTTGTTCCTGGCATGCAGGGCGGATGGATTGGTGCGTAGGCGTAATCAGCGAGCTTTGCGCCGCCTTCCACGCTCGCAACTGAACCGTACGCACACGCCGGATCCTCCACTGGTTCCCAAGGATGACTTCGTGGAGATGCCACGGATCATGCCCCTTCCATCGCCACCAGAACCAAACCACAGCCAAGGCAACACTAACAAAGATGTTGAATGTTATATTTGCACGAATGAAAAACCAAGCACTGCACGAAGTGCATCAAATGGAAAAGTAGAGACTTCGGCAACAGCATCACCTCCAACAGTCCAAGGTGAACCAGTGTGAACCCAAATCTCCACAGCTGAACCGGCTTGAGGACCAGCCTATTCTTGAGGCGGTCACCCATTAGACTGGACTTATAACGCTGTTCATACGTTCAAAAAGTCAAACACTTCTGTATTATAACCTGTTGTTGTTTATCGTTCCAGATATCGTCTGACCGGACCACTGTTCAAGTTGTTTTTTTTCTCGCATTCATGTTTTGTTATGGTACAACCTTGTTAGTGTGACGCACCCGACATCGCCCCATGTAAATAGTTACGTCATATACACACGCTGTACACAACACACGCACACACTCTTAGATGCACTCACGACACGATTATATTTATAACCACGTAGGCACATATCTTTGTAAAAAAGGGGGGATGTCATGATATTCAAACACACACATCATGATAGACACACCAACAGACAAATCAGAACACACACCACCACAACCAATCACAGAAAGATATAAAAGCACAAACACGACACCTGGTGGTCAGTATTAGCTGGAGAGGAGTACCAGGACAGACCTGCTACACGACACACTCAGGGAGACAGCACGTGCAGAGTATCCAGAACAAACTGTATTATAAGAGTTAAAATAAAGTAGAGTTGTACCACATACAACTGTGTTGGCTCATCTGTGCACCAGAGCACCCAACACCACAGAGAGGTTTGCAGATGGGATTCCAGCGCTTAGGGCCGGGAGGAGGTGAGGAGAGAGGAAGAAACAAGGCCATGGAAAGATTTGAAACAAGGGTGAGAATGTTAAAGAAGGATGAGAACCTAGCTCCATTAATTAAGCACCAACGATAAGAAAAGAATTGAGAACTGGAATCGCGATCCTCCTACTGTGAAGAGTTTTGATGCCTGTGGCACACTGAAGCTACATTGGCCAGTGTCAATTTTCCAGCTATCTCTCCAGGGGCGCCCAAACCGCCTGCTAAGTGAAATCTCATATGACGAGACAAATTAATGTATTTTCTGGTTTTGCTCGTTGTCAGCACTATTGCAGCAATTCTCTAACGCAGCCTCTATGAGCATAGGGACAGACAAATTAAGAGCCGGAGTAGGCCATTCGGCCCCTCGGGCGTGCTCCACCATTCAACAAATGGCTGACTCTTAACCCTTACCCTCAAGGGCAATTAGAGATGGGCAGTAAATGCAGGTCCAACCTGCGACGCCCACACCCTATGGATGAATAAAGAGCCGGCTCCACCATTCGGCAAGGTGGTGGATGATCTAATTTTAAAGGTAATGTCGGAAAGCGACTGGCTTGGTGCGTACTTGGGGTGTACTGCATCCACATGGGGGAGAGCATTCAACACCTTTTCCAGTTTGTAAAACATGTTGGCAGAATGCATGATACCACAATCGATATGTGACTGGATCTTTTGCTTGGGTTCTACAAAAACGAACCACAGCAATTTTCATTTGCATAGCGCCTTCGGAGTAGTCAAACCACCCCAGGGCAATTTACAGAAGCGTTATTAAACAAAATATGACAAAGAGACACATAAGGAGATAATCAGTCACATGACCAAAAGCTTGGTCAAAAAGGTAGACTTTAATGAGTGTCTTAAGCGAGAGGTAGAGAGGCAGAAAGATTTATGAAGGAAATTCCACAGCTTAAAGCCTAGACAACTATAAGTGCCTATAATGCTTGAAAATTTACAACACAGAATGAGGCCATTTGGTTCATTATGTCCATGCCAGTCAAAAATAATAAATTAGGCAGCAGGATAATATTGGAGGGCTGGAAGCTGGGAATATATAAGAGGCCAGTATTATTGTACTCAATCGTGTTTTGTTCTTGCACCTGATGTAGCTGCATTTCATAGGCCAGCATTTGTTGCCCATCCTAATTGTCCTTGAGAAGGTGGTGGTGAACTGTCTTCTCGAACCGCTGCAATCCATGTGGTGTAGGTACACCCACTGTGCTGTTAGGGAGTTCCAGGATTTTGACCCAAAGACAGTGAAGGAACGGCGATATATTTCCAAGTCAGGATGTTGTGTGGCTTGAGAGGGGAAGGGGGATTGGGGGGGGCGGCAGGGGTGGAACTTCCAGGTGCTGGTGTTCCCATACATCTGCTGTCCTTGTCCTTCTAGATGGTAGTGGTCATGGGCTTGGAAGGTGCTGTTGACAGAACCTTGGTGAATTGCTGCAGTGCATCTTGTAGATGGTACACACGGCTGCTACTGTGCGTCGGTGGTGGAGGGAATGAATGTTGGACGTGGCGGGTAGAGTGGCAATCAACCGGGCTGCTTTGTCCTGGATGGTGTCGAGCCTCTTGAGTGTTGGAGCTGCACTCATCCAGGAAAATGGACAGTATTCAATCACACTGTTGACTTGTGCCTTGTAGATGGGGGACAGAATTTAGGGAGTCAGGAAGCGAGTTACTCACTGAAGGATTCCTAACCTCTGCTCTTGTAGCCACAGTATTTACATGCCTTGTCCAGTTCAGTTTCTGGTCAATGGTAACCCTCAGGATGTTGATAGTGGGGGAATCAATGCTGCCAATGCCATCAAGTGTCATGGGGAGATGGTTAGATTTTCTCTTGTAATCTAGTCTGTTGAAGACTTTTCTTTTTGGTGTATTCAAAATAAAAAGCCTTGTGCTACAGGGACTAATTGATGATCTTGAGTTTATTAATGAGTTCATGAAGACTGAAATATCTTTCCTCTTGAGAGGGTGGAATGTAAAGAATTGAAGGGATAGAACTACCAGGTGACAAATAACATAATATGAGGCGATGGAACTGAACAGGCCTAGCAGCTCTGTGAGGCCTTATTAGAAAAGTATCATTGTCAGAGAGAAGGTGGTAGGATGGTTAACAGTGAGGCTGGTTAACAGTGAGGTTGAGTATCTTGGGTTGCAGGAAGATATGGACGGGAAGGTCAAATGGACAGAAAAGTGGCAGGTGGAATTTAACCCTGCAAAGTGTGAGGTGTTACAGTTTGGACGGAGTAATTTGACAAGGAAATATGTAATGAATGGCTCCACACTGGGAACTTCCGATGAACAAAGAGACCTTGGCGTGATTGTAAATAAATCTCTGAAGGCAGAAGGGCAGGCTAATTAGGTGGTGAAAAAAGCATATGGTACACTTACCTTTATCAATTGTGGCAGAGATTACGAGAGCAGGGAGGTCATGTTGGAGTTATATAGAACTTTGGTGAGGCTACAGCTGGAGTACTGTGTGCAGTTCCCATCGCCACATTATAGGAAGGATGTGATTGCACTGGAGCGGGTGCAGAGGAGATTCACCAGGATGCTGCCTGGGATGGAACATTTTAGTTATAAAGAGAGGTTGGATAGGCTTGGGTTGTTTTTGCTGGAGCAGAGAAGACTGAGGGGCAACCTGATCGAGGTGTACAAGATTATGAGGGGCATGGACAGGGTGGATCGGGAACAGCTGTTCCCCTCAGTTGAAGGGTCAGTTACAAAGGGTCGCAAGTTCAAGGTGAGGAGCAGGAGGTTCAGGGGGATTTGAGGAAAGGATTTTTACTCAGAGGGTGGTGACAGTTGGAATTCACTGCCTGGGAGGGTGGTAGATGCGGGTTGCCTCACATTCCTTAAAAAGTGCCTGGATGAGCACTTGGCGCATCATAACATTCGAGGCTATGAGCCAAGTGCTGGTGAATGGGATTAGGATTGGCAAATCAGGTGCCTTTCATGCGGTGGTGCAGACTCGATGGGCCGAAGGGCCTTTTCTGCGCTGTATTTTTCTGTCATCCTGTGATTCTGAAGATGGGATGAACATTCATGAAAAATGTAAAGAACCTCCATTTGCGTAGCATCTGGAATGACCCCAGGATGGCCCAACGTGCCAACAAAGTACTTTTTGAAGAGCAGTCACGGTTGTAATAAAGGAAATGTGGCAGCCAGTGAGCAGACAGCAAGCTCCCACAAGCAGCCAGGTGACAATGACCAGATAATGCTGTTGGCTCAGGGTTGAAGATGGACCTGGTCACCGAGGTCACCTTCTGCTAAATAGTGGCTTTTAAGTCTACCCGGGAAGTCAGATGAGACATGGTGAATGAGACGGCAGATCATTGGCACAGTGAGGAGAGCAGCCAAGCTGCAGACAAATCAGGTTAAACATTGAGGTAATAAGAATAATCGAGAGAGAAAGATAAAATATCGAGGGCCATGGAAATGAAACTGTATAAATTACACAGGGGCTTGAGGAGTTTAACTATTTGGAGGGTTAGAAATTGGCGCCATCGTGTGTTCGATTTTAACATTAGCTCTTACCCTGCACTCAGAATAGACCAGTGTTTTGCAAACTTTTTTGCCCGCGACCCAGTTTTACCAACCGGCCATCCTTCGGGACCCACACCAGCTGACCTCTGTGACCCACGCCGGCCGACCTTTGTGACCCACGCCGGCCGACCTTCGGGACCCACCATTTTCACTTACCCTTAATGTGACAGGTGAGCCTGCTTGGTCCTCACCATCTCACTTGCTTTGTCATTCAATGTTACATTTCTTTTCCTTTATAAATTTAGAATACCTAGTTTATTTTCTCCAATTAAGGGGCAATTTAGCGTGGCCAATCCACCTACCCTGCACATCTTTGGGTTGTGTGGGTGAAACCCACGCAAACACGGGGAGAATGTGCAAACTCCACACGGACAGTGACCCAGAGCCGGGATCGAACCAGCGACCCCGGCGCCGTGAGGCAGCAGTGCTAACCACTGTGCCACCATGCTGCCCTTTCAATGTTACATTTCTAATAATGACTTCCGCTGATGATTTAAGGTCTCACTGCATACGCTCAACAAAATAAAGACGTTTGTCCTGGAACTCGCAATGTTTAGTCTTCAAATGCCTTTGACGTTTTGAGGGTTTTAATGTGTCGCACTGTCCCCTTGCGCAGCCGGAGTCTTCAACGTCATGCCCGGTCCAGCAGGTCCTCGAATGTCAGGCGGTGCCGGTGAAAACGAGGACTCATGCGGTGACTCCTTGGCATCTCCTCTTCCTCAGCCTGTTGGGCTGCTGGCTCTCCATCCTGCATGGCTGCCTCACGTCCCTCTGTGGCTTGCTCAGCTGCTGCAGCTTCCATCTCCTCTTTGAGCGACTCCCGCTCAAACGGCCGCAGGACATCCCGCAGAGCTGTGGCGACCAGCAGGGCGGCCACCATTGCTGGTCGAACCCCGAAATCCATCATCTGCAGGGGGTGAAAGGACAAACGTTAGCATGGTGCGTACCCACTTGCCCAACCAGGTTCAATGGGCTACACGATGGCCCCAGTTGGCACTGTGGGCTCCGCTCCCGTATGTCTCTCCAACCCCCCCCCCAATCCCCTCACACCTGCCCCATCGGTGGCCGGCACCATGGGGACGTCCGGCCCTGATGTCCGTCCCTGATGCCAGGGGTACCGTTGGCTGGCACTGCATTGGGGGCTGCCATGGGTGTCGCTCTGGGTGGTCCGCCAGTGGGTGGCAGCCGGTTGGGTGGGGAGTTTGGGGCAGAGGGCGGTCTGTGGGGTGGGGGTGGGGGTGTGCGGGGGTTGGGGCACCCATATGGTCGGTGTCACTGTGCAGAACCAGGTGCCAAAGTGGATGGTCAGTGGGCGCGCAGCAAGATGGCCGTCGGAATGGTGGTCAGTGCTTGGGCACTGCCCCAGTCAAATTGGGGGGGTCACCCTGGCTGCTCACCCTGTACCCCCTCCTGGCCATGGCAGAGCCCCACCCCATCCCAGCCAGCACAGCCAGTGTCTTAGCCACTGACAGTCTGCGGTTGCTCCTCTCTGTGTCCCACCTCTCTCTCTCTCAGCAGCCACCAAACCAGGTTCACGATCTTTAAAAGCACACGTGGACCGCGCCGTCGGGAACTCGGCCCATCGGATGCGGAGAATCGTGGATGAGCCCACTAATGATACGCAAACGCTGTTTAAACTACGCGCGTCGCATTCACACCATTTTGAGGTGACGGAGTATCGTGATTTGGCCTCAAACCGCCGTCTGTCGCAATTCAGGCGCGGAAGCTATTGTCCGCACAATCGCATTTCCCGATTTCGGCGTCGACTGACAGAGAATCCCGCCCAATGTCTTTGCAAATAGATCCCAGAGAGAACTGGTAATTGGCCGGGTCCCAGCATCAGGCCAAAAATCCAGCCCTTTAACAATGTTTCTCTCCACTGATGCTGCTTGACTTGGAGAATATTTTCAGCATTTTCTACTTTAAAAAAATAAATAAATTTAGAATACCCAATTCATTTTTTTTCCAATTAAGGGGCAATTTAGTGTGGCCAATCCCTGCACATCTTTGGGTGGTGGGGGTGAAACCCACGCAAACACGAGGAGAGTGTGCAAACTCCACACGGACAGTGACCCAGGGCCGGGATCGATCCTAGGACCTCGGCGCCGTGAGGCAGCAGGGCTAACCCTCTGCTCCACCGTGCTGCCCGTGAGGCAGCAGTGCTAACCACTGCGCCACCGTGCTGCCCTGTATTTTCTACTTTTAATGCAAATCTGTTAATGGACACAGGGTGAAAAATCTCCATTAGAGTAATGATGTGGAACTGCTGCTGTATTCATGTCATTGTGCTAAATACCGTATTCCAACTATAGCTGAGTAATACTAATAACATGGAACTGCGTGTTGTGATTCTCAAGGAATCCCCGCCTCCCCGAGCTTAACCTTCCCACAATTTCCTGAGAAACCACCCCCACCGCCTCCATTCACAGGTCCCCACTTCACCTACCTTTCCGGGGGGCATTCCTGCCAGCCGTGCCACAAAGCCCTCCTCCTCTCACTCACTGGCCCCCAGTTCACCAGCCTGTGCTTTGCCACACTCGCCCGATGTCCGTTCATTGACCTGATGCCTGAACGCTGGCCTTGCCTATTCAAATCAATGTTACAAGAAAAAACAGGCTGGGCCCAATAGTGAGTCAGTGTGACCTTCATGCCCCAGCAGCCCTCTGCATGCTGCTTGTTCAAGTAAAGGTTTCAGTTTGAGCTGAACGCTATGGCTTGACTTGAATGTAAATTTTTATGTGTAGCTCAAGAGTATTGAACTGGAGGGGAACATGGGGCTGGATTCTCCCAAAATGAGACTATGTCCCCACGCTGGAGTAAAAACCGTGAAGCTTTACTCCCAAAATTCGTATTAAAAAAAAGTTGATCTAATTCAATGCCCTGCAGGGGGCTAGCAGGAACCCGGAGTAAATCTTGCAGCTTTAGCTGCGGATACGGCCCTCTGCACGTCCGGTTCCGAGTCCGCGCATACGCCTGGCGGCAGCCTCCAGCGGCTGCACGGAGCTCCATGGTGGATTCTGAGCCACACAGGGAAAGGAGACCCCCCCCCCCCGCGCGATCGGCCGCACACCCGAGGCTGAAACCGCGCAGATTTAATCCCTGGCCTCCGATACCCCACCGCACCCGACCAGGGCGGCCGCGGACTGAGTCCGCAGCTGCCATGCCACCATCCTGACCGGCAACAGGTGGTTAGTTCCATCTCACCGGGAACTTGGCCAGTCGGGAGTGGAGGATTGCTGGGCGGGACTCTGGCAATGGGCTCCCGGCCGTGCGGCGTACTCTACGGTCACGCCTATTTCTGGGGCCCGGAGAATCGCCGGACCGGCGCTGGACCCAATTATGGCGTGAAAGTCGATTCGCCGCCCCCGCGCCGGCCGCGATTTCGGCAAGGGCTTGCGGAGATTCCAGCTCATGCTGTATGAAGGAAAGTTGAATTCTATCGCACTTTCTGTGATTTTTCAATTTGAAATGTTATGCCCCCAGGCTGTACATCTGACATGGAATGTATATTATAAATATCAAGAGAACTAAAGTTGTACTGAGGCACCATGTAGTGGAACATACTGTAATTGCTGTGATTTTCACGTTGAAATGTTTTGTAATGTACTTTTACAAATTTTATGAAAAATAATATAATAATTATAATAATAGTTGCTTATTGTCACAAGTAGGCTTCAATGAAGTTACTGTGAAAAGCTCCTAGTTGCCACATTCCGGCACCTGTTCAGGGACGCCGGTATAGGAATTGAACCCACGCTGCTGCCGTTGTTCTGCATTACAAGCCAGCTATTTAGCCCACTGTGCTAAACCAGCCCAGAAATTGAATAAAGTTCATTTTTGGAAAAATAAGGATGCAAGGTTCTTGGGTGGGATTCTCCCCTATCCGGCGGGGTGGGCGGTCCCGGCGCTGAGGAGTGGCGTGAACCACTCCGGCGTCGGGCAGCCCGGAAGTTGCGGAATCCTCCGCACCTTCAGGGGCTAGGCTGGCGCCGGCGGGGTTGGCGCCGTGCCAACCAGCGGCGAAGGGCCTCCGCCGGCCGGCGCGAGTTGGCGCATGCGCGGGAGCGCCAGCGTGTGCTCGCCTCATCCCAGCGCATGCACAGGGGGGGTTCGTCTCCGCACCAGCCATGGCGGAGGTCCACAGCAGCCAGTGCGGAGGGAAAGAGTGCCCCACAGCACAGACCCGCCCGCGGATCGGTGGGCACCGCTCACGGGCCAGGCAACCGTGGGGGTACCCCCCGGGGCCAGACGCCCCACGCCCCCCCGAGGACCCCGGAGGCCACCCGCAGAGCCAGGTCCCGCCGGTATGTACCAGGCCTAATTTACGCCAGCGGGACCGGCCTAAAACGGGCGGCCGCTCGGCCCATTGCGGGCCGGAGAATCGGCGGGAGGGGGCGCTGCCAGCAGCCGCTGACCGGCACAACGTGATTCCCGCCCCCGCCAAAACCCCGGCGTCGGAGAATTCGGCAGCTGGCGGGGGCGGATTTCACACCGCCCCCCCCGGTGATTCTCCGACCCGGCGGGTGGTCGGAGAATCCCGCCCCTTGTTTTGACCTCTCATTAGAACGAGGCATGTCCATGCTGTGGATTCGTCACTTTCCTTCCTGGCATTTATCGTCTGAGGTGGGCTGTGTTTTACAAAATTCTTTCATGGTGTGGGTGTCACTGGCAAGGCCAACATTTCTCGTGCCCGTCCCCTTGAGTGGCCATTTCAGAGGGCAGTTAAGATGGCTACCCGAATGAGCATGGACAGGGTGGGGGTTCTGGAGTCACATGTAGGCCAGACCAGATAAGGACAGCCGATTCCCTTCCCGTGAACCAGATGGCAACAACGGTTTCATGGTCACCTTTGCTGCTTTATTTCCCAGATTTGAAAACAACGTAATTGAATTTGAATTCCGCCCTGGGAATTTGAACCCCTGTCCTCAGAATACTGGCCCATTGGTATGACCGCGACACCACCAACTGGTGAGGTGGGCCGGAATTGTCGGGCCATTGGGATTCTCTTTTCCCACTGGCAGTGCATCCCTGTTTTTATCTGGTCTGACCTACATGTGACTCCAGAGCCCCCCCCCACCCCTCAGTTATTTGGGTGTGTGGGGGGGCGTCAATGGGAAATCCCGCAGTCAGCGGGAAGATAGAATCCTGCCGACAGCAAACGGGGCATTGCCGAGAAACACATGACTGGGAGACTGGAGAATCCCGCATTTATTGTACACTCAGAGGTTCAGCATAGCTCCTCCTACTTTGCCTCAGAAAGTTTTCTCCGACGTGGGCCCGGCAGGGGTGGGTTTATGTTGCAAACATGGACCTGGATTGGGACCTGCCAAAACCCATTCCACATCCAAACGGCAGAGGATAACTTTTGTGCCGTTAGTCGGGTCTGACCTGAATCGAAGTCTCAGAGATAAAAAGCTGCTAGCTAATCCACTGCCACACTCCAACCTCAGATGAAAATGAAAGATCAGAGAGGGATTCTCCCTTCCTGAGACTAAGTATTGACGCGGGGCAGGATTTGTGGAGTTCCACGACAGCAAAACTGGCGATGCACCCGGACCGATCCAGTGACTGTTGAGGGGTTAGCACCGGCGTCACGTGAAACATAATCGATTCCAATGAGAAATGGTGTGAGATTTGCCGGGTCCGAGATTGACACTCAGGAGGCTGACAAGTTACAGCCACTTATACACACTCCACTCCGCACACACACCATCTCTGCCAACAGGATGGCAGCAAAGAGAGGGGCCCCGGGATTTACGGGTGCCGACCTCGAGATAGAACATAGAACATTACAGCGCAGTACAGGCCCTTCGGCCCTCGATGTTGCGCCGACCTGTGAAACCACTCTAAAGCCCATCTACACTATTCCCTTATCATCCATATGTCTATCCAATGACCATTTGAATGCCCTTAGCGTTGGCGAGTCCACTACTGTTGCAGGCAGGGAATTCCACGCCCTTACTACTCTCTGAGTAAAGAACCTACTTCTGACATCTGTCCTATATCTATCTCCCCTCAATTTAAAGCTATGTCTCCTCGTGCTAGACATCACCATCCGAGGAAAATGGCTCTCACTGTCCACCCTATCCAATCCTCTGATCATCTTGTATGCCTCAATTAAGTCACCTCTTAACCTTCTTCTCTCTAACGAAAACAGCCTCAAGTCCCTCAGCCTTTCCTCATAAGATCTTCCCTCCATACCAGGCAACATTCTGGTAAATCTCCTCTGCGCCCTTTCCAATGCTTCCACATCCTTCCTATAACGCTGCGACCAGAATTGCATGCAATACCCCAAATGCGGCCGCACCAGAGTTTTGTACAGCTGCAATATGATCTCATGGCTCCGAAACTCAATCCCTCTCCCAATAAAAGCTAACACACCGTACTCCTTCTTAACAACCCACTCAACCTGGGTGGCAACTTTCAGGGATCTATGTACATGGACACCGAGATCTCTCTGCTCATCCACACTACCAAGAATCTTACCATTAGCCCAGTACTCTGTCTTCCTGTTATTCCTTCCAAAATGAATCACCTCACACTTTTCTGCATTAAACTCCATTTGTTGGAGTTGGACGCCGTGGAGGAGAGGCGATGACCCTGTATCCCGGCCCAGGAAGGAGGCTGCCAGCTGCCGCTGTTCGCTGTGCCTGGGTGCAGGTGGCAAGGGCAGTCAGTGCCTTGACATCATCCGGACTGGCCTGCAGTGCATTAAAAAGCGACACGACCTCCTCAGGGCGGCCATGGTCATTAGTCAGCACTGTGCCCCTGGCACCAACCCCCGACCCACACACCCGTTACCCCACCCCGCTAACCCAGAGGGCGGCCGGACACCCACTCTGCACCACATGCCAGCGCCCATACCTGGTGCTCTGGCCTCTGAAGCCACCAGCTACCCACCCTCGGGTTGCATGCGTAGGACTGTCTTACACTGTGCACATTCTGCCCCCCCCCCAACCCACATGCAGGAGAAGGCCGCTTATATCTGCAGGGAGCAGGAAAAGACTGGAGGGGACCGCCAGACATTCAGTCCCTCACCGTGGCAGAGCAGTGGGCCCAGGATGTGGTCGGCGGGCCCGAGGAAAGGGAAGGTGCCGGAGTGGAGATCGCTTTGTGGCAAGGAATGAGATGTGGGTCAATCAACCACCCTCACCCCCACACCTCACCACCCTCACCCCCCCAACATCACCCTCACTCCCACACCTCATCCCCACACCACCCTGACCCCCACACCACACCACCCTCACCCCCACAGCACCCTCACCCCCACACCACCCTGATCCCCACACCACACCACCCTCACCCCCACAGCACCCTCACCCCCACACCACCCTGATCCCCACACCACACCACCCTCACCCCCACACCACCCTCACCCCCACACCACCCTGACCCCCACACCTCACCACCCTCACCCCCCAACATCACCCTCACTCCCACACCTCATCCCCACACCACCCTGACCCCCACACCACACCACCCTCAACCCCCAACATCACCCTCACCCCCACACCTCACCCACACCACCCTCACCTCCCAACCCACACCACCCTCACCCCCACAGCACCCTCACCCCCACACCACCCTGATCCCCACACCACACCACCCTCACCCCCACAGCACCCTCACCCCCACACCACCCTGATCCCCACACCACACCACCCTCACCCCCACACCACCCTCACCCCCACACCACCCTGACCCCCACACCTCACCCCCCTCACCCCCCAACATCACCCTCACTCCCACACCTCATCCCCACACCACCCTGACCCCCACACCACACCACCCTCAACCCCCAACATCACCCTCACTCCCACACCTCATCCCCACACCACCCTGACCCCCACACCACACCACCCTCAACCCCCAACATCACCCTCACCCCCACACCTCACCCACACCACCCTCACCTCCCAACCCACACCACCCTCACCCCCACAGCACCCTCACCCCCACACCACCCTGATCCCCACACCACACCACCCTCACCCCCACACCACCCTCACCCCCACACCACCCTGACCCCCACACCTCACCACCCTCCCCCCCCAACATCACCCTCACTCCCACACCCCACACCCACACCACCCTGACCCCCACACCACACCACCCTCACCCCCCCAACATCACCCTCACCCCCACACCTCACCACCCTCACCCCCACACCTCACCACCCTCACCCGCCCAACATCACCCTCACTCCCACACCTCACCCCCACACCACCCTCATCCCCATACCACCTTCACCCCCACAACATCACCCTCACCCCCACACCTCACCCACACCACCCTCACCTCCCAACCCACACCATCCTCACCCCCACAGCACCCTCACCCCCACACCACCCTGACACCCACACCACACCACCCTCATCCCCCCAACATCACCCTCACCCCCACACCTCACCCCCACACCTCACCACCCTCACCCCCACACCTCACCACCCTCACCCGCCCAACATCACCCTCACTCCCACACCTCACCCCCACACCACCCTCATCCTCATACCACCTTCACCCCCCCAACATCACCCTCACCCCCACACCTCACCCACACCACCCTCACCTCCCAACCCACACCACCCTGACCCCCACACCACCCTCACCTCCCAACCTACGCCACCCTCACCCCCACACCACCCTCACCCCCACACCACCCTGACCCCCACGCCACACCACCCTCATCCCCACACCACCCTCATTCCCCCAACATCACCCTCACTCCCACACCTCACCCCCACACCACCCTGACCCCCACACCACACCACCCTCACCCCCCCAACATCACCCTCACCCCCACACCTCACCCCCACACCGCCCTGACCCCCACACAACACCATCCTAACCCCCCCACACCACCCTCACCCCCACACCACACCACCCTCATCCCCCCAACATCACCCTCACTCCCACACCTCACCCCCCACACCCCCCTCACCCCCACACCACCCTGACCCCCACACCACCCTCACCCCCCCAACATCACCCTCACCCCCACACCTCACCCCCACACCACCCTGACCCCCACACCACACCACCCTCAGCCCCCCAACATCACCCTCACCCCCACACCTCACCCCCACACCACCCTGACCCCCACACCACACCACCCTCAGCCCCCCAACATCACCCTCACCCCCACACCTCACCCCCACACCACACTCACCCCCACACCACACCCCCTTCACCCCCCCAACATCACCCTCACCCCCACACCTCACCCCCACACCACACTCACCCCCACACCACACCACCCTCACCCCCCACACCGCCCTCACCCCTACACCACCTTCACCCCCTCCCCACCCCCAGCCCACGGTCTAATCCTCTGTCCGGTACAGCAGGTAGAGGTAGGAACTCCCGAGGAGGTGTGCAGTCAGAGGGAAGGCGGGCCCCAGGGAGTAGCTGCCACTCAGCCATGTTTCGGGCTTCTGGAACAAACAACCCATCTGTTGTGGAGATGCAATCGCAGAGCCAGGGACCACAGGAGGGGGGTGACGCTGGGCATCCAGCCCTGCAGGCACAGGTGGAGGAGTCTAACCGCGTGCAGGTGCAGGAGGTGGTGCCCAACACCCAGGCCATCACCACAGGAGGTCTTGGGAACGAGGGTTTTGGCTGTGGATCAGAATGTCCAAGGCTTGGGGCAATCTGTACACGCGGTGGCCAAGGCCCGGACAGGGCTGCGCTCCCACAGGCTGCCATGTGCCAGAGCCACCTGGACATTGCAGCGGTGCTCCTGAGCGTGGCCCAGTCACAGCGGGCCATGGCTGGGAGTGTTGGCAGCATTGCCCAGACACTGGCTGAAATGAAAATGGGCCAGCGTTGGTGGTGGGCTGGGCTCAGGGACTGCAGTTCAGCCAGCGCTCACCGCTCTGGTGTCCCCCGTCCCCCCCACCTCTGGCACCTCAGGGATTCGATGGGACCGTGTGATGGAATGGCCAGCTGACAAACAGGGATCACCCGGGTGGACGGTATAAAGTGCTGCTGTGGGCAGGAGACCGATGCTGTCAGGTGATGCAGAGCACCGGAGCTCATCACAGAGTGGGTCGTCGTCATCCTCCCTCCCATGAACCCGACTCGCTGCCTACCCAGGGCCCCCACCCGGTAGTGCGGCAGGTATGTATCACGGAGGGGGTTGCAGGTGGGGGGGCGGTGGCCGGGAGGGGAGGAGGTGTGGGGGTAGGAGGCGGTATCTGTGCCCCTGGCCAGGTGAACCGGGAGGTGATCAGAGCGTCCCGTGCACATTGGCCCTGGCGCACACTTTGTGGCCATCCATGCCTACCTGGGCCGTCAAGGACTGATGTTCCTCCTCCTCCAGCATGTTGACCATGTGCGATGTTGTGGAGGACACAGTAGGCCGCCATGCTGGAGGGCCCCTCCAGACCAGGCCAGGCACCTGAACCGCATCTTCGGGATGCCGAAGCAACGCTCGATCACACTCTGGTCGCTGCACGGGCCTCGTTGTAGCTGGTCTCTGTGTTGGTATGCGGCCTCCGGATAGGCGATATCAGCCACGGCCGAAGTGGATAACCCCTGTCACTCAGGAGCCAATTCCCCAGCCAGGGGAGGCCGGAAATTGTTGAGTCTGCCAGGGTGAAGGCGGCGTGCATACTGTCCGGGTACCGGGCACAGACGTGCATGTTGTGCATCTGATGGGATCTTATTGAAACTTACAGGATACTGCGAGGCCTGGATAGAGTGGATGAGGAGAGGATGTTTCCACTTGTAGGAAAAACTAGAACCAGAGGACACCATCTCAGTCTAAAAGGACGATCCTTTAAAAGAGAGGTGAGGCGGAGTTTCTTCAGCCAGAGGGTGCTGAATCTGTGGAGCTCTTAACCGCAGAAGGATGTGGAGGCCAAATCATTGAGTGTCTTTAAGACAGAGTTAGATAAGTTCTTGATTAATAACGGGATCAGAGGTTATGGGGAGAAGGCAGGAGAATGGGATAAGGGGTTATGGGGAGAAGGCAGGAAAATGGGGATAAGAAAATATCAGCATGATTGAATGGCAGAGCAGACTTGATGGGCCGAGTGGCCTAATTCTGCTCCTATGTCTTATGCTCTTATGATGGTCACATATCAGCTGTGCATTCATTGAGTGGAACCCCTTTCGGTTTCTGCCTGTATTCTGCAGGTACTCGTAGGGGGACATGCATCCCGTTGATTACCCCCTGAACCCGGGGCATCCCGTCAATGGCGGCGAACCCTGCTGCCTGGGCATCCTGGTGGGCTTGGTCCAAATTGAAGTGCATGCATTGTGCTGATTGGGCATATAGAGCCTCCGTTACGGCAAGATCCCGGACAGGTCCTTACCCGGCGCCTGGAAGGACCTGGTGGTGTAAAGGTTCAGGGCAATCATCACCTTGATGGCCAACGGGAGCGGGTGTCCTCCCCCATTCCCCCGCGGTGCCAGGTGCGCCATTATCTGGCAGATGTTTCGCACTGTACCCCTGCTCAGCCGGAGTCTTCGACGGCATGCCCGGTCCGGCATCTCCTCGAGTGACAGGCATTGCCGGGACACATGAGACATCATGCGGCGCCTCCTTTGTACCTCCTCCTCCTCCTCAGCCTGTAGGGAGGCCAGCTCTCCATCCTCAGTTGGTACCTCTGATGCACTATCTTGACGAGACGCGAGTAGAGAGTAATCGAGGCTTTATTACGCAGACTTACCTCATCTTCATCCCCGGGTGGGACCAAGGGGAGGACGGATCGTCCTGGAGCGGGGGCTGTGGTGGGGTGCGCTGGGGGAAGGGAGGGTGGCGCTGGGACAGAGGGGGGGTGTGTGGGGACCCAGCTGGTGCCAGGTCCCTGAGGGAGACTGTCTTGGCGGCCGTCGGGATACGCTACGTAGGCGTACTGCGTGTTTGCGTGGAGTAGCTGTACCCTCTCAACCAACGGGTCCGCCTTGTGGAGCTGCATGAGCTTGCGGAGGAGAACGGGTCCTGGAGCTGCCAGCCACGTTGGGAGCGAAACCCAGGAGGTGGACTTCCTGGGGAAGGCAAGGAGACGTTCATGGGGGGTTTCATTAGTCGCAGTGCACAAGAGCGACTGAATGGAGTGGAGGGCGTCAGGGAGGACCTCCTGCCAGCGGGAGGCCAGGAGATTTCTGGACCGTAGGGCCAGCTGGACGGCCTTCCAGACCGCCCCATTCTCCCGCTCCACCTGCCCGTTTCCCGGGGGGTTGTAGCTGCTCGAGGCATTGCTCCTGTTGAGCAGGTACTGGCGCAGCTCATCGCTCATAAATGCGGATCCCCGGTCGCTGTGGACGTAGGCGGGGAAACCGAACAGAGTGAAGATGGTGTTGAGGGCTTTGATGACGGTGGCAGACGTCATATCGGGGCATGGGATGGCGAAGGGGAATCTGGAATATTCGTCGACCACATTAAGAAAGTACGTGTTGCGGTTGGTGGAGGGGAGGGGCCCTTTGAAGTCCACGCTGAGGCGTTCAAAGGGGCAGGAGGTCTTCAACAGGCGCGCACTGTCTGGCCGATAGAAGTGCGGTTTACACTCCGTGCAGACCTGGCAGCCTCTGGTGATCGTCCTGACTTCCTCGATGGAGTAGGGCAGATTGCGGGTCTTTATGATAAAAGCGGGTGACCCCTGTTGTTGAAAACTCTCCACTATTCTCAGAAGTCCCTCTATACCAAAAAGGGCCGACATTCTAAATGGTGAACAGGGATTCTCACTCCCTGACTCCGATGCAGGCTTTGGTGGCTGCTATTCAGGTCAAAATATATTTTCAAGTTATCCCCCGGTATAACCCATACCTTCACCACTTAGTAGCATCGATCCTGGGTCCCGCATTGCTAAGTAAGTAAAGTAGACTTTGGAATAACCACTATTTCAGGTTAAATTAAGTTATTTTATGATCATATTTTTTCTTTTAAACACTGCAATTACTGTCTTTACAGAAAGGTAAAACGATCTTGCTTCCGGGTCCTTCTGGTTGGTTGAAGGGACCTTCAGGCCCAACTTGACAATCGATCTTCTTTAAAGTCTGGTCTTCTTTAGATGTATTCACTGTTCTGCGCGGTTGCTATGTCCTAAATTTCCCATGTACCGAGCTGTGAGAGCTGGCTCTGCTGGCTGTCTCTGAGCTGACTCTGAGCTGACTCTGCCTCCTCTTTAAATTCTAGTCTTCCTTAGATGTATTAGCTATTTTAGCTCGGCTGCTCTGCCCTGTCTCTTTCCCATGGCCGAGCTGACAGTAATCTGACTCTGAGCTGCTTGTTCCTTCTCTGCTTCTCCGCCTCTCTGCTTCTCTCTGAGTTCTGTGTTGTTCCTGCTCTGGTCTCTGGGTTTATATTCTCTTTCTAACAGTTATTAAGTTTTTATGACTTTATTGTAAAGTAACTCTTATTTCACTTTGATTGCAAAAAGTATCTTTAATCTAAACATTCTAATACAACTAAGTATTCATTTTAACATGACCTGACCTCTCAGGTCTCTGATTACATTGTGTCCTTTGTGACTGGGGGTGTTTAGCATAGGGCTAAATCGCTGGCTTTGAAAGCAGACCGAGGCAGGCCAGCAGCACGGTTCAATTCCCGTAACAGCCTCCCCGAACAGGCGCCGGAATGTGGCGACTAGGGGCTTTTCACAGTAAATTCATTTGAAGCCTACTTGTGACAATAAGCGATTTTCATTTCATTTCATGTTCAAAGTTCCTTTGTGATATTCAAAACTGCTTTGGTTTCAATAGAGGTGTGAATTTTGGTTTGGTTACTGTCATTTCTATAGATTTATTTTCCAATTGTGTCCTCAGCTCATAATTTTGACTTTGATTTTGGCTCTAATTTATGTTTCTCCTAGACTGATAGTCTCCAGTTTTCTTTTAATTTACCTGATATTAGCAGAATTTCACACCTAGATTTGTCACTAAATTCAACTGAACCTCATCCTTTCCTTTCCAGCTGCTTACTAAGACAGTTAATTTCAACGAAGGTGTGAGCCATTGTTTTTAGTTTCATACAAAAATCCTGTGTGTTTGCTAAGCCTGCTTGGGAGAAAGAATCTGCATTTTACAATCCTCTCCTGGCAGCTGCTGTTAACCCTTTGTGGGATCTTGCCCTGTATTCTCTCATGTTTCTCTCAGACCAGATATTGCCAGACTTTCATGTTTCAAATGACACATCTTTCCATATTATCAATTACACCCCGGGTGACAGAGATCGTCGTGCAGGGTCCAGAGTCGGTCCACTTGTGCGCTGGCACATGTACCTCGGGATAGGGCATCGGGGGGCTCGTTGAGCTTACCGGGGCGATACAAAATCTCGTAATTGTAGGTGGAGAGCTCGATCCTCCACCTCAGGTTCTTATCATTTTTGATCTTACCCCGCTGTGTGTTGTTAAACATGAAGGCAACCGACCGTTGGTCAGTGAGGAGAGTGAATCTTCTGACGGCCAGGATATGCCTCCAATGCTGCACAGCTTCAACGATAGGTTCAACGATAATTTTCGACAGAGGAGTGCCGAATTTCGGAGGCATGGAGGGTGCGGGAAAAGAATGCCACGGGCCTGCCTGCCTGGTTGAGGGTGGCGGCCAGAGCGACGTCTGATGCATCGCACTCGACTTGGAAGGGGAGCGTCTCGTCGACCACGTGCATCGCGGCCTTGGCGATGTCGGACTTGATATGGTTGAAGGCCTGGTGAGCCTTGGCCGTCAGTGGGAAAATGGTGGAGTGGATGAGTGGGCGGGCCTTGTCCACATAGTTAGGGACCCACTGGGCGTAGTACGAGAAGAACCCCAGGCATAGTTTGAGGGCCATGGGGCAGTGGGGAAGGGGGAGTTCCATGAGGGGACGCATGCGATCGGGGTGGGACCCTAGAACTCCGTTCTGAACCACATAGCCAAGGATGGCTAATCGGTTCGTGCTGAACACGCACTTCTCCTTGCTGTAGGTTAGGTTGAGGGGTTTGGCGGTGTGGAGGCATTTGTAAAGGTTAGCATCGTGGTCTTGCTGGTCTTGGCCGCAGATGGTGACATTATCCAGGTATGGGAAAGTGGCCCACAGTCCGTACCGGTCAACCATTCGGTCCATCTCCCGTTGGAAGACCGAGACCCCGTTAGTGACGCCGAAGGAAACCCTAAGGAAGTGGTAAAGACGGCCGTCCGCTTCAAACGCAGTGTACGGGCGGTCCGCCTTGCGAATGGGGAGCTGGTGGTAGGTAGATTTCAGGTCCACTGTCGAGAAGACCCAGCACTGTGCAATCTGATTAACCATGTCAGATATGCGTGGGAGGGGGTACGCGTCGAGCTGCGCATACCTGGTGATAGTCTGGCTGTAGTCCACGACCATTCGATTTTTCTCCCCAGACTTAACTACTACCACTTGAGCTCTCCAGGGGCTGTTGCTGGCCTCGATGACTCCCTCCTGAAGCAACCGCTGGACCTCGGACCTGATGAAGGCCTTATCCTGGGTGCTGTACCGTCTGCTCCTGGTGGCGATGGGTTTGCCATCTGGAGTTAGATTGGCAAAGAGGGAAGGAGGACCGACCTTTAGGGTCGCGAGGCCGCTCACAGTGAGGTGTGGTAAGGATCTGCCGAATTTAAGGGTCAGACTCTGGAGGTTACCTGGCTCCTGGGCGGAGCTAGCATGCAGGGGCCCAGGTGAACCTGTAGTGCAGCTTCTACCGTACAACCCTTAATATAGGAAGAACTGAGGAAGAACAATGTGCAAATTGTAAATTGTAAGAGCTGAGGAAGAACAATGTGCAAATTGTAAATAATAACTGTTTCATCCATCTCTTGCAGTGTAAAAATGTAAACTTTAATAAAAATATTTTAAAAACATTCTTCCACAAGGAGGCTGACGCCTGCTTCAATGAGGACCCTGGATATATTTTTAAAATTTTCCTTGTCTAGAATAGTAGCCAGGAAAGTTCCAAATGTAAATGTGCTTGTTCTTCGTCCCTCCATGTGGAGGAATTTGTAGACCAGTTAGCCCCTCAAAACCGGGTGATTACGTAACCAGATTTATTGACCCTTATCACAAAGATGAGACCAATTGAATCGGATAATCATTTTTCAGTCAAATACCAATTTTGAGTCAGAATATAATCTATGTTGGGTTAATGAAGTGAGGAGGAAGGAACATATTTAGTTATATATGCCTTTATTTGTGTTATTAAAATTGCTCCCAACTGCCACCTGTTGGGCAATGTCCAGAACTCCATGTAAGCAAAACCTTTTTCCAAATCTGCATATGTACCTTGAAGGACACTCACGGTTGTAATGTGCCACCAAGGTGTGACATCTCTAGCATTGTAAGAGCTTGCTGTGCACAATGTGCTGTTATATATACCTCAATTATAATGAGTAGGCTTATTATTTCGTTGGTTGGGAAGCTCTTTGGATCATGGGTACATGAAAGATATTACAGAAATGGAAGTTCTTTCTTTCTGTCACTTAATGAAACATGCAGCAAACATCCCATCAGTGTACACAGTGTAATAGGGTTCAAGACCTAGCTTAGTTGGTGGTGAGAAAGGCCTTCCCCATCAGATCCTTGCTACACGCCCGGAGTCTCACCCCACCCGCACGTTCTCTGGGGCAGGCAAGAGACCGCTGTCCACCTCCTCGTGGAATGTGCTTTTGCAAGAAAGGCCTGGAGAGAGACGAGGTGGTTTTTGTCGAGGTTCATCCCGAGCAGCTCCTTGACACAGGTCCCTGTGCTGTATGGGCTGCTCCCAGGGACACACACTGAGGCTAACATCAACTGCTGCTGGAGGATCATCAACTCGGTGAAAGACGGTCCTTGATCTGCCCAAAACCTGCTGGTCTTCCAGCGCAAAGAATTGCCCTCGACCGAGTGTTGCAGACTAGCACATTCCAAAGTCCAGGACTACGTGCTGAGGGATGCACTAAACCTTGGGGCAGCTGTCATAGGGGCACAATGGGGGAAGGTCGCTGTCTAGGACCTTTCAGCCATAGTGAACGGAGGGGAGGGAAATTGTTCTGGTAGATGTAGATGGGGAGGTTTAGAGAGGACAAGAGGGTAATGAATTCGGCAGCGAGAGGGCAAGAGAAGTTGAGCTAGTGAAAGAAATTGAAATCACCAAGAAAGGTGAAGGAATTCAATATTAGATTAAGGTATGCCTTGGTAATAAGGGCCATGTGTAGGAATATGCTAATTGCTGCACAGGAGAAGACCAAAATCGATCTCACTGAATCCACGAGGTTGCCGGGGCAGTGGGGTTTGCCGCCATAGGTGGGATTGCTCTAGGTCCTGTGGATGTACCTGCACCTGAGGGACTGCAGTGGTTCAAGAAGGCAACTCTAGTAACCTCACCACTTGGGACCTGTCTGTTTACCTACTGTTTACTTTAGCACTGTCTCGCTGTATCTTCCAAGATTTCCTGGGCAGTCAACATGCTGCACTTGCAACACTCTCCAACGCTGTGACTTTGTAGCGGTCTGACCAAAATGTCGAGGATTGCCTCATGCCATGCAGTATGATCTAAGGCTGTTCAGATCATACTGCATGGCATGAGGCAATCCTCGACATTTTGGTCAGACCGCTACAAAGTCACAGCTGTTCACCATGTCATACCTGTTGCCAGGCATTTTAGCCAGTGCTGAGCACCACGTTGTGTTGTTATTATAATATAAAGGTACCAATTACTCATAAGATATTAGGTTAACACGTTATGGGTCCACTTGTTTAATTCGGCACGAGGACAGATACATGTGGATAGAAAGCTTGAAGACATCAGAACTATGCTGCATTCTGCTCACAGGCAAAAGTGAAACTGAGACTAGATTGCAGGACACATTTCCCTTCTCCTGATGTAATGCCACTATCCTTTAAAGATATATTCTTTCATTCCCCTGAAAACCATTTGGACACACACGTGTTGTTGTAAAGAGTTAATTATTGTGATGAACAAATATCAGATCCATCTGAAGGCTAAATGCCAGGGAATGTAAATACTGCAGTAGAAATATACTATTAGACCGCATCTGGTAACAGTTACGGCAATCTAGAGTTTGGCTATCAGTGTTTGTCTACAAAACCAGCAATTTCCAAACTTCACATATTAATTCATTGGCTGTGATGTGCTTATCTGACATCTTTCAGCTGAGATCTCAATTTGTGTCCCTATCTGACTTTTCTGGTTGATATAATTGACCCCTTCGCACTATTTTGAAGAACAGGGGAGTTTTCCCAATAGCTATCCCTCAACAAACATCATATAAATCAAATCATCTCGTCATTTTCAAATTACTGTTTGTAGGACTTTCCTGAGCACAAATTGGACGCTATGTTTCCTACATTACGACAGTGACTACACTTCAAAAATATTTAATCGGTTGTAAAGTACTCCTGAAGGCAGAAAAGGTGCTATACATCTTTCTCACTTCATTCTTTTGGAACGCAGCACAGTGGTTAGCACTGTTGCTTCACAGCAGCAGGGTCCCAAGTTCGATTCCCACTTGGGCCACTGTCTGTGCGGAGTCTGCATGTTCTCCCCGTGTCTGCGTGGGTTTCCACCGCATGCTCCGGTTTCCTCCCACAAGTCCCGAAAGATGTGCTGTTAGGTGAATTGGTCATTTTGAATTCTCCCTCCGTGTACCTGAACAGGCACCGGAGTGTGGCGACTAGGGGCTTTTCACAGTAACTTCATTGCAGTGTTAATGTAAGCCTAATTGTGACACTAATAAATATTATTATTAATAAAGATTATTAGTACCACTCGGACTTGAAAATATGTAAATCTTTCTTTCATATTATCGAATAGTTTTTTCCCTTGTATGGCAAAATATTACATACTGCATTCAGCTGCTGATTCCCTATAATCTTGGAAAATGAATCATTCCAATAATCCGCTCTTGTTGGGCTGTGTGATGTGAGTATTAAGATTGACCTTGTTGGCAATCAGCTTCTGTTGAACGAAATGACTCATTGATGTCTCATCATGGAAAAACAGAAATTGAGCTGTAGAATTTCTGTGAGGGTGGGGTTCCCCAACTCTCATCTCAACTTTAACAAGTTAGCATTTTTAACGTGAAAAAGACGTTCACAGGAGTGTTGTAAAACGTTGATACTGAGCTACACAAGAAGACTTAAGGGCAGATCAAGAAGTGAGGAAGACAAAAAATGGCTGCAAAGAGAGAAAGACCGGTTAAGTGAATGGGCAACAAGGTGGCAGATGGAGTGGGTGTGGTAGCCTGTGTAGAGGTATTACGGTACCTGGTAATGCTGGAACACCATTGGTAGATATTGTATGCTTCCTATTGGTCAAGCTGTATGGTAGCTCCGCCCTGCTAGGCGGGGTATAAGAGCCCATGCCGCCCCAGCAGCCTTCATTCTGTACCTGAGCTGCTGGGGGAAACATCTAGCTTATTAAAGCCTTCAGTTGGACTACAACCTCGCTTTAGTGGTCATTGATCGTGCATCAGGGGGGAAATGTGAGGTTATTCATTTTGGTCATGAGAATAGAAAAGGCAGAAACCTGTATGAGAGGATTTTACAAACTCAGGGTTGCGACCCGTGGGTGGGGCGCCGGCGCGTGTCGTGAGGGTCGTGGAATGATTGGTTGTGGTGTTCCCGATCGCGGGAGAAGTGCCCAATGACCACTACTGGCTTTGAAAAATGCTGGCTGCGACCAGCTTTTAGGTTGAAAATGCTGGCCACCCTGTACGTGCGTACCTACTCGGGCGGATCCAGTAGTGAGCAGGCCGGAGCCCAGAGGGGCAGACTTCCTCATCGATGTCAGCACACTGTCCCAGTATCATCTCCTCCTGACATCAGCACGCTGTCCCAGTACCATCTCCTCCTGACGTCAGCACACTGTCCCAGTATCATCTCCTCCTGACGCCAGCACACTGTCCCAGTATCATCTCCTCCTGACATCAGCGCGCTGTCCCAGTACCATCTCCTCCTGACATCAGCACACTGTCCCAGTATCATCTCCTCCTGACGCCAGCACACTGTCCCAGTACCATCTCCTCCTGACGTCAGCACGCTGTCCCAATACCATCTCCTCCTGACATCAGCACACTGTCCCAGTATCATCTCCTCCTGACGCCAGCACACTGTCCCAGTATCATCTCCTCCTGACGCCAGCACACTGTCCCAGTACCATCTCCTCCTGACATCAGCACACTGTCCCAGTATCATCTCCTCCTGACATCAGCACACTGTCCCAGTATCAACTCCTCCTGACGCCAGCACACTGTCCCAGTACCATCTCCTCCTGACGTCAGCACGCTGTCCCAATACCATCTCCTCCTGACATCAGCACACTGTCCCAGTATCATCTCCTCCTGACGCCAGCACACTGTCCCAGTACCATCTCCTCCTGACATCAGCACACTGTCCCAGTACCATCTCCTCCTGACGCCAGCACACTGTCCCAGTATCATCTCCTCCTGACGCCAGCACACTGTCCCAGTACCATCTCCTCCTGACGTCAGCACGCTGTCCCAATACCATCTCCTCCTGACATCAGCACACTGTCCCAGTATCATCTCCTCCTGACGCCAGCACACTGTCCCAGTATCATCTCCTCCTGACGCCAGCACACTGTCCCAGTACCATCTCCTCCTGACATCAGCACACTGTCCCAGTATCATCTCCTCCTGACATCAGCACACTGTCCCAGTATCAACTCCTCCTGACGCCAGCACACTGTCCCAGTACCATCTCCTCCTGACGTCAGCACGCTGTCCCAATACCATCTCCTCCTGACATCAGCACACTGTCCCAGTATCATCTCCTCCTGACGCCAGCACACTGTCCCAGTACCATCTCCTCCTGACATCAGCGCGCTGTCCCAGTACCATCTCCTCCTGACGTCAGCACACTGTCCCAGTATCATCTCCTCCTGACGCAAGCACACTGTCCCAGTACCATCTCCTTCTGACATCAGAGCGCTGTCCCAGTATCATCTCCTCCTGACGCCAGCACACTGTCCCAGTATCATCTCCTCCTGACGTCAGCACACTGTCCCAGTGCCATCTCCTCCTGACGCCAGCACACTGTCCCAGTACCATCTCCTCCTGACGTCAGCACACTGTCCCAGTACCATCTCCTCCTGACATCAGCACACTGTCCCAGTACCATCTCCTCCTGACGTCAGCGCCCTGTCCCAGTACCGTCTCCTCCTGATGTCAGCGAGCTGTGCCAGTACCGTCTCCACCTGACGTCAGCGCGCTGTCCCAGTACCGTCTCCTCCTGATGTCAGCACACTGTCCCAGTATCATCTCCCCCTGACGTCAGCGCGCTGTCCCAATACCATCTCCCCCTGACGTCAGCGCGCTGTCCCAGTATCATCTCCTCCTGACATCAGCGCGCTGTCCCAGTATCATCTCCTCCTGACGCCAGCACACTGTCCCAGTATCATCTCCTCCTGACGCCAGCACACTCTCCCAGTACCATGTCCTCCTGACATCAACACGCTGTCCCAATACCATCTCCTCCTGACGTCAGCGTGCTGTCCCAGTATCATCTCCTCCTGACGCCAGCACACTGTCCCAGTACCATCTCCTCCTGACGCCAGCACACTGTCCCAGTACCATCTCCTCCTGACATCAGCACACTGTCCCAGTACCATCTCCTCCTGACGTCAGCGCGCTGTGCCAGTACCGTCTCCTCCTGACATCAGCGCGCTGTCCCAGTACCATCTCCTCCTGATGTCAGCACACTGTCCCAGTACCATCTCCTCCTGACATCAGCGCGCTGTCCCAGTACCATCTCCTCCTGACGTCAGCACACTGTCCCAGTATCAACTCCTCCTGACATCAGCGCGTTGTCCCAGTACCATCTCCTCCTGATATCAGCGCGCTGTCCCAGTACCATCTCCTCCTGACATCAGCACGCTGTCCAGGTGTCATCTCCTCCTGACGCCAGCACACTGTCCCAGTACCATCTCCTCCTGACATCAGCGCGCTGTCCCAGTACCATCTCCTCCCGACATCAGCGCGCTGTCCCAGTACCATCTCCTCCTGACATCAGCGCGCTGTCCCAATACCATCTCCTCCTGACGTCAGCGTGCTGCCCCAGTATCATCTCCTCCTGACGCCAGCACACTGTCCCAGTACCATCTCCTCCTGACGTCAGCACACTGTCCCAGTACCATCTCCTCCTGTCATCAGCACACTGTCCCAGTACCATCTCCTCCTGACGTTAGCGCCCTGTCCCAGTACCGTCTCCTCCTGATGTCAGCGCGCTGTGCCAGTACCGTCTCCACCTGACGTCAGCGCGCTGTCCCAGTACCGTCTCCTCCTGATGTCAGCGCGCTGTCCCAGTACCATCTCCCCCTGACGTCAGCGCGCTGTCCCAGTATCATCTCCTCCTGACATCAGCGCGCTGTCCCAGTATCATCTCCTCCTGACGCCAGCACACTGTCCCAGTACCATCTCCTCCTGACATCAGCACACTGTCCCAGTACCATCTCCTCCTGATGTTAGCGCCCTGTCCCAGTACCGTCTCCTCCTGATGTCAGCGCGCTGTGCCAGTACCGTCTCCACCTGACGTCAGCGCGCTGTCCCAGTACCATCTCCTCCTGATGTCAGCGCGCTGTCCCAGTACCATCTCCTCCTGACGTCAGCGTGCTGTCCCAGTATCATCTCCTCCTGACGCCAGCACACTGTCCCAGTACCATCTCCTCCTGACGTCAGCACACTGTCCCAGTACCATCTCCTCCTGACATCAGCACACTGTCCCAGTACCATCTCCTCCTGACGTCAGCACACAGTCCCAGTACCATCTCCTCCTGACGTCAGCACACTGTCCCAGTACCATCTCCTCCTGACATCAGCGCGCTGTCCCAGTACCATCTCCTCCTGACGTCAGCACACTGTCCCAGTACCATCTCCTCCTGACGTCAGCACACTGTCCCAGTACCATCTCCTCCTGACGTCAGCACACTGTCCCAGTACCATCGCCTCCTGACGTCAGCACACTGTCCCAGTACCATCTCCTCCTGGCATCAGCGCGTTGTCCCAGTACCATCTCCTCCTGACATCAGCGCGCTGTCCAGGTATCATCTCCTCCTGACGCCAGCACACTGTCCCAGTACCATCTCCTCCTGACATCAGCGCGTTGTCCCAGTACCATCTCCTCCTGACGTCAGCACACTGTCCCAGTACCATCTCCTCCTGACATCAGCGCGCTGTCCCAGTACCATCTCCTCCTGACATCAGCGCGCTGTCCAGGTATCATCTCCTCCTGACGCCAGCACACTGTCCCAGTACCATCTCCTCCTGACATCAGCGCGCTGTCCCAGTACCATCTCCTCCTGACATCAGCGCGCTGTCCCAGTACCATCTCCTCCTGACATCAGCGCGCTGTCCCAGTACCATCTCCTCCTGACGTCAGCGCGCTGTCCCAGTACCATCTCCTCCTGACGTCAGCACATTGTCCCTGTACCATCTCCTCCTGACATCAGCGCGCTGTCCCAGTATCATCTCCTCCTGACATCAGCGCGCTGTCCCAGTACCATCTCCTCCTGACATCAGCACACTGTCCCAGTACCATCTCCTCCTGACGTTAGCACGCTGTCCCAGTATCATCTCCTCCTGACGCCAGCACACTCTCCCAGTACCATCTCCTCCTGACATCAGCGCGCTGTCCCAGTATCATCTCCTCCTGACGCCAGCGTGCTGTCCTAGGACCAAATTTATTCGTAAAAATGGCAGAACTGGCGGCAGAGAGCAAGTCAACTGCCCGGCACATACACTGATGTCATGCAGTCCGTGCTACGGTGCAATTCATCCAGGAGAGGTTCCTCAATCTTGTAGCTGCAAGCAAGCAAGCAACAGGACTGAGTGAACAACTGCTGATGGATCATTTTGTAACAAGAAGAGAGGGCCAGAGACACTAAGAGGCCCGGATCTCACAACTGAATCTTCTTGAGAGAGCTTCTCAAGAAAGTCCACACTAGGACAAAGCAGGGCTAGTGTGAGCTCCAGGGCCTCTGATGATCAATCCATTAAGAGGAAGCTGAAATCCAGAACAAAGCTGTATAAAGATGATTTCTTGAGATATTACTTTATTAATTGTGCTAATGCAAATCATAATGCAAGTTTGCAGATGACATTAAGATTGGTGGAGTAGCAGATAGTGAAGGGGATTGTCAGAGAATACAGCAGAATATAGATAGATTGGCGAGTTGGGCGGAGAAATGGCAGATGGAGTTCAATCCGGGCAAATGCGAGGTGATGCATTTTGGAAGATCCAATTCAAGAGCGAACTATACGGTAAATGAAAAAGCACTGGGGAAAATTGATGTACAGAGAGATCTGGGTGTTCAGGTCCATTGTACCCTGAAGGTGGCAACGCAGGTCGATAGAGTGGTCAAGAAGGCATACGGCATGCTTTCCTTCATCGGAAGGGGTATTGAGTACAAGAGTCAGCAGGTCATGTCACAGTTGTATAAGACTTTGGTTCGGCCACATTTGGAATACTGCGTACAGTTCTGGTCGCCACATTACCAAAAGGATGTGGATGCTTTGGAGAAGGTGCAGAGGAGGTTCACCATGATGTTGCCTGGTATGGAGGGCGCTAGCTATGAAGAGACGTTGAGTAGATTAGGATTATTTTCATTAGAAAGATGGAGGTTGAGGGAGGACCTCATTGAGGTCTACAAAATCATGAGAGGTACAGACAGGGTGGATAGCAAGAAGCTTTTTCCCAGAGTGGGGGACTCAATTACTAGGGGTCACGAGTTCAAGGTGAGAGGGGAAAAGTTTCAGGGAGATATACGTGGAAAGTTCTTTACGCAGAGGGTGGTGGGTACCTGTAACGCATTGCCGGTGAAGGTGGTAGAGGTGGGCACGATAGCATCATTTAAGATGTACCTAGACAGATACATGAATGGGCAGGGAGCAGAGGGATACAGATCCTTAGAAAATAGGCAACAGTTTTAGATAGAGGATCTGGATCGGTGCAGGCTAGGAAGGCCGAAGGGCTTGTTCATGTGCTGTAATTTTTCTTTGTTCTTTGTTCTCTTTCTATAATGCAAAGCCCATGTGTGTTATGTGCAGGGAAGTACTGGCAAATGATAATTTAAAATCATCAAAACTTCAAAGGCAGGGCAGCACGGTGGTGCAGTGGTTAGCATTGCTGCTTCATGGTGCCGAGGTCTCAGGTTCGATCCCGGCTCTGGGTCACTGTCCGTGTGGAATTTGCACCTTCTCCCCGTGCTTGCGTGGGTTTCACCCCCGCAACCTTAAGATGTGCAGGATAGGTGGATTGGCCACGCTGTATTGCACCTTAATTGGAAAAAATTAATTGGGTACTCTTAAATTTTAAAAAAACTAAAAGAAAACTTCAAAGGCATTTGAAGACTAAGCATGGTGAGTTCGAGGACAAACCTCTTAAAATTTTTTCAAAGGACGGAGCGAGAAAGTAAATCTGCAGCTGAAATCCTTAGCAGAAATGTAACATTGAATGACAAAGCAAGTGAGATTGTGAGGGCCAAGCAGGAAGGTTGGCTGGCATGGGTCGCGAAGGTCGGCTGGTGTGGGTCGTGACGGTCAGCTGGGATGGGTCCCGAAGATCAGCTGATTGGTAAGAGTTGGTCCTGGGTAAAAATGTTTGAAAAACACTGCTGTATTATGTGCAGATGGTGTTGGGTGCACTTATACGTGGGACACAGGAAGAGATGATAACATTGAAACATGCAAGATTCTGAAGGTGATTGACAAGTTCAACACTGAGAGGTTGTTTCCCCTGGCTGAGGAATCAAAGGCACAGGGGAACAGACTCAGTATAAGAGGACTGAGATTCAGAGAAATTTCTTCACTCAAAGGCTGGTGAACCTATGGAATTCTCGACCCGAGAGGTCTGCGGGTGCTCTAATGTTGAATACATTTAAGGCCAGGAATTTTGTATCTTGTGGAATCAAGGGATATGGTGGGGGGTGGGGGGGTGAAGGTGGGAAAGTGTAGTTGAAGCCCAGAATCAACCATGATCTTATTGAATAGTGGACCATGTTTGACAGGCCATTTGGTCTACTCATGTTCCTGTTTCTTATACAGAAACATGAAATGCTGGAAAATTGCAGCAGGTCAGACAGCATCAATGGAGAGAGAACAGTGTTTTGAGTCTGGATGACTCTTTGCTCTTATCTGCACTGCAGAGATATTTGCATGTTGAGACAGACATAATAATCCGAGACGGTTAGTTATGTTTCTTGTTTGAATTAGGTAATAGCTCCTCCATCAGTCAGAATACTAAGAGAGGTTTAAAAAGCAAGCATGGTTAATGATCATGTCCTCAGTTTAACTTGACTGAAATGATGCAACTGTTGGCTGATGTACCCCAAATCACAGCAAGCCTTATTCACCTGCCAGCCCTGTACTCACTGACACCTACTCTGGTCTTGTGTCCAACAATGTCTCAGTTTTAACATTCACATTTTCGTATTTAAATCCCTCCTTATTGTTACTGTAACTTTTTTCAGATCTCCAAGTACTCTGCGCTCTTTCAATGCTGACCTTTGGTGAGTGTGTCTTCATCTGCTTAAATCCTCAGCTCTGGAACTCCCCCCCCTTAATCTCGCTCCCTCCCCCCCTCTCTCTTTCTTTAAGACACTCCTCAAAATCTACCTCTTTGACCAAACGTTTGATCACCTGTCCTAATATTGCCGTAAATGATTCATCTGAAATTTTGCTTCAGAGTGCTCCTCTAAAGTGCCTTGAGAGGCGTTACTGCATTACTTGTTCCGTATTCTTTCATTCATTCATGTTATGTGGGCTTCGCTGGTTGGTCCGCATTTACCGATCATTCCCCGTTGCGCCGTGAAGGTCGTGGTGAGCCGCCTTCTCGAACCGCCACAATCCATGTGGTGTAGGTTCACCCACTGCGCTGTTCGGAGGGAGTTCCAGGATTTTGATCCGGTGACAGCGAAGGAACAGTGATTTGTTCCCACGCCTTGATGGTGTGTGGCTTGGAGGGGAACGTGATGGGTGTTCCCATGTATAAATGTGAGTTATTGTTTTGGAGGCTGCAGCTTGGAGGGAGGAGCTGTATCAACACTCAAACCAAATATACTGTTATCTGAATGACTGGAAGCTACTTTTGAATTTCGTTCTTCAAATCCACAGCTTTTGGCTATGTAACAGACAGGCATTGGTGGATGGCCGCATTGATTATTCACTTGTTCAACAATTAACTCAGCTGGTAGTCTAAAGAAAGGTCTGATATGGTGATGCTCTGTCCAATGCTTACAAAAGTTTTAACAACAGGTTATTTTGTTCATTATCCTGTGCATGCTATTAGAGCTATCAGAGCTATCAAGGCTAAGAGCTCGTCTGTGAAAATGGTTTGACATAGTGGGATATATTTTTTAATTGAAATCCCCGTGCTGTAGCTCCATCACTCGCACAATGCTATTTTGAAATGTAAATGCCCCAATTGTGTTTTGGGCAAGCTTGCTGCCTAATTTGCGATGCGGGGCATTACCAGAAGGCAGGATCTGCCTGCAGAGTGCAAGTGGCAAAAGCAGACGGCGGCCATGATGCCTTGCAGAGGAGAATGGGCAGTACCTCGGAGAGCCAATAGCATAAAGGTTCACGAAAGTGTCCATGTGGCCAAACCAAAGGGAATGCATATGACCTGGCATAAGATACCTGAGGTCCTGATACTTCTTAATGCATAAAAAAAAATCTTCTTTGAACCCAACAGCAAGCACTAATATACACCAGATAGCTCAGGTTTCCCAAAATCACATTTGGAAATTGTCATCTCACTCTCAATAACCCATTAGCAAGTTCCCATTGGAGGCAAATTGACTCCCTGCCTTGCCCCTTGCCATCCATTGGAGCAACATCCAGAGGCATTGGGATCCAGTGATACCCTCCAGAAATGACATTTTTATTTTGTGCTCACGCCCAGCAGTTCACAATTCAGCACACAGAATCTAAAGTAGTTAGGATAGGGAAGGAAAGAGCCCAAACATGTTATATTACCATTTGTTTATAGAAATCAAATACATCTAGAACAGTACAAGCTTATGGACACTGACAACATAAGCAACCATTGCATGTACGTTTATAATCTGGCTCCAGTCATGGCGAATGCGGACAGTCTGTGATATATTTCACTCCTTCTATTGGTTCTGTTTCATTCTGGTCAACCGTTGTCGATGAGTCAACCTTTCTTTCTCTCTCCTTTCACCTCTACTCAAAAAGCCGAGATGATCCATGAGACTTTGACCTGGCTAGAATACATCCTGGATTCCAAGAAGACATTACCATTTCCCTAAACAGTCCCGTCTCCGGGTTGAATGCAACATAGGAAGCTGTTTTTTGCACAATGTGAATATTGAATTCAGACTATCATATTGCATAAGAGACAAAGACAATAGCCACTTTACACAAACTTTACACATGACAATGGCAAGCAACTCAGCTTCACATTTGTACAGAATAGAAAGTCATTTGGTAGGACAGAACATTAGTATTGCTGAAAACATAGACCAGTCGAAGTTTTTCATCTTGCATTCATCAGGACATTTGCAAGAATACCAAATGTAAAGGGAACAACAACTCATACTTCATGAGAAGCGACTGCTAATTAGTTGGTAAGTTGGTAGAAGTGGAAGGCTCCAGCATGTCTCTTTTTTCAAACTACAAAGTATTAATTTATGCCATACACAAAATTGTTCTGCATTTATCTCTCAATTCACAAAGATAATACTGTGGAATGTATCATCATATTTATTTACAAGTAAATGTTAATACATAAGTTTCACTAAGTCTTACAAATATAAACTACAGCTCTGCATTCATTGAGAAAAGCCATTATGATTCAATTACTCTTTGAGCACATTTCTTCAGACAAAACATAATGGGCATGTCACCCTTCATTCCCAACAAGGCAAATTTATATACTCTGTCTCTACCAATTTTTCCATTAGTGCGCAACTTCTTGTGCTAACTTAAACATTTGTTGTCTTTGAATCGCAGCACATGATAGTGTGAAAGTGTTCGCAATCCTACGGTTATATAGTTTAGAATCATAGAATCATAGAATTTACAGTGCAGAAGGGAGCCATTTGGCCCATCGAGTCCGCACCGACCCTTGGAAAAAACACCCTATCCAAGTCCACACCTCCACCTTACCCCCATAACCCCAATTAACTTTTTTTGGACAATTTAGCATGGCCAATCCACCTAACCTGCACATCTTTGGACTGTGGGAGGAAACTAGAGCACCCAGAGGAAACCCACACAGACACGGGGAGAACGTGCAGACTCTGCACAGACAGTGACCCGAGCCGGGAATCGAACTTGGGACCCTGGAGCCGTGAAACAACTGTGCTAACCATTGTGCTGCCGTGCTTAATTGCCTTGGCTATAGAAGACTGAGGAGTGAGCTGATGGAGGTTTTTGAATTAACAGGATTCAATTCTTTTTTACACCGAGGGTAGTGGGTGCCTGGAACTCGCTGCCGGAGGAGGTGGTGGAAGCAGGGATGATAGTGACGTTTAAAGGGCGTCTTGACAAATACATGAATAGGATGGGAATAGAGGGATACAGACCCAGGAAGTGTAGAAGATTTTAGTTTAGATGGGCAGCATGGTCGGCACAGGGTTGGAGGGCCGAGGGGCCTGTTCCTGTGCTGTACTTTTCTTTCTTCTTTGTTCTTTGTTCTAATAGGGGAAGATACAGAAAAACAATTTCCTCTGATAGGTGAATGAAGGAAAAGGACATAACCTTTGTAATAAACCTGCACGAGGCCCTCAGGGAAATAGTAATTGATCTCGCATGGAGCTCATGGAATACAAGCTTCCCAGTAGTGGAATTAGCACTCAGATAGGGCTCGTAAAATCGGGCACAAAGGTCGGCCCGAGCAAGGACTGGCATGTTGGTTGTCCTGGCATGGACTGTGAAGTGTATATAGTTACTGCCGTGGGCAGACTGTTTTTTTTTAATAAATGTTTTTTATTGGATTTTTGAACAAAGTATATTTGCCGTTATGTACACAGGATATAATATATATATATAAGTAGGCATCTGTTTGTTATTCTCACTGCTGGCTTCCTGGTCAATAAAATCTTAAAATTGACGTCAGACCTATTAGAAGCAGTTTTTCACACACAGGATAGAATTCTCTCCACCCAAAAGACTTTATGTGCTAGGACAATTGCGGCTTTCAAGACTGATATCAATAGATTTTTGTTAAGGATAAGGCCATCAAGGACTATGAAGATTATGTTACAGATCGGCCATGATCTCATCGAATTGTGGAGCAGGCTTGAGGGCTGAATGGCCGACTCATGTTCTTATATTCTTAATAGGAAGGAAATGAAGTAAAATTAAGCTGCACAACTTTACTTCTAAACACATGACCACCAGAAATTATGCAAATGATGGAAATAATGAAATTAAAGGTAATTTAGTTGACAGGTGGCATGGTAGCACAGTGGTTAACACTGCTGCCTCACAGCGCCAGGGACCCGGATTCAGTTCCGACCTTCGGTGCTTGTGTGGGGTTTGCACATTCTCTCCGTGACTGCTTGGGTTTCCTCCGGGTGCTCCAGGATCCTCCCACAATCCAAAGATTTGCAGGTGAGGTGGAGTTATGGGGGTAGGGCAGAGGAGTGGGCCGAGGCAGGGTGTTCTTTCAGAGGGTTGGTGCAGAATTGATGGGCTGAATGGCCTCGTTCTGCATTGTAATGATTCTATTCTATGATTATGATATAACTCAGCAATGATATGAAACTTGGAAACATGATGAACAGTGAGGAGGATCATGCAGAACTTCAAAAGTACATAGGTTAGTTGGAGGAATGGGCAGACAGACGGCAGATGAAGTTCAATGTAGAGAAATGTGAAGGGAATCATTGTGCAATGAAAAATGATAATAAACAATCGTTTTAAGTGTCACACGTAGGCTTGCATTAACACTGCAATGAAATTACTGTTAAAGTCACCTAGTCGCGATATTACAACGCCTGTATAGGTACACTGAAGGAGAATTCAGAATATCCAATTCACATAACAGCACGTCTTTCAGGACCTTTGGGAGGAAACCAGAGCCCCCGGAGGAAACCCACGCAGACACGGGGAGAATATGCAGACTCCACACAGGCAGTGACCCAAGCAGGGAATCGAACCCGTATCCCTGGCACTATGAAGCAACAGTGCTAACCTCTGTGCTACCGTGCCGCCCAGTATGGAGAGACAGTATAAAACAAGGGATATAATTCTAAATGCAGGAGCAGAGGAAGCTGGGTGTATATTGCATCAGCCATAGAAAGTGGCAGGGCAGGTTAAGAGCGCAGTTAATAAGGCATATAATATCCTGGGATTTATTAAGAGGGGTATAGAGTACAAGAGCGGCGACAGTATGTTCAACTTGTGTAAGTCACTAGTTTGACGTCAGCTGGGTCGCTGCACCTTTGGAAGGATTTGAAGCTATTAGAGAGAGTGCAGAAAAGATTCACGAAAATGGCTCCAGGTATGAGAAACTTCAGCTCTGAAGATGGATTGGACAGTTTGGGACTATTTCCCCTGGAGAAGGCTGTGAGAAGATTTGATAGAGGCATTCAAAATCATGAGGACAGAGTGGACAGGGACAAACTGTTCCCACTCATGAAAGGAAGGAGAACAAAAGGGCACAGATTTAAAATAATTGGCAAAAAAACGCAAAAGTGATATGAGGAAAATCTTTTTCACGCAGTGAGTGGCTAAGATCTGGAATGCACTTCCTGAGAGGGTGGTGGAGGCAGGTTCAATCGCAAAATTCAAAAGGGAATTAGATTGTTATCTAAAATGGAAGGACGTGCAGGGTGATGGGGAGCGAGGTGGGAGAATAATATGAGCAGACATGATGGGCTTGAAGGGCCTCCTTCTGTGCTCTAATAATTCTGTGATTTTCGAATGCATTCCTCAGTCAGACCTGCAAATCCTTTATTTTGTAACAGGGTGTGGCTAGTCAGCATTTATTGCACATCCTTAAGAGCCCTTTTTTCAGAGGGCATTTAAGAGTCAACCACATTGCTGTGGATCTGGATTCACATGTAGTCCAGACTAGGAAGGGTGGCAGATTTCCTTCCCTAAAGGACACTTCCTTCCCTAAAGGACAGCGAAAACAGCGCCGGAGGAGAGAGCCAGGAGATTTAAAAGGCGCGGGAGGAGAGAGCCGGGACTGCGAAAACAGCGCCGGAGGAGAGAGCCGGGAGATTTTAAAGGCGCGGGAGGATAGAGCCGGGACAGCGAAAACAGCGCCGGAGGAGAGAGCCGGGAGATTTTAAAAGCGCCGGAGGAGAGAGCCGGGACAGCGAAAACACCGCAGGAGCAGAGAGAGCCGGGAGATTTAAAAAGCGCCGGAGGAGAGAGCCGGGACAGCGAAAACAGCGCAGGAGCAGAGAGAGCTGGGACAGCGAAAACAGCGCCGGAGGAGAGAGCCGGGAGATTTAAAAAGCGCGGGAGGAGAGAGCCGGGACAGCGAAAACAGCGCGGGAGCAGAGAGCCGTGAGATTTAAAAAGCGCGGGAGGAGAGAGCCGGGACAGCGAAAACAGCACGGGAGCAGAGAGAGCCGGGACAGCGAAAACAGCGCCGGAGGAGAGAGCCGGGAGATTTAAAAAGCGCGGGAGGAGAGAGCTGGGACAGTGCTGGGAGAGTTGAGTGCACAAAAGGTGTGGCAGGAGTGCCTTTAGACACGGAGTGCTGATTGGAACAGAGTGCATCTGAGTTTAGGTGAGTGACTGAGTTCGTGTGAGTGGCGAGAGAGGGCTGTGTTTTTGTTGGTGTTCGGGTTTATCCTTGAGGTTCTATAAAGAAAATCTTTTTTAAAAAATCTTTAAATTAATTAACTAGTTGAATATGGCTGGACAGGTGATGTGCTGTTGCTGAATGATGATGGAACTGGTGGATCCCATTGAGACCGTCAGTGACCACATCTGCAGCAAGTGTTGGCTGCTCGAGGAATTTCGGCTCAGAATTGATGAGCTGGAGACCGAGCTGCACACACTGCGGCACATCAGGGAGGGGGAACATTACCTGGACGCTTTGTTTCAGGAGGCAGTCACACCCGGTAGAATAGGTTCTGTTAATTCGGACAGTGGTCAGGGACAGAGTGGTGTGACTGCAAGGGAGGCAGGTAGGGGGATCCTGAGTTTAGGAGTTGAGGAGCCTCAGTCCTTGACCTTGTCCAACAGGTATGAGGTACTTGCTCCCTGTGTGGATGAGAAAGAGGGCTGTAGGGAGGATGCGTTGACTGACCACTGCACCGTGGTACAGGAAGCCATTCAAGAGGGGGGAGCAAAAAGACAAGTGGTAGTTGTAGGGGATTCTATAATTAGGGGGATTGATGGCATCCTTTGTAAGCCAGATCGAGAGTTCCGCATGGTATGTTGCCTGCCCGGTGCCAGAGTGAAGGACATCTCTGATCGGCTTGAAAGGATTTTGGAGAGGGAGGGGTGGATCCAGTTGTTGTGGTCCACGTTGGGACTAACAACATAGGTAAGACTAGGAAAGAGGACCTGTTTGAGGATTATCAAACATTAGGGACTAAATTAAAGAGCAGGTCCTCCAGGGTTATAATCTCTGGATTACTACCCGAGCCACGTGCCAATTGGCATAGGGTTGAGAAAATTAGAGAAGGTAACACGTGGCTAAAGGAGTGGTGCGGGAAAGAGGGATTCCATTTCATGGGGCATTGGCATCAGTACTGGGGCAGGAGGGACCTGTACCGTTGGGACGGTCTTCACCTGAACCATTCTGGGACCAGTGTTCTAGCGAATAGGATAAATAGGTTGGTCACAAGGACTTTAAACTAGCAAGTTGGGGGGAAGGGAAGTGTAAAGCTATGGACAGTATAATGGTTAATGGAGATCAAGGCAGCAGGTTACGTGACAGGTTATTATGTAGAGATATGGGTTCAAAGACAAGGAAAATTAGGAGAAAGGGTAAGAGGAACAATAAATTGTGAAAAGTTACTGATCAAGGTGTTAGGATTCATAACAAATACATAAAAAACAGCATAAGTGTACTTTACCTGAATGCTCGTAGTATACGAAATAAGGTAAATGAGTTGATGGCGCAAATCATCGTGAATGACTATGATTTAGTGGCCATTACTGAAACATGGTTAAAAGATGGTCACGACTGGGAGTCAAATATCCAAGGGTATCAGACTATACGAAAGGATAGAATGGACGGTAAGGGCGGTGGTGTAGCTTTGTTGTTTAAGGATGGCATCCGGGCAATAGTAAGGGATGATATTGGTGCTATGGAGGACAAGGTTGAATCAATTTGGGTGGAAATCAGGAATAGTAAGGTGAAAAGGTCACCGATAGGAGTAGTCTATAGGCCACCAAATAGTAACAGGATGGTAGGGCAGGCAATAAGCAAAGGAATAACGGATGCATGTAGAAATGGTACAGCAGTTATCATGGGAGATTTTAATCTGCATATCGATTGGTTTAACCAGGTTGGTAAAGGCAGCCTTGAGGAGGAGTTTATAGAATGTGCCCGGGATAATTTCCTGGAACAGTATGTAATGGAACCTACAAGGGAACAAGCGGTCCTAGATCTGGTCCTGTGTAATGAGGCAGGATTGATTAATGATCTCATAGTTCGGGATCCTCTTGGAAGGAGCGACCACAATATGGTGGAATTTAAAATACAGTTGGAGGATGACAAGGTAAAATCAAACACTAGTGTTTTGTGCTTAAACAAAGGTGATTACAATGGGATGAGAGAAGAACTAGCTAAGGTAGACTGGGAGCAAAGACTTCATGGTGAAGCAGTTGAGGAACAGTGGAGAACCTTCTGAGCGATCTTTCACAGTGTTCAGAAAAGGTTCATACCGACAAAAAAGAAAGACGGTAGAAAGGAGAAAAAATCGACCGTGGATATCTAAGGAGGTGAGGGAGAGTATCAAATTGAAGGAAAAAACATACAAAGTGGCAAAAATTAGTGGGAGACTAGAGGACTGGGAAGTCTTTAGGGGACAACAGAAAGCTACTAAAAAAGCCATAAAGAAGAGTAAGGTAGACTATGAAAGTAAACTGGCTCAGAACATAAAAGCTTCTACAAATATATAAGACAAAAAAGAGTGGCTAAGGTAAATATTGGTCCTTTGGAACATGAGAAGGGAGATTTAATAATAGGAGACGGGGAAATGGCTGAGGAGCTGAACAGGTTTTTTGGGTCAGTCTTCACAGTGGAGGACACAAATAACATGCCAGTGACTGATGGAAATAAGGATATGATAGGTGAGGACCTTGATATGATTGTAATCACTAAGGAGGCAGTATTGGGCAAGCTAATGGGGCTAAAGGTAGACAAGTCTCCTGGCCCTGATGGGATGCATCCCAGAGTGTTAAAAGAGATGGCTAGGGAAATTGTAAACGCACTAGTGATAATTTATCAAAATTCACTAGACTCTGGGGTGGTCCCAGAGGATTGGAAAGTACCAAACGTGACACCACTGTTTAAAAGAGGAGGTCGGCAGAAAGCGGGTAATTATAGGCCGGTAAGCTTAACTTCGGTTGTAGGGAAAATGCTGGAATCTATCATTAAGGAGGAAATAGCGGGGCACCTGGAGGGAAATTGTCCCATTGGGCAGACGCAGCATGGGTTCACAAAGGGTAGGTCGTGTCTGACTAATTTGGTAGAATTTTTTGAGGACGTTACCAGTGCTGTAACGGGGAGCCAATGGATGTGGTATATCTGGATTTCCAGAAAGCTTTTGACAAGGTGCCACACAAAAGGTTGCTGCATAAACTAAAGATGCATGGCATTGAGGGTAAAGTGGTAGCATGGGTAGAGGATTGGTTAACTAACAGAAAGCAGAGAGTGGGGATAAATGGGTGTTTCTCTGGTTGGCAACCTGTAACTAGTGGGGTCCCTCAAGGATCAGTGTTGGGCCCGCAGTTGTTCACAATTTACATGGACGATTTGGAGTTGGGGACCAAGTGCAATGTGTCAAAGTTTGCAGACGACACTAAAATGAGTGGTAAAGCAAAAAGGGCAGAGGATACCGGAAGTCTGCAGAAGGATTTGGACAGGTTAGGTGAATGGGCTAGGTTCTGGCAGATGGAATTCAATGTTGACAAGTGTGAGGCTATCCATTTTGGGAGGAATAACAGCAGAATGGATTATTATTTAAACGGTAAGATGTTAAAACATGCTGCTGTGCAGAGAGACCTGGGTGTGCTGGTGCACGAGTCGCAAAAAGTTGGTGTGCAGGTGCAACAGGTGATTAAGAAGGCTAATCGAGTTTTGTCTTTCATTGCTAGAGGGATGGAGTTCAAGACTAGTGAGGTTATGCTGCAATTGTATAGGGTGTTGGTGAGGCCGCATCTGGAGTATTGTGTTCAGTATTGGTTTCCTTATCTGAGAAAGGACATATTGGCACTGGAGGGAGTGCAGAGGAGATTCACTAGGTTGATCCCAGAGTTGAGGGGATTAGATTATGACGAGAGGTTGAGTAGACTGGGACTGTACTCATTGGAGTTTAGAAGGATGCGGGGGGATCGTATTGAGACATCTAAAATTATGAAGGGAGTAGATAGGATAGATGGGGGCAGGTTGTTTCCACTGGTCGGGGAAAGCAGGGGGCATAGCCTCAAAATAAGGGGAGGTAGATTTAGGACGGAGTGTAGGAGGAACTTCTTCACCCAAAGGGTTGTGAATCTCTGGAATTCCTTGCCCAGTGAAGCAGTTGAGGCTCCTTCTTTAAACGTTTTTAAGAAAAAGATAGATGCCTTTCTAAAGAATAAAGGGATTCGGGGATATGGTATAAGGGCCGGAGAGTGGAGCTGAGTCCACAAAGATCAGCCATGATCTCATTAAATGTCGGAGCAGACTCGAGTGGCCAGATGGCCTACTCCTGTTCCTAGTTCTTATGTTCTTATGTTCTTATGTAATGACAGATGTTTTTTACGATTTGAACCCGGGTCCCAGATCTAGCTCTGGGTCTTTGGGATACTAGTCCAATGATGCTGCCTGGAAGGGCGGTGGAAACAGAAACCTTCATAACATTGAAGAAGCATTCAGATGCGTACTTGCAATATCAAGGCATGCAAGGCTATGGGCCAAGTGCTGGAAAATGCAATTAGAATTAGCTGGTTGCTTTTGTCCAGCACAGATATGATGGGCCGAAAGACCTTTTCTGTACTGTAGACCTCTATGGCTCTACGACAATACCACTACGCCACTACCTCCCCTCCTCGTGAAACTTTACAATGCTTAATCACTTGAAACATGCAGACTGTTAAACTAATGGGTTGTCACTTTTCGGAAAGTCTGAGACTTAGCAACATCAATCAAAATGTCAGTTCAACTCTCTGAATAAGGAGCGAGTGGGTGAGAATGAAAGGAGTTCAAATAACAGCGGATTAGTCTTTTTGGTTGCCTCCAGGAGAAAACATGTCAGAGTATTTTCACAACCATACACATCAGAGCAGGTATATCTGCAGCTTGATGTTTCGAAGTGGAGTGTGCCAGTGAACAAGGTATTTCCTCTTTGTTCTTCATTAAACCTCTATGAGAAAACGAAACACGCATACCTTCACATAATAATTTTGAGGATTATTTTTGGCAAATTGCTGAAGTGTTTTGTTTGGTGCTGCCTTGATTAACAGTGTAATTTTAGTTAGGATTTGGTTGACGTGCTTTAATTGGATTGTCTCTTTCGCCCCTCGTAAAATACTGTAACACTTTCTCCAAGTGTCAATAAAATGCTTGTGAGCCCGATATCCCGAGCAACCACCGACTGAGTGATATGTGGGATCTACGGAATCCACAAATGAAGACCACATTGCAATAATCGAGTCAAAAAGCTAAATTAGTTGGTGATGTAGATGTCGCCGGGTGAGCCAACATTTATTGCCTCTGAAGTGAGTGACTTGCTGGGCCATTTCAGAGGGCATTTAATAGTCAACCACATTGCTGTGGGTTTGGAGTTACATGTAGGTCAGGCCTCCAGCAAGCAGAAAATGAACCATGTTACAAATTTGACTCATTGGGCTGGGGTTTACGTGCTCCTACCAGCCATATTTATGGTGGAGGTACATATAAAATGGTATGGGTGCCCATTCCACCACATTTCTACCCACTCTCGAGTCTACCCCCATAATACAGTAGGTGGGTGGGTGCTGGAATCGGCAGCTGGTCTGGCATATTAAAACAAAATAATCAATTGATAATTAAACTTGTTAACAGGTCAATTGACCCCAATAATTTGGTTGCCATAATATGGTTGATGTGGACAGTCAGGTGGGAGTGGGCAGGCTGTTTTGTTAAAAAGTTTTTAAAATGGAGGGAAGGAAGGAATGGGGATACTAACTTTGCACATTGTGGAAAAGCTCCTTCGAGATAATCGCCCCCCGTTCTTCCTACCCACCTGCTCTCCAAAACCCATCACTCCCACACCCATCCCTAACCTGACCAAGTCCTCCTGACCTAATACCCTGAACTTACCTTACTCTTGGGTCCATTGGACCTTCTTCTTGGACTGGTTGCAGTCCCGACAGCGCTCACTAATGGGATCATGGCATGTTGGGACTGCTGGAGCTGCTGGGCAATCCGATTGGCTGACAGCTCATGAGGGCGGGACTTCTACCCAGCGAGGGGCGGAGGTCCCGCTGTCAGCCAATTTAGCCTGCCTGCAATACTTACGGCTGTGGGACAGGCTGACATGGAGTGAGTTTGTTTCCAGCTGGTGGTGAGCCATTTGCCCCAACCTCCCCCCCCCCCCCCCCCGGATTTATGCAGCCCATCATTTTAAATTGGTTATTAGTGTAGCCAGTAACACACTCAGGAGTGTTCAGCAAGTGCCTGCCCAATTCCGGAATCAGAATTAACAGTAGACATTTTGTTTTGGGTTTCACAAGCACATGCTGGTTGACTACAGTCTACAACCTCTTATGAACAGCCAGAGTAATCTGTTATTTGATTTGATCAGTCAATCATTTGGACACACCCCATGCTAATCTAAAGTTCTTAATATGCAATTTATAGTTAAAGCGCCATTAGCAAAACAGATACTGTAACTTATAATTAAATTAATACAGCAGATGGATCACTATTACCTAGAAAGTACCACTTTCGCAAAGTGAGTTTTAAAAGATTGGAATGAATTCTAACTTTCATTTGTCTATTTGTGTTGATATTTTAAACTGTGTTTATTGCTGGTGTTTTAAAAGAATGTTGTTGAGACAATTCGTACTGGCTTTGAACAATTGTTCAGCCTGATGTCAGAACATAGGAACAGGACTAGGCCATTCAGCCCCTTAAACCTGTTCTGCCATTCTATGAAGTCATTGAAATTTGCCATTCTTGCATTTGTCCTGATGAGTGCAAGACGAAAAGCTTCAACAACATGTCTCTTTTCAGCAACATGCACCTTGGAAATTGTTTTATATGGAACAGGAAGGCCAAGAAAAAAGTTAAGAAATGTTGGAGATGCACAACAGAATCATGGTAAATGTTTGTTCATTCTTAGCTTACAAAAGTGACTGCATTCAAAAACTATTTCATTGCTTGTAAATGCTTTGGAACTTCATAAGGTTGCAAAGGTGCTTTAGATATGCTAGTCTGCCTTTCTTTCTGATGTGGAGATGTTGGCGTTGGACTGGAGTGAGCACAGTAAGAAGACTTACAACACCAGGTTAAAGTCCAACAGGTTTGTTTCGAATCACTAGCTTTCGGAGCACTGCTCCTTCCTCAGGTGAATGAAGAGGTAGATTCCAGAAACATATATATCGACAAAGTGAAGGATGCAAGACGATACTTTGAATGTGAGTCTTTACAGGTAATTAAGTCTTTACAGGTCCAAACGGAGCAACTGGAGAGAGGGGTAATCCCAGGTTAAAGAGGTGTGATTTGTCTCAGGCCAGGACAGTTGGTAGGATTTCGCAAGCCCAGGCCAGATGGTGGGGGTTGAATGTAATGTGACATGAATCCCAGGTCCCGGTTGAGGCCGTACTCACGTGTGCGGAACTTGACTATAAGTTTCTGCTCGGCAATTCTGCTTTGTCGCAGGTCCTGAAGGCCGCCTTGGAGAACGCTTACCCGGAGATCAGTGGCTGAATCTTGGAGAGAAAGCAGCGAAAAAGAGATTTGATAGAACTTTTCAGAAACATGAGGGGCTGGAGCTCCTGAGGATTCAGAATCAGAGATTTAAAGTATTCGGAATGAGAAGCAAAACTGATGTCAAATGCTTCAAGGATCTGGACTGGTGAACTCCAGTGTTTTTCCTACGTTTTCCATTTCTGATTCAGATTTTTGGAATTCAAACCCATAGAATCCAACACAGAATCATAGAATCATTGAATATACTGCGCAGAAGGTTGTCATTTGACCCATTGAATCTGCACTAACCCTTCGAAAGAGTACCCTATCCAGGTCCACTCCCTTGCACTATCCCCGTAACCCCTGTGTCGATCATGTTCAATCTACCTAACCTGCACATCTTTGGGCTGTGGGAGGATACTGGAGCATCTGCAGGAAGTCAACACAGCCACGGGGAGAGCGTACAAACGCTACACAGTCACCTAATCAATTTGAACCCGTGTCCCGGGTGCTGTGAGGCCGCAGTGCTAACCATTGTATCACTGTCTCGCCCATATATTTTCAGCTTCAAAAGAATATTAATCCCCAGCAAATTATATAACAAAGGGTTGGATAGGAAAAATAAAGAACTCGCACTTACAAAGCACCTTTTATGACCTAATGAATTCTCAAAGCATTTGCAAGAAAATGAAGTACCTTTGAAGAGTAGCCTCAGTTGTAATGTAGGAAATTAGCAGTCAATTTACAAACAGCATTGTGATAATGACCAGATTATCTGATTCTGTCGCACTGCTTGAAGAATAAATATTGACCAGGCCAACAGGGATAGTTACCTGGCTATTCTTTGAAATATCTCCATTTACATATTGACCAGGCCAACAGGGATAGCTCCCTGGCTGTTCTTTGAAATATCACCTTTACTTCCAAATGGGAAGGCAAACTTCAATATCTCATCCGAAGTCAGCACCTTCTGATAGTGCAGCTCCCCTTCAGCACTGTACTACGGTGCCAGCCTAGATTTTGTGTTGAATTTCCTCATGTGAGACTTGAAGACTTGAACCTCGAGGTGAAAATAGAGGTACCTGCAAAATAACCCACTCAGTAATGCTGGGCTAACTAATTTTCCGATCGTGAAAGTCTGTTGTGACTTATAAAGTGTGGTGAATGCAGGAAATTGTTTTATATATATAGTATAATATATCTGTTGCAGTAATCTTATTTTCCTAAACACGGGTTTAACAGACATGCAGGCGATGTGTCTGCAAAATATGCAATTAAGATGTCAGAAAAGTGGGATAATCATTGATTATAACCATTTAATTGTTTACCTATCTGGGGCTAATGGACTTTTATTTATGGAAATAAGGTTCCCTGGGGTTGAGATGATTGAGGGGTTGTAGTAAGACAGTTTGTGGGACAGAGATGATGCAATTAATGGGAGGAGACAGGTCTGTAGCAAGCAGTTTAACTTTTAGTCTGCCAAAGCCAGAAGGACTTGCAGCTTGTGTCTGAAAACGCCTCCTGAAAGTTGCTGAAAGCAATTCTCTACACATTGGACTGCAAGGATCCCTGTGTTTGCTAACTTGACTTGAATTGGCTTGGCTTAATTGGTTATAGATAAGGTATAAGTTGGAAATTAAAGTGTTTCATTTTATTGTTAAGAATTGTTTAACTGTTAATAGCAATCTATTTTCTGTGATGCTCATGTAGTTGGTCCTGTGTTAAGAATAATGTTTGTTTTAATATAAAAGATCCTTATTTGTCTGTGGAATTACTCCTGACGGTGAAGTGTCCTTTCCTCACAGTTTACAAATTGCTAAATTGATGGGGCTTCTAATCCAGTTTCCTAACATATATTGGGGACTGGTCCGGTACCGTAGCAAAAATTGGGGGCTCTTTCAGGGTTAAAAAGTATAATTTGTAGTTTATCTTGGATGAATTAAACTTAAAGACAGTAAGCATGAGGAACTGATGTGTTCGTTAAGGTGTTGCATTGCATTATTTTAAATAGGGAGTGACTTGTGAAATGGCGCTTTCAGCGGCTAAGAATTTCCTGGTTGTGAAAGAGGTCACTCGGAGTGATTTACAAAGACTGGTTAAAGCAAAGCTTTTGGATTTGGTGAACAAGCTGCAGTTGACTTTATCTGGAGAGGCGAGGAGGGTGACGATAATTACAGTGATAGTTCAGCATTCAAATTTGGAAATAATGCTAGAGACACAGTAATTGGAAATGGCTAAAATTCAATTACAAATGAAACAATCAGAAATGCAAGTAAAAGAAAAAGAGAGAGGCAAAAGATAAAATGAGAGTGGCAATGGCAGAAGTAAACGGAAGAGAGTGGGAAGCAATGGCAAGAGAAAAAAATAAAGAGAGAAAATTTGAACTTCACGAAATGGAATGGAGGGAGTTGGAAAGGAAAAGAGAAAATCAATTTAAAATGTTGGAGGTAAAGGCAGAAACTGAGGAAAGTCTCATAGAAGGATTAACACTTTCTAGTCAAAAACATAGTGGGGATATGTTTAAATATATTAAAGGACTGCCAAGGTTTGATGAGAAAGATATGGGGCGGGATTCTCTCCCATCGGGATTCTCCGTTTTGCCAGCGCCCGTCGGTTTGACCGGCCAACGTGATGGAGAATCCAGCCGGCAGGTCGAGGCTGAAAAGTGGCGTGACGGGGCGGAGACTCCAGCCCATAGAAGCCTTTTTCATCTTATTTGAGAAAGTAGCTAAACAATTGGATTGGCCAAAGACCATGTGGGTATTGTTGGTTCAAACAATGTTGGCAGGTAGAGCTAGTGAAGTGTTTGCATCATTGTCAACCGAGTTATCTAGGGATTATGATAAAAGTGATAAAAACAACTTTAAAAATAAAATTTAGAGCACCCAAGTCACTTTTTTTCCAATTAAGGGGCAATTTAGCCTGGTCAATCTACCTACCCTGCCCATCTTTGGGTTGTGGGGGTGAGATCCATGCAGACACAGGGAGAATGTGCAAACTCCACATGGACAGTGACGCTGACCCGGGATCGAACCCTGGTCCTCAGCACTGTGATAACGACTGCGTCACCGGGCTGCCCCTGAGAAAAGCCATCTTAAGTGCATATGAACTAGTGCCAGATGCCTACAGACAGATGTTTAGAACTCTAAGGAAAGAACCAGGTCATAGGTATGTAGAATTTGCAAGGATCAAACAAAATAATTTTGATAAGTTGGATAAGAGCATTAAAAATGGCCCAATCGTGTGATGCACTTAGGCAAATGGTTATTTTGGAGGAATGTAAAGATTCACTTCCTGCAGTAGTGAGAATTCATGTGGCAGAGCAAAGAGTTAAAACTGCTAGACTGTCAGCAGAAATGGCAGATTATTTTGTTCATCAAGTGGTGTTACCGGTGCCTTATAGAAAGAAGGTTTTGTGGGTGGCGCATGAGGCTCCAGTCGGGGGTCATTTAGGAATAAGGAAAACTCAGCAAAAATACAAAAATATTTTAATTGGCCTGGACTGCATGAGGATGTCATTGAATTTTGCTGTAAATGACACACAATTCAGGTAATAAGAAACCCTCAAGCGGTAATCAAACATTTGAGGAACCAATTACTCGGGTCCTCATTGATTGCATAGGACCACTTTTTAAAATAAAAAGTGGGAATCAATATTTGTTGATCATAATGGATGTCTCAACTAGATTTCTGGAGGCCATTCCATTACAAAATATTACAGCTAAGATGGTTGTAGAGGAGTCAACTCATTTTTTTAACCAGATGCGGACTACTGAAAGAAACCAAATCAGATCAAGGATCCAATTTTATGTCAAAGTTATTCAGGGAAGTTATGGATCTATTGGGAGTAAAGCAATTTAAATCAACAGCGCCTCATCCAGAATTGCAGGGAGCATTAGAAAGTGGTCATGTTGAAGGCCTTTGGTCAGGATTATCCAGAGGATTTGGATAAAGAAATTCATTTGGATTATTTGCCAGCAAGGATGCACCTAATTAATGAACTAAATTCAGTTCATTCAAATTAATTTTTGGTCATCAGGTGAGGGGATCACTCAAATAGATCAAGGAGAAATTGGTGAGTCCGTGTTCTGAGACTATATTGCTGGACTATGTGTTAGAACTTTAGGGAGAGATTAACTAGGGCTGTTCAGTTGTCTCGAAAGCATTTAAAATTGTCACAGCATGTGATGAAAAAAGAGGTGGATAAGAAATCAAAAATTTGTAGTTTTGTTAGTGGGGAAAAGTATTAATATTATTACCGGTGGTAGCTGAACCATTAAAAACAAGATTTAGTGGGTCGTATCAATTCAAAATGAAATTGAATGAGGTGAATTATTTGATAAGAATGCCAGATAGAAGGAAAACACACAGAGTGTGTCATGTTAATATGCTCACAGCGTATTTTGATAGGGGAGGAAAGCAGAATGAGGATGTGTTGATCATTATAACTCAGAGAGAAGAGATTCATCCAGATGATTTTGAATTTGACATTCCTCAAATTAAGTTGGACAATGAGGAAGCAATAAGAAATTCAGATAGATTACTGAGTTACCTTTGGAAGAAAATCAGAGTGATCTGAAAGAGTTATTGCAGCTGCATAGAGCTACATGTGGGAACAAACTAGGAAGTACAAAAGTAATTATACATGATGTAAATGTAGGAAATGCTGTTCCAATTAAGCTACATCCATATAGACTTAATCCCTAAAGTTGGCACAGGTTCAAAAGAAGATTGAAAGCATGCGTAAGAATGATTTCATTGAAGTTACTTGCAGCGAGGGCAGTATGGTGGCACAGTGGTTAGCACTGCTGCCTCACAGTGCTGAGGTCTCAGGTTCGATCCCGGCTCTGGTTCACTGTCCGTGTGGAGTTTGTATATTCTCCCCGTATTTGTGTGGGTTTCGCCCCCACAACCCAAAGATGTGCAGGGTAAATGGATTGATCACGCTAAATTGCCCCTTAATTGGAAAAAATGAATTGGGTACTCTAAATTTATAAAGAAAAAGGAAAAAAAAGTTAGTTGCAATGATTGGATCTCACCTATTGTGATGGTACCAAAACCCCATTGAATGCAACGATTGTGGTGGGCGGTAGAAAAATCAATGCAGTTATGAAGTCAGATTCGTATCCTATTCCTTGCTTGGAAGACTGCATTGCAAAGGTGGGAGAAGCAAATTTTATTACTAAGCTTGACTTACTTAAAGGACACTAGCAAGTACCTTTTTCAGAAAGGGTGAAGAAAGTTTTGGCTTTTGTGATATCAAATTGTCTGTATCAGTTTAAAGGTATGTCATTTGGAATGAAGGATGCGGCCGCAACATTCCAAAGACTAACCAACAAGGTAATTTCTGAACTAAACAATTGTGCCGTGTACATTGACGATTTGGTAATGTTCAGTCAAACGTGGAAGTAGCATTTGGAACATTTAAGGGAATTGTTCGATCGACTACAGGAGGCTGGCTTGGTGGTAAACTTGGCGAAAAGTGAATTTGCGAAAGCAGTCCAGGCCAATTAAAAAGAAAACTATTGGGGAGTTTCCAATACTGTCAATGAAAAGAGAAGTTCTGATATTCCTGTGCATGAATGCTTTCTACGGGAAATTCATGCCAAGTTTTAGCAGTGTGGTTGCTCCACTGACTGGAAAAGCACAGGAAATTTCAGCGGACGTCAGAATGTCAGGAGGTATTTGACAATCTGAAAACTTTGTTAACCACCTCACCACTTTTGACACCAGAGAGGATGTGGGGGACGCAGATCAGTTCAACTGGGCCCAGGGTTCAGTCACTCTCTCTTGGAGGGAGGGGTTGCTAGCAGGCCTTACCTTCCATTCACTTTGGGGCACCCTTTACTTTCAGGGGGTCTGAAGGCTGGCATGCAGGCATCGCTTCCTTTGTCCTTCTTGCTGGTCCAGAGCTCAAACGATAATAATAATCTTTATTTAGTGTCACAAATAGGCTTACATTAACACTGCAATGAGGTTACTGTGAAAAGCCCCCAGTCGCCACACTCCGGCGCCGGTTTAGGTACACAGAGGGAGAATTCAGAATGTCCAATTCACCTAAAAAGCATGGCTTTCGGGATTTATGGGAGGAAACCGGAGAACACAGAGGAAACCCAAGCAGACATGGGGAGAATGTGCAGACTCCGCACAGACAGTGACCCAAGCTGAGAATCGAACCCGGGTTACTGGCATTGTGAAGCAACAGTGCTAATTGCTGTGCTACCGTGCCGCCCAGACATACCATACACATGCAGCACACATGTGCGGACCATACATGTGCAGTGGTACATCGGGGAGGTAGGAATTCCTGAGGGCGTGAACGGTCGGAGAGCGGCCTGACCCCAGGGTCTAGCTGCCGTCCAGATAGGTCTCAGATTTCTGGAAAGGGCAGTCCCATTGATGCTGGAGATGCAGACACGGAGACAGGGACTACATGAGGGGGTGTCAGCTACCATGCAGAGCCTACAGATGCAGTTGGAGGAGTCTAACTGCCTGCAAGGGCAGGAGGTGGTGCTGACCATGCATGCTACCCTGGCCAATACTGAATGGGTGACGTCCATGGTGGAGGCCTTGGGTGTGAGGGTCATGGCCATTGGTCAAGATGCCCAAGGCCTGGAACACTCTGTGCGGGCGGTGGCCAAGGCAGATGACAGGGCGGCCCTGCCAGAGGCTGCCATGTACCAGAGCCACCTGGACATTGCAGCAGCGCTTCAGATCGTGGCCCAGTCACAACGGGTCATGTCTGCGGGCGCCGATGGTATTGCCCGGGTGCTGGCTACCATGAGCCAGTCATGGAAGGCCATGGCATATTCCCAGAGGGAGATGGCCCAGTCCCTGTGTTCCATGGCCACGAGCATTGAGACCCTGGTCGAGATGAGAGCGGGCTTCCAGGTCTGGCAGCACCAGGTGGTGGGGTAACCCTTGGAGCTCACTCCGGCCACACCCCAGTCCCAAAGTGTAGTCTGGGTCCATCATGCACCCTGAGGGAGGTGGAAGTGATGGGGCCCATGCTGGTGCCCTCTACAGATTCCCCCCTCCTTCCCCGGGCGCATCCGATGATCAGCGGGCCAATCAGGGTGGCACCACGCAACCTGGGATACTCGGGAAACTGCCGGGCCCGTCCAGGCCCAGTCGGTCCAGAGGACAGCCACCAAAGGGGACTCTGGCCACAGGGCAGAAATTGCAACAAGCACGTCCACCCCTGATGTACCACCTGGAGAACCACCTAGATGGAGCGTTAGGGCCCAAACGACCAAAGAGTTAGACACCAGTTAAATTGGCATGGTGCAGCACATAGGACAGTGTGAGGGGGATAGGGCATAAGCCAGTAGATACACGTTCACCTCTTCACAATAAACACCTGTTCAAAACGTTCAAACCTGTTTTGGTGCTCTGCCAGAAGGGATGAGCTGTTATGGGTTGGTAGGATGCTCGAGCTGCCGTCAGCCAGGCCCCCAAGTCTGTGAATTTGAAGGTGATTAGAGCATTGCATGCACGGCAGCCCTGGCGCACACATTGTGCGACATCCTATGGCTTCCTGGGCCACATGGCCTGTCTATCCTGGCGCTCCTCTGCACCCTCCTTGTCAAACGAGGCCTGGCATTCGTTCCCCTCCTCCAGCACGTCATCCCTCTCCTGCTTGATGTTGTGGAGGATGGAGCAGTCCAGCACAATGCGTGAGACTCTCCTAGCGCTACACTGGAGGGCCCCACCTGAGCGGTCCAGTCACCTGAACTGCATCTTCAGGATGCTGATCACTGCACAATCACGGCCCTGGTCGAGGCATGAGCGTCGTGGTTGCAGGTCTCCACGTCGGTCTGTGGCCTCTGGTTAGGCGTCGTCAGCTATGAATGCAGTCAATAACCCTTGCCGCTCAGGAGCCAACCCCTTACCCGGAGGTGTGCCTCGACGGTGTCGGGAACCCTTGAGTGTGCCAGGATGAAGGTGTCGTGCATGCTGCCTGGGTATCGAGCGCAGGTGTGCATGGTCACATGTTCATGGAGTGGAACCACTTTTGGTTTGTGAAGGCCAGTCCCTCATGCGCCAGTGTTCATGAAATGAAATTAAACGAAAATCGCTTATTGTCACGAGTAGGCTTCAATGAAGTAACTGTGAAACGCCCCTAGTCGCCACATTCCGGCGCCTGTTCGGGGAGGCTGGTACGGGAATCGAACCGTGCTGCTGGCCTGCCTTGGTCTGCTTTAAAAGCCAGCGATTTATCCCAGTGAGCTAAACCAACCCCTGGTTTAGGGGGATATGTGTCCCGTTGATCACCCCTGGACCTGGGGCGTACCAGTGATGGCAGCAAATCCCTCTGCCCGGGCAGCCTGATGGGCTCGGTCCACATTGAAGTTGATATATTGTGCCGAACGGGCATATAGGGCCTCCGTTATGGCGCAACTTTTTATTTTATTCGTTCATGGGACGTGGACGTCGCAGGCTGTGCCAGCATTTATTGCCCATCCCTCATTGCCCTTGAGGGGGCAGTTATGAATCGACCACATTGCTGTGGGTCTGGAGTCACTTGTAAGACAGAACAGGTAAGGATGGCAGATTTCCTTCCCTAAAGGACATTAGTGAACCAGATGGGTTTTTACAACAATCAACAATGGTTTCATGGTCATCATTGGACTTTTAATTCAAATTTCAACATCTGCACTGGCGGGATTTGAACCTGGATGCCCAGAGCATTACTCTGGGTCTCTGGTTTACTAGTCCAGTGACAATACCACTATGCCACCACCATCGCCTCCCCTTGTGCACCAAGGTCTGTGAGATCCCGGACAGGTCCCCACTCGGCGCCTGGAAGGAGCCCTTGGCAAAAAGGTTCAGGGTGACCGTCACCTTGACGGCCAATGGGAGCTGGTGTCCTCCCGCATACCCCGCGTGTCCAGGTGCGCCATGATCCGGCAAATCTGCCGTATTGTCTCCCTGCTCAGCTGGAGTCTTCGGCGACAAGCCCGATCCGACAGGTCCTCGAATGACAGGCGCTGCCGGTACACACGAGGCCTCATGCAACGCCTCCTTCCCATCTCCTCCTCCTCGGTCTGTTGGGCTGCCGGCTTTCCATCCTCATCCTGTTCCTCTGGAGCGAGCCCCTCTACTGCAGCACCTTCCCCGAGCAGCTTCTGCTCATACATCCCCCAGGGCTGCGGCGGCAAGGCAGATGCCAATCAGTCCATGTTGGATTCCAAAATCCATTGTCTGCAGGGGGGGAAAGGCAGAAATGCTGACATGGTACGTACCTCTGTGCCCAATCAGGCCCCGTCTGCACTGCTGCCCCTGCATGTCCCCTCCCTCCCTCCTCTCTTATCCCCACACCCATCCCCAGCCGTTCCCCCTGGCACTCTGCCCTCTGCACCACAAAGTTGGCCCTGTCGGTGCCCAGCACCACGGAGGGCTCTGGCCCCAGCACTTGTCCCTACCAGCAGGGGTACTGATAGTTGACACTACCCACGTCAGAGGTGCACTCTGCGGCCCCTATCTGTAGGATCTGCTGTGGGCGTCCCCCTTGGGTGGGCCTTGTGATGCTCCGCTGGCAGAGTGGCCCCCCCTTTTGTGGGTGGAGGTGTGGGGGTGCGCAGTGGTGGGGGGAGGGGTTGTGGCAGGGGCGGGGTGCACCCAAACAGCTGATGTCGCTCTGTGCAATCACGTGCCATGGTAGACGGTCAGTGGGGTGTGCAGCAAGATGGCTGTCTTACAGGCCGCGACAATGGCGGTCCCTTCGAATGCCGGAACCCAGGATTGTCCCTGCCTCCACCTGCTGTGGAACTTCAGCTGTGATGTGCCCACCAGTGAGTGACTACTAGTTAATCCCACCTTGGTGTAAGTATTTGCACTGAAGCGGGGGGTTGACAGATATGGCACCTCTTTCACGGTAATTTCCGCGAATGCCCCCTCTGAGATGCTTGTGGCTTCCAGGAGGTGCGAGGATGGCCTGGTCTTCTCACCTGATTGCCCTACAAGGGAAGGGAGATAGCATTAGTACACCACAGGGGATAAATGATCTGAGATTTTTACTCACGTTAGTTTTGAGAAATGTCCTTCGTGTTCTCACATTTGCTCGCTACCCCTCACTTCACCATCAGCACATCAGGCCATGCTTCTCCTCAGTCAGCCCAAGGGCTTTTTCCTCATGTGGGGTGAGGTTGTGGAATTCTCTCATGATTCTGGGTGGCTGCGTCTTCTTTCACTGGTTGCGCTCGGGTTTGCTTTGTGGGGAGGTGGTAGGTGGGGATCCAGCTAGTTCAGTTGGCTGTGGAGTAGCATGCGTGGCACGTGAGTGATGTGAGGAGTTGAGTTGAGACTGGAGGGCACCACGGGGATTGGGGACGGTGGAGGGGAAGAGGGCTCTGTGACAGGTGGGAAACCCGCGAGGTGGCTGGGTGAGTGACCGCCTCGGAGGTGAGAGGGATGGGTGAGGGGGTGCAGTGAGAGGCTGGAGGTCGCAGAATTACCCTGGCCACACAAAGAAGGTTATTCATTTTCTTCCGGGTCTGCTTTGCCGTCCTCTTCTGGAGTGAGTTGCCACTCACTAATGTCACTCCCAGGCGGGGTGCTTTCTGGAGTGGTGGTTCAGGATCTCCCTCCTCTACTGAATTAAATCCAAAAGTCTGTTTTTTATTCATCGGAATTGTTAATAATTAATTTAAAGTTTTATTATTATTTTTATTTTTATTAAAAAATTTCTCGGAATGGATGTAGCCAAACAATGAATTCCTAATTACTCTGACTTTTCAACTAATGCAAGGATATTAAATTGCAATGCATTATTATTGAAATATTACTGTTTCATGTGGTGATTCAAAGTGTTTTACTCAAGCCATGTAATAACAGCGGGCAATACCATTAAAAACATCTGTCTGTGGATTGAAGGGCTGAGTAGTCAGGGTTGGGGCAGTACCAGTTCCTCTTGGCTAGTGAAGTTGTTCACCACAACGTCCAGTAACGTCTGAAACAGGACAACAAGATTACATTGAGGGGCAGCACGGTGGCTCAGTGGGTTAGCCCTGCAGCCTCATGGTGCCGAGGTCCCAGGTTCGATCCCGGCTCTGGGTCACTGTCCGTGTGGAGTTTGCACACTCTCCCCGTGTTTGCGTGGGTTTCGCCCCCACAACCCAAAAGTGTGCAGGGTAGGTGGATTGGCCGTGCTAAATTGCCCCTTAATTGGAAAAAATGAATTGGGTACTCTAAATTTTAAAAAAAAGATTACACTGGCGATAGTCAAACCCATGGCTGGGGCGCTGTTGCCTTCTCTCTTGCAGTGACCATCAGCCAATCGGAGCAGCAGGTGAACCATGGCATCTGCTTATTGGGCAGCTTCTTAATAACTTGTGCAGGTCTGTTCAAAAGAAGGGGCGGGTTGCAAATGATTTCAGCATCGAGGGAGGTAATTCCACCTAATCCAATTGCTAGTCCCACTCTTCCGCCTTTCTCCATCTGGGTCCTAGCCATTTTTGTGGTTCATTTACAGGATGTAAATGCCCTCCAACTAAATTGCTTGTCAGTCCATTTAAGACTCAACACATTGCTATGCATCTGGAATCGCACGAAGGATGCCAGATTTCCTTCCCTAAATTACACAATAATAATCTTTATTATTGTCACAAGTAGTCTTACATTAACACTGCAATGAAGTTACTGTGAAAAGCCCCTAGTCGTCATACTTCGGCGCCTGTTCAGAATTCAGAACATCCAAATTACCTAACAGCACATCTTTCGGGACTTGTGGGAGGAAACCGGAGCACCCGAAGGAAACCCACGCACACACGGGGAGAACGTGCAGATTCCGCACAGACAGTGACCCAAGCCGGGAATCGAACCTGGGACCCTGGAGCTGTGAAGCAATTGTGCTAACCACTATGCTACCGTGCTTAGCACTGCTGCCTCATGGCGCTGAGGGCCCGGGTTCGATCCCAGCCCTGGGTCACTGTCCCTGTGGAGTTTGCACACTCTCCCTGTTTGTGCATGGGTTTCACCCCCATAACCCAAAGATGTGTAGGGTAGGTGGGCTGGCTACGTTAAACTGCCCCTTAATTGGGAAAAATAATTGGGTCCTCTAAATTTTTAGAAAAATATAACTATCCAGACCCCTCATCATTTTGAACACCTCCAGCAAATCTCCTTTTAATCTTCTCTTCTCCAAGGAGAACAATTGATCAATACTGTTCAATTTCGGGTGACACATCAGGTACCCCTGATCTCTGATGATGTTGTCTGTGTTCGCGGCAGGAAAACAAATTTGTTAGCATTCAGGCCCCCTGTCAACAAGGACAAGAGGCCCAACAACACTGAATATAAAATTGACAAAAAGCTCATGAACAATGATCACCAAAAGCCTCCTTCTGCACTGTAAATTCTATGATTCTGTGAAATACAGATAGTGTAATACAGTCATCATGTTATTCGATTCATAATCCAAGAAATCTAGGCCAGAATTCCCCGGCAGTTTGCTGATGGCGGGATCTCTGGTTGCGCCGGCAGTGCAACCCCACCCGTGGGCTTCCCGACGGCGTGGGGTGGCTTCAATGGGAAACACCATTGACAGGCGGCGGGAGCAGAGAATACCGCCATCCAGGGAGCGCCTAATTCTCCATCCTCGCCATCAGCGGTAACAGGCAGACTTGCATCGGAGAATCCCGGCCAGGGTCGCCCATTTAAGAAAGACTTCAAGAGGGATTTCTACTTTCAGGTAATCATTAGTCTCTTCTATAGAGAGCAGGTGGAGTCTGGACTATTGAATATATTTAAGGCAGTTGGAGAGTTGTTTGATCCATGATGCTGGGTTATGGGGGTCAGGCAGGAAAGTGGAGTTAAGGTCACAATCATATCAGCTATGGTCCTATTGAATTTGTGTTTGGGCTGAATAGTCTACTCCTGTTCCCCTTTCTGATGCTCTTATGTGTTTCATGGGCTGGTTAACTCTGAAGAGGCTATCACAGAATTGTTAGGACGCAGAAGGAGGCTGTTCAGCCCATCGTGTCTGCACCTACAGTCCAAATGAGCATCATGACCTACTGCCACTCCCCGTGCCCCCCTGCACATTGTCCCGTTGTACCAGACGGCCAAACAAAGGTGGGATAGCTGCAGTTGTGGAAAATAGGTTCCCAACACATTCCTCATGTTGGGCTCGGGTTGGACAGCGAACATGGGCCTTGCCAGCCCCCCTCACACCACAAGAGTTCAATCTGAAAAGCCATCAACCTCGATCACATGAGTGCAATATGTGAGAATGTAGGTGGCCCCCGCTATACTAGAGCCAGTCCTCTCTCAGCCATTACTCACAGGGACATTCACATCACTGACACATCTATTTATTTTTTAATATGCACCAATTAATAGGTAAAGCACGGTGAGTGAACTTTTTCATTGTCCTTTGTTGATATTGATAGGACAACACAATCAGGGGCGTCATGAAGAATTAAGAATTTTAAGTAAGCCTACTTGTGACAATAAAGATTATTATTATTATTAAATGATGTCCGTTGAATTCCAGCTCGCTCTCCTGTCTGGAACTTTAGTTTATGTCAGAATTTAGTCCTGGTTTCTGTCTCCCTGACGCACATTACCCAATTGTAGGGCAGGTTTCCTCCACATTACAGTTGAGGACGGATGTCAGTGAAAGGCAGAACAGTTGGGCTGACCACCTTGATCCCCACCATGGGTGACTGGTGTGTTTCTGACTGATAGATGCAGGGACCGTGGGACAACAAATTAGGATCCCACACAAGCCATATCTTGGTGCGACTCAAACCCAAGAGAAATACTCATCAGCTGTATGTCTCAGACATTGACACTTTGGTGACGAGAAATTATTCCGCAACATTGCTGTGATTAAATGTTCAGGGTTCATTCCAAAGCAAACAGCTGCGGAGGCCTGCTTTCTCAGATATATGTGCTGCAAACCTAGAATAATGATTATAATCTGCAGCAATGATTTATGCTTAATTAGAAACACAGTTATTTATAGATAGCACAGTATTCATATTTGTAGCGATTATATTGTTCGCTATTATAATACACATGAAACATATACGGTAATTATATAGTTTATGATTCAATGTCGGGAAACTTCATACGTCTTTTGAATAATACAAAACTGGATTGTTACATTTCACTCAGTAACCTTCAAGCCTAGTGTGAATGTCCTCAATATCAGATCTGATCCACAGAAGGTTCAGTAATAGCAATAGACTTCTGCTTATAGACTCCTAATTTATACATGGACAACCTATACCCTTGAGTACAGAAGAGTAAAGGTTTATCGAATTTAGTTTAAAATTATTCAAGTATTTGATAGGTTAGAGGTTAGGTAGAGAGTAACTATTTTCTCTGGCGGCGGAGCCCAGAACAAAGGACCTTAAAATTAGGTCTAAAACTAGATCTTCAGGAGTCAAATTCTCAAAAAGGCACTTACTCATACAAAGGGATGTAGAAATCTGGAACTATTTGACAAACAAGTGTTAAAACTGGGGTCAAATGAAAATGTCAAAACTGAAATTGATGGGATTTTGTTAGGCGTTGATATTAGGGAAAGGGAATCAAGGCAGCTAGATGGAATTGCATTAAATAGGGGAGGCAGTAGTGTAGTGGTATTGTCATGGACTAATACTCCAAAAACCCCAAGTCATGCTCTAGGGACCCAGGTTCGAATCCTGCCATGGCAGATGGTGAAATTTGAATTCAACCATGAAACCATTGTTGATTGTTGTAAAAACCCATATGGTTCACTAATGCCATCCTTACTTGGTCTGGCCTACATGTGACTCCATACCCTAGCAATGTGGTTGACTCTTAAATGTCCTCAGGGATGAGCAATAAATGCTGGACCACCAGTGATGCCCACAGGCCATAAACAAAAAGATATAACACAGAAACAGGATAATGAGCACAAATGGTCTGCTGTTTATACACTATTTACCTCATCACAGCCTTTCAGCTTATCTTTCTATTCCCTTTTCTCTCATGAACTCATCTAATTTCCCTTTGAAAGCAATAAAGCCATTTCCCCCCAACCACATCTACAGGATGCCCATTATCCACTTGGCTTATTACACCTTCGAAGAACTCTAGCAAATGAGTCAACCATGATTTACCCTTTATAAAGCCATGCTGATTCTGATGGATTGTGCCTTGACTTTTCAAATGTCCTGTTATTACTTCCTTAATAATGGATTCCCACAATAGCAAGGAAAGGAAATTCTCCTTATTTCCCTGTTGCATTTATTAGCAACTATCTTGAATTTATGACCCCGGTTTTGGATTCTATCACAAATTAAAACATTCTCTTCACACCTACTCTGTCCAGCCCGATAATAATTTTGAAGACTTCGATCTTCATAAAGTTTTCTATTTTCTGAAGTAAAAAGTTCCAATCAGTTCAGCCTTTCCTTATATTTCTAATCATTTCATTTCATTTCATCATTTCCTGCAACGTTCTTATAACTCATTTTGTGTGTTCTCTGGTGTCTGTTTGTTTCATAATGCAGTAACCAGAAATACATACAGCACTCCGAAGACAACCTGATCAGAGTCCTATTTTATTCTTAGCTTTGCTGATTTTTAGTGCTGCTTTTAATCATTTATTGACATGTATTCCTGGACCCATTTGATCTTTAACCCCATTCAGTTTTTTTTTCCTGAGGTGTAGGTGATGTTTCTATTTTTCCTTTAAAATGCACCACCACGCATGTATCTACATTGACCATTTAACTGCACAAGTTTTCTCATGTCTTCTTGTATTATGCTACATTCTTCCTCCGTGTTCGTCATCTATAAGATACACTGCAGGAACCCATCAAGGCTCCTCAGGCAGCACTTTCCAAACCCACAACCACTGCCAGCTAGAAGGACAAGAGCAGCAGACACATGGGGAACACTGCCACTTGGAAGTTCCTCCCCAAGCCACACACCATTGTGACTTGGAACTATACCAACGTTCCTTCATTGGCGCTGCATCAAAATCCTACGATTCAACCAGGGCAAAAATGAGGCATTCCCAGTGAACCCGAATGGGGGAGGGACAGAGCTGGAAGGTCTACCATTCAAAATAGCCCCAAACAAATGCTGCTACCGGGGATTTCGGGAGCCCACGACTTGACATGGATCCTTAAGTAGAATCTGACCAGTCTGGCAGAGGAAGTCAAATAGGACCTGCAAAGACGGAATGCACTCCTGCTCTCCGAGGTGGGAGGGTGCAGACGATCAAGATGAACATACTGCCAAGGTTCCTCTTCCTGTTTAGATCCATACCGATCTCCTTCCCCAAGGCCTTTTTCCAAGGAATAGATAAAATGATTATGGGGTTTGTATGGGGGGGGGGGGGGGAACGAATCCAAGAATCCCTAAGACAACACTGCAGAGGAGAAGAAGCATGGGCGGCCTGGCCCTTCCGAACTTGCAATACTACCACTGGGCAGCCACAGCCGAGAGGGTGAGGGGATGGGTAAGGGAACCAAGCATAGAATGAGTGAGGCTGGAGGAGTCCTCCTGCACGGAACAACCCTCCAAGCCCTCGCCACGACAGTGCTCCCATTCCCGCTGGCAAAGCACACATCCAGCCAGTGGTGGTAGCAACGCTAAAAACATGGAACCAGATGAGACAATGCTTTGGCTTAACCAAGGTGTCCACCATGGTCTCCCATCTGTGGCAATCACAGGTTCCCACCAGCCATGCTAGATGTCAACTTTAAGAGGTGGAGACTGGATGGGGGGGGGGACGTTAGCGATTAGGGACCTCTACATGGGGGACAGGATTGCAACCTTAGACGAGCTGATGGAGAACCTGGAACTACTGGACAGACAGGAGCTCCGACAGTTACAAATCAAAAGCTTTCTCTGCAAAGAGACGTCGAGGTATCCTAGGGCCCTGAGGGACACTATGTTGGAGGAACTACTGGACACAGATAGTATGGAGAAAGGAAACTGCAGGGACATATACGGATGACTTCTAGATAGGGCGAGAACGCCACTGGATGGAGTCAGACAGAAATGGGAGGAGGAACTAGTGACTGAAGTAGGGTGGGGTCTCTGGAGCGAAGCACTAAGTAGGGCCAACTCTACCTTCTCCTGCGCAAGGTTGAGCCTCATGTAGTTTAAAGTGGTGCACACAGCGCACCTGACAAGAACCCGAATGAACAGGTTCTTCCCGGAGGTGGAAGACAAGTGTGAATGGTGCCAGGGAAGCCTGGCCAACCACGCCCACATGTTCTGGACCTGCCCTAGACTTGTCAGGTCCTAGACCGCCTTTTTCGAGGCAATGTCCAAGGTTGTGGGGGTGAGTTTAGAGCTGTGCCCGAGAGTGACAGTCGCTGGGGTATCGGACCAGCTAGAACTTCATATGGGGAAGAAGGGGGATGTCCTTGCCTTTGCTTCCCTAATCGCCCACTGGAGAATAGTGCTCGGCTGGCAATTAGCAGCACCACCCACAGCTGCTGCCTGGCTGGCAGATCTGTCGGAATTGCTCCACTTGGAGAAGATTGAACACACCATCTGAGGGTCGGACGATGGCTTCCACAAAGCGTGGGGGCCCATCAGCCTGTGCCAGGACCTCTTTAAAGCCAATAACAGTTAGAAAAGGAGGGGGCAGAGGGGGGGACTAATAGGAACAATTAGGGCCACACAAAGCAGACAGGAACAGGGGGTGGGGGAGTGTGGGCAGCAAGGGAGGAACCTAAGGAAACACCAGAAGGGCACGCAAGGAGAGACCGATGAGAGGGCCAGAAGGCCCCCCCACAAAGCCAGATAATAACATCTAAGGCAGAAGAAATAACCCAAGATGGAGCCCGCACAGAAAAGAGGGGAGAAGAAAGGGAGTACCAAAAAAAGAAAAGCATGTAAACTGTAAATAATAACTATTTCAATCATCTCTTGTATAGTGTACAAATTTAAACTTCAATAAAATTCAACAAAAATAAAGATTATTTAAAGCACTTGACTAGGACTCCCCCCTAATAGCACAGTGGGTGTACCTACACCACATGGACTGCAGCCGTTCATTAAGAGTTCTCAAGGGCAATTGGGGATGGGCAATAAATGCAGGCCGAGCCAGCGACGTATACATCCCATGAATGAAGAAAAAAGAGGTAGCTATACCTATCAGAGTCAGTTCAGTCATGATCCATTTGAATGGTACAAAAGGATGGAGTGGCTGAATGGCCTACTTCAGTTCTTTTATTCCTAATTGGTAGGGTTTGTTTAAATAAGTGACTGAGGGTAGAGAAGAGATGAGTTCATTCCATGTTCCACTGATAGGGATGTGGAATTAGTTGGTGTTATCGAGTAAGTATCTGGAATGGTTGTAAAACCATGAAGAGGTGAAATGATCAGACACCAATACTTTTGACATTTAACTGGCCGACACAAATAAATGTCTGGCACTTTTTCCTGTGATATTATACTCATTTGTTACTTTGGGGCTGCAAATATTTCAAAGTAATAATATGTATGACTGTACGGTGTGTGTGTTTTTGTGGTGGACAGGATAACACATACAGACCAATTACATCTATCACAACTAATTTTAAAACTACAATGCTAATTGCACAAATAATCTAAAAAAAAAACTACAGATACACTACTATGACTGAGATTTACTGCATATAAGGCATTGTGCCTTCGTCATCTCTCTGAAATGGCCCTCCTCTTAATCCCATTCTATAGCCTTTGCCCATATCCTTTTGCCTGTTTTTTCCCCATTGACTTTATCCACTTCCCTTTTAACAGTTTTTGCAGGTTCACTTTTCACCACCTTTTCTGAAAGGGCTTCCACTGTGTAAAACAATAAGCCCCATAACTTGTCCCTTTGGTGATGATTCTACATGTCTCAGCTCGTGTTATGGACCGATGGAAATATATGCCCACAGCCCTCCCCAGCGGAATTACATTGCCAGGTTATTCAGAATATTGGACTTCTCTATTAGAAGTCTCAACTCTATTATTAGTTTTCCAGTGAAAGAAGACTTTGCTCCTCAAGTTTCACCTTCACAAATAAAACCTCTCAGCCATGGTGTCATCTTAAACAAAAACACAAAATACTGAGTGTGCGTCACAACTGGGCTGACAACCAGAAAGAAATAAAATGACCAATTAAACCTTTTATGAAAGGTTATCCCAAACTTTCACTGCCTTTTTCCTTTGCAACCCCCCCTCCCCCCCCCCCTAGCCCCGTCTAGTCAAGGGTCGGGGGGTGGGTGGGGGGGTGGGGGGGTATGTGGCTGATAACTTTTTTCTCATAGAGATGGTCTAATAGACTTTTTCAACAGAACGGTTCCAGTTCTGAGCTCTTTCGCGCCCCTTGATTCCCTTTGTCCATTTATTGTTGACCATGCCTTCAGCTTGTCTTTAAGCTCAGGAATTATATTCCTAAGCCTCTCCACCACTGACTCCTTTCAGATGCTCATCAAATGCCATCCATTTGCAAAACATTTGGTCACGATCCTAATTGTCTAACTTATTCTTGAGGGGCTGTGGCATCTTTTACTAGATTAAATGCAGATTGTTGCTGTTGATTAGGTAAGCTGTCCACTGGATGTAAATGGGTTGTAAACAATTTTTCGGGGAGGTACATTCTGCTTTATCATTAACAGTTCCAGTCTTTCCAGCCCAGAGCGTATTGAACATTGATTGTAAAGAACGTAGTTTTAAAAAATTTACTCATGGTACGTGGGCGTCACAGGCTGTGCCAGCATTTATCGCCCATCCCTAATTGTCCTTACAGGGGCAGTTAAGAGTCAACCACATTGCTGTGGGCCTGGCGTCACATGTGGGCCAGACCAGGTAAGGATGGCAGATTTCCTTCCCGAAAGAACATTAGTGAACCAGATGGGTTTTTACGACAATGGTTTCATGGTCATCATTAGACTTTTAATTCCAGATTGTTATTGAATTCAAATTTCACCATCTGCAGTGCAGGGTGTTGTGGCAGTGGGCAGAGGATGAAATCATCCCCGGATCCATCAGTCAGTTTGTTCAATCAGTGGCTGAGCTTTGGAGTTTGGCAGTCTTTCAGGCTACCTTTGCAGTATGCGCTGTGTTAACTGATCTCAGCTTGAGCATCTCATTCTTGCCCCTGAGTACTATGCACTGACTATTGCGTTATGTTGCAGATCTGTGTATATGTGAATGTTTTGCATGCAGAGGATTTTTGCAGTGACTTCATTGCAGTGTTAATGTAAGCCTACTTGTGACACTAATAAAGATTATTATTATTAAGTGGGTCTGAAGGTGACATGCATATAGAATCATGGAATGACTGCAGTACAGCAGCAGCCCATCGAGCGCACCATATCTGTACCTGCTCCCTTTAAGAGACATTCAACTAATCCCACTCACCCTTCCTTTACCCATAACCCTGTATGTTTTTTTTCTCTTTTGGATAGATATCTAATTCCCTTTGGGTGTCACAACTGAATATGCCTCCACCACATTCTCAGGAAGTGCTTTCAAGATCGTAACCATTCACTTCATAAAGAAATTCTTCTTCAGGTTGCCTCTGACTCTTTTGTAGTCACCTTAAACCAGTGTCCTCTGCTTCTCGGCCTGTCTGCCAACAATGGCAGTTCTCCCTATGTACTCCCTCCAGGCCCCTCATGATGTTGGACACCTCAATCAAATATCCTTTCAATATTTTTTCTGAGGAGTCCAGCCCCAGCTCCTCCAATTAATCCATATCACTGAAGTCACTCAATCCTGAAACCATTCTCATAAATCTTTTCTGCACTCTCTCCAGCCCTTTCACAACCTTCCCAAAGTGTGATCCCTAGAATTTTCCATAATAGGCTTGTGTGTGTATCTGTGTGTATTTGCACAAGTCTATGTGTGTTGATAAATTTGTGTATCTGTGTAAATTTGTCCATGTTTGTAACTGGGCACCTTTGTATCTGAGTGTGCATGTTTGTGTATATGCGCACATGGTCTATGTATCTGCAGGCGTTTGTGTGCGTATACCTCTGTATGTGCCTGAAAGTGTGTGTGTGTGTGTACGTGGGCGGCACGGTAGCACCGTGGTTAGCACTGTTGCTTCACAGCGCCAGGGACCCGGGTTCGATTCCAGGCTTGGGTCACTATCTATGCGGAGTCTGTGCGGAGTTTGCATGTTCTCCCCTTGTCTGCGTGGGTTTCCTCTGGGTGCTCCGGTTTCCTCCCACAAGTCCCGAAAGATGTGCTTGTTAGGTGAATTGGACATTCAGAATTCTCCCTCAGTGTACCCAAACAGGCGCTGGAGTGTGGCGACTAGATGATTTTCACAATAACTTCATTGCATTGTTAATGTAAGCCTACTCGTGACACTAATAAAGATTATTATTAATATTATACACTTGTATTCATCGTTTGGCATTTTGTATCTATACATGTGTCCGTAGATGTTTTTGTGTGTGTATACATTTGTATGTGTCTGTAGGTATTTCTGCATACTTACATATATATGTGTCTGTAAATGTTTGTGTGTGTATACATGAGTGCTTGTGTATGTGTGCATGCAAGTCAGAATGAACCTTACTGTTGATACTCTTCCTGTTGCTCTACAGTCAGGCTCCTGTGAACAGAGGCCCATTGTGCGAGCTAGCTCAGGGTGTCTGGTACCCAAGAGACTATCATCCAGGCAGGAAGTTAATGCTTTCAGAGAGAGGAAGGGGAGCTTGCAAAAAAAAATCCAGAAATATAAAGTTAGCTTTACACGCAGAATGGACATACTCCGAACAGGTTAAGGTCCATGTGATCAGAGGCGACTGCTTCACACACCTAACAGCTTAAACACGGACCCAAACTGGCAGGAATGGATTGGAGTCTCCAGGATTCAAAGGTTAATCTCCAAGACGCTGCTGTGTGCAATCCCAGAGAAAAAATAATTGGGACATGAAAATGTTCCTTTTTTGTCATTTTCTTGGAACATTTTTCTTTATCAGATATATTGAAAATGGCCGGGGAGAGGGGGGAGGGGGGTGTGGGTGGGGGTGGGGGGGTGGACACGTCGTAGCAAAGGGTTGTTTGGCTGACAGTCAAACATGACCCAATTGGTGGGCGGCATGTGGCGCAGTGGTTAGCACTGGGACTGCGACGCTGAGGACCCGGGTACGACTCCCAGCCCTGGGTCACTGTCCGTGTGGAGTTTGCACATTCTCCCCATGTCTGCGTGGGTTTCACCCCCATAACCCAAAGATGTGCAGGGTAGGTGGATTGGCCATGCTAGATTGCCCCTTAATCGGGAAAAAGTGAATTGGATACTCTAAATTTATTTTTAAAAATCATGACCCAATTGGATAATAAGTCTTTTTGCTTTCTAATTGGTGTAGGAAGGCAACATATCACAAGGGTTGGCCGAGTAAAGGCCGGAGTGTGGGGGGCAAGGCATAGAAACATAGAAAATCGGAGCAGGAGGAGGCCATCCAGCCCTTTGAGCCTGCTCCACCATTCATTGTGATCATGGCTGATCATCCAACTCCAAAGACATGCAGCTTAGGTGGATTGGCTATGATAAATTGCCCTTAGTGACCAAAAAGGTTAGGAGGGGTAATTGGGTTACGGGGATAGGGTGGAAGTGAAGGCTTAAGCGGGTCGGTGCAGACTCGATGGGCCGAATGGCCTCCTTCTGCACTGTATGTTCTACGTTCTATGTTCTAACTCAGTAACCTGTTCCCGCCTTCCCCCCACCCACCCACCCCCCATATCCTGTGATCCCCCCCCCCCAGTGCTATATCTAACTGCTTCTTGAAAACATGCAATGTTTTAACCTCACCTACTTTCCGTGGTAATGAATTCCGCAGGCCGCCCACTCTCTGGGTGAAGAAATTTCTCCTCATCTCTGTCCTAAATGGTCTACCTCGTATCCTCAGACTGTGACCCCTGGTTCTGGACACCCCCACCACCAGGAACATCCTTCCTGCATCTACCCTGTCTAGCCCTGTTAGAATTAAAAAAAAAAAATTTCAAGTACCCGATTCATTTTTTCCAATTAAGGGGTAATTTAGCGTGTTCAATCCACCTACCCTGCACATCTTTGGGTTGTGGGGGCGATACCCACGCAAACATGGGGAGAATGTGAAAACTCCAGACGGACAGTGTCCCAGAGCCAGGATTGAACCTAGGATCTCGGCGTCGTGAGGCAGCAATGCTAACGACTGCGCCTCTGTGCTGCCCTCCTGTTAGAAATTTACAGGTTTCTGTGAAATCCCCCCTCATTCTTCTAAACTTCAGCTAATATAATCCTAACCAACTCAATCGCTCTCCTTGTCCATTTTACATCATAAATCATGTGATGGAACCTCCAGAAATACGTTTAATGGCAGTTGGCAACTCAGTAATAACATAGAATGTGCAGCCTAAATAACCCTTATACCGACACTACACGGGGGCTCATCCCAACTAGAGTATTGGATCATGACAAACATCAGAGCGTGACTCAGGGTTAAACTTCCCTAATCCCTTTATCGTTGGGGTATCGATGCAAAACGAGCGGAAACTCCACCGTTTCAAAATTTACCCTGTGCCATTATTGTTCCCATGTGTATCTGTGCTGGAGGGCCGTGGGGAAGGGCGGGGGGGGGGGGGGGGGGGGGGGGGGGAGAGAAATCAAATCGATCCTCAGTCCAAATTGCGGGCTAGTGGTGCATTTTAAGTTGTGTAAAGTTGCACGGGCGAATCGGCAAATGAAAGGAAATTTTTAAAGAAAGTCACATTCAGAACCAGTTCAGGTTGGGTTTCAGTCTTGTAGATTAGCCCTTCTGAAGATCAACCGGCACTCTTCATCAATTCTTCATGGTCCAATGAGTTTTAAATCTTGTTGAACAAGTGTATACATCCCCATTTCCCAGGCTAGAGGAGGAATGAACATAGACATAGAACATAGACATAGAACATGGATTTAAGGGCAACACAGTAGTATCGTGGATAGCACAATTGCTTCACAGCTCCAGGGTCCCAGGTTCGATTCCGGCTTGAGTCACTGTCTGTGCGGAGTCTGCACATCCTCCCTGTGTGTGCGTGGGTTTCCTCCGGGTGCTCCGGTTTCCTCCCACAGTCCAAAGATGTGCAGGTTAGGTGGATTGGCCATGATAAATTGCCCTTCATGTCCAAAATTGCCCTTAGTGTTGGGTGGGGTTACTGGGTTATGGGGATAGGGTGGAGGTGTTGACCTTGGGTACGGTGCTCTTTCCAAGAGCCGGTGCAGACTTGACGGGCCGAATGGCCTCCTTCTGCACTGTAAATTCTATGAAACATAGCACAGAACAGGCCCTTCAGCCCTCGATGTTGTGCTGAGCCTTGTCCGAAACCAAGATCAAGCTATCCCACTCCCTGTCATTCTGGTGTGCTCACAGTGGGCAGCACGGTAGCATTGTGGTTAGCACAGTTGCTTCACAGCTCCAGGGTCCCAGATTCATTTCCCGGCTTGGGTCACTGTCTGTGCGGAGTCTGCATGTTCTTCCCGTGAGTGCGTGGGTTTCCTCCGCGTGCTCCGGTTTCCTCCCACAGCCCAAAGATGTGCAGGTTAGGTGGATTGGCCATACTAAATTGTCCTTAGTGTCCAAAATTGCACTTAGTGTTGGGTGGGATTACTGGGTAAAGGGGATAGGGTGGAGGTGTGGGTTTGGGTAGGGTGCTCTTTCCAAGAGCCGGTGCAGACTCGATGGGCTGAATGGCCTCCTTCAGCACTGTAAATTCTATGATATGTGCCTATCCAATAACCGCTTGAAAGTTCCTAAAGTGTCCGACTCCACTATCACAGCCGGCAATCCATTCCACACCCTAACCACTCTCTGAGTAAAGAACCTTCCTTGGACATCCCTCCTTTATCTCCCACCCTGAACCTTATAGTTATGCCTCCTTGTAACAGCTTCAGCCACCCGAGGAAATAGTCTCTGAATGTCCACTCTATCTATCCCCCTCATCATCTTATAAACCTCTATTAAGTCGCTTCTCATCCTCGTCCGCTCCACAGAGAAAAGCCCTTGCTCCCTCAACCTTTCCTCATAAGACCTATCCTCCAAACCAGGCAGCATCCTGGTAAATCTCCTTTGCACCTTTTCCAATGCTTCCACATCCTTCCTATAGTGAGGTGACCAGAACTGCGCACAATACTCCAAATGTGGTCTCACCAGGGTCATGTACAGTTGCAGCATAACCCCACGGCTCTTAAACTCAAGCACCCTGTTAATAAACACTAACATACTATAGGCCTTCTTCACGGCTCTATCCACTTGAGTGGCAACCTTCAGAGATCTGTGGACATGAACCCCAAGATCTCTCTGTTCCTCCACATTCCTTAGAACCCTGCCGTTGACCCTGTAATCCGCATTCAAATTTTTCCAAAATGAATCACCTCGCACTTATCAGGGTTAAACTCCATCTGCCATTTTTCAGACCAGCTCTGCATCCTTTCATTGTCTCTTACAAGCCTACAACAGCCCTCCACCTCATCCACTGCTCCACCAATCTTGGTGTCATCTGCAAATTTACTGACCCACCCTTCAGCCCCCTCCTCCAAGTCATTGATAAAAATCACAAAAGCAGAGGACCCAGCACTGATCCCTGTGGTGCACCGTTGGTAACTGGTCTCCAGTCTGAAAATTTTCCATCCATCACCACCCTCTGTCTTCTATGTGATAGCCAGTTACTTATCCAATTGGCCAAATTTCCCTCTATCCGACACCTCCTTACTTTCTTCATGAGCCGACCATGGGGAACCTTCTTAAACACCTTACTAAAATCCATGTATACGACAGCAACTGCTCTACCTTCATCTACACACTTAGTTACCTCCTCAAAGAATTCAATCAAATTTGTAAGGCAAGACTTACCCTTCACGAATCCGTGTTGACTGTCCTGGATTAAGCTGCATTTTTCCAAATGGTCATAAATCCTATCCCTCAGGACCCTTTCCATTAACTTACCGATCACCGAAGTAAGACTAACCGGCTTATAATTACCAGGATCATTCCTATTCCCTTTCTTGAACAGAGGAACAACATTCGCCACTCTCCAGTCCTCTGGCACTATCCCCATGGACAGTGAGGACCCAAAGATCAAAGCCAAAGGCTCTGCAATCTCATCCCTTGCCTCCCAAAGAATCCGAGGATGTACCCCATCTGGTCCAGGGGACTTGTCGACCCTAAGATTTTTCAAAATTGCTAATACATCCTTCCTCAGAACATCTACCTCCTCCAGAAATGGAAATGTTGATTCCAGTTTAGAAAAGTGCAAAGTATAAAAACGAGTTGCAGTTCCACACTGGACTTGTTCAAGGGGCTGGTTTAGCACAGGGCTAAATCGCTGGCTTTGAAAGCAGACCAAGGCAGGCCAGCAGCATGGTTCAATTCCCGTACCAGCCTCCCCAAACAGGCGCCGGAATGTGGCGACTAGAGGCTTTTCGCGGTAACTTCATTTGAAGCCTACTTGTGACAATAAGCGATTTTCATTGCATTTCATTTCTCAACTGGCACTGGGGGAGTTTAACACTGAGCTCCCAGAGAGGATTGTTGAATGGAGACCAGGCTGGAGGAGTTCAGTTAACGACCAACGCCCATAATTCCTGTTCGCCAGTGGGGAGATACCGTGGGATCCCTGGAGAAATGGTACAAACGATGCAAAAAAAACCCTATGGCAGCAGATTGGGTATTTAGCCAATTATCTCTCAAGAAACGTGAGAGGCTTTTCAATAATAATTTGAGGTGTAGGAATAAACACAGAGGTGGAACTCTTTGCTGTGCTTTGTGTATCGTTCAAGAACGCGATGGACCTTCCTGGCGGTGCAGTATGTAATTGGACAGATTTAAATGAACCATTTCACCTTAGGAAGGGGTGTCAGACGCGGCATTTGTCACTATTTTTTCAGCACCTCGATTTCCGAAAAGCATCTTTCCCTGGGAGGCGGTGGGGGGGGGGGGGGGGGTATCCCCACCCAGACGAGAGCTGCAAGTGTGGATTGACGGAGGACCACCTCTTTCAGCTGTTAAAGTGAAGCCTGCCGCCAAATGGACAAGGCGGTCACTGTGAACAGTAAGACCCCCTCCTCAGAACATGGAGATTCAGTCAGTCACCCCCGGCGATGTCCAGGATTGTTGGCTAAAAAGACCGATTGACAATTCTGCTTCATGCCGTTTTTAAAACACGAGATGATCGGAAATTCGCGCATTTCAAGGCACCTTTGTGTTTTATACTCACAGTGGGGAGTGGGTTTTCCAAATAAACAAACTGCAAACAACATTTCAACAGGTATTGCGCTTCTGAAAGATGTCATTGGCTGGAAAGGTCTCTGGTCGTCCATGGATTGTTGAAGGTACATAAACCTAGGTTATCCTCCCTCTTAAATTGCAATTTAAAAGTGTTCTTTAAAAAACACCCCCTTATTAAAGAGGACCTAATGTCATCGGTGATACCAGGAAACTGCCAACATTTAAAGCGAAAGAAATCTATAGACCGTGAGATACAAACGCCGAATAAAACACCAACTTTTTCTTCCCTCAGACACATTCCTCCTTCAGTATTTCGAAGCTCAGATTGGACGATATTCTGCAGCAAAGGCGGAGAAATCCCGGTGCCAAAAGACGCTCGCTCAGCGTTTGGGATGTTATTGTTGTAAAGCCCCCTCCCCAAGCTTGGCAGAAACAGAATGGGCTGCAGCGCACCTTAGTGCCGGAGCTGGGTCGCCATCAATCCCAGTGAGAAACTCGCTACCTGAGCAGTGTATCCATGTCAGCGGGGTCAAGGTCCTAACTGTGCTCGAAACTGACTAATGCGACTACTCATTAACTTGCATGCGTTCCCTCATTACATCTTTGCCACGGTGGAGTGGAGTGGGGTGAGGGGGCGGGGGCGGGGGCGGGGGGGGGGGGGAGAGCTTTATTTATTCAATGGTTGTTACACATAGATGTCCAACACCGCATTTAGACGTTTCTATTTTGGGGGGTGGGGAAGCAGCTCTTGTCCAATAAGTGGGTCCACGGCGCTTCTGAAAGTCGATTTTGCGTTTCACGTTTGTCTGGACGGCTGCAAAATAATCCTTTCGATTCATTTTTTTCCTCAACAACATGGAAACATTCTGACCCAGTCGAGGCTCACGAATGGAGGAGTCAATTTCACACAGGATTTCAACTCAAGTGATTTCCACATATGTCTATTTGGGTATGTACCCCCCCTCCCCCCCCCCTTCTCGAATAGGTGAAAAAAAAGGCAACGATCTGTTTTGCACCTTATTACAAAAAAGTTAAAGTTTTAGAGTTCAACGAGGGCCTGTAGATGACAGACAAATATTTATTTTAGAAATTACGTTTCTCCAAAGGGTACTGAATACCTAAGTTGGAGCTGTAACTATAATACATTTTGTTCAGAACAGGTAAGAGGAAGAACATTGGACACCGGGACATAGAAACACTATGAAGCAAAGATGAAGATGCAGAATAAATGTCATATGTGCCCAATTGTGTATTGTATCGAGTGTATAAATCACACACTTATTGCACTTATTCCCTCTGTTCGTTTCATTTCCCTGTAAACATTAGATATGCTCACATAAATTCTCTCGACCGGTCTGTAAACATCATCGAAGGAGAGACAAAGGGAATATGGTTAGTTATTCAACATGAATGCCTTCTGGTGGGATCTTAAACGCGGTAATCGACCTGCGGCTTCATTACTGTTCCTACCGCAGGGCTCCAGCCCTCGTTTTCTTTCCAATTTATTACAAGGGTTCCAGTGTCTGACACTCAAGGATTGTGCTGCAAACTGCACCGTAATTGTAGCAGGGCCCCCGTCAGACACCCCCCCCCCCCCCCTCCCCTCCCTCCCTATTGCTTTGACCCAAGCAGATTAATGTAAATTTGGGATTGATCAAATGGCTGATAACGGTTCCATGGCATTTACCAGCTACTCAATTCATCATCTTCAGTAATGGGAGCCGATTAAGTCAGCGAACAAATACTTAAAAATAAATAAATACCCCGCGTAGTTAACTTTCTTTTTAACTTTGTATCTCGCAGAACCCCAAGCAGTTGACCCCATTTATGTGTTTATTACAACCTTCGGTAACGAAGGCGCCAGCTGCCCGATAGGTGGCGGTGTAATGACAGGTCACCATCACTGCTGAATTGTAACAAGCCTCTCCTTTCATCTCCAATCGCCTCTTTGCTCGGCTTCCGCGCCTCAGTTATCCACCTAATTCGCCGACTTAAAAGAATGTCTTCAATCCATTTCTTATTTTTAGCAAGCCCAACCGGGAACATTTTATTTATATTTTCTCCCATTTGTGGGAGATGTGCAGGTTGGGTGGATTGTCATGCTAAATTGCCCCTTAGTGTCCAAAGATGTGCAGGTTGGGTGGGGTGGGATAGCGTCTGGGGAGGGTGCTCCTTCAGAGGGCCAGTGCAGGCTCGATGGGCTGAATGGCCTCCTTCTGCCCTGTAGGGATTCTATGGATTCTATATTCCAACAAACTTCTGCTTGACTTAATGTTTAAACCCACCACATTCTCATCTGGCAGTGTGTGTTTGCAATGCATGGGTGGATATTTTTAATAGCTTGCTCTTCACCTTCTCTCATCTTGCTGTTGTTCGAAAACTCTCCCGATGTTACTTAATTGGCCGCATCGGGTTTATTTTTAAAATATATATATTTAAAAACTCTCATCTTTCTATGACGTCACTTACAACTACCTTGCAGGGCAGAATGGCAGCACAGTGGTTAGCACTGTTGCTTCACAGCTCCAGGGACCCGGGTTGGATTCCCGGCTTGGCTCAATGTCTGTTCGGAGTCTGCACGTTCTCCCCGTGTCTGCGTGGGTTTCCGCCGGGTGCTCCGGTTTCCTCCCACAAGTCCCGAAAGACATGCTGTTAGGTAATTTGGACATTCTGAATTCTTCCTCTGTGTACCTGAACAGGCGCTGGAATGTGGCGACTAGGGGCTTTTCATTGCGGTGTTAATGTAAGCCTACTTGTGACAATAAATATTATTATTATACCTGCCCTCCCCAAAGTGTTTTCCAGCCGAGACAGTATGTTTGGAGGGTAGCATCTATTGCAGTGTACTAAATACAGCAGCCAATTTGCGCACAGGCAGTTTCCACAAACAGGGATGTGATAATGAGCGGATAATTGGTTTGGGTGATGTTGACTGGGGATAAATATTGCCCATGATTGTCGGAAGAACTGCCCTACTCTTCTTCACACCCCGGGGTTTCTGACACCCATTCAACTGGGGGCATTAGGCCTTCATCGATCGTCAGGGCCTCCAGCAGTGCGGCCCTACCTCAGAATAGCTGGGAGTGTCGCCCTAGAGTAACCTTGCAATTCGTCCTAGAATAACCTTGCAACCAGGGCAGGCCTGACACCTCAAGACACAGATAAATCTGGCAAATAACTAGCAAAAGTAGTGGGAGGCGGTAGATTACCAGGCTAGTAATTGAGAGACCCAGCTAATGCTCTGAGAACATGGGTTCAAATTCCACCAGTGCAGCTGCACGTATGCCGGTTTTCCCGTGCATAACAAGCGGCACCACCCACCAACCCCTGTTTGTGTGCACCCCAGCCAACCTCGTGAAATGCATCCAACTTTCCATGCTTGGTGCCCCAGACTTGTCCAGGCACCTTCCCAATCGGAGTTTCCACTGAAAGCTGTGCAGGTGGCACTCGCCACAATGTTATCTCCAACCCGAGTCACCGTCCGCTGCTGTCGCAATGGACTCCGGCTGTGGCAGATGTTGTCAGCGGGCTAGCCGGTACGGGCAGGATGGGCTGAACGGCCTCCTTGTGCACCGTAACTCTAGGTTTCATAGAATCATAGAATTTACAGTGCAGAAGGAGGCCATTCGGCCCATCAAGTCTGCACCGGCTCTTGGAAAGAGCACCCTACCCAAGGTCCACACCTTCACCCTATCCCCATAACCCAGTAACCCCGCCCAACACTAAGGGCAATTTTGGACACTATGGGCAATTTAGCATGGCCAATCCACCTAACCCGCACATCTTTGGACTGTGGGAGGAAACCGGAGCACCCGGAGGAAACCCACGCACACACGGGGAGAATGTGCAGACTCCGCACAGACAGTGACCCAAGCCGGGAATCGAACCTGGGACCCCGGAGCTGTGAAGCAATTGTGCTATCCACTATGCTACCGTGCTGCCCCTTTAGGTTTCTAAGGATACCGAATGGCTCAGAAGCCAGACCAAACAAAAAGGTCACTTAAACTCTCCCTGAAATGTATTCCGATCACATCGTCTGCACAACAGTCAAAGTTTGGGAACACATGTATTATATATTAACTTCTACTCCATGTGAATGGCTCTCCTCCAGTGCAAAAAGGTGCAACTCACCCAGCCGCCGCTGTGGTGATGCTGCTGTCCGGTGTGTCTGCGTGTGGATGGAAAAACTGTTTACATTGGACAGGAATTTACTGTTTCAGAGACAGCGGCGGGCGCCCGCGCTCTGCTCATTAACGCTTGGAATTCCTGGCCAGACAGAGCTGGGAAATCCTGCTGCCTTTTGGTTTTGCTTTTAATCGGGGATGGGGGGGGGGGGGGGGGGGGATGGGGGGAGGGAGTCAAATAAACTTCGGAAATCAATATTTCAATTTCCTTTGCATTCTGGCGCAACGGATAAAATTGGAATTTGCTCATCTATTGCAGTTTGCTCCATTTCTTTGGGTTTCTTGGTGTCGCGCCAAAGTTTCTGAGACGCTGCGTTTCTGGAAAACACTAGTTGGACAGATACATTGCAGCGATTTCACACACATCCCTTATTCTCGCTTTCCACCACTTCACTCCAGCACAGATTACACCTGTGTGGAAATCAGCAGGCACACCGGACAATCTGGAGCAGGTTTAGTGTTCACGCCGACAGGGGTGTGTGTGGCTGCAGAGGGCGCATGGTTAAGAGGGGACATTGCAATATCCACGGCAAGTTCCTCTTCAAAAGTAATCGTGGACTGCCCTTGTGGAATCTCACAGCACAAAAGAAGGCCGGTCGGCCCATCGGGTTTATGCCGGATCTTGAGAAGAAGTATCCGATTTGCCGGCACGGAAGGAATGGGCCGAATGGCCTCCTTCTGCGTCGTCAATCTAAGTTTCTACGTGAACCGAATTGCTCAAAAGCCCAGACCAAGCAGAAAGACACGTCAATATTAACCCGCTCTGCCCCCAGAAGTCTAACTATTTACAGCCTTTGGCAATGTTTGACCAATCCCCTTTTGAATGTTACTGTTCAATCTGCTTCCAGCCGTCCTTGCGGGCCCATATAAATCTACGAGATCTTGCATGTCAGGGGTATCCCACTGTTTTAAGGTGGGCTAGTCTGCGAGATTGCCCACGATTGAAGGAGAAGTTCAACATCGATATTGATCGTGATAACTCAATGTCTTCCAGATACTGGCGTGTGTAACTTGCTCCAAGGTTTATTTCCTCTTTACCTTTAGTTTCAACGCAAGAAGTGATAGCGCCATGGCTCTGGAAGGCGATACTTTGGAATTGTTTCGGAATTAGCTATACTCGCACTGAACCCCATTTATGCAAATGTGTTTGGATCATTAATAACATCCCATTATGATATAATAATCTTTGTCACAAGTAGGCTTACATTAACACTGCAACGAAGTTGCTGTGGAAAGCCCCTAGCCCCCACATTCCGGCGCCTGTTCTGGTACACAGAGGGAGGATTCAGAATGTCCAATTCACCTAACAGCTTCTGAAATAAGGAGTTACATACTGTTACCTTAGACAGAGCAGCTGCTGTGTTAAAGTACAGACGAGTATTTTAGGGAAAACTAAAAACTGAAAAAGTGAATATTAGCAAAGCTTAAAGACGCGATATGTTGTATTATTGGGCCACTTGTAATTTCATTCTGCAGCCATTGCGTTGACAATGATCTTCTATTCAAAAAAAACATGTATAAAACCCTAAACCTCCCTTTTATTCTGGAATGCGTTCTGCAGAGTACGGGTTTAAGTCTCTCCTTCAAACGGTCGCCTGCCAATGTTTATTTCATGGCTTGAACTGCTTTCGAAAATGCCATTGAGGCAATTCTTAGACTCGAATGTTGGATCAGACGCTGTGAAGCGCGTTTGTTTGAGAGTAAACTCAAAAATAAACCCCCCAAATGATCCAGATCTGGAGGAAAATCCCTGCCTTGCAGCGTTTATATTCGATGGACGAATATCGCGCGCGGATTTGAAGTGAATGGTTCAGTCGAAAGGCTGGGATTTGTCAGGGTCACGCTCTTATTCTGTCTTTGCAATAATAATAGACCCCTTTGTAATCGCGAGAGAGCCGCGATGATTATTTGGTGCCATTAACAAGAATTGTGTAAAAGGTGCATTATCATATCAGTAGATTAGTAACGAATTTCAACCAGCAGGCTCTCGAGATTTGATCTTTGCTGTAACAGCCACATGAGGTTTTGTGTCAACAGTATGCTGAGATTTACAATATGACCGCATCTATTTACTTCATACAAGTTGCTTATATATAATTCTCTTTGTACTCGTCCTCTGTTGATTAGTCACTTTCCCCTTTTCTATATACACAATCCAGTCCTTACAAAAGACGGATCTCATCAAAAAGCCTGTTTCTAATTCCGCTGTGCTCTCCCAAGTCCCATTTCACTTTCACTCTAACACCACAGAGTGCAGGCTCCTAACACACCGCTTAAAGGCAATACCCCTGCTCCCCGGGCGACTGTGCCCCTCTTACCGCCCGCTCATCGCCCACAATCGGGGTATATCCACCCCCACCCTCCCCCAGCCACTCCCTCTCACCATACCAACAGCCTTTGGACAAATTAACAATTTTTTTTTTGCATCTGCTTTTGGCGTTCAGGTTGAATTACGGAATGAGCGAACACCAAGCATTGACTTGATGGGACTTTTTAATCTGCAGTTTACAGTAATCCCGATTCTCTATAATCCACATCACTGAACCCAATGCCGCGCAAATTTGGACCTAACTCTGTGGCCTTAAATCTGCCAAAGCTCAAGTCTCAATGTGTTCAATTTGGCCCTGTTTGTACTTGAACATTCACTCTGAAATGGATTGCACTTTCATTGTTGGCTTCAAAGGGCAGACCATTCTCCGACCGCTTGAATATTATTTTCACCATGTGGGGGGCAGTCGCAATATAATTGACTGTGCTCAGTAATTCTGCCGGGGGAGGAGGGGTGCCGTCTACAACATAATCCAGTTTAAATCCATTTCCAAACACGATTAACATGACGCCAAAGCCCGTTATAAAGTCAGGAAGGTTTACCCACTTTGAATTGGATTTCCTTGATGAAGGAATTGCTGGAAAACCCATGTGTGTGGTTACACATTGGCACAAAGTGACATTTACCAATCTCCATGATGATAACTGCCTCTAAATGTGTCGCAATGAATGCGGTGATTGGCGCTACACATGCTGCCGACTTTAACCATTTTTCTTAGTTCCCTAAAATATGATGGTAGGTTCCGCTTGATATTTCCGCAGACGAATGCACAAGGGGAGACTCGGAGGACACGGAGGGAGGTGATCTTAGCACGAGGTATCCTGAATGTTATCGCTCTATACAACCTTAACCTTGCTTAACCCTTTACAAGCGCCTGGAGACTTTACACCTAAATCTTAATCCTTGCACAATCCCCCGAACATGCACCTCACTAACCCGGGGCGACGCGGTGTGTCCACAGCATGGGAGGGCACTGCCCAGGCCCCACGCCGCCCTTTTGAGACTGTGCCAGAGTGCCAATATAATTACCTCGAGAGATATTTCTCAAGAGTTTCAAATTTCATTCTGCTCGTTCCTTTTCGTTCAATATTTCGTCGCCGGTCTTTAATCTCAGAACAAACTCTGCCTCCTTCATTATTCACAGCAACTGCATTCATTCGGAAGTGAGCTTTGCATTCATTGATGTGGGCTATGTGTCTTTATGTCCCCATCCCTTCCCTCAGTCTGGCCATCTGCACGGGCGAAGGTCTGAATCTATGCAATGATGTCGGTATGATTCATTGCGTATTTATTTGATTAACCCAAACAAAACACTAATATAACTAACAAAGATTAGTTATCGGCAAGCTATACGGAATGTAGATTTTTCCAGACCCGTTTATATCTCCAAATGTCCGATCAGGCATCGATCTTATTCAATGGCGAAAAAGGTTCGAGGGGCCGAATGGCCCACCGTTGCTCCTATTTCGTCTGAACTTTGCAAACATGCGATAATTGAGATTATTACATCCTGGATTAAGAGTTGGTCGAAATGCCATGCGTGGATTAGGATGAGGTGAATCTTCTGAAGCATGTTCCCACTGTCCTGTCTCCATACACGTGTCTATGCAGCTGCGAGTGTGTGCACAGCTCTCAGGCTTTGATCACGCCGCTGACAGGCCCAGACAGCGATACGGCACCGTCTAAACTCACAGTCCCATCTTGTAACCGTGCTTATTGGACCTCAGGTCGGTGTCCGTCACTAACATGGCTTCACTTACCAAATACACCACTCAAGACCTTCTAATGCTGAAAGGGGGATTCGTATAACCCAAGTACAAAGCTCACAGCAATAACATAAAAGGCATATTTCCGGCCATAGTTGCACATGGTTGAAGTATGCGCAAGGAATAGGCACCTTTGTATCGTTTAGCAGTTGTTGCTGCTTCAACGATTGAAGTTGTTAACTTTTAAACTGCGTTCTACACTGCACTGTTTTGAGTTACAACATCGCTCTTCCTTTATGTTCCCGGTAGTGTTTGACCGGATTGCCTCTCGGGCTGTCCATTTAATTTGGAAATGTGAAAGGACCATTCTCAGGGCCACGCATAACCTGCGTTTGCCACTAGATGCCTCTAGTTTCTGTTGTAAGCAGCTTTTCCTCATGCGGGTGGAGTCGGATGCGCTCCAATGCTTCCAATATGACTTTTAATCAGATTTTTTTTTGTGTGAATATGATTATTGATGCCTGGAATTTAAATATGTCCAACCCCCCCCCCCCCCCCTGCCTTAAATAATTGCAGAGGCTTTCCGTCTGAACCAAATTTTGAGTGGCGGCAATCTTTATGAAAGGTTAAATGTTGTACAATTAAAAAACACATTATTTGCGGCAAAGATTATTCGCTGCTGCGAAATTGTCATAGAGCAGTTGCCGTTGGGCTGTTAAACATATATGTATTGTGTGTAATATTATCAAAGTTTCCCCAATCCCATCTCAAAAAGAGGCGTTCCACAACCAAGTTGAAGCAATCGCATTGCAGAATACATCTCGGGACGATGGATATTTACCTACATTTACCGTCTAGATGCGAGTAGCTCGTGTCCAAATAGTGTTTTCGTTTTTTAGACCAATTTGTAATCTATACACTTGCCCAAGAGTAGGTTTTATTGCGCCCCATTCACCCACAAGGGCATCAGTAATGTTAAGTTACCCCCCCCCCCCCCCCCCCCCCCATTTCAATGTAAAAATTGCAAGTGTGTTAAACTTCACTTTGCTTGGGTTACCCGTTCGACTTTCAATGAAGACCCCCTGGCTTTAATTCTGATTGATTTCACCATCTGTCTAACTTGCATGAGGAATAATCTGCCTGATGCTTTATAATCATCACGGTCGATTGGAACCACCGTGATCTCCCGTCCCCGACGTCGAACAAATAAAGATAAAGTATTCAATATATCATTAGGCATGCTAACAATTATTGGAGTCTAGAGTATTTCCGAATGGAATGATACAAAATGGACTTAAACGACCGTGGGGTCATTGAGTGTCAGTGCAGAACGTTTAGTAAAACCAACAGAACTATTAGGGGACTAATAGAACTGACCATCCAGCCCAGCAAATGAGGAAAAAATATTAACCCCGTTTAAAATGCATGGAAAACCACCGAGAGCCTACATCTGGAATAAAGCCCAGGAACCATTTCTGGATGTGTCTGTCGCGTCAAAGCCACAAAACAAAAGCACCGTCTCTAAACTGGAGACCCAATCGCGTGAGCGATAGCCCACGTTCCCCTGGCCATTCTATAGGAAAACGCAGCGACCATGTTTCATTGTTCAGACTCCCGAGGTCTTAAACAGGGAGAACCTGCGGTCGGCACCTAAAGCATCCCAGCAGAAAGACAAGCACAAAATATTATTGATGAGCGAGTGGGGGAAGAAAGGAGTCACCAACCCATCGGCCAAGCCACCCATCCCGCCGGGAGAACCAATCCCCACCCAATCATTTCAATTGGAAATCTACCAGTCTCCATATTTATTTCAAATTCTTCGCTACGATTCCGCTGGATTTAACGAGAGTTAGAACACTTTGTAATATTTGGGAAGGCGGGTCTGACGTTCGTTTACAGCGAGTTTGTGGATGATGTTAAGATAAAATTCAGTCAATGCAAAGTGCACGTTAAAAAGTGTAGAGCATTGCAACCGAACCAAACGGGCAAGAACAAGCACACCATGAAATATGCAGAGGGATTTAAAGCCTTTATACATTTACCCCAAATTTTACCCCAAATTTACACCTGTGAGCTATTTATCTAATTGTCCTTTTCTGCATTTAAATAGTTCCGAACATTATTTCGCTTATTACACTTCTCTAACACCCACCTTTAAACATTTCTGACACATTACGAAGCAATAATAACGCGCTTCGCATTATGATCCCGTGACCGTGCTAGCGTGGAACATAATGGTCAAAATCTAATTATCAGTCCTCCTATGACAGAGGCAATGCTATTTATTCCATTTGTTTTCTGCCGAACGGAGAATCAATGCACGCCACACTTTCCACTGCTTAAAGGTGTACGTGCTCCCCCCAAAAAAAGTCTGGCCGAATGGATTCCCCCCTTGGTGCCGAAAGCCGTTTATTGAAAAACAAAACTCCTATATATTTTCTCTCGCCATGAAATATGCTTCTCTGCTTCCTCCTTTTCAAGGGGTTTCAAGTGGTCTTCGATGCTCCGCTCCACTTTTCTTGTCAAAATGTTTACTATTTAATTATTGCCCCACACGCACACAAAAATCCACAAACTCTGAATTTGGCTCCGTGAGCTGGAAACAGACACACTGCAGAATCACTGACAGTGACACCCAGGCCTCTACCACTTGGGAGGTCTTCGAAAGACTGCAGTACTGAAAGGGTCTTTATACGCGTATATACATATATATATATACATTACAAATCTGGTTTCTTGTGTCTCTTGAAGAGACGAATTGAGAGAAAAGGATGTCCTAAAGGAACGTATGTGTCTGTTTAATTGTATATGTTGAAAATACTATCTGGAGAAAGAAATTAAATTCCCATTTTTTTTAGAGAGGGATTTTCCGCGTGTTCAGCCTTTTCGGCCTCCATTCGGAAAGTGGGCATCTCTTTCTGATGTTGCATTGACTCCAGTTTCCAATGTACACAATCACCTCAGTATCTAGACAGTGCGGCGTGCAAATTATTCGACTCGCATAAAAATCAAATGAAATTTGCACCCAGCACGAGAAGGGCGACTTTGCACCTTACCAATTGTAAGACCATCTCTTTTCTCCAAACAAGTGATACAAATCATGTGTTCGAGTTTAAAAAAAAAAATAAAACCTCCCTGCAGAATGTTTCAAATTCCAGACAAGTTACCGGCCAAATCGGGAGGACATTCCTTCCTCGTCCCACTATTCTTGTTTTTAAATCGAGATTCATTCAGTGTTACCGGTCCTCGACAGTTGATCCTGCCTTGGAGGGCAGCTTCCTACAACATTGACTCACGGTCTTATGCTTTAGTGGAGTACAGAGACAGAGAGAAAGAGAAATGAGCAAGTGTGTGTCCCTATTTCACACAAGTGAAAAGTGTCTCGGACAACTTGCCCTCTCAGACTGTTCCCTTTTCCATTACTCCAGTTACAATGATGTTGCTCCCAGCGTCAACCGAGCCATCTTTTCTATTCACCCAAAGGCGATTTTTAACAATGTAGATGAAACTATTTTGCCCTGAATTAATCGCTGCCTTTCTGCAAATGCGTGTATTGATTTTGCTCTCTCACACACACACATATGCAAAGACACAAACACGTATGACCTACATGTGGCACATACATTGCACAAGCACATGTCTCATGTTCCACACATCTATACAAATATTACCTAAACGTACTGAAAAGTTCTGTGTCACGAGGAAAGGGATTGATTTCAACGAATTGCATTGATTAATAGTGGTTGTGATCTGATGAGATTTCACGATTATTATGTACACATATAATACTATCCAAGAAGTCAGATCCGTCCCAATCTGGTCCCCGGTTAACCCGGTCACCCTTTACAATCAGAAAACATCAAGTGCATCGAACAGCGCCAGAATCTCAAAGGGCAAACACTCCGAAACATATACACACACACACCTGTTTATGGAGGCACGCAGAAATACAATGTGTTATTTTGTCAACTGCCCACTTACCTTGGAAATAAAAAAAAACAATGATATTTAGGTCAAATTAATCGTACTTCGGAAACGTCAAAGGAAGAATCGAATTGGATTTACTGATCGCCTGGAAACAAAATGTCTCGGAATTAACTTCACAGGTCTCGGAATTAACTTGGGGCTCGGTATGGTCGCAGGCGGTGTGCGGATAACACATTCTACCTCTGGTGTTTTCAGACTGGCCTGGCCGTGCCGCGATGGGAATGGATGGGCGAGGGGCTTGTGGTAGACGTACAGGACAGTGTGGAAACCCAATCTCACATACAGTAGCGCCCAGGCCTCAGCCCCATCTGGGTTCTGTCACTCTGACAGCGCCATAGTTCAGAGGGAGACTCTCCAAAAACACAACACAGCATCTTCCGAAATATCAGACTACACTGCTAGACAGTGTCCAACATCACTCTCCCGCTGCTTAATCAGAAATTAACAAATTTGGGACAAATCTTCGGCTATTCACATACGCAGTCTGATTCGCTTTTCATTCGCTCATGAATCGAACACACCTTTCCTGAAGACGAGCATTGGGTGTATTTTTTAATATTAAAATGTACCCTAAACGAGGGCTATGCAACAATTATATGCACCAATCCATTAACGTGGCAAAGCAGCAATTATATGTAATAATCCAAAAGGTACCTAAATTATATTGTGGATTGTACAATATCCACATCTGAGTTTTCTAACTTTTAATAGGTTTGCTCTTACGAAGAGATCTCTCCAGATGTAAAAAGTCCTATTGTTAACTCATCAAATGTGCATTGAGTTGCTGCCTTGGTATATTAGGACTGAGTGCATCCACGCAGTATAAACGCACTGTAAGTGTATATTATATGATATGCCCATATAGTATATATTATATAGAGACAGGAGCTTGCTAGGTTGCTATGGGGGTTCTCTTAGAAATAGCTGACTATATAAAACATTTGATTTTCATTTTTAACTCGTTCAACGTATATGGAGTTGGCGTCTCAAGTGTATGCACATATTAAACAAAGAACATAAAAGATACACAATTTAGATGTTAAAATAGTAAGTAAATTAAGAATAGAAATGACTTCAAAATCGCCCCATCACCCTTTCAGACATTTTTGTTCGCATGTACACTCCACTCCATATATTGTGCAGACCGACTCCGGGCACATTCCTGGCAATGTCCTGATATATGGAAGTCGTTATCTGACCCCAGGTTTGCTCCCCGCATACTTAGTGCCGGCACAGTCAATTTTGTTTATACTTCAGGCCGGTTATGATGACCAATTGTTTAATCAGCCCCCCTCCCCCACAACCTCAGTGTAGACAAACAAGATACTCCGCTGTAATTTTGGATAATGTATTGTGAGGATTTCGCTTTTCTGTGACACTTAAATTTCCCCAACTGCTTTGACCAAATTGCAGCGTTTAGAGCGGATTACGCAAGGATGTAATTAACAATGTGAATGTCGAAAGAAATATAACTAACGCCGACTTTTATATTATTTTGGATGATTTGTTAATTAGCATCATGGCTTTCACTACCTTACCTATGAGGCGAAGACTAGGTGGTCGGTAATGTTATTCATCATATTATCATCATACCCTTCTGCAGAGAACCCTTCACTTTGAGGTTATTAATGACCCCTGTCTCAATACAGAAAACTAAATCGAAAATTTCCTGTTATCTGGTTGGTTTTGCAACCTATTATGGGGTGGGCGAGTCTTTAAACCGTTAGGTCGTAAAATAAGTCAGCGTCCATAAACCTTGCCTCGATTTTAAAAACCTTCCAAGAGAGTTATTCTTACTAACCTGCCAGACTAAAAGTCAATTCAGCAATTTGTTTGCCAATTAAGCCCATTCTAGCTGCAAAACTCCGCGGCCAAATCCATTCACTTTATTTTAAAGAAAGAAAAATAATATTTACTATTAAGAACTTTATTGCGGTCTCCTTTATAATTAGAATGCAAATTGCTTGAGGCTCCCGAATCTATTTTGGGGAGAGGACCTCATTCGTCACAATTAACCCGATCCTTTTGCTCAGAATTTTAGGAAGGCAATTCAAATGGAAGGAACCCCAGGGTGGGGGCACCAACTTCAATCCAGCTCTGGGCACCTTTAACAAAGGGACTTCCAAATGCAGACGGCTGCTCCTTCTACAAAGAGTGGGGAAGGGATTGTCCCACCCTTAAAATAAGTCTATTGCTATTACTTTTTTTTCGACAAAGAAGTTAAAAACAAAAACTGATGATTTCGAGATACAGTGCAGGCTCATGTTCTGCTGTTACCGGACTGTGACAAATATATCACAATAGCCAACCCTTCGGCACCTGGTCGCCCCGGCCTTGTTATTTTAAAAATAAGTGGCAGCTCTTGATTTTTATTGTGGCTCGGACGGGCAATTCCTGAAGCCGAGGAAGAAACCGAATGAAATGTGGTCAACCGGGTCGTTTACATTCGCGCCTCCTACAATAAAACGGTCGATGCTTCTCAGGCCCATTGGGAGGGGGGGGGGGGGGGGGGACACCGTGGCATCAATTCTCAACCACCCTGGATATCAGGCAGTTCAGTGTTACTCACCCAAAGAACTGTTTCACAGAAAAATGCTGCTTAAAACCCTGAAACCGTGGCCTCTAGTCAATATAGATATTATTTATGCATATATATGTGTACAAGTCCCACACCATAAATGGGCATACATATATGTTACACCATACAATACGCCTCACAAACACACATATCACACACACACACGTAAAATCACACACTCAATCCATATGTCCAACATATATATGCACAGACTATTATATTATGTATAAACACCACCTCCTGCACACATGCACGCTCGCTTTCTCAATCACGCACACATTCTTTCTCGCACAGAAACTCGTCGAAGTAACCTTCCAGGATAGCTAGATACAGACATTAGCAGCCTCTGCTCTGCTGGGCCACCGCTCCGATACAAAAAGTTGGGCCAACCTCCCACTCCCCCCCCCCCCACCCTACTATTCCCCGAATGGCGCATTCGGATATCTCGGCAACACACACTCGCATCCGCATTCCGTATTTTGAAATCTAATGCCTCCAAACTGGAAGGAGTTGGGATGATTACACCCAATTCGAGAACAGGATGGCTCCTGGCCGTCTGATCTGACGTCAACCTGTCTATGGGCGACTTTGGAAAGATAGAGAGTGCAACCGAGGGGGGGGGGGGGGGGGGGGGCTGAGCCAAGTAATCACTCCCAGATGTCTGTTATACCAGAAATAAGAACGTCTATGGTGTCACTAGATCAAACTTTCAGCCAACAATATAAAATACGACCAACAAAGTCGCAACAACAACAAAAAAATATGCCCGGAGGAATAAATTATCCTGCTTTCCGTCAGGCTTAATAGAAAAGTTGGAGGGACATTGTGATGTCAAGTAAACTTGCTCGAATCTTGGCTGTTGCCATGAGGCGAGAGATTTAACATCTTTGCAAATCTCAGTTTATGTAGTGAGAGTGAAGAAAAATTGGAAGGTAAATGCATTTCGGACACGCAAGCTTTGACACCCCCTCCCCCTCTCTCCTCCCACCCTGTGGAATTGGACCGATTCGGGGTTAAGCAGAGGCTGGTTTCTGAGTTTTACGAGGCAACCCGAAATCACAGGGATTTCGAAACGTTTTTTGTGTGGAAAGGGCCAAGAAAGAACCACCTGTCCTGTAAGGTCAACTTTATTTCTTCAGATTCTTCCACTGGCATCAACCCAAAGGTCGTCCCAAGGTCAAGGATTATCTGAAGCTCCAATCGGAGGGAATGGCCCCGTGGGTCTATCTTTGACGCCATCATGACACTGATAACAAATTATCAGCAATTATCTGGTTATTGGAGACATTGGGATCTGCTAATATCATGTAAAAGCTAATCAGTTGCTTTGCCTTCAGGGATATGCGTGTCAGGCAGAGGGGGTTGGGTATGGCGGGGTGGGGGGGGGGGGGGGGGGGGTTGCAGGGAGTCTGTGGATATCCCAGAGAGAAAAAAGTAGAGACAGGAGGCAGAGAAAGGAGCATATTGAGACAGGGGTTGGCTTTAAGATGATGCATCTTTATTGGGTGCAAGTAGCATTTTATACTTAAAACTCGCCAACTAGTTCAGCGGACTGGGGCCAATTGCGAGGGAACAGTAGTATTTATTACATATATATATATATATATATAAAGCGCTTTATTTCTGACCAAAGAGCGTGTTAATATTCACTGTTAAATGTGGTACATCTGATTGATTGTGACTATATTACCATATAGCTAATCATGTAGGCTATCTATGCAAACAGTCTATGCATAAATGTCAATTCTAATTTTTGTTTAAAGTTCTAGCGGACATCTGCCTGTAGCTGGCAAGGTATTTTATCAGCGTGAAATACGTACGGTTGATTATATGCTGTAGCTCATGGGCGGTTTTGTTTTAAAATGTGTATATTTTACAGAGGGGACCTACTCACACAGCGGCGGCCGGCCAGATCCAGCTGTCTTTGATACAAGGGGGGCAGTTATTGTTAAAATAACCTTTAAAAAAAAATTAAACAAAGTTTCAAAACGGAGATTATGGTCCCACCGATTAATGCAATTATGATTTAAAACACCAATTAATCAAAACGTATTTACTCCTCTACAAGTCCATTCATTTGCCAGCGTGTACATTGCGGCCAAGCTTCGTTTAGTCAAAAGCGGTAATCCCAAATTGCGGTGGGAATCGCCCCTTTCCTCTCTCTAGCATGCAGGTCCCAGTGTACTGAGGGTATATTGGACTGAGAGGGCCACTGCGCCGATTTTGTGTGACAGGACGAAATTGGAAATTTCAGCTGAAGCATTCTTCAATGCGGGTCTTCTCACTGAATTATTTTAAATCACAGCGCCCTTTGAGGGCTTGATGTGGAGATGCCGGCGTTGGACTGGGGTGAGCACAGTAAGAAGTCTTACAACACCAGGTTAAAGTCCAACAGGTTTGTTTCAAATACGAGCTTTCGGAGCACTGGGGCCTGAGGAAGGAGCAGTGCTCCGAAAGCTAGTGATTCGAAACAAATCTGATGGACTTTAACCTGTCTTACTTTGAGGACTTAATTTGCGGAAATTTTCGGTTTGAGGAACTTGAAAATCTCCGAGAAACAGGAGGCAGATCCCCAAATGTGATTTAAAACTGCCGAGGCCCCTTCACCTGCCCACTCAAACATCACAATTCGATTGGGAACAATTCCTGCTTAATGTTAAGCTGCAGCCTTCAATAATAGAAAACAGCTTCAAATTCTTCAACTATAACGCCTTGGGAAAGCACATATGTTGATGTTTGATCCGGGAGATCTAGAATGGTCAAATCAAACATCGAACTGTGTTGCTAATGATGATCGCATGGAATAACTGGCAGTAATATGGTGATCGGTGAACGCCAGGACCCCATGTTGTACCGGGGCCATGTCACTGACATCCTCCATACTCCATCACTGCACCAGTTAGCATTTTAACGTCAAATCGGGCATTTGATTCGGCTCCGGCTTGTCTAGCACTCAAATGCTTTAGCCCAGCGCAGAGGCTATTTTAAACAAGGCCGCCTCTCCATTAAACAAGGAGCTGGTAACTATTATCACAGATATTCGCGCTCTCGTTAGACCTGGCGCTGGAAATCAACCCACCTACACCCAGCATTTCGACCGAGCACGCTAACCTCCTGCCACCTCTTTTGAAGAACACATTTGTACCTTTGCTAAAATATGGTAGCTCGGCGGGCCAGCAGGAAATGACTACTGTTTATTTGTTCTGAGGTTTAATCATAGTGTGTCTGCCCGGTGACACCCAGGAACACCGGCCCTGTTTAAAAAGGGATTCATCAAATCAAACATATGGCGTACAGTGTAAACCCTCAGCTCCACCACTTTGTTCAGTGTCTGGCCTGACATGGGCCAATGCTGGGCACCCAGCAAAATGGGCACCTTTGTCCATGAGATGTGCAATGAGAATGGAAATTTCCTCACGGTGAGTTTCTTGAGAGAATAGGTCTGCATTGTGCAGATCTCAAATCGGCGGGAAGTGTGTGTGTGTGTGTTGGGGGGGGGGGGGGGGGGTGTACTGGCCATCAATCACAAATGCAATCACGCTGTTGTTGTCCACTTCGCCATAACCCTGACAATTTAAAATTTACAGTATGTGAAAATGTCTCTGTGGATAGCGAGAATGCTGCACCTAATTCAGAGAGAGCAATTGAGCAAGGAACCACCGAGAGGTGGATCACTGCAATAGCTCACGGTGGTGGTGGGGTGACTTGGGGAGGGGATGGGTGCCTGCCACGGTGTGGGGAGGGGGGTGGGGGTGGGGGGTTGCATGCCACGGTGTGGGGAGGGGTGCCTGCCACGGTGTGGGGAGGGGAGTGGGCGGGTGCCTGCCTCGGCCGAAATACATTCAACCCGCGGTGGTCGAACATGTTAGGCCAGTTTTGTAAAGTGAGCGGCTAACGGGATGGGGTGGGCTGGGAATGGGGGGGGGGGGGGGGGGGAGGGAGGGAACGACTTAAAAGGCTTCGCAGGCAGTGGAATTAAATTTCCCTTTAGCAAGTGTGAGACAGACTGCAACCATCGCCGGTGTTGGCAACAAATGCACTTTAATGTAAACACAGCAAACATAAAATATGACCCTGTGGGGCACATCGCCATTCCCCATCCGCAACTGGTGATTTTAACCTCGCAACCTTTGCCTTTGTAACCTATTTGCACCAGAGTGTAAAGCGTCTCTTATCTTTTATGGGCATTTGTAGATCTAACCTACCCGAGCTGGCGCTGAGTACCAGCAAAATAAGAAGTTGGGGAATATTCATACACCCACGGCGGGTCAGTACAGGCATTCACAGTCACACGACACGGGGGCTGTGTACACTGCAACTCAATGGAGAGTAAAGAAAAACTCAGAGGTGGCCAATTGTACTTTCTGCCTGTTACCATTGCCTTCAAGACCTGCAATCGCCAATCAGGCAACGCTCAAACTGGCGGTTTCTAACATGTCGATACGGAGTACACACACACAGACACACAGGTCTAAACGATCCTTTCCCACAAAGCTCATTGCATGCGGAGTTTTGATTAACAGAAAACAAACACTGCAAGTTCCTTTACTATTCCTCCACTCTCGCTCTCCCACCGGCCAGCATTTCAATCGAGCCTGTCAGAAGTCAAAGGTGATTCCACATAACTGGGAGACAATTTTCTCCTTTAAAGAAACAAATCAGTGCCATTTTAACAGCGACAGCGGAGAGAGAGAGCAATCCTTCTGCCTTAGAGTTGCAGATGGAAGGAAGGCTGTGCAGCAAACTTAATGTACTTGACTGAACAATGTGAAGTACTCCGCCCCCACTCACTCATAAAAGTTCAAGTGAAAAGACGTTTTACAGGGGCTTCAAATTTTGGGAGGGCCCACGGAAAGGTCTCAATCTTTAAATCCAACCTGACTCGGCTGATTTGTGGAGACTTGTGCTCATTTGATCAATTTCAATTATCCATTACCCCCCCCCCCCTATTCGCCCCAGAGCGTTGTCGACATTCATTTATTTTGAAAAACAAAATGGGCTCAAATCCTGCCGGGACGAAGTCCATTAATTCGAAAACGAATCATGGCTTCTTTTATTTTTGTGGTGGGTGGGAGGAGAGAAGGTAGCTAAAAAATCCAACCGGTTTCAGTTCACGTTGCTCAGACAAGAGAGCTTACTCAGCGCCGGGGAATGTTTGGAAAACCTTTACAAATCTGTTACAATCAATGCGCTGGACGCCTGCCATTTGCGATTTGGAGCGCCCCGAATGAAATTGCAATTCTGGAGGAGGTACAGCAAATAATTAAAAAAAAAAATATTCAAACCTTGCCACACGACCCTCGCTTGCGAGATAATGATTGGACTTAATTTTAATTGTCTTTATTTATAGGGCAGGCCAACTTTCATGGAGGGAGGGAGGGCTGTAATACCTCAGTCTTTTTGTTTAATTGTTCATTAGATTGCTTTGAACATAACCTGAGTCAATCTACACATGTTAACAGACCGAGTCGAAATGATGCAAATGTGGATATCTATGTATTTTTGTTAAAAAAAAGTGTTTTTTTTTATTATTGACAATAATTACAACGTTTACAGCTCGAATATTAATCTCCCGCTAGCTGGACGGAATTGCACAAGTCAAACAATTACTGGGAACTGATCGAATGGAATACTCCATGACCACAAACACAACACAATACTGGATACTGCACACTAACATGACCACTTTGGCACGTACACCTACGTTTGGCTTCATTATAACATTAGGGGTGAGGGGAGAGGGGGGGAGAAGGAGAATCCTTGAATATTTATATCCAAAAAAAAAGATGTACAAGGTATTTCCAAACATACACTTCACATACATAATTCTTTATCAAGATTTGTGTTCGTGTGTGTGTGCTATAATTCTTTTAACGTTTAAAAATGAAGAAACATTCACATCTACTATGAAACAATACCACCCCTTACCCACTTGTCTTTCTTTTCTTCCAAATGCGAAATGCCTTTTCCTCCAACAATCCGTCTCTTTCTCCCTTCTCTGAGATGGGGCAAATTGCACATAAATAAAGCGGATTCTGGACAATACAGAGCTTCTGTCGACGTGCGAAAAGTTGGCGTGACAGTACTTGGGGAGGGATGGGGTGGGAGATGTGGGGTGGGGATGGGAGGTGGGAGGGGGGGGGGGGCAAATTCGGAAGTCTCTTCCGCCCCCATCTTCTAAGTTCAGGTTCAAACTTTCACTGTTTGAGCTCCAGAGCCCAGACGTGCTGCGGCCAGCCAGTCCTTCCTTTCGTTTTCTTGTCACTGCTGCTGACTGTATTTTTCAGAACCTCATTCTGTCAAATCCCAGCAAAGGGAAAACGGGAGACAGTTATTTATGATGCGATTGTGCCCCCCCCCCCCCACCCCTCCCATTGCAGATTTCATGTACAGAAAAAAGTGGATCCACTCAGAATGCAATGACCCTCTTTTGTCAACCCAACCCGCTCACAAGACCAGTTGGGGTATTTTCTTTATAATATTTAGGCCTTCATTTCTTTTTGCAACAGTACCTCCAGATTCAACTCATAGCTCCCTCCTTGAAAATCTACAATGGGATCCAGCGCCTCGATTGAGCCCTGTGTACGTTTTTCGGATAATATGCTTTTTTTGTTGTTGCAGTAAACACTTCCACATTTGGCCCATGACCTTGCTAGCTTTACCATACTTTTAAATAAGCTTTGCACAGCAACAACAAAAACCCTACCATGATGGGTTTACTGTGAGTCAAAAGGGGGAGTTCAGCCTTGAAATCTTTTGTCAATCGCGGATTGAGTTAAACTGGGACGGGCAGGATTTTGGGCCAACGTTCAAAACACAGAGTGTTACTTTGCACGGTGTTTTTCAGTTGTCCATGGGGTGTGTGTGTGTGTGGGGGGGGGGGGGGGGGGCAGATCTAAAAAATATCTAAACCCCACAAAATACATTGGCAATTCTGGAAATGACATAGGAATGGTGAGAACTAACTTGCTACCAAGTTTTTAAAAAAAGTAACAGAAAGTTAAAGGATATTAGGTCCTGTTTCTCCATTCTCCAGAATGAATTCAAACAGGGCCCATCCAGTACCTGTAATTGTTTCCGCCCGGCCTATTTCTTGTCAAAAAAAAAATGTCGTTCACACACACAGAAGAAAAAAAACAAATCCCAAATTCCTACAGAACCAAACTCAGCCTTAACTCTGTCTTAACTCCTTAACTCACTTAACCCGAGCGCGCCTCTTGTTTTGCTGCACTGAACTTAATGAAACTGACAAAATAATGAAACTGACAAAATAATGAAACTGACAAAATAATGTCCCTCGGACAAAAAAAAACACTTTTGAGACTTTCGGTTGGAATTAGAGGGGAAAATTAAACAGAGAACAATAGTTCTAAGAAAAAATAGTGTAACTGTGGCCTTAACTTGGGAGGGGGCATTTTAAAAAAAATAAGACATTCTCTATCAAATAGAAGTGCAATGTGACTCCTGCTTACCAGCTCTCGCTTCCTTTTCTCCTCTTTAACATCCAGCTTCTTGATTTCTGCTTTGAAGGCCTCCGTCTCCCCATTCTGGTCATCTTTGGCCAGGAGGTCCATGAGGTAGGCGATGTAGCTGGTGGCCAGGCGCAGGGTTTTGATCTTGGACAGCTTGGTGTCGGCGGGCACGTTGGGGATGCACTCGCGGAGCTCGGCGAAGGCGCTGTTGATGCTCTGAGTCCTGCGCCTCTCCTTGCGGTTGGCCGTTCCCCTGCGCTTGGTCGGCCGGCCTCCGGGCACCCCCGCCGCTGCCGCCGCCGCCGCCGAGACACCCCCGTACGACGAGTGGTCGAGCCCGGCGCTGCCGTTGGCGTACTCGGGGCTGTAGGACGGCGCCATTGTGTAGTCGGGGGGAGACATCTCGGCGTGGCTGATGAGCCAGCCGTGGAAGTAGGGGCTCTCTTCGTGACAACGGCTGGCGGCAGCCGCGGCGGCCGCGGCGGCGAAAGGATAACCGTCATGTACCACTGGGTGATGAGGGAATCCACCAACTAAACTCATCTTCCGATTATAAGGCGACCTCCCCCAGTCCTGTCTCCTTCTCTGACCCTCTCCACAATGTATGGAAGGATTGAGAGAGAGTAACAAACAAGAAAGAAAGGTGTACAATATTTTGCAAGTATCTCTTTAGATTTTCACCCTCCCCCCCCCTTTCGTCGCCCTTTTTTGGGGGGCTCCTTGCTGGCCAAACAGAAAAGCTCTAAAGTGAAGAGAATGTTTTAAGCTTTTAAATATCGCGGTGCTTTACTTACAGCCAACTTCCTCCATTGTGCAGTCTCCCCCTGGATAAATTCTCCCCTTTTTGCAATAAGTAACTGTCACTTTTGGGGAGAAAAAAAAGTGTGTTGGAGCTCCCGTCCCCAGAAGCATCAAGATGCACCACACCACAGTCAAAGAGAGAGAGGGGGGTGGGTTTGCAAAAAAATAAAAAATCTTCAGATGAATTTGGAAAAGTTTCAGCACCGGTCTATCTCTCTGGCTTTCTCTCAAACACAGGCAAAGTTTTGCAAGAAAAGGGGCGGGAAACAAAATAAAAACACACTAAAGCTCGACAAAATGATTAGCAATGGTGCTCCAATATTTTCTTGACCCAGAGTCGCCGAGGCTGAGGAACAGCAAAGATTTTCCAATTTCCTTGTAAAGCTACATCTTGAGGCAGCTTGGGTTAATATATGTCGTCAGAGCGCACGGCGGCCAATGAGGCTGTAGTAGGGGAGGGCCACCAGTCTCAGCATGAAAACTGCTTCCCCCCACCCCCTCCCCACATCCCCTGTTTACCTACCTAATTACCCAGGCCCCGCTTTTGGATTGGCTTGCAAATCTCCCTTCCATCATGAAATTGACAAGCTGCAAAAAAAAAACAAATAATAACAACCTCGTAAACAGGTATTTCTCGCGTAATTCTCGAAAGGTTTTCGTTCTTGGGACGGTGGTTCAAAGATAAACTTATTATGTATGTGTTTCTTCGAAGACACCAGTGTACCTAATGCGTGGCGGTTCATAAACGGAACCCGCGAGGCGTGCTGAATACACACTGTGGAGTGAACCGTTTGATTTTCCACCCCATTCCCTCCGCCCCCACGAAGACAAATTTGCTCTTATTTAAAAAATAAATAAAATGCAATCGCTGCCCATGCATTGGAAGTAACTGCCCCCGAAGACGTTCCCCTTATACGCGTGCCTTAAGAGGTTGGTACACCGTGCATTGCAAATTGGGAGCGTTTTTTTGGTTGCATTGCAGATCAATTTCCAAAACTGGGCCAGTAACTGACCTGGTGAGAGGATGAAAGAGAACTCTGTGGTTAAAGAAAATGGGGTGGGGGGTGGAGAGAGGCGTTGAATCGCAAATTTCATCACTGTTTTGGGCAAAACCGTATGTAGTTCACTGAGGAAAGTAAAGGTTAAATATCATGTTTTTTTAAAAAAAGGTAAAGTAACGTTTTACTGTGAAAAAAAATGTCGATTTCATTACAAGAAGTAGAATAGATACACTTCTAACCATCATTTCTTTTCATAGAACCAGAGTTGGGCCAAGATGCGAATATTGAATGAATACATTTTGACATTGAAATGGATTTGATTATAAATAGAACATCCACGGCATAGAACAGAGGATAATATATTATTTTTGTCTTTACAGAGTCCCAATCTGGCCAAATATAGAACAGCCTCACTGACAGAATTGTGCAGAAAGATGGCCAAGAGGCTATGGCAAGATCTAGAGGCTCCCAGTTTTATAGTGTATTACTGTAATGCAGGTTGGATGTATGGATACATGTGGACCCTCCACTTATTCATCGTTTGTACAAAACAATTGAAAATGTGATTCGGTTGGAGGAGGGAGAAGGGGCTAATTTCGTATCCGTTATTATTTTCTGTAACAATTCTGGAGGGAAAGAAAATAAAACTGACAGGACACTGAAGCTGTCAGTGAGATAGGCTCTCTAAGAATATTACCATGCGTATGGGCCTGTTGAATCTTATTCTTTAACAGATATCTCATGATTTCTGTAGGGAATCAGCAGTATGTCGAACCGCACTGATTATTATATTCACATTTGAGTCTCAAAGGGTTGTATCGTCCAACGGAATAATAAATTTGTTTTAATCGCCCTCAATTATAATCGTTATTTTAATTATCACTAAGACCCAGGTCACAGCGGACTGTTTGACACTGTCTTTTATTATTTTTGGTTTCTTTTCCTAAGCCAGTCCAACTCACAAAAAACAAATCCCAGGAAGTTGAACGAGTTGAGGGTATTCCTGTCCTAAAGTTCTATCTTGGAAAATTGCTTTCTTAGTGTGTGTAGCTTTGGAAACACCCACTAGCGAAGCTATCTTCCCACCGCAAGCTTCCGCATTTGTCTCTGTACGAAAGACTTGAGAAGCAGTTTCAATGATCTGCAAAGACATGCACAAACCCTCCTTGTTGTGTTACATCTCGGTTTTGCTTTACACAGCAGCAAATGATCTAAAATATACTGAAATGAAACAAGAATGAATAATGATAAGAATAAAGACGAGTGAAAACGCTACTTTCAGTATTGCGCAGTGTGAGTGTGTGTATGTTGGGGGCATCTATTTAAATGATTAACAATAATTACACTTAAAAGCAAACAAAAAATATGCATGATTATGTAAGGATTTGGAAAAAAAAAGCTATTTGCCGAATGCACCAGCCCTGCTCGCTGGACAGCCGTTTGGACTTGAAATACTCAGGAATATGTTTAGTTTTCTGTTAAGTAAACTGCTTAGAATTTAATATTTTTTGTTGCAATTATTGTAAGGCTATTCCAGACTGACTGCGCCTGCAGAACGCCATGGAACAATTATTCTGTAGAGAAAATAGAGCCGGCGTCGTTGCCCACTGACCTGCAAATCAAACAGGGCGATGGGTCTTTGCAGCAACGGGCCAATCGTTCCTGCAAATCTCACTTATCATGGAAAATACACCAAATATACTTTGCACTGAAAAAGCTGAGGCAGAACCATTTAATGCCTTCGATATAAATAATATAAACATTTTCTTTCTGTTGCTGTTCTGACGCACCAACAATAATCCTGTTTAAAAACCATTCAGCGTATATTCTACTCAACTGTAATATCAGTTACTGCACGTTTATTATGAACATGTGCTTCCTGTGAGCAACCCGTACAATTTCCCAGCACACACAATTTAGAAGAAATCTCAGCATTTTGTAGATTTCAACAGCAGAAGAATGAAAATCAAACCGGGCGACGAAGAAGCGGCCAATTGAGAAATGATTCACAGAATCGGAACCACTGTGGACACAACCACACTGGCTGAATGCCCTCGTAAGGGCTCATTCTCCTATCATTTACAACGCAAAGGTCCAAAGCTGGTTTAAACCAGGGGGCAATTTGCATAGGGCTGCAGTTAGCGATCGCCTAATTTCAATTGATCAGCTTTAAAAACAAAATTAAAGCATGTAACGGTCAAAAGAAAATTCACATCACCCCATTCAGATTACATTTCCCCGGATTGGCCCGGACGGAATAATTACAAATATGAGGACAGTACATAGGGCGAAATTCTGAATGCCGCCCCCCCCCTTTTACCAAGATAACCTCTTCCCCAAATTTAATATATAAAAGTAACATAAATAAATGAACATATATTACACAAAAATTAAAGGACACCCGCGAAAACCTCGGGACGAGGTTTAAGAAGGAAATTGTTCGGTAGGGTGTCTATCCAGTGAGATTGTGGACATGACCATTATAATTACTTGTATATCAGATATTCTTACTCGCTCGAGGTTACATACACTATCATCTATCTGAAATTTTATCGATATATGTCCATCCATCTAAAATCTATCTTAAAAACTATTTCTCTCAAAATCTATTTATATCCATCTACCTACCTATCTATCTATCTGTCTAACCGCACACACATATGAAGGCTATTTCGCACAGTTAAATACATCCTGTATAATTGTTACTTGGCTAACATGATAATGGAAAGTTGGACCCACTGTGTCAATGTCACAAATAAAATAGAATTCAGTGTCTTTCAAAATTGAAATGAGAAAAATAGGTGATTTGGTTCTAAAAAAAAATCGTGGCGAGATTACAGTTCAGCTGAAATATTTGGCCGATTGTTTGACATTTGATTTATGTGGAACAACGCTGACCTGATTTTTGGACGGGTATATGGCACAATTCCACACCCACATTTGCAGAACTCCAGGTGTGGAGTGCAGCTTGGCAAAGTTCCATGCACCAAGATCTGTCCATCGAGTGGGGTGGGGAGAAAGCTTCACCCCCCCCCCCCCCACCTCCCCCCTGAGTGTGTTGTCGTTCTAGATCCTGTCCCTTCACTTGTTGGCGCAAAGAATGAAATTCGACTAAAGGTGATAGTTGAGGGTTAAGCGTGCGTAAAAAAGAATTCGAGCACGGCTATGGACTTGATACGAGCAAAGGTGACGACCTGTCTCCCTTAACCCCACCAAGGTGCGCACTAAAATTAACGGTCCCTTTAAGATAAACAGGTAGCCGCCAGTCTGTGAATTATTGAGGTGCGCTGCCGTCTCTGCTCGTAGGGTGGCGCAGTTCAATGCCAGGGGATTTGGAGCAGAATGCAAACAGGGCACTTGTAATTGCATGCCATTCCCCTCCACCTCCCCAACCCCCACCCCCTTCGCTTTCGTCCTAACAACTCGACAGGATTTCAAAGTTAAACTCTGCTTAATAACGTGTGTGGAAAATTGGTTCATTTATACTCGGGCTGTTTAATGTTCCTTGCTGGATAAACAACCTTTCTCTTTTTAGTGCAAGGTAGTTCAACCGCTGACGTGAGTTGTTTGCAATTTCACTCCTGAGAAATAAAGGAAAAGGTTTTTATTTTGCCGAGGTAGCAGTCCAGTTGAGCGTACAGAATCGGGTGTAGCCGTGCAGCTAGAAGTGCACATTTTGGGCATTGTATTGGCTGCTGCTGCCGTGGCGAATCTCAGGGTTAACGTGGGCAGGCAGAGGAGAGAATTGCAAATCTCAGGGTTAACGTGGGCAGACAGAGGAGAGAATTGCAAATTTCAGTACATCTGCACCCACAATTGCTTTGCTTGGCAGATGGGTAATACACAATGAAGTTATCCTCATGCCACTCGGTTGCCTTGTAACCAACATATGTTGCTTCACAGACAGCTCAAGATAACCGGGCAAGCGGTCTGCTGAATGGGTGAATGCGAGTTAAATGCGAAAGGCTACATAAAAATGTTAATGTCACACTTTTATATTTAAAATATATAGGGGCTGGTTTAGCACAGGGCTAAATCGCTGGCTTTTAAAGCAGACGAAGGCAGGCCAGCAACATGTTTCAATTCCCGTACCAGCCTCCCCGAACAGGCGTCGGAATGTGGCGACTAGGGGCTTTTCACAGTGACTTCATTTGAAGCCTACTTGTGACAATAAGCGATTTTAATTTAATTTAATTTCATTTAATTGCGTCAAGATCGAAATCCTCATGTTTGCTCAAGAGTTCTATGAAACAACGCCAATCTATACACACACACATAGATATACACACGGCCTCATAAAATGTACAGTGCAGAAGGAGGCCATTCGGCCCATCCAGTCTGCACCAACCCTAGAAAAGAGCACCCTACCCAAGGCATAACTCCACCCTATCCCTACACCTCCATCCTATCCCCGTAACCCCACCTAACCTTTTTCGTACACTAAGGGCAATTTAGCAAAGCCAATCCACCTAACCTGCTCATTTCTGATAATGATGATGTGGAGATGCTCACCTGAGGAAGGAGCTGTGCTCCGAAAGCTAGCGATTTGAAACAAACCTGTTGGACTTTAGCCTGGTGTTGTAAGGCTTCTTACTACATCTCTGATGGTTTATAACGTGGTTTATAACGAGTAAATGGGTAACTACACAAACACAGAGGAACCAAAACCAACGCCTTTAACAAAACACGTACCAAGATGAAATGCCAGCCAGTATCAAAATTATACCAGCTCTGCCAGGCCCGTGGGAGGGTCATTGCAGCCGGAAAACCAAATAAATGGATTGGTAACTTTGTTTTATATATACATACACACACACACACACACATAGGGGCCATTCGTTTAATCAAACTCAGTTTTCATTGCACCAATCTACACATCATTACTCAATACAGCAAAAAAAGATTGTTGGCAGATAATTCTAGCTGACCAATTTACTTGGCGAGTGAGGGAAAGGTTGTTGGAAAAGAACACCAAGTAATCTCTACGCCCATATATTGCTGCAACGTCGGGAAAGACAATACGACAGACTTGCCAGTTCATTTATACCGTGACTGCTAGTCATCGAGTGCTTTTCAATTTTCCTGTTTAAATTTGTAACGATCGGGTTCGAATGTTTGCAATAATAAAAAAAAGTCATTTTGAATGGAACTATGGACAAACTCTGGTCCCTGGTCCCTGATTTAGCAAACTCGGTTTTCGCTGCCACAGGATTGTGGTCTATGCACATTTTTGCTTTTAGAGTATTAAATAAAGCCTCGTTAACCCCTCCCCACCCCCTCCCGTCATTGTAGTTACTATGAATGAGGTCTCTCTAACCCCCCCCCCCCATCCCACCTCCACTGCCCCTCACAGTCTCCGGACAGGCTGAGGCTCCAGGTAATTACATGTAATCAGCGCCAAGGGTCACTTGGACATTCTCTTATTACACACCCTGCGAGCTTTCTCTGATGTGCTTTCAAACTTTATTTTACACAAACAAATAGAGAAAGGCAAGATATGGCTAGGGAGTTGAAAAAAAATGTGAATATTTGCTGTTGTCAACATAAAGCCCAAATACCGATCTCCAAACAAAGCGCAGAAAACCCGCGCGTTATCATTCTCTCGAATGCAAATAAAAAACAGGTTTAAATGTGATAAACACTATCCTTCGATCATTTACAAAGTTGACGAAGAAACCCGGCACTGAAATTTGCCCCATCAAAATAAACCACAGAAGCAAGGGGAGAAGCAGGTTTTGTTTTTGCCAACAACTTTTATTTATTTACGCTGGTGTTTATCAATTTTCATTGCACAACAACAGTCCTGGCGGTTCCTGTGCACGATGCCGTAAATAAGAAGGGAGCCAGATACCCAGTTGAAACCGACGGTGCGTTTGCATCTCCGCTGATTTGCAAATTCGCCCAAGCCTTTTTTTTCCTCCAAAAAGCTGATTTGTGAGTTACCTCGCTGTGAAATTGACAGCCGGTAATTTTACTGGCTGGTCGAACGCGCGGTTCCCCACTGCCTCTTGATCAAACATTTTGGCAAACGAGAGCAAAATTGCACGCTGACAATTAGCCCACAAATCCGGAGGCTGGAGGAGGTTAGTGGTGATAGGAGAGGTTGTAACAGATTTCCGAAAAACACCATTGGATAGCAGATTTACATATTTATGAACGTATATATTTAATATTTATATAACTATATATTTGTTTAATATTTTCCATATACATGCATTGGAAATATTTTCAACATGTTTCGAACCAAAGTTTCAATTATATATATATGAACAACAAAATATTTGCAATATTTTATATCATAGATGCAGTAATAATTACACATTGTTTACATAAGCATCAAATAAGCAAAAATGAACATAAAATGCCTGCAACTCTTTTTATTCATAGTATAATTGTACACATGTGATATGAGCATCCAAAAGCTATTTCTTATTACACCTTTGATAGAGAAGATTTGAAACATGTTTAATGATGGACCTAAATTAATAATGAGATTCAAATTAAACATAATTGAGTTCAAAGTGCGGAGATCACGGCCACAGTGTAAAGTCGGCATAGGAATGGTTCACGTGCAGTCCATGAAAATCATCAGGAAATGCAGACGCTAAATGGAAATGATTAATTTGCAACTTCTGTTTCCAAGCTTTAAACGATCAGCGCCCTTGTGCATGTCAAGAAGCTTTTGGCAAACGCAATATGCTGTCCTTCATTTTGGGAGATGCACAGAAAATAAGATTGAAAGCTAATCAGGAAGGACTCACACGCGGCAAACAGCGAGACAAAGATATTTCCATGAAATCAGAAATACTAATTCGCGCGAAATAAGCGTAAAAAAAAAGAGAGCTTATGTTAAAGTGTATCCATTTCTGCGCCACTGGAAAGTTATGGTGCAGAATGGAATTTTAATGACTATTGCCATATACTCATTGGGCAGACAGGCGCTTTATGCATCAACTGAAAGAGCAGACTGGTCAGAATGAGTCCGCTGCTGCTTATCATGTACTGGGATTAAAGTGTTTTGACATGTCATTGTAAAAGTTTGAAAGCCGGGTTACAGCGGGAGTGCTGTATTCCCACGATAACCCGGGATGTGGGTCAGCGCTGCTCCCCTCTACCTCTCAGGGTTGGGCTCGTTCTAAAATGAGAGCAGCTGTGAAATCTTCTCGCCACCTGGTTGGGTGCCCTGAGTAGGAATCAAACACGAGATGCTGCCGACTGTACAATAAATTGCAGCCATTAAAACAACGTAACCGACCCCAGCAACAGCGATGGGGTTGTTACATTTGTAGATACGGGCGTTCAGATCCATTTTGCTGTTCTAGATTTTTGCAACGAGTATACTAATTGTCCAGGAAAACATCCCGTTTGCAATTCGATGATGGCGTTGAAGGAATAACGAATTCCAATTTGTTTTCTTTATTATTAACAAACTATAAAATAACAAGCCCCTCATGGTTGGCAGTTTTTTTTCTCCATTTCAGCGGTTAGTTTAGAAAACTGAATAGATAGCTTCTGGTCGGAGCGATGCAGTAAGCGCTAATTGTCACGATTATTACTGACTAACATCGGCACGGTCCCTTGGTCAAGTCGCTTTGCGCTACACTCAGTTCTGTGCGCGCGATTACGATGCTTAAACGGAGCAAAATATGGACATGGTGTAAAACAAAATGTTGGAAATGAAACATGAAATCCTGCGCACCATCAGTAGCTCAGGCAAATTCCGCAGAAAAAAGAACAGTGTTAGTGTTAGGGCGGACTGGTGTGTGTTTCAATTAACTCTCAAACAATATTTTAATCCTGGTATCATTTTTAAAAATATGTTTGTTATTCTCCTTTTTCACATTTTCTCCCAAATTTACACCCAACAATAAACAATAATCAGTAACGAATGTAATGTCAATCCCCATATCAATAACAACGATCCCATCCTCCCACCAAACCCCAGACATTAGCCCACATGTTAACATAAACAAATGCCAAAATGGTATCAGGAATCACCCATACAACCCATTAACACATACAGTCCCCCCCTCCCCCCCCAATGTTTGATGTGATCCAATTCTCGAAGGTGCATAATAAATAACGTCCATGAATTGTAGAACCCCTCCATCCTTTCCCTCAGTTCAAATTTGACCTTCTTAAGAGTCAAGAATACAGCAGGTCCCCCCAGCCAGGCCAGGGCACAGGGTGGAGCACACTTCCTGGTCTTGGACGTTTGAGAAATACATGGTTCCCTATCATTTCTTCCGATTATTGAATGAAACTAGATGGCAACAGCATAGATGGACACTGTAGCAACAGGTTGAGATATACGCACATTAATTACATATAGTGTACAACACAGAAACACAATGTCATCTCACCATATCTACATACCCCCTTTCTCCCTCTATATCTCGCTTTCCCTTTAATACATCATGCCAGTCACCTCAACTTGCGTGGTAAGAAGTCCACATTCTAACCACTCTCTCAGTAAAGAAGTATTTCCTGAATTATTTACGGGATGTATTAGTGACTATCTTAAATTCATGGCTCCTAGGTTTGGATGTGGATACATCTTCTCCATGTCCACCTGTTCAGTCTCTTTCATAATTTTAAAGACCTTGAATAAGAGACTCCTCTTTCCACTCAGTGTTGGCATCATCCTATCACAATTAACGTGACAGAAATAAAGACTTGCATTTATATAGCACCTTTCATAAACTCAGAACATCCCAAAGTGCTTTTCAGCTTCTGAAGTGTGGACATAGTGTTGTGGGCAGCATGGTAGCACAGTGGTTAGCACGGTTGCTTCACAGCTCCAGGATCCCAGGTTCGATTCCTGGCTTGGGTCACTGTCTGTGCGGAGTCTGCACGTTCTCCCCGTGTCCCCGTGGGTTTCCTCCGGGCGCTCTGGTTTCCTCTCACACGTCCTGAAGAACATGCTTGTTTGGCGAATTGGACATTCTGAATTCTCCCTCTGTGTACCCGAACAGGCGCCGGAGTGTGGAGACTAGGGGCTTTTCACAGTAACTTCATTGCAGTGTAAGACTACATGTGACACAAATAAAGATAAATATTATTAATGTAGGAAGGTGATGGTAAGACTCTTTGGATTGTTGTAGGACATATGATCAACATGCTCCCACAATGTTGTTCATTGTTTTCTGAATTTTAATACAGCCACAAAAATTGTCCTAATCAGTTATTTTCATTTATAATTATATGCCTCAAAGTGATTGTTGCTGATAGTATTGGATTAACATTTAATGTCATAGTAATCATTGAATCATCGAATTTACAGTGCAGAAGGAGGCCGTTCGGCCTATCGAGTCTTCACCGGCCCTTGGAAAGAGCACTCTACCCAAGCCCACACTTCCACCCTGTCCCCACACACCACCCTGTCCCCACACCTCCACCCCATCCCCGTAACCCCACCTAACCCAATCTTTTTGGGCAGTAAGAAGTCTTACAACACCAGGTTAAAGTCCAACAGGTTTGTTTTGAATCACTAGCTTTCGGAGCACCGCTCCTTCCTCAGGTGAATGAAGAGGTGAGTTCCAGAAACATATATATAGACAAAGTCAAAGAAGCCTTTGCAGGTAATTAAGTCTTTACAGATCCAGAGAGAGGGATAATCATAGGTTAAAGAGGTGTGAATTGTCTCAAGCCAGGACAGTTGGTAGGATTTCGCAAGCCCAGGCCAGATGGTGGGGTGTGAATGTAATGCAACATGAATCCAAGGCTCCGGTTGAGGCCGTACTCATGCGTGCGCAACTTGGCTAACAGTTTCTGCTTGACAATTCTGCGTTGTTGCGCATCCTGAAGGCTGCCTTGGAGAACGCTGACCTGAAGATCAGAGGCTGAATGCCCTTGACTGCTGAAGTGTTCCCCGACTGTAAGGGAACATTCCTGCCTGACGATTGTCGTGCAATCGTTTTGGACACTAAGAGCAATTTTAACATGGCCAATCCACCTAACTTGCACATCTTTGGACTGTGGGGGGAAAGCAGAGCACCCGTAGGAAACCCTCGCAGACACGGAGAGAACGTGCAGACTCTGCACAAACAGTGACCCAAGCCGGGAATCGAACCTGGGACCATGGCGCAGTGAAGCAACTGTGCTAACCACTGTGCTGCGTATTGCCCTCCAGTAATAGAGTGATTATGACACAAAGAGAGGTTATTTGGACCATTGAGACCTAGCCGGCTCTCTCTGGTGTATTCCAGTCAGTCACATTCACTGCTCTATCCCCATAGCTCCCCAAGAATATTTCTCTTAATTGCCCGTCCAATTTCCTTTTGATTTGATTTGATTTGATTTATTGTCACATGTACCGAAGTACAGTGGAAAGTATTTTTCTGCGGTCGAGGGAACATACACAGTACGTCCATAGTAGACAGAAGAATAATCAACAGAGAATATTGACAAATGGTACATTGACAAACAGTGATTGGTTACAGTGTGGAACAAGGGGCCAAACAAAGCAAATACATGAGCAAATACATGACATCATCAATCACCTTTTCTTCCAGCACCTATGTAGATCCTTAATACTCATTGCATAATAAAGGTCTTCCTTACATATAAACACAATCTCTCACCTTAAATTTGTGACCTCTAGTCCTTGTACCATCAATAAAGAGGAAGAGAATTTTTGGTCTACCATATCTAAACCTATCACTGCCACCTCCTTTACTCCAACAACTTAAGAACATAGGAATGTAGGAATCAGCAGCAGGATTAGGCCATTTGGCCCCTTGTGCCTGCTCCACCATTCAGTAAGATCAGGGCCTGGTGTTATTGTGCTCTGAGCTCTACTTTCCTGGCTGCCTTCCTTACTCTTGACTCCACTGGAGATTGAAAATGTGTCTCACTCAGCCTCAACTCACTCATTCAGTGATCCAGCCTCTACTCCTCTGTGGCGAGACCAAGGAGAACAACCCCAGGTTCTCCTACCTGACTTTGTAGCTACATTTCATTGTCAATAGAACAATTCTGGAAAATGCACTCTTTTCATACTTCCTAAACGTTGGCAAACAGAACTGGATATAGTACTCAAGTAAGGACCTAGCCAGAGCTTTATAAATGTTCAGCATTGTTTCCTTTCTTTCGTTTTCAAGATGCCGATTCTGAAGCCAAAATCCCACATGCTTTGCTCAGCATGCCCTGCCACCTTCAATGACCAATCACATGATCTTCCAGTCCCTCTCTCCCGACACACTCTTTAGTACTGTACCAATAACTATATATTGCCTCTCCCTCTTTTTCTGGTAAAGTACATTGTAAGGGTCTTTCTTGTTTATTCCTCCTTTCTTTTGTTTTGCTGCTACATTTTTGAGCCTTGGATGATTAATGGACATGCGTCTTTAAGGAAGCCAGTATCGTAAATTCAAATAGAAGCCTGTGCTGGTTTGGACCGGAGTGTAGACCGACCGGCATCAGTGACAGGGTTTGGCTGGGTCTCGGTTTGATTGATTTGGCTGATGGCCAATGAATTGGTCTAAAAGGCTGTGCTCTGCTCAGTAACAGGCAGTGATTAGATCTGATCCCACTGAAATGTTTACAGAGGCAGGAGGTTTTCAGTTTGGTTTCAGTTTGACTTCTGGCAGCTTAGAGAGAAGACCCACTCTTTCTTCCCTTCATTTTTCTACAGAAAGGCTGTGTTTCTGAACTGGCAGAAAGCCCGGATTAATCTGTTCACGGGAGAACCATTAGAGGCTGTGCAGGTAAAGTGCAGAATCTGTTAACTCTCCATTGTAAAGCTGGTGTGAATCGATTATCCTTCTCCAGAAGGCCTGTTGCCTGGGAGTACCACATTTGACAAAACAGGGCCTGAAAGCAGGACATGGCCTGAAAGTTTGAGAAAGTAGGGACTCTGTCTCGCCAGGAAAAGTGTGAGTACGGCCTTTTAAAAACTGGAGGGAAACCATTACGGCATGCAACACAAAGACTGTAATCTATGTGCTTCCTGTGAAGTAGGAACCATCATCAGAAGCAAAGACTCTTTTCTCTATCATTTATATGTCATCCCCCCGCTTTTTCCACCCCTTTGTCTTTGTCTGTCTGGTGTGCGTGTGTCGAGGGCAAGTTTGAGTAGGAGTTAAGTACTTATTAATATTTAACCAATTGTATCTGCTGCATATTTCATCATTATTCTTTTTATAAATAAACAGTAATTGTATTTCAACTTCTAACCTGGTGATTATTGGGCAGCCAAGGGCCAAATACGTCTGTATTTTTATTGGAATTATTGGTTAATTCATGTGTGTTGTGACTTCGTGATGAGTGGGGCTGTAATTGACCGGGCACTAGCCCAGGGTGTCGTAATAGCATCACCGTATACTTCTCTGTATCAAATTCCGTCTGCCACTTGTCTGCCCATTCTGCTAGCCCTGTCTGCCCTGTTGCAGTCGACTGGTGTTATCCTCACTGTTCGTCACACCTCCAGCTTTGGTATCACTAACAAGTTTTAAAATTTTACTTTACACACCAACCTCCAAGTCATCTGCGTATATCAAAAAAGCAATGGTCCAAGCACAGACCCTTGGGGAATTCTCTGTCTCTCATCATTTAGTCTGAAAAACAATCACCGACCACAACTCACTGTTTTCTGTCCTTCAGCCAATTTTTAAAATTCAAGCTGACATTGATTATCTTATTCCAAGAGCCTTAATTTTGTTAATCATCCTTTCATGTGGTGCTTCATCAAATGCTTCCTTAAACCCATATGGACAACATCCATTGCATTCCTTTCCTCAACATTCTCCGTCACTTCATCAAAAATTTCAATGTCGTTCTTCTGCTTACAGTATTAACTCAGGTTATTTATGTTAAGTGCGCTAGAGACTGCACTAAATTAATGATCAGAGGACTGTCATATGAATGCATTAAAAGTTTGGCTGTTGATATCTTAACTCTGGAACAGTTCCTACAGTTTGGAGGGTAGCTAATGTAACCCCACTGTTTTAAAAGGGAGATGGAGAGAAAACAGGGAATTAATGACTAGTCAGCCTGACGTTGCCAGTGGGGAAAATTCTAGAATCCATTATCAACAGTGGCAGAGTCAGCATTGATTTATGAAAGTAAAATTATGCTTGACAAATCTACTGGAATTCTTTGAGGGGGTAACTAATAGATTTGATGAAGGGGAGCCAGTGAATGTGGTTTATTTGGACTTTCAGAAGACTTTCGACAAAGTCCCATGTAAAATATTAGAGTGTAAAATTAAATAGCATGGGATTAGGGGTAGTGGATTGAGATGGATAAAAAACTGGTTGGCAGATGGGAAATAAAGAATAGGAAGAAACGGGTCTTTTTCCAAATGGCAGGCAGTGACTAGTGGCGTACTGCAACGATCGGTGCTGGACCCTAGCTATTTACAATATTTCAATGAGGGAACAAAATGCAATATCTCCAAATTCACAGATCACACAAAGCTGGGTGGGAGGGTGAGCTGTGAGGAGGATGCAGAGATGCTTCAGTGTGATTTGGACAAGTTGAGTGACTGGGCAAGTGAATGGCAGATGCAGTATAATCTGGATAAATGTGAGGTTATCCACTTTGGTAGCAAAAATGGGAAGGCAGATTATTATCTGAATGGCCATAAGTTGGGAGAGGGGAGTGTGCAACGAGACCTGGGTACCCTCATACACCAGTCACTGAAGGTAAACATGCAGGTGCAGCAGGTACAGCATGGCATGTTGGCTTTCATTGCGAGAGGATTCGAGTACAGGAGCAGGGATATCGTGCTGCTTTTATACAAGGCCTTTGTGAGGCCATGCCTAGAATATTGTGTGCAGTTTTGGTCTCCTTTTCTGAGGAAGGATGTTCTTGCTCTAGAGGGAGTACAGAGAAGAGTTACCAGACTGATTCACAGATGGCAGGACTGACGTATGAGGTGAGATTGAATCGGTTAGGATTGTATTCGCTGGAGTTCGGAAGAATGAGCGGGGATCTCATAGAAACCGATAAAATTCTAACAGGACTAGACAGGGTAGATGCAGGAAGGATGTTCGTGATGGCGGGGTGGACAGAATCAGGGGTCACAGTCTGAGGATATGGGGTAGATCATTTAGGGCTGAGATGAGGAGAAATCTCTTCACCCAGAGAATGGTTGGCCTGTGGAACTCGTTCCCACAGAAAGCAGTTGAGGCCAAAACATTGCATGTTAATGGGCAGCATGGTGACACAGTGGTTAGCACTGTTACTTCACAGCGCCAGGACCCGGGTTCAATTCCGGCCTTGGGTGACTGTCTGTATAGAGTTTGCACATTCTTCCCGTGTCTACGTGGGTTTCCTCCATGTGCTCCGGTTTCCTCCCACAGCCCAAAGATGTGCAGTTAGGTGAATCGGCCATGCTAAATTGCTCCTTCGTGTCGAAAGGTTAGATGGGGTTAAAGGGTTGTGAAGGAGTGAGGTGGTGCAGGCTCAATGGACCAAAAGGCCTCCTGCTTCACTGTTTGATTCGCAAAGCAGTTAGATATAGCACTTGGGGCAAAGGCGATCAAAGGATATGGGGGGGAAGGTGGGATCGGACTATTGAGTTGAATGATCAGCCACGATAATAATAAATGGCAGAGCAGGCTCGAAGGACTGTATGGCCTCCTCCTACTCCTATTTTCTATGTTTCTAACCATAATTTCTAGACCAGAGGAATCAGAAAGGAGCCGCATGCTTTGCTAAGTGTTATTAGTAGCACAGTTCCAACAATCTCCTTGCTGCTCTGCCAATTGCGAATGACTTCTATTGACAATATAATTTGGGCAAGCGGATGTGTCAGATGTGTTTGAGTGGGTCGTATCTTTACCTCTGAAGCACAAGACTGTCTGTTCAAGCAAGCCATCTCTTCAGCCCAGCCCAGACGTTTGAATACAGGCTTTGAATTGGCAAGTCATGTTGCCGCTGTATAGAACCTTAGTTAGGCCACATGTGGAGTATAGCGTTCAATTCTGGTCGCCACACTACCAGAAGGATGTGGAGGCTTTAGAGAGGGTGCAGAAGAGATTTACCAGAATGTTGCCTGGTATGGAGGGTATTAGCTATGAGGAGCGGTTGAATAAACTCGGTTTGTTCTCACTGGAACGATGGAGGTTGAGGGGCGACCTGATAGAGGTCCACAAAACTATGAGGGGCATAGACAGAGTGGATAGTCAGAGGCTTTTCCCCAGGGTAGAAGGGTCAATTACTAGGGGGCATAGGTTTAAGGTGTGAGGGGCAAGGTTTAGAGTAGAAGTGTGAGGCAAGTTTTTTACACAGAGGGTAGTGGGTGCCTGGAACTCGCTGCCGGAGGAGGTGGTGGAAGCAGGGACGATAGTGACATTTAAGGGGCATCTTGACAAATACATGAATAGGATGGGAATAGAGGGATATGGACCCAGGAAGTGTAGAAGATTGTAGTTTAGTCGGGCAGCATGGTCGGCACGGGCTTGGAGGGCCGACGGGCCTGTTCCTGTGTTGTACTTTTCTTTGTTCTTTGTTGTTTGTAATACATACCCCGGCTGATACATCCAATGCAGCACTGAGCGAATGTTCCACTGACAGAGGTGCGATCATTTCAGTTAAACCATTGCCCCATCTTTCTTCCCAGGTGGATGTAAAGAATCACATGGCTCTATTTTGGAAAAGAGAAGTAGAGTCCTGGCCAATAACTAACTCTCAATAACATCACTTGGAATAGACTTTTAATATACTTAAGAAAAACTTTTATTTGGTGTTTTTATTTTTCTTGCTAGCTTGCCCTCTAGTTTATTTTCTTCATCCTGTTTTTTTTTTCAGTCCATCTTTGCTACATCTATCCTACAATGACGCCCAGTACACCTTGATACCTGAACAGTGTGCCTGAACTCTCGGTGTGTCAGCACCATAAAGGCAGCCGCCAACAATCTATCCAACATTTCAGGCCCACCACTCACATTTGCCACCTTATATTATTCCCTCCTTAATACCTTGGTTATCCATGGTAGGTTCTTCCTCCATTTAGAGTCTTTCCTCCTCATTGAGATGTCATGAATTATCGCCCTAAATGTCTGCCACTGCTCATCTATTATCTTACTTGCTAATCTATATGACCAGTCCACTTCGGCCAATTCCTTCCTCATACCTTTGTAATTCCCCTTCTTTACGTTTAACACTGCTACTTCAGTTTCAACTTTCTCACACTCACGTTGAATGCGCAATTCTATCATACTGTGATCACTACCTCCAAGGGGATTCTTAACCTTGATCATTTATTAAACCTACCTCGATACACATTACCAGATCCAAAATATTCTGATCCTTAGTTGACACCATGGCATATTGTTCCAAGAAACAATCGCAAATGCACTCTATGAATTTGTTCTCTGGGCTGCCATTTCCAATTTGATTAGCCCAGTCTACATTAAAATTACAATCGTCCATGATTAATGCAATGCTCTTTTTTACTTGCATTTGTTATTTCTTGATTTAAACTCTTTCCTACAGTGTGGCTACTTTTCAGGGATTGACACAATACTCCCACCACTCTCTCCATTCCTTTGGTATTTGTCGCTTCCACCCATTTAGACTCCAGACCTCTGAGCCTAGATCGTCCCTCAGCACTATACTTATTCCCTCCCTTATTAGCAAAGCTACCCCTCCTCCGTTTCCTCCCTGCTTGTCCTTCCCAGAAGTCAAATGACCCTGAATATTGATTTCCCAGCATTGAACTCTTTGCAGCCATGTCTCAGTCATGGCTATCAGATCATACCCATTTTACTCTATTTGTAAGTTAATTTATCTTGGGCGTGATTCAGCGACCGTGTTGCGCCCGGTGTGGATTAGGGTCGCAGGTAGACCGCGAGGGAGGGCAAAATCGAGATTGGCGCTGGGCACGAACCTACTTGTGATTTAACTGGCTCCATTTCAATGGCGAGTTCCGGATCACCCCCCCAAAATGGCGAGAATATCATTCATCCTCATTTGCATTCATTTCAATCTCATTAACAAGGCTGATGCCGAATGCAGCGGCCTCCGGGGAATTAACCGACTCCACAGTGGGAAGTCACATGGGTGTTGATTAGTACCCCTTTTCAAAAACGGGGAACCTGGCGCAATGGCATCTGCGGAGAAGTGAGGAGGTGAGTAGCCATTTCCACTTTCCGGCATGCAGCTCAAGGGCACCGGAGTTGCTGCGCCAGTGCTCAGAGGGGGTGGGGGACACTTCAGTTGGGTTGTGTTTGGTCATATGGGGCTGAAGCTTTCCAGGTCGGGGGTCACCCCTGGGCCGTGGGGGGTGGGGGGGGGGGGTGGAGGAGGGTGAGGGGCTTTGTGTCTATGAGCTCATGTTATCTTTAAATATTGTGAAGACCCATAATGGGTGCAGCCGCAGCTTAGGCCTGTCTGTCCTATCAGACTCTTTCAGGACAGAGCTCCTAAAAGTCAATTTCACTCCCTTTGACTGTGAGTAGCCTCCAGCTTCACAGCTGAAGGCTATTTCAAATGAGGAATAAGCCTTGTTAGGTGTGATGGCACTTCACGTTCCTCAACTCTCAAGTGCCTCCTCGTAGGCAGACGTGCCATGCCTCAGAAGATGATTGTTGCATTGCATGTGCAGCAAACTTTGATGCCTGAACAGTGTGCCTGAATTCTAGAAGCATCAGCACCATAAAGGCAGCTGCCACTAATTAAACACTAAAGAACAAAGCTTCACCACTGTTGGTCTTCTCATGACCAAAGGGTAAATGTGTGGATGAGCGTAGGGCAGCTAAGCCCAATCTCCCTGATGTTCCTGGCAGAGGTGTGGTCTGGGGTCCAGGGGCTCCTGATGTGACCAGGAGTAAGTGTGCAGAGCACCATTTGCCAGCACAACCGGTTCACTGGATGGCACTCTGAGAGAAGGTGGAGTAGTTATGGCAAGGGTGGAGGAGGCTTGGGGATTTGAGGATCCTTGGGTGGAAGTCCAAACTGATTGTTAGTTTCTCTCTCCTCCAATTCATTCCAAATAAAACTGTATTTGCTGGAATCGACCCCGCGGAGGCTGCTCTTGTGTTGCTTGTGGCAACCGAGGCGGGCAGACACCATAAAAGGCAGCAGCAACAACGCAGGCTGAAGGCAGCACCCCATGTGCAGGAGACCGTCGCACACTCTGAGGATCCGGCCGCCCACCCAGAAGGGGAGGCCAGCGATGCCCCAAGGTGTACAGGCCTCATTGGTCATTCAATGAGCTGTTGGACACCATGTGCTGCAGAAGACAGTGTGGCACCTGTGAGATGCTATATCCTCATGGACATGGCACTCCACAGTGGAGGTGGACACCCGATCCCAGTGACCGTGAAGGTAACTGCAGCCCTAAACCTTTATGTCACCTGACATTCAGGGCTCGAGCGGGGACCTATGTGTCATATCCCAATCTTCAGCCCACAGGTGCATCCAGGAGGTGGCAGATGCTCTGAATGCCCAGCCATCAGACTCTATGACCTTCGAGCTGGACCAGGCCCTGGGCTGCAGGAATGTCTGCCTTTGCTGGGATTCCCCAGGCCAGGGTGCGATCGATAATCCTTGGGCATCAGGGAGTGCCCTGTATTAACAAGAAGGGATTCCACTCCCTGAATGATCAGATTGTGTGCGACCAGCGCCTGTGAATCATGCACGTGTATGCCTGCTACTTTGGAGGAGTGCACAACATTAATATCCTGGGGCAATTGGAGACCCTGGTGTCTTCGAGGACCACCTGAGAATGACGGACTGGCTCATGGAGGAAAGGGATACCTGCTGAGCTCATGGCTGATGATTCCGGTGTGGAGGACTGAGAACGAGGTGGAGACAAAATGAGACCCATGTTGCCAACTGTGCTGTCATTGAGCGGTGCACGGGCTGGGAAAATGTGGTTCTTAAGTGGCACAGTGGCACAGCGGTTAGCACTGCTGCCTCACAGCTCCAGGGACCCAGGTTCAATTTTGGCCTCAGGTGACTGTGTGGAGTTTGCACTTTCCCTCCGTGTCTGCTTGGGTTTCCTCTGGTTGCTCCGGATTCCTCCCACAATCCCAAAATGTGCAGGTTAGGTGGATTGTCCATGCTAAATTGTCCCTCAGTGTCCAAAAGGTTAGGTGACTGGGTTATGGGGATAGGGTGGCGGTGTGGGCCTAGGGAGGGTGCTCTTTCCTAGGGTTTGTGCAGACTCAATGGGCTGAATGGCCCCTTCTATAATGTAGGGATTCTATGATTCTCAGCCTTGACCACTCTGGAGGTGCCTTGCAGTAAACTCCCCAGAGTGTCTTCCGCTTTGTGGTGGCCTCCATAATCTGGCACAGCAGCAGGGCGACATGTTGGCGGAGAAGAAGCAGGAGGAGGCGGATAGACAGGTGGCCTCGACTGAGGAGGAGGATGAGGTGCTCCAGGAGGGGCTGGAAGACTATCCTGATCAGGAGCCAGAGGATGAAGAACAGGCAGCGGCAGGAATGCGATGTGCCAGGTGGACCTCTTCATCTCCAGATTCTCTTAGGATGAGGCTGTGTCCATCAGCTCAACTCCCACTCGATTTCCCTCCTTCCCTCCAGTCCCCCCTCATCCATTCCCCTTCCCCAATCCACCCGCCCTCTCACTTTTTGTTCCCTTCGCCCCATTCCCCTCCCCTTATTGTCACCCTTCACCCCCATTCTCCCCATCCCACTGCCCCCTCCCTGACCCCTCGTTCCCTTCTCCAAGGGTCTGTGTAACATCACTGCAGGGTGATGGGCCTGTGTTGACACTGTCAGCGGGTCAACCTACAAGGCAGGAGAGTGATGATATCTCGCTGTGAGGAAAGCTCTGGTGCTCCTCAGTTTCTGTTGAAGTCTAACTCCTGTCTTTCTACTGACAGCGCGCTCACACCCATCCTCTGAACAGGGTCTGCATGAGTGGCTTTTGATCTTGTACCACTATGCCCGGGGGTGGGGTACTGGAGGGAAAAAGGTGGGCGGCTGTGCCCAGATGCCCCCTGTGAAGGTTAACATGACAAAGGTTTTACATGTATCAGGTGTAATTTGTTTTAATAGCAAACATTTTACTGTGACAGATTTCCATTACCCCTAACTACAGATAGTGACCTCATCAGTGCCCCTCACTCTTCTTGATCTTCCGTGGTCTAGAGCTGCATTGAGGTGTGCCCCCAGGATCAGAGCTGGAGATAGTCTGCTGCCTTACGAGCTCTGTGGTCTTTGATGCCTTGGCAGATGTCCTCTGGAGGGCCTGGAACCAAGGGGCACTGGCAGACTTACCGGTGTCAATGGCATCGCCTTGCCACCCTGTTCTGCCCACTCCCTTTGAGATGCGCCGGTGTCAGGAGGGGGGTGGGGGGGAGGTGGTATTCGGAAGAACTTGGGACCACCGTAGTCTCCTTGGTGGCAGCCCCAGATTGGCCTCCAGTGCTGCCTCCTCCCTCATGTGGCCCTGGGGACTCCATAGGCCTCGGAGGTATCTGGCTCTGCCAGTCCTCGAGGCTCCCCATGGTCTGTACCATGGTGTTGACGCCCTCAGCGATGTTTGTCAGTGACTGGGCCATGTTCTGCAGTGCCTCGGCAATTTCAATCTGCATCTGGGACATGTCCTTCAGCGACTGGGACATGATGTTAAGTCTCTCAGCCATGGTTGTCACAGGCTGAGCCATGCCTTAACACCACCACTCAAGACATGGACGTCGTGCTCCAGGTTTTCACTGCGGTCACCACTCTAGCACTTTTGACCTCGGTGCCATGCATTTTTGGCACCATCTTCTGCGCCTTCAGCCTTTGGGACTCCTCCAATCGGCTTTGCAGTTACTGGAATGTAGCTGACACTATCTCCTGTGTCCTATCATCTGCATCAGTTCTGGGAGAACATTGCCCAGGGGCTGTGATTCTGGCTAGGACCCAGCTGAGTCCTGGGATCCAGCAGACCTCCAACTGCTGTCTCGCTTGTATGTTCCTGCCACCTTCTGATGCGTATCAGCAACCCTGTGGTGCTCATCAGATTGTGCCCCAGAACTCTGTGCACTAATGGTCCACTAACGGTGTGTCTCTGCTCTGGTGGAAGGTGGGGGTGACAGCTGTGAGCTCGATGCTAGACTCCTCTGAGGTGTTCTCTTATCTGGATTGCACTTCCTCATCAGATGGAGATAATGGACATGTGATCAGTGGGGGGGGGGGGGGGGGGGGGTGAAGGATCATTTTGTCTGACATGAACAACTCACTTGAGACAGGTCACCTGGGTGATGGGGCAAATAGATCCTCACCTCTCTGGTGACAAGTGGAACTGATGCCAGGAGAGAGGCGGTAATCTTCATAGAATTTACAGTGCAGAAGGAGGCCATTCGGCCCATCGAGTCTGCACCGGCTCTTGGAAAGAGCACCCTACCCAAGGTCCACACGTCCACCCTATCCCCATAACCCAGTAACCTCACCCAACACTAAGGGCAATTTTGGACACTATGGGCAATTTAGCATGGCCAATCCACCTAACCCGCACATCTTTGGACTGTGGGAGGAAACCGGAGCACCCGGAGGAAACCCACGCACACACAGGGAGGATGTGCAGACTCCACACAGACAGTGACCCAAGCCAGAATCGAACCTGGGACCCTGGAGCTGTGAAGCATTTGTGCTATCCACAATGCTACCATGCTGCCCGTAACTTACCCTTGTAGCTCGGTCTAGGTCATTTGTCTTCTTTCCACGTTGGACGGTGGCCCTCCTGGTCATGCTGCCAGCACTGACAACCTGCTGTGAGCCAGGGTTTAGAGAACACCAAAGTGTATCATGGAGTTCACCTGACCCACAAATTTAAATAGATTGTGGTATGGGGAGCACACGGCCCACTCTACAGGTGTGGTACAGCAGAACTGGAAACATATTTTTTAAAGCAAAACAATGTTTATTCTATGAACTCAAGTTAACCTTTTTAAAGCATACAGTGAACATCTTAGCAACCATTAATTCAAATACAACCCCCAAAGAATACAACACTAAGTAATCCTTTAAGCTTTCCTTTTAACATCTTAAAGGATTACTTAGTGTTGTATTCTTTGGGGGTTGTATTTAAATTAATGGTTGCTAAGATGTTCACTGTATGTTTTAAAAAGGTTAACTTGAGTTTATAGAATAAACATTGTTTTGCTTTAAAAAATACTTTTCCATTTCTGCTGTACCACACCTGTAGAGTGGGCCGTGTGCTCCCCATACCACAATCTATTAAAAGTTGTGGGTCAGGTGAACTCCATGATACACTTTGAGGTTCTCTAAACCCTTGCCCATAACAAATTGGGGGCTCGAGGGGGATAAAAGTCTATCTATTGGGTTGGCTTAGTGAACTTAAAGACAGTGAGGGGTGAGCATATTGTGGTTGCTTTTCAGGTGTGGTATTTTAGTTTAAGTAGGGAGTGTGCTGTGAACAATGGCTCTTTCAGAGGTTCTGAAGTTTTTAGGGGTGGAGACGGTCACACGCAGTACCTTACGGACAGAGACTAAAAGCAGACTGTTAGATTTGGCAACAACATTGCAGTTAACATTACCTGACAAACTGCGAAAAGATGAGGTAATTATGGCGGTGGCTAAGCATTTATAGTTGCCTGAGATACACTTTGACTCATTGGAAATGGCAAAAATTCAGTTACAAATTAAACAAATGGAACATGAGAAAGAATTAAAGCAGCTTGAATACAAAAGAGAGAAAGAGGAAAAAGAGAGAAAAGAAAGGAAAACAGAAATAATAGCCCTAGCAGAACAAAAAGAAAGAGAAAGGGAGATACAGATCAGGGAAAAAGATAAAGAGAGAGAGTTTGAACTTCAGAAAATGGCCATGAAACATGACAGTCAGTTAAAATTGGCAGACATAAAGGGAAACGTACAGTTGGAGGGTTGTGATGAGGATAGTGAGAAAGAGCGTCATAGTCGAAGGCTTAGTGGGGATCTATTGAATATGTCCAAGCATTGCCAAGGTTTGATGAGAAGGAGGTGGAAGCCTTTTTCATTTCATTTGAGAAGGTAGCTCAACAAATGAAATGGCCACAGGACATGTGGATATTACTGATTCAAACAAAGCTGGGAGGTTCGGGCTAGTGAAGTGTTTGCATCACTACCGGAAGAGGTATCTGAGACGTATGAGGAGGTGAAAAAATCCATCTTAGGTGCATATGAACTAGTGCCTGAAGCCTACAGACAAAGGTTTAGAAATTTAAGGAAAGTACCTGGTCAAACATACGTGGGGTTTGAAAGGATCAAACAGAGTAATTTTGATAGGTGGATAAGGGCTTTGAAAATACACCAAAGGTCCGAAGCTCTCAGAGAAATTATACTTTTGGAGGTGTTTACAAATTCAATTCCTGATGCAGTGAGAACTCATGTGGAAGAGCAGAGGGTTAAAACTGCGAGATTAGCAGCAGAAGTGGCAGATAATTATGAATTAGTTCATGAATCAAAGCTTGGTTTCCGACATCAGTTTCAGCCTGTGAGGGATAGAAACAGGGGACATGAGAAGTACTCAGGTGGTAAAGGCAAAGGTGATCTGATGGGAGATAATAAGGAGAGTGTACCTCAGATTAAAAAAGAAATCCAGGAGGGTGGAAAAGAAATGAAACGTTTCAAATGTTTTCACTGTAATAAACTAGGCCATGTAAAGTCACAATGTTGGTGGTTGAAGAAAGGCACTGGGAAGGCTGATGTGATAAAACAGGATAAGACAGTGGGGTTTGTCAAAGTGGTAAAGGAAAGCACAAGTGAAGCGAAGGAGGTGCAAAAGATTGTACAGCCTGATCAAGAGGTGATTGATAAGAAGGTGCCAGATGTCTTTAAAGAATTTACTTGTGTGAGTAAAGTTTACTCATGTGTATCAGAAGGAGCAGGTAAAGAAGTCACAATTTTAAGAGATACGGGAGCTAGTCAATCTTTAGTGGTAAGAGATGAGGAGTTATGTAGTTTGGGAAGAATGTTGCCAGAAAAGGTGGTAATATGTGGAATTCAGGGTGAGAGGAGTAATGTTCAATTATATAAGGTAAGGTTGGAAAGTCCAGTGAAGAGTGGTGAAGTGGTAGTAGGAGTAATAGAGAAACTATCTTGTCCAGGAATACAGTTTATCTTGGGTAATGATATAGCTGGATCACAGCTGGGAGTGATGCCTACGGTGGTTGATAAGCCAGTGGAGAATCAGACAACTGAAGTGTTGAAGGACGAATATCCTGGGATTTTTCCAGATTATGTAGTAACAAGGTCGCAAAGTCACAGGTTAAGACAAGAGGAGAAATCAAACAGTGACGATGAAGTTGAAGACAATTATCAGAAACAATTTTTGATCAGATGGTTGAAAAAGAACAAGAACAGGTGGAGGATGAGGCAGAAATTTTTAGTTCAGGAAGATTGGCAGAGTTACAACAAAAAGATGTAGAAATAAAACAGATGTATCAGAAAACATACACGGAAGAGGAATCTGTGTGTATACCAGAGTGTTATTACCGTAAAAGTAATGTCTTAATGAGAAAATGGAGACCTTGTGGATGAAAATTGGGCAGAAGTTCATCAAGTAATATTGCCAGGAGGGTATAGAAAGGAGATGTTGCGAGTTGCACATGAGGTACCAGTCTTTTGGGAATATGGAAATCTCAAGCTAAAATCCCAAAACATTTTTATTGGCCTGGACTACATAAAGATGTAGTTAAATTTTGTCAATCATGTCACACATGTCAAGTGATAGGGATACCTCAAGCAGTGATAAAACCAGCACCCTTAATACCCATTCCAGCATTTGAGGAACCTTTTACAAGGGTCCTAATTGATTGCGTAGGATCGCTTCCAAAAACAAAAAGGGGGAATCAATATCATTTGACTATAATGGATGTGCCTACTAGATTTTTAGAGGCCATTCCAGTACGTAATATTACAGTTAAAAAGATTGTGGAGGAGTTACTTAAATTCTTTACTCGATATGGATTGCCCACAGAAATACAATCGGATCAAGGATCAAATTTTACCTCGAGGGTATTCAAAGAAGTTATGGATAGCTTAGGAATAAAACAATTTAAATCAACTGCGTACAATCCAGAATCTCAGGGAGAGTTAGAAAGGTGGCATCAGACATTAAAGACAGTGTTGAGGGCTCATTGTCAAGATTATCCAGAGGATTGGGATAAAGGAATTCCATTCGTATTGTTTGCAATTAGGGATGCATCTAATGAGTCAACTAAATTTAGTTCTTTTGAACTAATTTTTGGTCATGAGGTAAGAGGACCGCTTAAATTGATTAAGGAAAAATTGGTGAGTGAGAAATCGGAAATTACATTACTGAATTACGTGTCAAATTTTAGGGAACGATTAAATAGAGCAGGTGAATTGGCGAGACAACATTTAAAAGTTGTGCAAAATGTGATGAAACGGGTAGCGGACAAGAAATCCAAAGTTCGTAGTTTTGCCAGTGGAGATAAAGTTTTAGTGTTGTTAACAGTGGTAGGTGAGCTTTAAAAGCAAGGTTTTGTGGACCTTATCAGATTGAAAGGAAATTAAGTGAGGTGAATTATGTGGTAAAAACACCAGGCAGGAGGAAGACTCACCGAGTGTGTCATGTGAATATGCTTAAAAGGTACTTTGAAAGGGAACGAGAGCAAAAGGAGGAGGTTTTAATGATTCTAACTCAAAGTGACGTACCAAATCCAGTTGACTATAATTTGACATACCTCAAATTAAATTGGAAAACGAGGATCTTCTTAAAAATTGGGATAAATTGTTGAGTTACCTTCCAGAGGAAAAACGGACTGACCTGAAAGAGTTATTGATATCATGTGGGCAAGTTTGTAGAGATAAATTGGGAAGTACTAAAATGGCCAAACATGATGTAGATGTGGGAAATGCTATTCCAATCAAACAACATCCATATAGACTTAACCCTTTAAAATTGGTACAGGTTAACAAAGAGATTGTGAGTATGCTTAAAGATGGCAGAATTGAAGTGGGTTGCAGCCAATGGAGCTCACCCATAGTGATGGTACCTAAACCAGACGATACCCAACGGTTGTGTGTGGACTATAGAAAGGTTAATGTAGTTACAAGAACGGACTCTTATCCTATCCCACGTTTGGAGGATTGCATTGAGAAAGTGGGACAATCAGTTTTCATTTCCAAACTGGATTTACTTAAAGGTTACTGGCAGGTACCTTTATCCGAAAGGGCGAAGGAGATTTCAGCTTTTGTGACTCCAGATGGTATATACCAATTCAAAGTTATGCCATTTGGCATGAAAAACGCCCCAGCCACATTTCAACGGTTAACTAACAAAGTTGTTTCAACATTACCCAATTGTGCGGTATACGTCGACCATCTGGTAATTTTCAGCCAGACATGGAAAGAACATTTAAAAGATCTGATGGAGTTATTTGATCAACTTCAGGAGACGGGTTTGGTGATAAACCTAGCCAAAAGTGAATTTGTAAAAGCCCAAGTCACTTTCCTTGGCCATACAATTGGACAGAGTCGAATGGTCACACGGGATGTGAAACCAACAGTTATTGAGGAGTTTCCGATGCCCTCAAGACAAAGGGAAATAATGCGATTTCTTGGCATGAGTGGATTTGTTCGAACATTGGTGAAAAATATTTGTAGCATGTTTGCTCCACTGACGGACTTGCTCAAGAAGCGTAACAAATTCCAGCGGTCAGCGGAGTTTCAACAGGCATTTGACGGCCTGAAAGCTTTGATAACCAATGCTCATGTGTTGGAGAATTACAAGGGTCTCTGTGATCAGATTGAACTAAAATATCTGACTTTAAAGAGAAATGCCGAGGCGTAGAGAAATGGACGGATCGTGCAAGGACCTTCTTGTTCAAAGAGGTTGTCAATCGAGAAGGATTTCAGTTGGAGGAAGAAGAACGGAAAAAATGGACTATATTATTATACCTGTTTGCGTGTGTTGTTTTTTAAAAACGATAAAGTATATTTACTGTGTGCATTTCTTAAAGGATGGTGAAAAGGTGAAAAATGAAACCATCTTGAAGTTGAAGGTTTTTTTTTTCTTGGGGGGAGGTATCATGTGAGAGTACCTTTAAGAAATGGGTGTTTATACATGGGTGTGTATATAAGCATCTGTAGTGAGAGTACCTTTAAGAAATGGGTGTTTATTACTGCAGTGATGTCAGAGAGTGGGTGGAGCTGGGCTGTCTGTCAGCTTTTTAATTTCATTTTAGGCTGTTTGCAGCAGGGTGTGTTTTAATTTCGTTTTCAGAGCTGGATAGCTGCAGTCACAGCCAGAAAGTGTATTAGAGTCTCTCTCTGTAATCTAAAGACTGTAAATCGATCCTGGTGATTTAAAACTAATAACAGTAGTGACTTTAACCTGATGTGCTTCTGGTAAAAGGTGTTTTAAGTCTTATGGATGTTGAAAGGAAAGCGTAAAGGATTACTTAGTGTTGTATTCTTTGGGGGTTGTATTTGAATTAATGGTTGCTAAAATGTTCATTGTATGTTTTAAAAAGGTTAACTTGAGTTCATAGAATAAACATTGTTTTGCTTTAAAAAATACTTTTCCATTTCTGCTGCACCACACCTGTAGAGTGGGCCGTGTGCTCCCCATACCACAATCTATTAAAAGTTGTGGGTCAGGTGAACTCCATGATACACTTTGGGGTTCTCTAAACCCTGGCCCATAATAAAGCAGCTCCCCGTGTTAGCGGCGAGAAACTGTGGCGCGAGTCCAGCGAATCAGATGGTGAGACGGCCAGTAATGTTGAGAATCTTCTGGGGGCTCATTTCTGGCTCCAAGTGCTGTTGAATATGGGCCGTAATCTCATCAATGCGGCCATCACAAAATACCGCGTCAAATGTGCCCCAAACCGGACTTTTTTCACAAGTGGAATCACGCCACTTATTTTTTATGCCGTGTGCATTAAGATACAGAATTCTTAATAAGACCATAAGACCATAAGACATAGGAGCGGAAGTAAGGCCATTCGGCCCATCGAGTCCACTCCGCCATTCAATCATGGCTGATTTCAACTCCATTTACCCGCTCTCGCTCCATAGCCCTTAATTCCTCGAGAAATCAAGAATTTATCAACTTCTGTCTTAAAGACACTCAACGTCCCGGCCTCCACCGTCCTCTGTGGCAATGAATTCCACAGACCCACCACTCTCTGGCTGAAGAAATTTCTCCTCATCTCTGTTCTAAAGTGACTCCCTTTTATTCTAAGGCTGTGCCCCCGGGTCCTAGTCTCCCCTGCTAATGGAAACAACTTCCGTACATCCACCCTATCTAAGCCATTCATTATCTTGTAAGTTTCTATTAGATCTCCCCTCAACCTCCTAAACTCCAATGAATATAATCCCAGGATCCTCAGACGTTCATCGTATGTTAGGCCTACCATTCCTGGGATCATCCGTGTGAATCTCCGCTGGACCCGCTCCAGTGCCAGTATGTCCTTCCTGAGGTGTGGGGCCCAAAATTGCTCACAGTATTAGTCTTGTTTTTCTACCACTTTTCCCTACACTAAGCCCATCTGTATTCTCATGTCTTCCTCTTTTGCTTTCACTTTTTCTGCCTTTTGTTTCCAACCCAATTTCCATTTCCCCTAAATCCCTGCTCAGGTACCCATCCCCCATCAATCTAGTTTAAAACCTCCCCAACTGCACTAGCAAACACCCTTGCAAGGATATTCGGCCTGGTCCTGTTGGGGTGTAATCCATCCAGTTTGTACAGGTCCCACCTTCCCCAGAACCTGCCCAATGGCTCAGGAATCTGAAGCCTTTCCTCCAACACCACCCCTGCCGCCATGCATTCATCTGACCTATCCTCCTATTTCTGCTCTTGCTAGCGCGTGGCACTGGGAGTAATTCTGAGATTACTACCTGAGCGGTCCTGCTTCATTTATCACTTATCTCCCTGTATTCAGCTTTCCGCACCATATCCCTTCTTTTACCGATGTTATTGGTGTCGTGTTATGTACTCTGGGATAACACAGGCTGCAACTGGATGCAGCTTTAACCAAAAGGTACTCCAGACATTGAAGTTAGTTCAATCTGATTTATTGAACCAGTAGCACAGTTAGCACAGTTCTCTATGAGTTCAACTCTCTGCTAACCTAAGTGTGGTTACTCTGTCTGACTGAACCAGACTAGCTCTTAGCCACGTGCTGGAGGTGTGATACTGTACATACACCGTGACTCACTCTGTAGATGTTCATCAGTGGAAAGAGGCGGTGTGTGAGAGCCTTGTGCCTTTTATAGTGAGATACCACCGCTGAGTGTCCTGCCTGCTCATTGGTCATGCCCTGTTCTCTGTGTTCATTAGCTGCCTGTCTGTGCCTGTCTGTATATCATGACAATTGGTAGTGATGTACACTACGACCTCTGGCTCCTCGCTCTCCCTCTCCAAAATGTTCTGTGACGTCTGCACCACAGCAGCAGGGAGGCAGCATACCATCCTGGAATCACTTTTCTGTTCTCTGTGTTCATTAGCTGCCTGTCTGTGCCTGTCTGTATATCATTTTCTGCATATCATGACATCTTCCCTTTTTAAAAAATGTTTTGTTGGCATATGGGAATGTACGTACATGTGGTGGCATATATTAACATATTTACAAGCGGTGGCATATGTGAACGTATTTACATGTGAAGACAGCTGTCTAATGTGAGAAAACAGAACATAGCAAACAAAACAAATGTTTATATGGCCAGTCTTTGGGGCTTGCGTCTGATCCTTGTCGACCGCCGGAGAACTGGCGGTGGGGCCAACGGCGCCTTGACAGGCAGGATGGAAGCCTGACTGGTGGTGCAGATCTGCACAAGGCTGCATAGTGTCCAGGCTTCCCGCAGTTTAAACATCGCCTGCCTCTTGCAGGGCAGTGTTTCTTTAAGTGGGCGCTGCCGCAGTTCGAGCACGTCATGACGTCAGCGTCCTGACGCTCCACGCGTCGACGCACATGCGCAGTACGGGTGTCGGCCGCTTCGTTATCCCGTTCGCATCGCGCATGCGTGGGGCCCCGGGAAAAGCGTGCAAAATGGCCGCTTTCATCAATGCTGAGGCGCTGCATCCGGGAGATGGCCTGCACACTCTCTGCCTCGTGGGAGGCAAGTTTCTCAATTTCAGCTGATTTGTACTGGGCATAGCGATTTTTGGAGTGCTCATGCACTGTGCATGTTTCAATCGCGACTGGCAGGGTCATATGCTTGATTTTCAGTAGCTGCTCTCTCAGAGGATCAGAGTGAACTCCAAAAACGATTTTGTCTCTGATCATCGAGTCAGCAATATCACCAAAGTTGCAGGACAGCGCTAGTAGGCAGAGGTTAGTTAAGAAGGAGTTGAAAGATTCATCTTTACCTTGTAGACGCTGTTTGAATATGTAGCGCTCGAAGATTTAATTGGTGTCCACTTCACAGTGACTGTCAAACTTGTACAGGATGGTCTGAAACTTTGTCTTGTCCTGGACTTCGGTGAAGTGAAAAGAGTTGAAGAGTTCAATGGCTTGATCATCCGCTGTTGAGAGGAGAAGCGCGATCTTCCTTGCATCAGATGCACCCACGAGGTCTGAAGCTTTGATGTACAGCAGAAACCTTTGCTTGAATGTCCGCCAGTTGCCACTGAGATTGCCGGAGGTCCTGAGCTGGTGAGGAGCCTGAATCTTCTCCATGGTGCCGGGATACATTCGCTGGTCGTCATGGAATGGACTGAGGTAAACCACCTAGATTAAGCAGTCTCCTGGTAGCATGTCATGTTATGTACTCTGGGATAACACAGGCTGCAACTGCATGCAGCTTTAACCAAAAGATACTCCAGACATTGAAGTTAGTTCAATCTGATTTATTGAACCAGTAGCACAGTTAGCACAGTTCTCTTTGAGTTCGACTCTCTGCTAACCTAAGTGTGGTTACTCTGTCTGACTGAACCAGACTAGCTCTTAGCCACGTGCTGGACGTGTGATACTGTAAATACACCCTGACTCACTCTGTAGATGTTCATCAGTGGAACGAGGCGGTGTGTGAGAGCCTCATGCTTTTTATCGTGAGATACCACCGCTGAGTGTCCTGCCTGCTCATTGGTCATGCCCTGTTCTCTGTGTTCATTAGCTGCCTGTCTGTGACTGTCTGCATATCATGACAATTGGTAGTGATGTACACTACGACCTCTGGCTCCTCGCTCTCCCTCTCCAAAATGTTCTGTGACGTCTGCACCACAGCAGCAGGGAGGCAACATACCATCCTGGAATCACTTTTGTGGCCACAGAATGCCTATCTATTCTCCTTACATTTGAATCCCCTATCACTATAGCCTTAACCCCCTTTTTCCTCCCCAAATGCACAGTTGAGCTACCCATGGTGTCAGGGACTTGGGTTTCACTGCATTCCACTGAGAAGCTATTTTCCCCAACAGTATCTAAAGCAACATGTCTGTTTGAGAGGGGTATGGCCCCAAGGGGCTCCTGCACTGCCTGCCTACCTCTACTCTGCCCTGCAGTCACCCATTCCCTTTCTGCTTGTGCTGACTTAGCCTGGATTGTGACCATCTCTCTACATGTGCTATCCACAAAAATCCTAGCCTCACGGATTCATGCCCTTTGATCACTCCCCTTACTACCTCCAAATTTGGGAATATTAATAAGATTAAAGACCTTCTGTAATCTTCTTTAGGGCGGCACACTGGCACAGAGGTTAGCACTGCTGCCTCACAGCGCCAGGCACCCGGGTTCAATTCCGGCCTTGGGTCACTGTCTGGATGGAGTTTGTATGTTCTCCCTTCTCTGCATAGGTTCCCGCTGGGTGCTCCAGTTTGCTCCCACAGTCCAAATATGTGTGTGTTAGGTGGATTGGCCATGCTAAATTGCCCCTTAGTATCCAGGAATGTGTAGGTCAGGTTATGGGGTTATGGGGATAGGTGGAGTAGGCATGGGTAGAGTGCTCATTCGAAAGGCTGGTGCAGACTCGATGGGCTGATGGCCTCATTCTGCACTGTCGGGATTCTATGATTCTATGATACTCGATTGGGGGGAAATCAGATGGCGAAAGGGCCAGTAATGTTGAGAATTTCCTTGGGGCTGGTTATTAATTATTTGATGTATTTATGAATGGACTGGAAGCAGAACAATGCCTTTCACTGTACTTCAGTAGACGTGACAATAAATCAATCAAATCAAAACCCAAATGCTCACTCTGTAATAACAGACCTTACCTGTATTCTTACCATACGATCAAACAGTAGAATAAGTACTTGCCAGTTCCTACTTACCAATCAGCCTGTTCCCTGACTACTTCATTGAAGTACTGACTGCAGGTCACTCATTCACCCACTCTTCTACTTGGTGATTACTGCCTCTATGTCCCCTTTCCTCTCACCCACTCTGTCCCGATTATTGCCTCTTCTCGTACTTTCCTCTACGTGCAGCTGACTGCCTGACATGGCATCCTCCCTCGCACTCTCCTCTAGGTGCAGCTGACTGTCTATCCCAGTGTCCTTCTCTCGCACTCTCCTCTAGGTACTTCTGACCGTCTGCCCCATGTCCTCCTCTCGCACTCTCCTCTAGGTACTGCTGACCGTCTGCCCCAGTGTCCTCCTCTCGCACTCCCCTCTAGGTGCTGCTGACTGTCTATCCCAGTATCCTCCTCTCGCACTCTCCTCTAGGTGCTGCTGACTGTCTGTCCCAGTGTCCTCCTCTCGCACTCTCCTTTAGATGCTGCTGACTGTCTATCCCAGTGTCCTCCTCTCGCACTCTCCTCTAATGCTGCTGGCTGTCTATCCCAGTGTCCTCCTCTCGCACTCTCCTCGAGGTGCTGCTGACTGTCTATCCCAGAGTCCTGCTCTCGCACTCTCCTTTTGGTGCTGCTGACTGTCTATCCCAGTGTCCTCCTCTCGCACTCTGCTCTAGGTGCTGCTGACTGTCTATCCCAGTATCCTCCTCTCGCACTCTCCTCTAGGTGCTGCTGACTGTCTATCCCAGTATCCTCCTCTCGCACTCTCCTCTAGGTGCTGTTGACTGTCTGTCCCAGTGTCCTCCTCTCGCACTCTCCTCTAGGTGCTGCTGACTGTCTATCCCAGTATCCTCCTCTCGCACTCTCCTCTAGGTGCTGCTGACTGTCTGTCCCAGTGTCCTCCTCTCACACTCACCTCTAGGTGCTGCTGACTGTCTGACCCAGCATCCTCCTCTCGCACTCTCCTCAAGGTGCTGCTGACTGTCTGTCCCAGTGTCCTCCTCTCGCACTCTCCTCTAGGTGCTGCTGACTGTCTATCCCAGCATCCTCCTCTCGCACTCTCCTCAAGGTGCTGCTGACTGTCTGTCCCAGTATCCTCCTCTCGCACTCTCCTCTAGGTGCTGCTGACTGTCTGTCCCAGTGTCCTCCTCTCGCACTCTCCTCTAGGTGCTGCTGACTGTCTATCCCAGCATCCTCCTCTCGCACTCTCCTCAAGGTGCTGCTGACTGTCTGTCCCAGTGTCCTCCTCTCGCACTCTCCTCTAATGCTGCTGGCTGTCTATCCCAGTGTCTTCCTCTCGCACTCTCCTCTAGGTGCTGCTGACCGTCTGACCCAGCATCCTCCTCTCGCACTCTCCTCTAGGTGCTGCGGCGGTCTATCCCAGTGTCCTCCTCTCGCCCTCTCCTCTAGGTGCTGTTGACTGTCTGTCCCAGTGTCCTCCTCTCGCACTCTCCTCTAGGTGCTGCTGACTGTCTATCCCAGTATCCTCCTCTCGCACTCTCCTCTAGGTGCTGCTGACTGTCTGTCCCAGTGTCCTCCTCTCGCACTCTCCTCTAGGTGCTGCTGACTGTCTATCCCAGTGTCCTCCTCTCACACTCACCTCTAGGTGCTGCTGACTGTCTGACCCAGCATCCTCCTCTCGCACTCTCGTCAAGGTGCTGCTGACTGTCTATCCCAGCATCCTCCTCTCGCACTCTCCTCAAGGTGCTGCTGACTGTCTGTCCCAGTATCCTCCTCTCGCACTCTCCTCTAGGTGCTGCTGACTGTCTATCCCAGCATCCTCCTCTCGCACTCTCCTCAAGGTGCTGCTGACTGTCTGTCCCAGTGTCCTCCTCTCGCACTCTCCTCTAATGCTGCTGGCTGTCTATCCCAGTGTCTTCCTCTCGCACTCTCCTCTAGGTGCTGCTGACCGTCTGACCCAGTATCCTCCTCTCGCACTCTGCTCTAGGTGCTGCGGCGGTCTATCCAAGTGTCCTCCTCTCGCACTCTCCTTTAGATGCTGCTGACTGTCTATCCCAGTGTCCTCCTCTGGCCCTCTCCTCTAGGTTCTGTTGACTGTCTGTCCCAGTGTCCTCCTCTCGCACTCTCCTCTAGGTGCTGCTGACTGTCTATCCCAGTGTCCTCCTCTCACACTCACCTCTAGGTGTTGCTGACCGTCTGACCCAGCATCCTCCTCTCGCACTCTCCTCTTGGTGCTGCTGACTGTCTATCCCAGCATCCTCCTCTCGCACTCTACTCTAGGTGCTGCTGACTGTCTGTCCCAGTGTCCTCCTCTCGCACGCTCCTCTAATGCTACTGGCTGTCTATCCCAGTGTCTTCCTCTCGCACTCTCCTCTAGGTGCTGCTGACCGTCTGACCCAGCATCCTCCCCTCGCACTCTCCTCTAGGTGCTGCTGACCGTCTGACCCAGTGTCTTCCTCTTGCACTCTCCTCTAGGTGCTGCTGGTTGTCGATCCCAGTGTCTTCCTCTCGCACTCTTCTCTAGGTGCTGCTGGCTGTCTATCCCAGTGTCTTCCTCTCGCACGCTCCTCTAGGTGCTGCTGACCATCTGGCCCAGCATCCTCCTCTCGCACTCTCCTCTGTGACTCCTCCGCTATCCTATTCCTTCACCACTTCCAAAATGCGTTGTTCTAAGAAATCGCCCTGAATATACTCTACGAACACATCCTTAAGGATACCTTTGCCAATTTGATTAATCAAGTCTAAATGAGCTTAGAATTACCAATGATTATTGAAACAAGAACAAATTAACAAACGAGGCTGGAGTAGGTGTAGACCACATGGTCCATCAAGCCAGTTCCAACACTCAATATGACTAATCTTGACCTTCAGCTGCACTTGCTTCCTGCTCTCCATATCTCTTGATGCTTTGAGAGACCAGAAATCCATCTACCTTCCCCTTAAATACATTCTATAATGAAGCATCCACAACCCTCTGGGGCAGAGAATGCCAAAGACTCACAACTCTTTGAGAGAAGAACTTTTCCCTCATCACAGTCGTGAACGATCATCCCCTTATCCTGCAATTGTATTCCTGTACTGTAGATTTCCCCAGCCAGCAGAAACAACCTCTTTACATCACCCACCCTGTGAAGCCCCATCAGAACTTTATAATATTTCAATAAGATCACCTCTCATTCTTCTGAGCTCCAGAATGTAGGCCTAATTTACTCACCCTTTCATCACAGGACAATCCTCTTATCCCAAGGATATATCTCGTGAACCATCACTTTATTGCTTCCAATGTAAGTATGTCCTTCCTTAAATATGGAGACCAAAATTGTACAGTTTAATTCCAGATGTGGTCTCATCAATGCCCCACACAAATGTAGCAAACCTTCATTATGCCTGTACTCCAATCCGCTTGTAATAGAACACAACATGCCATTTGTTTTCTTAATTTCTTGCTGTACCTGCATGCTAACCTCCAAAGTTCCTTCTGTGAACACACCCAAGTGTCTCTGAACATCAACTGTTACAAGTTTCATGCCTTAAAAAGATTCTGCTTTTCAATTCTTATGAACAAAATGAATAACCTCATACTTCCCCACATTTGATTCTATTTGATATCTTGTTGGCCACTTAACCTGCACCTCGCTTACCCTCTATTTCTGGTACAGAACTTGCATCTTCGATTTTGAAGACAAACAAAAATATTTGCTGAGTACCTCTGCCATTACCTCATTCCCCTAATAATTTCTTCTGTTTGACTTTAGCTACTCTCTACCTTCTTATATACTAGCAAAAGCTCTTACAATATTTTTTACATTCCTGGTTAGTTTTCTATTGTATTTAATACTTTGCCTTTTTCGTCAATGCTTTGCTGGCCCTTAGCTAGTTTCTAAAACACTCCAATCCTCAGCCTTATTAATCTTTGCAATCGTATATGCCTCCTCCTTTAATCTAATACTATCCTAATCTAGAAACAATTATGCAGGATAATATTAGTAGTCACATGAAAAAATGTGCATTGATCAGGGAGAGCCATGTTTTGGAAGTTGTGTTCAACTAACTTGCTGGACTTTATTGAGGAAGTAACATAAAGGGTTGATGAGGGTAATGCTATTGGCGTGGTGTATATGGACTTTCAGAAGATTTTCGATACAGTGCTACACTTGTATGATGAAAAAGGATTTTAGATATATTGCATTATATGTATTTTTGGTGAAGTAAGGGTGAAAAACCTGAGTTGCAGAGTGTTTGACTGCTGCAGTCATGTTTTTAAAAGAATCTTGGTTTGAAAGACAACAAAGCCTTTTGGAGCCTGAGGTGCTCCACCATAAAAGCTTGAGCTAATGAAATTTTTGTTTTGATTAAGGGAATTCCCTGCGGAATTAGTTTTCAGGTTGGTGAATTAATGTCATTACTGGGTGCAGCTAAGGTATCAGGCATTTTGAGAAAGCATTTTCAGTTTAGTTCTGATCTGGGTGAAGTTGTGCACAGTGAAACAGGTCTGCTCTCGCTGTAAGTTAGTGATTAACTGTATTTAAAGCAGTGCAGACTTGTCTGAGGTCTGGGATCGTAACACTCGTGAGAAAAGTTTTGGTTAAGAAATAAAAGGGACAGTAGCAACATTGATACAAAATTCGTTGAATAATGGGATGCAGAGAATCATCGTCAATGGATATATTTTGAGTTGAAGGAAAGTTTGGAGTGGTATTCCCCAGGAGTCAGCATTGGAACCCTTGCTCTTACTAATATATATTAATGATCTAGACCTTGGTTTACAAGGGACAATTTCAAAATTTGTGGATGATACAAAACTTGGAAGTATTGTAAACTGTGAAGAGGACAGTGTAGAACTTCAAAAGAAAATGGATAAGTTGGTGGAGTGGACAGCTGGGTGGCAGGTGAAGTTCAATATGGAGAAGTGTGGGCTGATGCATTTTGGTAGACATGGAGAGACAATATACAAAAAAACATAGAAAATAGAAGCAGGAGGAGGCCATTCGGCCCTTCAAGTCTGCTCTGCCATTCATTTAGATCATGGCTGCTCATCACGTTCAATATCCTGATCCCACCTTCCCCCATATCCTTTGATCCCTTTAGCCCCAAGGGCTATATCTAATTCCTTCTTGAAATCACACAATGCTTTGGCCTCAACTACCTTCAGTGATAGTGAATTCCACAGATTCGCCACCCTCTGGGTGAAGAAATTTCTCCTCACCTCAGTCCTAAAAGGTTCACCCCTTATCCTCAAACTTTGACCCCTAGTTCGGGACTCCCCCACCATCGGGAACATTCTTTCTGAATCTACCTTGTCTCATCCTGTTAGAATTTTATAAGTTTCTATGAGATGCCCTCTCATTCTTCTAAACTCCAATGAATATAATCCTAACCGACTTAGTCTCTCCTCATATGTTAGTCCCACCATCCCAGGAATCAGCTTGGTAAACCTTCGCTGCACTCCCTCCAAAGCAATAACATCCTTCCTCAGATAAGGACACCAAAACTGCACACAATACTTCAGGTGTGACCTCACCAATTTAATTGTAGTAAAACATCTGTATTCCTCGACTCAAATCGTCTAACTATGAAGGCCAACATACTATTTGCCTTCTTTACTGCCTGCTGTACCTGTGCGCTTACTTTCAGTGACTGATGAACAAGAAAACAAAGGTCTCGCTGAATATCCACCTCTCTCAATTTACACCCATTCAAATAATAATCTGCCTTCCTATTTTTGCAACCGAAGCGGATAACCTCACATTTATCCACATTATATTGCATTTGCCATGCATATGCCCACCCACTCAGCCTGTCCAAATCCCTGTGAAGCATCTCTGCATCCTCCTCACAGCTCACCCTCCCACCGAACTTTGTATCATCTGCAAAGTTGTAGATAATATATTTAGTTTCCTCGTCCAAAACATTAATATGCAATGTGATCAGTTGGGGTCCTCGCATATGTCCCTGTGGTACCCAACTATTCACTGCCAGCCAATCGGAAAAAGACCCATTTATTCCAACTCTTGTCTGCTAACCAACTTTCTGTCCATCACAAGACCCTACCCGCAATCCCGTGCGCTTTAACTTTATGTAATAATCTGCTATGTGAGACCTTGTCGAAAGCCTTCTGAAAGTCTAAATAAACCATATGCACCTGTTTCCCCTGATCAGCTCTTAAAAGAATTCCAGTAGATTTGTCAAGCATGATTTTCCTTTCCTAAATCCATGCTGACTTTTTCTGATTGCACCACTGCTTTCCAAATGCAGTGCTAAACAAAATAAGGGGTAAATTCTTAAAGGGTTGCGGGAGCAGAGGGACCTGGGTGTTTCTCTGCATATATCATTGAAGGTGGCAGGACAGGTGGAGCTATCCAATCGGAGAACCAGTAGAAATTCAGTTTTGGGTTTTGAAATTGTGGGCTGGTTGAATATGGTCTGTATTCTGCCTGTTATTAACAACCAAAGGTTGTTTGATTCAACCAGCTGCTTATTGACCTCACCAATTGTAGGGGATGTAGGACATAATATAATAATAATATTTATTGTCACAAGTAGGCTTACATTAACACTGCAATGAAGTTACTGCGAAAGTCCCTAGTTGCCACATTCCGGCGCCTGTTCGGGTACACCGAGGGAGAATTCAGGATGTCCAAATTACCTAACAGCACATCTTTCGGGACTTGGGGGAGGAAACCGGAGCACCCGGAGGTAACCCACGCAGACACGGGAAGAATGTGCAGAGTCCGGACAGACAGTGACCCAAGCCGGGAATTGAACCTGGGATCCTGGCACTGTGAAGCAAAGTGCTGACCACTGTGCTACCGTGTCGCCCATGCCACTGAAAATCCTAAGCAATGTTGCTCAAATGTGTGGCAGGTATTGGACTGATGCAGCACCCTATTACTGAAAAATACCATCAGTACAGCAGCAACGGGAAATGGCTTGTTTAATCTGCTGGTCAAATGTTTGTAATACTCTACCTTTCCAGGGTAATTTGAGACAGACGGGGCATTTCCCGCATCAAAAGTGGCACTTTTGTCCAATTAGTGAATTTGCATGATACAGAGTAAACAATGATCTAATCAGAATACCACTGTCCTGCAGGATAGCTTTGATCCACTTTATTTTTCATCAAGTGTGCTGGACAAGCAAATTGTTGATTTAACAAATCTTCTAGTGCTTGGAGTTTTACGAATCCTAATGGATATACTGAAGTTAAGGTAGGCTTGTGGTGGACAGTGGTGGAGAATCCATTCATGGATTTCTCAACTAGCACGTCGAGGAACAGGAGTGCATTAGACTACTCCATCTCAAAAGTGCTCTTTCACATGGAATGGAGTGTATTAAGGTTACTATTCAGTGACAATATGAGTGGTATTTTCCACTAATGGGGTGCTGTTGTCAGCCAAGTAAGAATTTCTGCCTACCACATAAATGTGCAACATCATGAATTTCAGGGCCACTGCAATACCAGGTGTGTAGGCTGCACATCCCAATGATTGGAATATTGAATCAAACAGCCTGTTCTTCAGGTGTGGTAATAGGCATGAGTACAGACTGCACTCAACCAGCCTGAGCTTGCAAAACCCAAAACAAAGCATCTACTGTTAGATGTGGTTCTGGGATTGGGTGGCACTTCCTGAACAATCCCGAGTGTGCTAATATACACAGAGAACAGGACTGACAAATCCTTCAGCTTGCCCCTCAGCTTCAGATTAGCTTGGTAGTCCCTGTTTGCCGAAAGCCCACATCGAGTAAGGCTTACTGAGTTCAATATTCAGAGTATAAGGTAGTCCAGCATGGTCGGAGGGATTCAAGGTTGGATTGAGAGAGCTTCTCTCAGGGGTGTTTTTCTGTGCTGCATCTGACTGTACCAATATGTTGCAGTTTCATGTCCTTCGCAATGTGAGAAGCCCCACTTCTGACTTACAGTAACACCGCGGCGGAGATGATTATGCTCCACAGCAACAAGCATTTTGTTAAAAGCTGCCAATACGATTTCTCAAATTCCTTACAGATGCTCTTCTTTTCCTTAAACCATGTATCCAGTGCCCAAGAGCTGCTCAAAGCATCGCACGGAACAGAAACGAGAACAATATATTGATCCTGTCTGAAGGCTCAGATGCCCCAACTTGATAAATGAGACATCTACATCGCACACGTTGTGTACTTTGGCCATTATTCATTGTTTACAACAGGCAAAATCTTAAAATAAGCAATACTTACTTAAGATATGATCCCAGTTCAAGTAAGCCATCACTCTAACCATGGACCATAACAGACAAGGATTCATTGATATTCTTGCCAATTTTATTAGAATATACTTTTCAGTAAGTCACATCAAGACACAAACAACATCTATGCAAAATCATTAAAATCCGCACAATTTAAGTAGGATTAAGATTTCTATAAATACAAAAATACTCTTTAGGAAATTCATTTTTAGGCTGCCTTACCAATGCACTATTTCTTATTGAAATCTTACTTGTAATGCTTGGAATATTATAGACTCCAGATTTCATAAATAAAGTCAGTATTATATTAGCAGATTTGTTATTGCATTGCTCGCGTGAGGTGAAACTTTTATAAGAATATGGTTGTCCCCCTTGTTGTTTGCACTGGCAATTGAGCCGCTGGCCATGGCATTGAGGGAGTCCAGGAACTGGAGCGGATTGGTTCGGGGTGGGAGAGGAACACCGGGTGTCGCTGTATGCCGATGACCTGTTATTGTATGTTGCGGACCCAGTGGAGGAGATGGCGGAGGTCATGCGGATCCTTAGGGAGTTTGGGGACATTTCGGGGTATATACTTAACATGGGGAAGTGTGAGCTCTTTGTGGTGCACCCAGGAGACCAGGGAAGGGAGATAGACAAGCTTCCGCTAAAGAGGGCGGAAAGGAGCTTTCGGTACCTGGGGATCCAGGTAGCTAGGAGTTGGGGGGCCCTGCACAAGCTCAATTTGACGCGGTTGGTGGAGCAGATGGAGGAGGCTTTTAAAAGATGGGATATGTTGCCACTCTCATTGGCGGGTAGGGTGCAGTCGGTTAAAATGACGGTCCTTCCGAGGTTTCGCTTTGTATTTCAGTGCCTTTCCATTCTGATCCCTAAGGCCGTTTTTAAATGGGTAAGCAGGAGCATCATGGGATTCATGTGGGCGAATAAGACCTCAAGGGTAAAAAGGGTTTTCCTGGAGCGTAGCAGGGACAGAGGAGGGATGGCGTTGCCGAATCTATGTGGCGACTACTGGGCTGCCAATGTGGCGATGATCCGTAAGTGGGTAATGAAGGGGAGGGGGCAGTGTGGAAGAGGCTAGAGATGGTGTCCTGTGTCAGCACGAGTCTGAGGGCGCTGGTGACGGCACCGTTGGCGCTCCCGCCGATAAGGTACACCATGAGTCCGGTGGTGGCGGCGACTCTGAAGATTTGGGAGCAGTAGAGGCATCATAGGGGTGAGGTGGGGGCCTCGGTTTGGTCCCCGATTCAAGAGAACCATCGGTTTGTCCCGGGAAGGAAGAATGGGGGGTTTCTGAGCTGGCATCGGGCAGGGATTAAAAGAATGGGGTCCTGTTCATTGATGGGACGTTTGCGAGCCTAGGGGCGCTGGAGGAGAAGTTTGGGCTATCCCTGGGAAACGCTTTCAGGTACATGCAAGTGAGGGTGTTCGTGAGGCGGCAGGTGAGGGAATCCTCGCTGCTTCCAGCATGCAGGATTCAGGACAGGGTGATCTCGGGGGTATGGGTTGGAGAAGGCAAGGTCTCGGCGATTTACCAGGAGCTGCAAGAAGAGGAGGAGACCTCGGTGGAGGAGCTAAAGGGAGGAGGAGCTCGGGGAGGAGATAGATGAGGGTCTGTGGGCTGATGCCCTGAGTAGAGTTAATTCTTCCTCCTCTTGCGCCAGGCTTAGCCTGATACAGTTTAAAGTTGTTCACAGAGCGCATATGACAGGGGCGAGGTGAGTAGGTTCTTTGGGGTGGAGGACAGATGTGTGAGGTGCTCGGGGAGCCCAGCAAATCACGCCCATATGTTCTGGACGTGCCCGGTGCTGGATAGGTTTTGGAAGGGCTTTGCGAGGACTATGTCCAAGGTGGTGAATGCCCGGGTCAAGCCGAGCTGGGGGGTAACATTATTTGGGGTATCGGACAAGCCGGAAGTGCAGGAGGCGAAAGAGGCCTGTATTCTGGCCTTTGTGTCCCTGGTAGCCCGGCGGAGGATTTTGTTACTGTGGAAGGATGCAAAGTCCCCTAGCGTGGAAGCCTGGATTAATGGCATGGCAGGGTTCATCAAGCTGGAGAGGATAAAGTTTGCCTTGTGAGGGTCTGTGCAAGGGTTCTTCAGGCGGTGGCAACCGTTCCTAGATTTTATTGCGGAGTGTTAGGAGGAGGTCAGCAGCAACCTGAGGGGGCGGGGGGGGGGGGTTTCTTCTGGGGTGGCATTTGGGTTAGGGTGGGGTGTTTCCCTATTTGTGTTTTTATTGTTATATGGGGGGGTTATGGTAGTTTGGGGAAATTCTATGTATAATTCTTGCGGGTTGGGTTCTTATGTTCTTGTTTCTTTTTTCTGTAGGGGGGGGCGGTTTTGTTGAAAATCTGTTGAAAATTTGAATAAAGATATTTAAAAAAAAAAGAACATGGCTGTTATGTCAAATCGCATTCGTGGAATTCTGGCTGCAGCTATATTGAATCAGCCCTGTGCAAGTTGGGAAGGGAGCTTGGGATCCAGCAGTACCGGAATAAGCCCTCAGCATCTAGCAGTATCATAAGGGACGACTGGTTCTAGGAGCAATGGCAGGTATGGGATGTGGTCCCTGTGTCTGGGGTACACAGCAGTGCAAGACACATAGGGGTGCCCTGACATCTACGATCAGTAGGTTGATAGATTCTTATCTGGGTGCATTGGCGACAAGGACGCAGTACAAAGAAAAAGAAAAACATCTGGATGTCTCAAAGCACTTGACAGCCAATGAGCTACTTTTGCAGTACAGTCATTTTTGCAATGTAGGAAACACAACAGTCAACTGTGCAGAGCATGATCCCACAGGCAGTAATTTGACACGATTAGTCAATTTTGTTGTTAAAAGGACATTGGTGTAGGATTATTAAAGAACAGCAAAGAACAAAGAACAATACAGCACAGGAACAGGTCCTTCAGCCCTCCAAGCCTGTACCAGTCATGATACCACCCTTTGCCAAAACCCTCAGCACTTCCTTCTGTCGTATCCCTCTATACCCATCCTATCCATGTGTTTGTCAAGATGCCTTTTGAATGCCATTATTGTATCTGCTTCCACAACCTCCCCTTGCAATGCGTTGCAGGCACTCACCACCCCCTGCGTAAAAAACTTGCCTCGCACATCTCCTCTAAACTTTGCCCCATGGAACTTAAACCTATGCTCCCCGGTGACTGACCATCCACCCTGGGAAAGCGTGCCTGCCCATCAACTCTATACATGCCCCTCATAATCTTGTAGACCTTTATCAGGTCACCCCTCAACCCACGTCATTCCAATGAAAACAGTCCGAGTCTATTCAGCCTCTCCAAATAGCTAACAGCCTCCAGACCAGGCAACATCCTGGTAAACCTCCTCTGCACCCTCTCCAAAGCCTCCACTTGTAGTATGACGACCAGAATTGTGCGCAATATTACAAGTTAATTAATGAAGATTCTGGGCTCACGAACAATGAGAATACAATCTGGACATTTGTCAGCTCTCACAGAGGACCCATATTGAGCAAAATTGTGGTGACTGGGAAGGAGAGACCTAGACCCCTGGTAGGGGGCTGAAGAGTGGCTCATTTAAAATGGGTGCAGTGTCTGGGAGTATTGAGATTTGCAGTTCTCTGGCAGTTTTGGCGAGAGAAAGATCTGACAGCCTGGATTGGATTGGATTAGATTTGTTTATTGTCACGTGTACTGAGGTACAGTGAAAGTATTTTTCTGCGAGCAGCTCAACAGATCATTAAGTACATGAAATGAAAAGGAAATAAAAGAAAATACATAATAGGGCAACCGAAGGTACACAATGTAACTACATAAGAACTGGCATCGGATGAAGCATACAGGGGTGTAGTGTTAATGAGGTCAGTCCATAAGAGGGTCGTTTAGGAGTCTGGTAACAGTAGAGAAGAAGCTGTTTTTGAGTCTGTTTGTGTGTGTTCTCAGACTTCTGTATCTCCTGCCCAATGGAAGAAGTTGGAAGAGTGAGCAAGCCGGGTGGGAGGGATCTTTGATTATGCTGCCCGTTTTCCCCAGGCAGCGGGAGGTGTAGATGGAGTCAATGGATGGGAGGCAGGTTCTTGTGATGGACTGGGCTGTGTTCACGGCTCTCTGGAGTCAGACACTTTCGGAACTTATTGGATAGGCACATGGAGCACACCAGAATGACAGGGAGTGGGATAGCTTGATCTTGGTTTCAGACAATGCTTGGCACAACATCGAGGGCCGAAGGGCCTGTTCTGTGCTGTACTGTTCTATGTTCTCTGAGGTTTCTTGCGGTCCTGGGCCGAGCAGTTGCCATACCAGGCTGTGATGCAGCCTGATAGGATGCTTTCTATGGTGCATCTGTAAAAGTTGGTAAGAGTCAATGTGGACATGCCGAATTTCCTTAGTTTCCTGAGGAAGTATAGGCGCTGTTGTGCTTTCTTGGTGGTAGCATCGACGTGGGTGGACCAGGACAGATTTTTGGAGATGTGCACCCCTAGGAATTTGAATCTGCAAACCATCTCCACCTCGGCCCCATTGATGCTGACAGGGGTGTGTACAGTACTTTTCTTTCTGAAGTCTATGACCAGCTCTTTAGTTTTGCTGGCATTGAGTGAGAGATTCTTGTCACTGCACCACTCCACTAGGTTCTCTATCTCCCTCCTGTATTCTGATTCATCGTTATTCGAGATCCGGCCCACTAACTTGTAGATGGAGTTGGAACCAAATTTTGCAATGCAGTCGTGTGTGTATAGGGAGTAGAGTAGGGGGCTAGGTACGCAGCCTTGCGGGACCCCGGTATTGAGGACTATTGTGGAGGAGGTGTTGTTGTTTATTCTTACTGATTGTGGCCTGTGAGTCAGAAAGTCGAGGATCCAGTTGCAGAGTGAAGAGCCATGTCCTAGGTTTTGGAGCTTTGATATGAGCTTGGCTGGGATTATGGTGTTGAAAGCGGAGCTGTAGTCAATAAATAGGAGTCTGATGTAGGAGTCCTTGTTGTCGAGATGCTCTAGGGATGAGTGTAGGGCCAGGGAAATGGCGTCTGCTGTGGACTGGTTGCGGCAGTATGCGAATTGCAGTGGATCAAGGCGTTCTGGGAGTATGGAGGTGATGCGCTTCATGACCAACCTCTCGAAGCATTTCATTATGACTGAAGTCAGGGCCACCGGACGGTAGACATTGAGGCACGTTGCCTGGTTCTTCTTTGGCACCGGTATGATGGCGGTCTTCTTGAAGCAGGTGGGGACCTCGGTGTGGAGTAGGGACAGGTTAAATATGTCGGTGAACACCTCTGCCAGCTGGTCCGCGCAGGCTCTGAGTGCACGACCAGGGATCCCGTCTGGGCCCGTCGCCTTCCGAGGGTTCACTTTCAGGAAGGCCGATCTGACTTCGGAAGCTGTGATGGTGGGTATGGGTGAGTTATGGGCTGCTGGGGCACTCAACAGCGGATTGTTGGTTTCCTGCTGGGACCGAGCATAGAATGCATTGAGTTCATCGGGGAGGGGTGCGCTGCTGCCAGAGATACTGCTCGGCTTCGCTTTGTTGCCCATTATGTTGTTTAGTCCTTGCCACAACCGCCGAGAGTCTGTCTGTGACTCTAGCTTGGTTTGATATTCTCTCTTGGCATCTCTGATGGCTTTGCGGAGGTCGTACCTGGATTTCTTGTATAGGTCAGGGACGTCTGACTTGAACACCTCAGACCAGTCATTCAGTAGGGAGTCAATCTCGCGATTGAGCCATGGTTTCCAGTTGGGGAACATACATGCTGCTTTCTTTGGCATGCAGTTGTCCACACATTTGCTGATGAAGTCTGTGACGGTGGTGGCATGTTCATTTAAGTTGGTCGCCGAGTTCTTAAATATGGACCGGTCCACTGTCTCTAAGCAGTCACGTAGGAGCTCTTCTGTTTCCTCCGACCAGCACTGCATGACCTTCTCAGCTGGATTCTCCCGCTTGAGTTTCTGCTCGTATGTCGGGAGAAGGAGCACCATCTTATGGTCTGATATCCCAAAGTGCAGTCAGGGGATGGAACGGTGGGCGCCCTTGATTTTTGAGTAGCAGTGGTCAAGAGTGTTGTCGCCCCTGGTGGGACAGGAGATGTGCTGGTGGAATTTTGGCAGTACACTCTTGAGGTTGGCCTTGTTGAAGTCTCCGGCCACAATGAACAAGGCCTCCGGGTGTTCTGTTTCATAGTTGTTTATAACTTTGTACACTTTGTCCAGTGCCTTCCTCACTTCTGCCTGGGGTGGGAGGTAGACCGCTGTGATAATGGCTGAAGTGAACTCACGTGGAAGATAGTATGGGCGGCACTTCACAATTAAGTATTCCAGGTCCGGGGAGCAGGAGGTGGCCATGGTCGCCACATCCAAGCACCAGGAGGAGTTGATGAGGAGGCAAACCTCTCCACCGTTTGCTTTGCCTGCGGTCCGCCCGGTGAATTGAGAAGGCTTCAAGTTAGATGGCACAGTCCGGGTGAGCCATGTCTCTGTGAAACAGAGCACGCAGCAGTCTCTTACTTCCCTTTGAGAGGTAAGTCTAGCGTTAAGTTCATCCAGCTTGTTTTCGATCGCTTGGCCTTTGCTTCAGGGATAGCTAAAAGTGTTCTGATGGAAGGTCATCAACCCGAAACGCTGACTCTGTTTCTCTCCACAGAAGCTGCCTGACCTGCTGAACATTGTATGTTTAGATTTCCAGTATCTACTCTATTTTGCTTTTGTATTCGGGTTGAAGGTGTGTTTGGGGCACTGACACACCCCTGCCCAACAGCCATCCTGCCCTGCCCATTTTGCTGTCCCTTTTTCGCTCTCAGATATATTTTTCATGACCAATTCCTTCCATTATTTTCCTTTAAGTTTGCCCCTTGTGAAAATTATAGGTCAGAAGTTGTGCAATTTCTTGATAGTTTTTCTTGACTTACAGGAGCATAGATCTGCGTGCCTGTCATTGAGCTTTCAGACTTATACAGTCTTTAATAAGCACAAATTTTCATAAGCAGATGGCATTCCATAAGATGTTAAACGACCATCAATTAAATAGTTCAGAGGGAAAAAACAAAATTAACTCCATTTGCAACAGCAATAAACAGCAATCCAGTCTCCATAAACCATCTCTGTTTTATGATCAACAATTAGAATCCCCACATGGGGAGTAGATGTCTCCCACAGATGTTGGCTGTCCATGGGGATTTCATTAGAGGAGAGTATAATTGTTACATTTCTGTGTCAGCACTTGTCTCAAAAAAAGCTTTGAGCATTCGATCTCCACTTTTTTGCAAAGTCTTGGAAAGGAAGCAACAAAATCCCCATAAGATAAAAAAGAACATCCCTTGCCTCCTGCAGATGCACACATCACAAGGTGGGAAATTCTACAACCTGCCATTGTCAAATTGCACAGAGGTAATTGAAAACTCCGGACAACCGTTGTGAGGTAAACATATCTGGTCGATCCTCTTGTTTAACCTCTGTTAGTTCAACATTGAAAGCAAGGGTTCATCCATTTTTATCTTAATTCCTAATACTTCTACCCCTTTCCACCCTTCTCTGTTTGTTTGTCTTGTGTGTGGGGGGGAGAGCATGGGAAGGTTAAAGGGGCTTAGTCAGTTAGCTGGTCGTTATTCTGTTGTAATTATTGTGTATTGCATCTTTCTTTCTGTTATAATAAACAGTAATTGTGTTTCAACTTACAAACCTAGTGACTGTAAATTATTGGTCAGCCAAGGGTCAAAGATTTCAGGAAAATTATATTAATTATTGATTAAATCAGTTCCACTGTGACTCAGGGGCCTAAGGGGCTGGAATTGACTGTGCCTAGGGTGACTGACGTGACACTGTTAATAGAAAAGTGTAACAGGCATTGTGATATTATGATATGAAGATTTTGGACAGCCAATGCGTGCAAATGCAATACTAGAAGTAAAGTGACCTGTGTGGCTCATGCCTCAATCCTGTTAAGGTATTTGATAGATGCACACTTTGAATTAATATGTAAGCTTTGATATGACTGCAATTGTATTAGTTCATGTACTCCAAGTGCATGTGCATCACATTTTTAATCTCTGTGATTTTAGTGGAGAAATTCATCCACGTTTCTGTAAATAAATGTAAAATGGAAGAATATTGTTAAAATGTATTATGCTTATATACATCAGCTGTGACTATGCTGTGTGCAAATTGGTTTTCCTCCATTGCAACACTGACTTAAATTCAAATCTCTTGGCAGTAAAGTGGCTAAGGAGGTCCCAACGTCATTGTACTGTAAATTCAATTCTATTTGCCCGACTGTCTCCTTTTCTTTCTTGTAATGCTGCAAACAGTTGGACAATGGTCTAGAATTGGCAAATAAAATCAAAACATTGCAGAATGCTGGAAAACTGAAGCAAAAACTGAAAATGATGGAAAATCTAAACAGGCCTGGCAGCATCTGTGGAGAGAGAAACAGAAGTTAACGTTTCGAGTACAATGTGGCTCTTAGTCGGACTCTTCTTCTTCCAACAAAGAGTCATATTGGACTCGAAACGTTAACTCTGTTTCTCTCTCCACAGACCCACTGAGTATTTCCAGCATTTTTCTGTTAGAATCAGCAAATGTTTGAAGTGAACGCAGGCATTAATGCAAATCCGTTTTCACCTCCAACTTCAGAAATGTGATTGTTGTTGCAGTTGTTTTTCTTTTTAGAGACGCTGTATTACTGAAAGGTGGACCTCTCTTAGATATGAATTTATTACATACGTCATAACTCAGCAATGATATTTTTAGGTCTCCACAATTTTCACTTGGCTTACTTTCTGTAAACATACCCAGAAAAGCGATTTCCTATTGAAAAGCTTTTATGTCGACAGTGAGTGATGACGGGGTGAGAAGAGCTGGATCACTGTTAAATGAAATGTGAAATGTCATTGCATCAGTGTGAATAACTGCAGTGCTCACAGTTGCGATACATGAGAGCAGCCTTTCTGGGGTCACTGGATTTGCTTCTCTTCCTTGTTTTCCTGTTGGTTATTTTTTGAAAACAGAAATGTGAAATGATTTGAAACAGTAGCACGCTAAAGACAATGCAATGATTAATGTTTTTGAGCCCTGGCAATTGGATAAATACTTTCAGCCGGTAGCATTTCTCTCTATTTTTGCTTTAATTAAAGAGGATTCAAGTACCTGTTTTAAAAGAAATCTGAATATATTGCAAACATGGATGCACCTTAACAAGTCACAAAGTTTGAATGCGTGCTGTGATAGAATCATTTGATTCAAGCAAGCATAAACCTAACTTGTAATCACAGAGCCGATTCTAAGCTTAATACCAAACCGACTGCACATTTTTCACTGCACAACGATTAAGCTAAGATGTCTCTCTTTGTATTGAGGGATCACAGTGCTCTGAGATTGCCTACTTCTAATTGATTCTCACTGGCACTATTTTGTGTTCGTAGGCCAAGAATAATACAGTCAAATACAATGCTGAGTTTCCCACACATTGTGCTGGCACTGAGGTTGACAAACAGGAGCTATGGAGTGAAGTTTAACTCAAACGAAATGTTCACTGTTGAACTTGCTCCAAATTACAAAACCCCAAACTGAATTCCCTCCTTATTTTGGAGTCAGCCACTTGGTGGTAACGAGGTAATCACCGTCACAACTTTGCCAAATCCTTGCAAGCGCAAGGGCTGTCAGGAGAATTATAATTGATTGTGTGAATCAGTAATTACGTGTAGTGTTGAAATATATTTTTCAGTTCCAATTACTGAAATGAGAGGTTCGGAATTATTCAAAGAGAAATATTTTGAGGTTAGGGTTGGCGCCAGTTCTGTTGTCTCGCTAACACACCTGGCATTGGCCATGGTTTCATTTGCCCAGTGAGAATTAAATCCAGCCAACTCTCCATAAGGTAATCAAAATGCCAGTTGACATTCTAGACATGTTGCTCTCTTCAACTTCTTGGCTTAATATTGATAAGGAAGGGTCCAGTGCTTTGGAAACATGTCTCCATTCCATTCCAAATCTTTTCCCATACCCAGTGGTGTACTGAGGCAGACCTTTATCCATTTCCATAACTGGTCGCTAGTCTGTTGGCAGGGGCTCATAGCTTGAGGGGCACCAATTCACATCAAGTGTGGCTGACCAAGCGTCTCTCCTGCTCTTACCACCAGCGAATGGCATGTTGGAAAGATTTGCAGGTTGACATGCGTGGTCGCGTTATGAACCCACCTTCCTTGGCCATCAGGTCCTGGGGTGGGACTCAAACCCGGACCTTCAGGCTCAGAGGTGGGGACACTATCCACTGCATCACAAGATCTCAGAAACATATCCCTATAAAATTAAATATAGGTTGAGTGAACTTATAATAGCTGTTACTTATATTCCATCTTTTCACATTTCATAGCTTTGATCACTTAATAATCTTTACCTTTATTGTCACAAGTAGGCTTACATTAACGCTGCAATGAAGTTAACATGAAAATCCCCTAGTCCGCCGCCTGTTCAGGTGCACGGAGGGAGAATGCAGAGTGTCCAATTCACCTAACAGCACGTCCTTCAGGACATGTGGGAGAAAACCGGAGCACCTGGAGGAAGCCCACGCAGACACGGGGAGAACGTGCCGAATCCGCACAGACAGTGACCAAAGCCTGGGACACTGGCTCTGTGAAGCAATAGTGCTAACCACTGTGCTACTTTTGTTAATTTATCCATGGCATTGCCCATCTCTATCTCTTTAACTTCCTTCAGCCCTACAACCTTGTAGGTCTACTGTGCTCCGCCAATTCTGATTTCTTGCACATCCCTCATTTTAATTGCTCCACTATTTGCAACATTCCTTCAGCTACTGACCCCAAAGCTCTGGGCCGGGATTCTTCGAGCCCGCGCCGGGTTGGAGAATCGCCGGTGACGCCGGAAATTCCCGCCACTCCGCTCCGACGCCGGGACGCGATTCCCCGGCGACCGACGCGGCGTCGGCAGCCCCCGCGACGATTTTCCGCGATCGACCGGCCGAGTTCCCGCCGAGTTCCGCCGGCATGGTTCCAGCCTGGTTCCACCCGGCGGGAGCTCGGACCCGTGGCCGCACTGGCCATCCTGGTGGGGGAGCAGGGGGATCAGACTCCGGGGGTGGGGGGGGCGGGGCCTCCACGACGGGCAGGACCGTGATCGGGGCCTACCTTCTTCCGTGCCGGGCCGCTGTCTCGCTACACCATGTTGCGCCGCGCGCCGCGGAAACGGCCACCACGTGCAAGCGCCGACGCGGAAATCCTGTGGGCCACTGAATCGTTGGGCCAAGAGGACCGTTGACGCCGGCATGAAACACTCCAGTATTTACGCCGGCATCAGCACTTAGCCGGGATTTTGGAGAATCCCGGCCCTGGACTTTCTTCCCTTATTTAGGGCGGCATGGTAGCGCAGTGGTTAGCACTGTTGCTTCACAGTCCCAGGGACCTGGGTTCGATTGCCGGCTTGGGTCACTGTCTGTGCGGACTCTGCACGTTCTCCCCGTGTCTCCGTGGGTTTCCTCCCACAGCCGAAAGATGTGCAGGTTAGATGGATTGGCCATGCTAAATTGCCCTTCATGTCCAAAAAGGTTAGGTGGGGTTACTGGGTTATGGGGATAGGGTGGAGGTTTGGGCTTAAGCAGGGTGCTCTTTCCAAGGGCTGGTGGAGACTTGATACGCGAATGGCCTCCTTCTGCCCTGTAAATTCTATGATTCAGTGATTCTGCCTCACTACCTCACTCCCGCTTCTTTGAGATGTTCCTTTAAAGCTACCTTTTTTGACTACGTTTTTGGCCATCTCTCCTTAGGCATCTTGGGTGTAAAGTTTTGATTGATAACTTTTCTGTCAAGCACTTTGGCATGTCTAAAGATGTCTAGAGTTCAGAAGAATGAGGAGTGAATTGATTAAAGTATATAAGGTTCTGAACCGTCTTTGCAAGGTGGACATAGGAAGGATGTTCCCTCTTGTGGTGAGTCAAGAACTAGGGGAACTGTGTTAAAATTATAGGTCGCCTTTATAGGACAGCGATGAGGAGAGTTCTTTCTCTCAGAGGATTGTGCGACATTGGAACTCTCTGCCTCAGAAGACAATCGATATGGGATGATGGAATATTTTTAAGGCAGAGGTAAATCGATTCTGAAATATAAACAGAAAATGCTGTATAAACTCAGCAGGCCTGGCAGCATCTGTGGAGAGAGAAACAGAGTTAATGTTTCAAGCCCATATGACCCTTCTCCAGAACCCTTTTACAGATTCTTGTTGGGCAAGAGAATCAAAGGCTATCGGGGGATAGACGGGGAATGTGGAACTCAGCACAAACATATCAGCCATGATCTTATTAAATGGCCGAGTAGGCTGAAGGGGCCGAATGGCCTACTTCTGCTCCTATTTTGTATGTTTGCATGATGTCGAAGGCACGAAAAAAAGTTCTGTCGTTAACGTTATGATCATGTGCTACAATCAACAATCTTTTCAGATCACATATCTATAGTTTATTCAACCTCTATAGAATCATTGATCACTAAATCTTGGCTATTAAATCTCTTTAATGGGGAAATAACATTTTGTTTCTTTCATTTTTTCTAATACACATATCTAATTTTTCTTCACAAGTCTTCAAGCAGCTATCAACTTCTAACCTTCGAAGTTCTATTTTATACTTATATTTATTTACATTATTGCTTTTACCATTACCCAGGATCCCAAATTGAACCAGAAACTCTCCCTATTTACTGTTCCCATGAAGTTTGATTTCCTCTTTAATGCTATCTCTCCCCCAAAGGCTCTTAGCTCATTACAAAGCCAAAGATCATCCAAATCTACTTCCCATCTGAGATGGCTCTGACATCTCTTTTATATTCCTCCATTTTTCAATCATTCAACCCTTCTGCATTTACAATTTAAGCTTTGATTTCTTTCTATTTTATTCATGTTAGAGAATCATAGAATCCCTACAGTGCAGAAGGAGGCCATTCAGCCTAAAGAAAAGAAAAGAAAAGAAATGTAAACTTTTACTTCAGCTTACATGCAGTTTCTTAACATTAACACACAAGTTCCCATTAAATCACACTGCACAAGAAAATGCAGCTCATGTTCCACTTACACAAACAGGCAAAGGCAATACTTGCATTTACAAAGCACTTTTCTTCTATTCGGGACATTTGTTCACAATCCTTTTTCCAAGTCTGCCTCGGTGGCAACTTTCATAACCTCCCTGGTCGATTCCATAGCTTTGTCTGTCTGTGACTGTCCAAAACAGCATTTCCTGTCTCTCTCTCTCGCTAAGGTCCACCCAGCTCCACAAACAGATTTTCTCCCTTGAGGTGGTCAGACTCAAATCTATTCTCATTACCTTGGCTGATTTCCCACTGGGCTGATGCCTGGTGAAACAGGATTGTCTCGAATGACAATGGATCTTGAGAGGATCATCCTGGCTGAACGCATCCTGCGTATTCCCACTAAGGAGGTTAAGTCTGAACAGGACAAGCTAACTTAATCTTAATCTTAATCATTTTAATACTCTTTACTGTCGCAAATAGGTTTACATTAACACTGCAATGACGTTACTGTGAAAAGTCCCTGTCACCACATTCCGGTGCCTGTTCGGATACACAGAGGGAGATTTCAGAGTGTCCAATTCATCTAACAGCATGTCTTTCGGGAGGAAACCAGAGCACCCAGAGGAAACCCACGCAGGCACAGGGAGAACGTGCAGACTCCGCACAGCCAGTGACCCAAACCGGTGAATCGAACCCGGGACCCTAGCACTGTGAAGCAACAATGATAACCACTGTACTACCGTGCTGCTAACTCAGGCTGTGGTTGTATCCATCTACCTTTGCTGCTAGCAGTCTTATTAACCCCTAAAATAGTTGCTGCACTTTGGATCCCATTTCTGGACCCAAGTTCCTAACATTCATGGTTCATGACAGATTAAAATGTTTTGGGAATCACTTGTGATGTAGGAGTCTTTTCAAAGTTTGATATGGTTTGTGCTCATTAAACGCATCGGGTGGGATCTTCCAGCCCTTCCTGCTGGCGGTGAGTTCTGGTCCAGCGGTAGGCGGCCCCCTACGGCTAGTTCCCTAACGATAGCACGGGGGAGCCACGCAAAACACCTCGGAAACCGACGGGATCGAAAGATCCTGCTAGCGGCCAATGGCGAGCCACCTCCACTGCCGGAAAACACGTCATGCGGGGGGGGGGGGGGGGGAGGTGAAATCCCTCCCAATTGGCATGGAAGAACACAAAAGGCCTTTGAAACAGCCGTACAAATGGAAACGATGTGACGGCCGCACTTGTGTCCGGTGAGGGCACGACTGCTAATGGAGAAAAGTCAGCATTGGGTCACCAAGACAAATTCAAGAATGATGGGAAAAAAGCTGCGTTCTTGAAGAATTGAAGGATATGAGATTTATGCTGGCCTGTTCTGTGCTTGGAGAAGATCAAGATGTATCAATTCAACTGAGGCACTGCAAAACAACTCGAGGTTTTGTAAACGGAAAACAATGTGAAACATATTGACTGTGCATTCTTAAGCAAAGAGTGAATCATTAAAAAAAAAATTTAGAGTACCCATTTCTTTATTTTCCAATAAAGGAGCAATTTAGCATGGCCAGTCCACCTAACCTGCACATCTTTGGGTCCCACACAGACATGGGCAGAATGTGCAAACTCCACACGGACAGTGACCCAGAGCCGGGATTCGAACCCGGGTCCTCAGCGCGGCCGTCCCAGTGCTAACCACTACGCCACATGCTGCCCTGTAAAGAGTGAATCATGTTCAATACTGAAGAATAACGCTTTTTGATTATATGTACTAGCTGTGGCTCAGTTCATAGAATCCCTACAGTGCAGAAGGATGCCATTTGGCCCATTGAGTCTGCACCGACCCTCCAAAAGAGCGACCTGCCTAGGCCCACTTCCCTCTATCCCCATGATCCTACCTAACTTTCACATCTTCGGACAGTAAGGGTAAATTTAGACTGGCCAATCTACCTAACCTGCACCATTTTGGAATGTGGGAGGAAACCGGAGCACCCGGAGGAAACCCACGCGGACAGGGGGAGAAAGTGCAAAGACAGTCACCCGAGGTCGGAATCAAACCCGGGTGGCTGGAGCTGTGAGGCAGCAGTGCTAACCACTGTGTTGCCGTTGAAAGTATTCTTGCCTCTATGTTTTGGGATCAAGTCCCACTCAGGAACTAGAGCACAAAAATCAAGGCTGGCACTCTAATGCATCATACAGAGGGAGTGCTATCCTGTTGGAAGTACTGCCTTTCAGATAACATGGTCAACTGAGGCCCTGTGGGCATTCTCAGGGGATGTAAGAGATCCATAGCGCTACTCTGAAGAAAAGCAGCAGTTACCCTGGCCAAAGTTATCCCTGAATCAACATCACAAAAGCAGATGATCTGGTCATGCTGTTTGTGGAACTTTGCTTTATGTAAATCGACTGTTGTGTTTCCTTCAATAGCAACTTTTAACTTCAAAAGCAGTTCATTGGCCATAAAACACATTGAGATGTCTGGTGGCTGTGAAAAACACCATATAAATGCATGTCTTTTATTATTTTTATCTACTCTGTCCTATCTCCTCATAAATACCTCTATTAAATCACCTCATAATTTTCTCAATTTATTGAAACTTTCTTCTTATTTGTGTTTCCTCATACCATGTAGCTCCTGGTGAACATGTGCTGAATCCTCTGTGTTGCCTCAACAGCTTTCCTGTGATTATTCAGTCCAAAATTGCACACAATATTCTGAACTGCGGTCTCATTAAGGTTTTATGTGGATTCAACATTACATTGTTGCTTTTACGTTCTGTATATTTCAGTATAAAAAAACAGCGCGCCGTGAGCTTTTTCATGGACTGTCCACATGTGATGCCACTTTTAATGTCTTGTGAACCTGCAGTTAAATCCCTCTGCTCTTCACATTCCCCCCCCCCCCCCCCCCCCCCCCCTACCAATCAAAGGCGCTGTTTACCATTGAATTCCATCTGCCAATGTCTTCCAAAATTCCACCAATTTATCAATAGAGATTGGTCAGCTCACAAGAAACAGAGTGTCGGCATTAATGGGTCTTTCATGGCTTTGCAAGATGGGCTGAGTTTTTTGAAAATTTATTTACGGGATGTCGGCATCGCTGGTTAGGCCAGCATTTATTGCCCATCCCTAGTTGCCCTTCAGAAGGTGATGGTGAGTTGCCTTCTTGAACAGCTGCAGTCCCTGTGATGTAGGTACACCCACTGTGCTGTCGAGTGTACCAGGATGTTTCCCCAGCGCCAGTGAAGGAGCGGCGATATATTTCCAAGTCAGGGTGTTGAGTGACTTGGAAGGGAACCCCCAGGTGGTGGGGTTCCCAGGTACCTGCCACAGGAATGCCACAGGGCTCAGTGCTGGGGCCTCAACTATTTACAATGTATATCAATGACTGGGATGAAGAGACTGAATGTATGTAAATTTGCTGATGATGCAAAGATTGGTTGGAAGGTAAGTTGTGAAGTGGATATAAGTTGTCTACAATGGAAAATAGATAAGGTTGAGCAAGTGGCAAAAATTTGGCAGATGGAGTTTAATGTGGAATAATGAAACTGTGAACTTGTCCACTTTAGCATGGATTGAGAATTAAAATAAAATAATCTTTTATTGCCACTAGTAGGCTTACATAATTCTTTGAGGAAGTGACAAAGTTAATTGATGAGGGAAGGGCTGTAGATGTAATATACATGGACTTCAGTAAGGCATTTGATAAAGATTCCCATGGCAGGTTGATGGAAAAAGTGCAGTCGTATGGGGTTCAGGGTGTACTAACTAGATGGATAAAGAACTGGCTGGGCAGCAGGAGACAGAGAGTAGTGGTGGAAGGGAGTGTCTCAAAATGGAGAAAGGTGACTAGTGGTGTTCCACAGGGATCCGTGCTGGGACCACTGTTGTTTGTGATATACATAAATGATCTGGACAAAGGTATAGGTGGTCTGATTAGCAAGTTTGAAGATGATACTAAGATTGGTGGAGTTGCAGATAGCGAGGAGGACAGTTAGAGAATACAGCAAAATATAGATAGATTGGGGAGTTGGGCAGAGAAATGGCAGATGGAGTTCAATCCAGGCAAATCGAGGTGATGCATTTTGGAAGATCCAATTCAAGAGAAGACTATACGGTCAATGGAAGAGTCCTGGGGAAGATTGATGTACAGAGAGATCTGGGAGTTCAGGTCCATTGTACCCTGAAGGTGGCAATGCAGGTCGATAGAGTGGTCAAGAAGGTATACAGCATGCTTGCCTTCATCAGACGGGATATTGAGTACAAGAGTCGGCAGGTCATGTTACAGTTGTATAGGACTTTGGTTAGGCCACATTTGGAATACTGCGTGCAGTTCTGGTCGCCACATTACCAGAAGGATGTGGATGCTTTAGAGAGGGTGCAGAGGAGGTTCACCAGGATGTTGCCTGGTATGGAGGGTGCTAGCTATGAAGAAAAGTTGAGTAGATTAGGATTGTTTTTGTTGGAAAGACGGAGGTTGAGGGGGGACCTGATTGAGGTCTACAGAATTATGAGAGGTATGGACAGGGTGGATAGCAACACGCTTTTTCCAAGAGTGGGGGTGTCAATTACAAGAGGTCACGATTTCAAGGTGAGAGGGGGAAAGTTTAAGGGAGATGTGCGTGGAAAGTTTTTTATGCAGAGGGTGGTGGGTGCCTGGAACGCTTTGCCAGCGGAGGTGGTAGAGGCGGGCACGATAGCATCATTTAAGATGCAGCGAGACAGATATGTGAACGGGCGGGGAACAGAGGGAAATAGATCCTTGGAAAATAGGCGACAGGTTTAGATAAAGAATCTGGATCGGCGCAGGCTGGGAGGGCCGAAGGACCTGTTCCTGTGCTGTAATTTTCTTTGTTCTTTGTTCTCTTTGTATATTAACACTGCAATGAAGTTACTGTGAAAAGCCCCTCGTGGCCACATTCCGGCGCCTGTTCGGGTACAGGGAGGGAGAATTCCGAATTCTCAACTGGTACGGGAATTGAACCCGTGCTGCTGGCCTTATTCTGCATCACAATCCAGCTGTCTAGCCCACTGAGCTAAACCAGCGCCCTGAATTAGTCAGCAGACAAGAAACAGCGAGTAGGAATAAATGGGTCTTTTGCAAAGAGGCAGGCGGTGATTTGAGGGGTACCAAAGAGATCAGTGCCTGGGGCCCATCTATACACAACATATATCAAACAAAACTAATTCCTGACACTGGATAAATGTCCTTTGTTGAAGTCATTGTGGACAAGGAAGGTCGCATGTCTGAAGACTTTGGCCTCTTGAAGAATTTTAACATTACATTTCTGGGCTGCACACTCTGCTTTTCTGCCATTTGCCTGGCAAGACACGAAGAAGCAAGCTCTGCCCAGACAGTAAAACCGGCCCATCGAGCCTGACTCTTCTGAAAGATTCCGTACCATCACCTACAGAACCGACTCAATCTCTGTGTACTGACTTCATTTTGTAACATCTGAAAAGTGAATCTTGCAACGCTGATCTTCAGCCAGATGCACCCAAAACGCCCATGTGAAAGAATTCTCGTTGGAGTCTGACTTTAGGACTCTGGACCACAGGTTAACTTATATTCATGTTTTTCTGTGGTCCTTGCGGTGTGACACTCCTTTCCTCCTTTCCCCCCTTTACATAGAACATAGAACAATACAGCGCAGTACAGGCCCTTCGGCCCACGATGTTGCATCGAAACAAAAGCCATCTAACTTACACTATACCATTATCATCCATATGTTTATCCAATAAACTTTTAAATGCCCTCAATGTTGGCGAGTTCACTACTGTAGCAGGTAGGGCATTCCACGGCCTCACTACTCTTTGCGTAAAGAACCTTTAGTGTGTGAATGCGGAGCGGGACCTGCGAACACTTCTTTCTCGGATTTTGAATGTGTGAAATAAACCAGCCTTCTGAGTTAACCCCAGCTCGGGTTTGCTACAGGTTATTAGTAAAATTGGATCACAAAAGAATTGAGCGGTTGGGAAACAATACGCCAACGTTAATTCTTTCAACAAACTAATCTGAAAAGCTTGCAGAACGATGCACTGGAACTTTGCATTCCCTCGATGTCAGTCGGGCTGTGATTGTGCAGGAGGTTATCCCAATCAGCAGCGGTTTACGCGCAGGTTTCCTGGAGTAAATGAAATATTCTTGGTTCAACTCTGGTGTAATTTGAGTGTAGAAATTGTTTCCATTGCTGACTACATTCCAGGAAACATCCTTATAATACTTCTGAAGCACTCCAAAGACACGTGGCAAAAGCAGAACACTTCCTGACACCTCAAATAATCCATCCAGATTGGCGCCAGAATGCTCACGTATCTGCCAGCTACACACATTGGGCATCACACCAGGGCAGAAGGGCTTCTCTGATGAAGACCTCTTGGCTCTCCCCTAATGGACCATAGGCGGAGTCTCAGACTCTGCGGATCTTTCACTGACATGGACAGTAACATCAGCTGCGTTCCATTAACGGATCTGGAACTGAGACTCATTTCCAAACCCCTGCACCCAAAACGATCAATAGCACAGATGGAAGTGAAATGGGAGTGAGAGTTTTGTGTCATTGTGCTCTCCCACCCCACCCCCACAGCCTCTGGACTATACCCACCCCCACCTCCTGCACCCAGATTTGGAAACCATTGGGGCCAAATTGTTTCATATAGCTTCAGAAAAACCTATTGGACTTTTGTACTCTGGAGTTATTTATAAAGCCGACAGGGAGTTTCAATCTGATACTTGGGCTGGGGTTAGACTGGGGAAAACATTCTGCCGGGATACCGTTTCTAGCGTGCAGTAATTCAGTGCGTGATTTAATGGAAACGTTTCGAAGTGCAGTAGCGAACGGTAAATGCTGCGAGATCCCAGGCACTCACCCAGCGAGGCTTCACCGCTATAAAACGTCAATTGGTCCACTTAACGAGGCTGTCATAATATACATCAGTACATTATGGTCCAATCATATACACACACTGATGGACATGCAGTAGGAACAACCAGCATACACAACACCGCAGCCAATCACCAATGAGAGCACACGCACTATAAAGACAGGGGACAGGAGAGTTCCCGCTCATTCTAGCAGCAGCCAGCTCAGAGCACAGAGCTCACAGCCTCCATCATAGACATTCACCATGTGCTGAGTGCCTCACCATAGCTAGTGATAGGAAAGGGTCCACAGTTAAGCTGGTATTGCTTATACCCACGTTTACAGTATGTTAGCATAGTTGAACAGTTAATAAAATAGCATTACACCACTTCCAGCATTGTTGGCTTGTTTGTAAACCAGAACACCCAACGCGACAGAGGCCTCACGGGATTCATGCCGCAAATCATGGTTCGCCGGTTGATTCGCCCGGGATCGCACTCGCCAGTCCCCTGCTAACAAGTGACAGCAACATTTAACCGCTCCTGCACAGCCAACCCCACTTCGCTCGCAGCCGTGTCGCCACGGAGACCAGCCCCACGCTTTGGTGACACCGACCAGGGACAACTGTTGGATGTGGTGGAAAGCCATATGGGATGCACTGCCCCCCTAGGAGGGTCAGGCACAGGGCAGGCACCACTGCCTGGGAGGAAGTGGCAGTGGCCGTCAGCTCATGCTGCGTGACCAGGAGGACCGGCATCCAGTGCCGCAAGGAGGTCAACAACCTCCACCGGGCCACTCGGGTGCGTTTGCACCGGACCCTTGACATCCCCCCCCATATTCTCCCCCTCATACTGCCCATGCCCCCCAATATGACACATCAACCCAAGCCCCCTCCCACAACCCCCACGCACCCTCACAGTGAGTAACTACGTGTGTGGCTAACGTGCCCTCCTCTATGTCACCGCAGGAGAAGTTGGGTCACAACCGATAGGCGAGGGTCCACACGGGCAGCGTGGTGCCGTACATCAGAATCCTCAGCCCCTATGAGGAACGGGCCTTGGAGGTTACGGGGATGCCCGAAGACAGATCAGTCACCAACATGGAGGTCGGCGCACGGCGAAAAGGTGAGGATCCACCTGTCAAATGTGAGTTATGAATGCCATACAAACTGACCCACCCCTCCCACTGACCACAAATTCATTCTCCCCCAGGACATTTCAGCCAATGGTGCGGCCCATCTGGGGTGGTCCCCCCGCCCCCCTGTCTCTCATGAGAACACCTTGGAGGAGAGCTCTGAGGATGCCACCATAGACGTGGCACAGTTGTCATCCCCACACTCCACCAGGCACATACATTGGTGGGCAACGATAATGGGCTTCTGGGGCACTTTCTGGTGTGCACCACTCAGTCACAAGTAGATTTACATTAACAATGCAATGAAGTTACTGTGAAAATGCATTTCATGTGGAGGTAGGAATGCCCAGACGATAGAGTGCAACCGTGATGTTCAGAGGGGGATGTCAGCGACCCTCCAGCAACGTGAACAGGAGGTGGTGCCGACAATGAGTGGCACCGAGGCCAACACTGCTAGGTTGGCGACTGCAGTGGAGAGCCTGGTGCACGACGACAGCAGTATTAATGGAGGTGTCCAAGGTGTGGCTCAGTCGGTGACGGCCATGGCTGAGGGCCTCGGTAGACTATCCGACTCGATGGGGGACGTGATCCAGTACCAGGTGGACTTTGAGGAGGTGCTGCGGGACATGCCCCAGTTTCAGATGGGAATAGCCAAGGTGCTGCAGAGCTTGTCCCGGTTGCAGGTGGGCATTCCAAGGCGCTGCAGATGATGCAAGTGCAGCTGGAGCTCGAATCAGCTGCCCTCCATCCCGAGATGACCCCAGGGCCTGTGGGCACTGACCGGGAGGAGGGAACGCTGGGTGCCAACCCAGATCCATTCTATGGAAAGTCCTTGGCGGCCGCTAGCTCCCCTGGGTTCCACCCCTCTGCCACCCCTGCATCATGCAGTTAGCACCCGGTACAGGGTGGCATGGCAGGGCATGTGCCGCCGGCAAGTGCGCCGGACCTCTCTGGCCCCAGAGGACGCCAGCCAGGGACATCGAAGGCCATTAGACGTGGTCAGCAGCAGGCTGCCTGCACCTCTGGAAAGACATCGAGACGCAGAGGTAGAGCACGGAAGGACCATCGAGGATCACTGAGAGGGCACTGGGGGGGAAAGGTGGTAGGTAGGGGGTAAGCGTTGGAGTGTGCACTGGCGGGAGGGTTAGGGGCGGGTGCGGGAGGGGTGGGGACAGTCGGGCAGCACCATCGGGAAAGCGGGTCAGTGGTGGACACTCTGTGAAACCCATTAAAATATCTGCACCTCGACCAGTATGACCCCTCTGACATTTCCGTCCCCTCTGCGGGCCGAGCACCAATCCCATGCACCATCTCCCTGGACATGGTGGTCCTGGATTTCTGCGGTTTCCCCTCCCCCCCTCCCAGTCCCCCTCACGTGCAGACCACATGCAGGCGATGGGTGTGAGCGAGCACTCAGCAGGCAGGCAGGGGTCAGACTGTGGCATAGATTGAGGAGCACCAGTGTTTAGCTTTCTGCTGGTTATCATCACCCCTGCCCTCAACAGTGACCTCCAGACCACCACATAGTGGGCGACCTTCGGGGGGCAGGGGGGTACAACAGAGCACCGCCAGAGTGGTCGAGGCATCAGAACCTCATTTTGAGGAGTCCAATGCGCCACTCAATGACATCCCGGGTGTCCACATGGGCCTCTTTGCATCAGGTCTCTGCATCGGTCTCCGGCCTCTGTATTGGCATCATTAGCCAGTCCTAAGCGAGTGCCCTTTATTCCCCCAAGTGTCAACCGCCCATCGGTGGTCCTTAAAGTGGCCGGGGATATCCGACTCCCTCAGGATGTAGCTGTCATGCACACTCCCTGGGAAGCGCGCACACACGTGCATGATCTTCATGTGGTGGTCACATACGAGTTAGACATTCAGGGAGTGGACTTGTTGAGGTGGCGCCTCCTATAGTACACTCTATCTGTCATTGGTTCATAGAACATAGAACATAGAACAATACAGCGCAGTACAGGCCCTTCGGCCCACGATGTTGCACCGAAACAAAAGCCATCCAACCTACACTATGCCATTATCATCCATATGTTTATCCAATAAACTTTTAAATGCCCTCAATGTTGGCGAGTTCACTACTGTAGCAGGAAGGGCATTCCACGGCCTCACTACTCTTTGCGTAAAGAACCTACCTCTGACCTCTGTCCTATATCTATTACCCCTCAGTTTAAAGTTATGTCCCCTCGTGCCAGCCATATCCATCCGCGGGAGAAGGCTCTCACTGTCCACCCTATCCAACCCCCTGATCATTTTGTATGCCTCTATTAAGTCTCCTCTTAACCTTCTTCTCTCCAACGAAAACAACCTCAAGTCCATCAGCCTTTCCTCGTAAGATTTTCCCTCCATACCAGGCAACATCCTGGTAAATCTCCTCTGCACCCGCTCCAAAGCCTCCACGTCCTTCCTATAATGCGGTGACCAGAACTGTACGCAATACTCCAAATGCGGCCGTACCAGAGTTCTGTACAGCTGCAACATGACCTCCCGACTCCGGAACTCAATCCCTCTACCAATAAAGGCCAACACTCCATAGGCCTTCTTCACAACCCTGTTGGTTCGAAGGACCAGCGATGCCTGTACACCTTGGGCTGTCGTGGGCCTCCCCCTCTCCGGTCCCCTCTAGCCTGTTGGGCGGCAGGATCTGCAGGGTGCAGGGCAGGGCCCAGCACACAGGGCCATTGCCTCGCCCCTCTGTCAATGCTGCTACTGCTGCTGCCTTCCCCCGTGTCTGGCTGCCCGCCCTGCCAGCAGTACCACTAGGGCAGGTTCCGCTGGGTCCAAAATATCGTTCATACGTTCGATATCTGTAAGGAATTGGAGAGAGTGTGAGACTGACAACCAGCGGTATCTTCCATCCTGGGACCATCCACTTCCCCCATTGCTCTCCCCCCCCACCCCTGGCACACCCTGCCCATGCACCTCCAGCTGCAGCGGGGGCCCCTGCTCTCCGAACACCACACCCTGCATCCCAGACACTCACACCTAATGTTACCTGGACCGGCGCCAGTACCCTTCCCGATGCATTCACGCCCCCACCCCCCGCCCCCCGCCCCCTTTCAACTGTGGTAATGTCCCCGGCGCTGGGGCCGGCCCCTGGGTATTCGGATGTTGGATGCTGTGTCCATGGTGTTGCTTTGTGCAGTGTCCAGACACAGTGCTTCGGCATCACAGTCTGATTGGGATGCTAGGCAATAACTCTCACATGCTACATGGCACGCCTACTCACGGGAATCCACTTGGGAAATGTGAAGTGCTCACGTAACTACGATTGCCAATTCCCAAATAGCAACAGCCTTCAGCTGCGCGGCCAGAGGCCTCTTTGGCCAGTGGGAGTTATGGGTGATTGGTGGGGCAGACAGACAGGGACTAGGGTTACCCCCGAAACAGGTACACACGATCCAGGTGTTGGCATGGCGGACCTGCGGGTGATTAAACCCTTTCCCCCAGCCAAGACCATGGGCGGCCAGCCCTCTGGTCCCCGACCCCCACCCCTCCATGGTGGCCCACCCCGCCCAAGGCTGTACTCCCCTTGCTCGCTTACCCGCCCCACTCCGATCATCGGGGCAGCAACCCCAGTGCCCCAGGGCTCTTTGCCTGATAGCGAAGTTAGCTACTCACCTCCTAGGGCCCCTGCATCAGCCTCGCCACCAGTTTCACGTTTTTGAAAAGGAGTACTAATTGGCACGTGGGTGACCACATGCGGGGGAGGCCGTTAAATCATTGGGGGGGGGGGGGTTAAGCGGTGATTATTGGTTTCTTGCCACGCCAGGGTGGGACCTTGATTTCGCCAACATAAACAGATTGGTGCCTGGCGCAGTTCTCGATTTTTGCTTCTCCCGTTTTTCACGGCCTTGTCACGCTCTTGCTTAAGCGCAACGCGGCCATTAAATTGCGCCCTAAATGTGAGAGATGCACGCGCACTCGCACTCTGCCGTGTTTGCGATATTTCTTGTTAGTACCTAATTCTCTCAATTAGGTGTGACTATTCTCTCAATACTTTGAATTTCAAGTCCCCATCCTTGATTCTTTGCGGGCTATTTTGGAGTATTAGAGGGGTGAATTTTGCCACAGGCCTTCTGTCTTTTGAGCCCAGCTATCAATGGACTGGGGGGGGGGGGGGGGGGGAGGGGGTCGGCTGAGGGAGGGGCTGGCTGTGTTGTTTAACATATTTTCTGACTTAATTATTATTGACAAATTTGCAAGTGTCTTTGTTTCTTTAGAACAAGATTCATTACTAAGAGTGAGGACAGGCCTTGTGGGAAGGTCAGTGAAGATCAGAGTGGTGAATTTCTTGTGAAAATATGTCCTCGGCATGGATTGAACCAAAATTGAAAAATGTTTCAAAAAACATAATTTAATGATGGAGGCAGTAGAAGATCAAAATAAACCATTTGAAAAGCCTGTACCATTAATCAAGAACTGATCTGGAAGATAGATACAAAGGGAGGGTAGTTCTTACTGCGCGAGGATGAAGGGATATTAATAAAATTAAGGCAAAGGAGGATGATTGCCTCACCACAGAGAACATAAATCTCTCCTGCAGTCTTAACACTTTGTTTGTTGTGTCCTTCAAACTTGGTATCAATTAGGCTGTGTCATTCAAGAAGATTTACTATGGCTAGAAATATGTTTTAATCCTTTGGTCTTTCTGATTTGCACTGATCCTCCTCACCACAGTCAACTGTAGTAATATGTTCTGATCTAAATTAATGTTGTCCAATAGCAATTGTGGATTAACCACAGATGTGGCTCCTCTGGCAACGCGGCCATAGCCTGATGTACTAATTTTATAGTAAGCATCTTACACACACAAAACAGGTAAATTAACTCCAGGTGTATTGTGGTAAACACCACTGGTAACACATTGCATGTATTACGGTACTGCCACTGTATTACAGGTACCACAGTAAATCCCAGCCTGCTGGCTCCTCCCAGCAGGCGGTGTATGAAAGTGTCTGCTCTCCTGCGCTGCTCCCATTCTGGTTCCAGCTGCAGGAGGCACAACATCTTGTGCAATAAAGCCTCGATTGTTTCACCATTCTCGTCTCGTGGTAACTGACGGTACATCAATTTATTGCGCAAGATTTTAAAAGATGGACTTCCTAATCAAGCCTGATCGTCTGCAGCTGAACCCTCACGCAGCCAATGCCACGTCCACCTTCGAGCACTGGCTAGCCTGCTTTGAAGGCTATCTCAGAGCAGCCACTGAAGAGCTCTCCGACCCACAGAAGCTCCAAGTCCTCTACTCACGGGTGAGCCATCAAATTCTTCCCCTCATCCGGGATGCGCCCACCTACACAGAAGCGATGACGCTACGAAAGTGACAGTACATTAAGTTGGTGAATCAAGTGTACGCCAGGCACCTCCTGGCCACGAGGCGGCAACTCCCGGGGGAGACTCTAGACGATTTCTTGCGGGCTCTATAGATTCTCGGTAGGAACTGTGACTGTCAGGCAGTTTTGGCAGTCCAACACACCAAACTACTAATCAGAAATGCTTATGTCACGGGCATTAAGTCTACGTATGTTCGCCAGCGGCTATTGGTAGGGGGTACGCTCGATCTTGCAGAGACTGTGCAGCTTGCCAATTCCCCGGAAGTGGCCTCCCATAATCTGGAGTCCTACACCTCCGACCGCGCGGCACCCTCGTGGGCACCATGGGCCCCACCAGCTGCCGACTCAAGTACACCGCAAGCCTGTGTCGCGCGGCAGCCAGCCAACTCCGGAGGGCCCAAATGTTATTTTTGTGACCAGAGCAAACATCCCAGGCAGCGCTGCCCGGCGCGGAGCGCGACTTGCAACGGGTGCGGGAAGAAGGGCCACTTTGTTTCCGTTTGCCAGGCCCGGTCGGTCACCGCTGTTTCCAGGCCTGGCATTGCTACACCCCCAATGTGTGATCCAGGGGCGCTGCCATCTTCTCCACCACAAGCCACGTGCGGCCCGTGGGCGCCGCATCTTTGACGCTGCCCGCCATGTGCGCCCCGTGGGCCACCATCTTCGGCGCCATTTTGGACTACGCGTCAGGACCCCTGCTCGTCGTGCCGTTCGCTGCCCGCTGACTCCTCCGCCACCGCTGATCAGCCCGGGACCTCCCAACATCTTCCGCAGCTCGCCTACATCATCCTGGATCAGTCTCGGCCCGGCAACCTCGCGACCGCTATGACGACGGTAAAGATCAACGGGCACGAGACGACCTGCCTCTTTGACTGCGGGAGCACAGACAGTTTCATCCACCCTGCTACGGTAAGGCGTTGCTCTCACCCGGTACTCCCTGTCACTCAGAAAATTTCCCTGTCCTCCGTATCCCATTCCATGGAAATCCGGGGGTACTGTGTCGCGTCCCTCACCGTTCAGGGAGTAGAGTTCAGCAACTTAAGGCTCTACGTCCTCCCCCATCTCTGCGCTGCCCTGTTACTAGGTATTGACTTTCAATGCCACCTCCAAAGCCTCACTCTGAAATTCGGCGGACCCCTGCCCCCCCTCACCGTCTGCAGCCTCACGACCCTTAAGGTCGATCCACCTTCACTGTTTGCAAACCTCACCCCGGACTGCAGGCCCATCGCCACGAGGAGCAGACGGTACAGTGCGCAGGACAGGGCCTTTATCAAGTCGGCGGTCCAACGGCTTCTGCGGGAGGGGATCATTGAGGCCAGTAACAGCCCCTGGAGAGCCCAAGTAGTGGTAGTGGAGACTGGGGAGAAGCACAGGATGGTCTTTGACTACAGTCAGACCATCAACCGGTACACGCAGCTCGACACGTACCCCCTCCCACGCATATCTGATATGGTCAATCAGATGGCGCAGTATCGAGTCTTCTCTACAGTTGACTTGAAGTCCGCCTACCACCAGCTCACCATTCGCCCGGAGGACCGCCAATACACTGCCTTCGAAGCAGATGGCCGCCTCTATCATTTCCTTAGAGTTCCCTTCGGGGTCACCGGGGTCTTGGTCTTCCAGCGAGAGATGCACCGAATGGTTGACCAGTACGGGCTGCGGGCCACGTTCCCATACCTAGATAATGTCACCATCTGGGGCCACGATCAGCAGGACCACGACGCAAACCTCCAAAAATTCCTCCATACCGCCAAACTCCTTAACCTCACCACCAAAAGGAGAAATGCGTGTTCCGCACCAACCGCTTTGCCATCGTTGGCTACGTAGTGGAAAATGGAGTCCTAGGGCCCGACCCCGACCGCATGTGCCCCCTCCTGGAACACCCTCTCCCCCACTGCCCCAAGGTCCTGAAACGCTGCCTGGAGTTCTATTCCTACTATGCCCAGTGGGTCCCTAATTATGCGGACAAGGCTCGCCCACTCATCAAGTCCACAGTTTTTCCCCTGACGGCTGAGGCCCGCCAGGTCTTCAACCACATCAAGGCGGACATCGCCAAGGCCATGATGCACGCAGTCGACGAGACCCTCCCCTTTCAGGTGGAGAGCGATGCATCAGACGTAGCTCTGGCCGCCACCCTCAACCAGGCAGGCAGACCCGTGGCTTTCGTTTCCCGCACCCTCCATGCCTCTGAAATTCGGCACTCCTCTGTCGAAAAGGAGGCCCAAGCCATTGTGGAAGCTGTAAGACATTGGCGGCATTACCTGGCCGGCAGGAGATTCACTCTCCTCACTGCTTTCATGTTTAACAATACGCAGCGGGGCAAGAACAAAAATGACAAGATATTGAGGTGGAGGATCGAGCGCTCCACCTATAACTATGAGACCTTGTATCGCCCGGGGAAGCTCAATGAGCCCCCTGATGCCCTATCCCATGGTACATGTGCCAGTGCACAAGTGGACCGACTCCGGGCTCTCCACAATGACCTCTGCCACCCGGGGATCACACGGTTCTTCCATTTTATCAAGTCCCGCAACCTGCCCTACTCCATTGAAGTGGTCAGGACCGTAACCAAAGACTGCCAAGTCTGCGCAGAGTGCAAGCCGCAAGTCTACCGGCCAGACTGAGCGCACCTGGTGAAGGCCTCTCACTCCTTTGAGCGCCTCAGCATGGACTTCAAAGGGCCCCTCCCCTCCACTGACCGCAACGTGTACTTCCCCAACATCATTGATGAGTACTCCCGATTCCCTTTCGCCATCCCATGCCCCGACATGACTTCTGCTACAGTCATTAAAGCCCTGCACAGCATCTTCACTCTGTTCAGCTTCCCCACCTACATCCACAGCGATCGGGGATCCTCCTTCATGAGTGATGAGCTGCGCCAGTTCCTGCTCAGCAAGGGCATCGCCTTGAGCAGGACGACCAGCTACAACCCCCGGGGAAATGGGCAGGTGGAGAGGAAGAATGGTCTGGAAGGCCGTCTTGCTGGCCCTTCGGTCTAGAAATCTCCCGGTCTCCCGCTGGCAGGAGGCCTTCCCCGATGTGCTCCACTCTATCCGATTGCTCCTATGCACTGCTATTAATGAGACTCCTCACGAACGTGTGTTTGCCTTCCCTAGGAGGTCCACCTCCGGGGTTTCGCTCCCAACATGGTTGATAGTTCCTCGACCCACCCTCCCCCGGAAGCATATGCGGAGCCATAAATCGGATCCCTTGGTTGAGAAAGTCCACCTCCTCCATGCAAACTCACAGTACGCCTACATGGCACACCCCGACGGGCGACAGGACACAGTCTTCCTCCGGGATCTGTCACCCGCTGGGTCCCCACGCACAACCTCCGACCTGATACTGTTCCTCTCCCCCTGGTTGCCTCATTCACCCCTGCGCCACCCACCCTCCCTCCAGCGAACCTCACCGCAGCCCCCACCCCAGCAGGATCCGTCCCCTCACTGGATCCACTAAGGGGTGACGAAGAAGAGGACAACACGCTCCCGGAGTCGCAG